>NC_064921.1:721522143-722166935 GCF_023897955.1 Schistocerca gregaria | reverse complement strand
GGGCTGCATTCAATGACTAGTTACTTAAAAATTCGCAGAAGATAACGAGCTTTGTACTATCTGGTACTTTAATGTTTATTTATCAGAGAAAGTGGTTTCGATTTCACATTGGTCTATAGCTTTATTCTGTGTTGTCTCATAATACGACGCTAACGAACTGTAAGACAGATATCACAACTTTCAACTGCCATATTCAGAGTAACGAACATTTGGCACGTGTATCCAACAAAAATGACAATGATGTATCAATGATTAAGATTGTAATGCTTTTACTGCCTTCAACATAGTGGAATCAGAGCTTCGGGAAAGTGTTCTGCTTTATTTTTCCTTGATGTTTTTACGATACTTGGTATTTGTTATCTTTTGGTGTCCTCTTGTATGTGATGTTCGTCTCAGGATGCTCTATCTGGATACTTTTCAAAGTACAATTTTGAGAGAGAGTCCTCGATGTAATAGACCGTTTCATTATAGTTAATCTTAGTTTGGCCCTCGATCCACGTAATTTCAACATTCTGCCTGAGATTTTCGATTTCCATTATGGTTTACAAAATATCCACTACTAGTGGATTAATGTTCTAGACAGTGGCTGATGTCCTTATGTAGTGGTCCAAGATTCTGCAATCCGTGTTCATTAGAATGCACACTGTAAATTTGACGGAAATCGGTATATGTGATGTACAGATATAGACAAACGAATGAATACAGTTTCAGAGAAAAATTGGATGAGTCATTCAAGACAAAGAGCTTCATAAATTGAACAAGTCAGTAACACGTCGGTTCATCGCTGTCCCATACGCTAGTAGTTGTTCGCCTTGTCATTGATTCACAAATTTGGAGGATGTCCTACTGAGGGATATCGTATCAGATTTTGTCCAATTGGCGTGACATATCTTCAGAATCACAAACTGGTTGAGATCCCGTCATAAAACTCCAAATGTTCTCAGATGGAGAGAGATCCAGCGACTTTTCTGGTGTAGGTAGGGATTGGCAAGAACGAACAGAGGCATCAGAAACTCCCGCCTTGTGCGGCAGTCATTTTCCCACTGAAATGTAAGCCCACAATGGTTTGCCATGATCAGCAACACAATGTGTGGTACAATATCGTCTACGAATCACTGTGATGTAAGGGTGGCGCGGATGAACCGAAGCGATCCTGCTGTGAAAAGAAATGAATCCCGCTTCGAACTGAGTCCCAATGACCATCGGAAACGTGTCTACAGACGCTCCGGACAGCCGTAGGATACCAACACAGTCGCCCGACGCCCCGACGACCAAGAGCCTGGGGTGCTGTTACTGTCCACAGTAGGGCCCATAAGAGGCACCCTTGCAGCACAGCGTTAGTCAACGAAATTCTACGCCCCCTTTTGTTGCTCTTCATGCCAAGATATTGTGGACTTGCATTAAAGCAAGATAATGCCCGACAATAAACGGTGAGAGTTTCTACAGCTTGTCTTCTTCCTTGTCAAGCCCTACCCTGGCCAGAAAGGTAACCGATTCTCTCCTCAACTGAAAACGTTTGAAGCTTGCGGGCAGAGTCCTACCACCTGCACGGTATTTTGACGATATAACGCGCCATTTGGTCAAACTGTGGCACGATATCGCTGTGCTTGACATCCAACAACAGTATCAATCAATGTCGAGCAGCATAACGGCTTGTATAAAGGCGACAGGCGGACCATCGCGTTATTGACTTGTTCAGTTTGTGAAATTCTTTGTCTTGAATAAATTATCAGTTCCTCTCTGTAACTTTAATCATTTGTTGGTTTGTACATGAAGATGTTGACTGGAATACTCACTTTCAAATTCTGGAGGTGGTAGGGGTAAAATACAGGGAGCGAAAAACTATTTACAATTTGTACAGAAACCAGATAGCAATTATAAGAGTCGAGGGACATCAAAAGGAAGCACTGGTTGAGAACGGAGTGAGACAGGGTTGTAGCCTTTCCTGGATGTTATTCAGTCTCTATATTGAGCATGCAGTCAAGGAAACAAAAGAAAAATTCGGAGTAGGTATTAAAATCAATGGAGAAGAAATAAAAACTTTGAGGTTCGCCGATGGCATTGTAATTCTGTCAGAGACAGCAAAGAACCTGGAAGACGAGCTGAATGGAATTGACAGTGTCTTGAAAGGAGGATATAAGGTGAACAACAATAAAAGCAAAGTCGAATTAAGTCGGGTGATGCTGAGGGAATTAGATTAAGAAGTGACACACTTAAAGTAGTAAAGGAGTTTTGCTATTTGGGGAGCAAAATAACTGATGATGGTCCAAGAAGAGAGGATATTAAATGCAGACTGGCAATGGCAAGGAAAGCGTTTCTGAAGAAGAGAAATTTGTTAACATCGAGTATAGAATTAAGTGTCAGGAAGTCGTTTCTGAAAGTATTTGTATGGAGTGTAGCTATGTATGGAAGTGAAACATGGACGATAAGTAGTTTGGACAAGAAGAGAATAGAAGCTTTCGAAATGTGGTGCTTCAGCAGAATGCTAAAGATTATATGGGTAGATCACATAAATAATGAGGAAGTATTGTATAGGATTGGGGGAAAGAGAAGTTTGTGGCACAACTTGAAGAAGGGATCGGTTGGTAGGGCATGTTCTGAGGCATCAATGGATCACCAGTTTAGTATTGGAGGGCAGCGTGGACGGTAAAAATCGTAGAGGGAGACCAAGAGATGAATACACTAAGCAGATTCAGAAGGATGTAGGTTGCAGTAGGTACTGGGAGATGAAGAAGCTTGCACAGGATAGAGTAGGATGGAGAGCTGCATCAGACCAGTCACAGGATTGAAGACAACAACAACAACAACAACAACATGAACATCACAGTTACCGATATCCGTCTCTTTCGTGATGCATCGTTTTTTATGTCTTAGAATGTATTTTACTATGTGCTTTTGTATGTAATATGAAGCGTCAGGCACAGCTACGACTTCTGCAGGAGAACTAGATCTCTCACTTGGCCACGAATCAAGTCATTGTATACAGTGTTCTGACACAGGAATTGCTCACATGCTTCAAATGGCTCTGATCACTGCGGGACTTAACACCTGGGGTCATCACTCCCCTAGAACTTAGAACTACTTAAACCTAACTAACTTAAGGACATCACACACATCTATGCCCGAGGCAAGATTTGAACCTGCGACCGTAGCGGTCGCTCGGTTCCAGACTTAAGCGCTGACACAGGAATGCACAACGTACTCCGTCACTACCTGTGATTTTAGAACCATGAAGAGCGTCAAGGGATACTTTGGACAATTACATGAAACGCAGTGTTTTGTTGGTTGCCGTACTCTACATATCGTGTAGTATTTTAGTTGGGAAAACTTATGCCCAAGCAAACAATATTTTACATAGAAATGTTTAAGATGTGAGCAGGAGTACTACAAACGTGTACACGTGTTTGCAATATATAAAAACGTCTACAGCTGTATTGCAATACCGAAAACGTATGTCTCTCAGTAGATGGTGTCCTCAAAGATATCGTCAAATTGTATCTGGAAAACGTTAATTTCATTGCAGTAGAAATTAATAGTAACCCCTAAGTACCGTATATACACGTCTGTCAGGAAATCAGTACTACTCAATGCAAAGAAATATATATATAAATAAATAAAAGGTCTCCTCTTTGCCGAATAATCACACTGAATTATGCGTGCCCGATTCCTAATGGCCTGCTTTACCGTGTCGATTTTCCTCTTGTGCATACGACTTCCTAACCCAAAAAACTGCTAACAGCCTTGGAAGCGAGTTCCAGTGTTTGCATGTGGATATTTCTCGCTCCGGTGCGCTAATTGTTGGACCCAAACTAAAGCAACTGCACATTCCCGAGACGTAACGGTCGCCATAAAACTAGCTCGATTAAACCGTGGTCTCCGCCCAGCACGCCTTTGTTCGATAACGGCAGTTAACGCCCGCATTACCGGCTACCTATGATCACGGATGTACACATCTACACCACTTCAAGAGTTCACAGCTATAGCTTCGCTGTGTGTAATGCATCGTTAAGCGTCACTAATTAAAGTGAGTTGCTATTTTGCGAATGTCTGCAGCAACATAATTGTCTTACCTGTTTATGTGCAGGATTAACCAGACCTCCATCGACAGGCTTTCAGGGACACTTTCTCAGTAGTTCGGTATGAGGGACCAATTGTCATCGGCCGCTCATTACAGAGTAGTAATGAAATTATGATTGTTCGGTTTTACCGAAATCGCTCTTCTTTCTGTGAACTTATCACTATATCAAATACAATGAATGTATTATGTAATCAACGAAACACGGAAGGATTCGCTATCCCGTATAAGCCTGTGTCCGGATGCAGGAGTTCTGTGATGAGGTAGCCGTCTCTGTAAGAACAGCTCGGCATAATCTTACTGTACCGCTCTTCCACGGCATTCAGTGAACACAGACACGAGGCCTAATCTTAATCACTAAATCTATCCCTACTGCTATCACTGTCAGTATATAACCAACACTGCCGGGAAAAAACCCGAGGTATAACTCAGCAACGCTCAATACTCTATGGTGTTGGCTAAAGTGGTCGTTAGTACCGTCAACAGAGTGCACCGTGCGCACACGGAAAAAAAAATTCAAGGCAATATAGACACATATCGTAGACTTTTCTCCTGTTGTGGACTATTTTCATGGTGATATGGATAAATACCTAACCAGGGCAAGAACCCAAAAGAAGTGGAATAACTCTGTAACGAGCCGCCAGAGACCATATGTCCCTTCTATCAAATTTCTCAGAATGTATCGCTGAACCACCTCTGAATGTCTTCGGTGATCTTCTTGTTCGTAATGTATAAGCACGCCTTAACGTAACAAATGTTGCAAGAATTCATATGACTCGCCGAGTGCTGCTAACGTCTCTTAATTTACGACTCGTAGACAACTTGTAAGTCGGATGTCTTAAATTTCACTGCCTGGTGTAGTTGTCTGTATTTAGCGTGTGAGTCTAAGGCAAGGATGTAATCTTTCGCCACTATTGTTCAGAATATAAATAGTTGAAGCAATGACGAAAATAAAGGAACGTTTCACGAGTGGAATTAATATTCAAAGTGATAGGATATCAATAATAATTCGCTGACGACTTTGCTATCCTCAGTAAAAGTGAAGAAGAATTACATGATATGCTGAATGGAATGAACAATCTAATGAGTACACAATATGGATGGAGAATGAATGGAAGAAAGACAAAAGAAATGAAAAGTAGCAGAAATGGGAACAGTGAGGAACTTAACGTCAGTGTCTGATGGTCGCTAAATAGATTAAATTAAGGGGTTCTGCAACCTAGGCAGCAAAATAACGAATGACGGACGGAGCAAGCAGGACATCAAAAGCAGACTAGCAATGACAAAAAGACTTTCCTGGCCGAGGGAAGTCTATTAGTTTAAAAATATACCTGAATTTCAGAAAGAAAGGTTTGAGAATGTGCGTTTGGAGAGCAGAATTGTATGGTAGTGAATCATAGACTGTGAGAAAACAGGAACAGAAGATAATCTAAGCATTTCATATATGGTGCTAAAGGCGAATGTTGAAAATTAGGTTGACTGATAAGGCAAGGAATGTGGATATTCTCCGCAGAATCAGCGAGGAAAGGAATGTATGGAAAACACTGAGAAGAGGAAGAACTAGACGGTAGGACAGCTGTTAAAACATCAGGGAATGACTTCCGCGGTACTATAGGCCTCTATACAGGATAAACATTGCGCAGAAAGACAGAGATTTCAATACTTCTAACGAATAATTGGGGTCGTATGTTGCAAGTGCTCTCCGAGATGAAGAGTTTGGCATGCCTGAGGAATTCGTGGCGGGCTGTATCAAAACAGTAAGAAGTCTGATTACACAAAAAAGGCGCAGTGTCTTGTTTTTGTTGTGAATGAAGAAGAAGAATATGATAATGACGATTTCTGAATAATGTCAAGTGTAATATCACCACTCCTGGTTGGGAGGTAAAGCAGTCTGCATTTTATCGTATCAACATTCATATAACTCTATAAACACACTATGTGCTCTTTCCAACTACTGATAAAGTTACAACAAATTATTTCATACAGGGCTGTGTTTGTGTATGTGTATGTTCATGTTGATTCCGGTTATTCTTTAAGTTTTCCTGGTCTTGATTTCTTAGCGACAGCTAAGCTCCACGAAGGGGAAGCATTGATGATCTTTGAAGGGATTTATTCATACACGCACATCCCTGTTAGGTATTGACCTGCTGGCTGTGTCGGATACTAACATGAGTCGTTCACCAAGTGAAGAGGTCTGGTCGCCGCGTCTGGTTGGGTATCGTCTATTGTGGAGTGCGTGCCTACGCCATTTGAAATACCAATGCTTCTCTCAGCCTACGTGGTAGCGTGTTTTGTCTTCTGAGTCGGGAAAGATCCCTTTCCAGCTGCCTTGGTTGGACGATGTGGTCCTGCCAGCATTCCTTACTTCACCACGTCAGTCATAGAATTACATGATGAGCACCTTGTCTAGCGTTTCATGTAGCGTTGGATGAGATATGCTAAAGCTCCCGACTTTTACAGAGCCAATGTCACTAAAATGTACGCTCTCAGGCATAGTTTAGTGTAGCTTTCATTAGTGGCCATTATTTTGGCTTTGGTTGTTAATGTGGATTAGCATCTATGGTAATCGGAACATTGGCAGGTTATTCTTAACATTTGTAAAAGGTCCTCTGCTTCGCCCGGTTTCAGTTACTTTAGTACCTGATGAAGTATAAACTTTGATTCTATAAAACTATAAGTATTTTATCTTGAATCTTTATGTGTTGAGCTTGTTAAAAAATATCTGTCTCTCCATTTGTCTGTTATCTTTAGATCTGATCTGTATTACATGAGTATAGTTTGTCTTGATTTAAATTGACTGTGTCAAGGTCAGAGACCTACGTGCATTCTGTAATTTCTTCCTATTTCATAATTTTAACTCGGATCCTATCTGCGTTTTAGAGTGAGCTGAATCAAGCTACTGTGTGGTGTAGGCTGAACACTAACCACTATTTTATATTGGTTAAAGCAATCATTTTCATGTTTCTTCTTTTTTAAATCTGTGATTGAGATGCATTTGTTTTTGCTAATTTGTGTTTTATCGTTTTACACAATCCACTTTCTTTTTAAAATTAATTGTCGTAAGTTTCATTCAAACTTCAATTACAGTATTTTAAGATCTGTTTTCCAAGCAGTCAGAGTAATTAATAATTGTTAATTATTTCTGATTATATGTAGGGCAAAGTCTCAAACGTTCATGAGATTTAAATATCAGCAAAAAATGGAACTGTGATAAGATAACCTTGCGTCAGTTTAATTACCACTTCGTGGTTATTAATATTTACATTATTTAAAGCTGCTGAGCCAAAATAAAGAGGTTAAAGGTTCGTAACATGTATACAGAGCACCTTATCACTTCCAGATTGCCTGCCCTTTCCTTGGTAAAAGAGTGTGGTTGTGATTTGTGGGGTATTTATAAACAAAAAACACTTCTGGTATGGAAAAAATTTGTTGTATGTTGACAAAGTGTATTGCTTGCTCTGTCGGTTTCAGGTGACTGTAAGGGTGGAATCTGCCAAGGACAGCGATCTGTATTGGGAATGCCCTGCCTCACTAAAATGCAACTCTAAAATGAGCTCACAATACATGGTCTACCAGTAGAAGTCAATACTTGGGCAGTGCACTGGACCACCAATTCCATATTACGGCTGACAATGTTGGCAACGTAGTTGCTATCCTCACTGTGTGCAGTAGTCCACTTTCCGGGGTTCACATTGAACATTACAGGAGACGTTATTTTAACGTTCAGAGATGTTTAGAATCCAGGTACATTGAAACCACTTACGTAGACACGTACAGAATTTGAGTCCAGTGCATTCAGACTCCCCAAAGAAGTCATTGTTCCTCAAGAACTTCGCGATTAAATCAGTCAATTGCAACTTGGTACCCGTTTACTGCACTGGCAACGTGCCACAGGCCCGATTAAAGTTGATGACTGTTCTCTTAACCCAATTGTACAAGAAGACGGTTTTGAAACCGCTTTACCGGTTTCCCAAAGTCCCTACCAACAATTTAGCGGTCAAGAATAACTGATAAAATTCCAGTGTGCCTAGCTTTCTGCCGTTTCTTTCCTCCTAAGTGAACAAACTACTCAATCTGACGTCGCAGCATGAATGGATAAATAAAGGAATATTTTTATTGATAAACCCATGTGAACATACTCATACGACGTGAGAAGTTTCTAAAGATGATAATGTTTTAGTTTTTATTAGGGGACTTGGTGTTACTGTGAGGTTTAAATTGGCAGATGACGTGACTCTGTATAGTAATTAAGTATAGCATATCTAAAACGTATGGAATTTAGAGAAATTACAATAGACAAGCTTACGGCTGGGTGTTTGGCCAAAATTTCCGACGTATGGGTCTCCGACTCAGTGGTTGGTGTTACCGAACCGTGGTGGAATCTGCTGCCGAGCCTTATCTCCACAACAGTTCCACTCTGTTTGCTGGGGTTCAGTTCAAAAATGATCCAAATGGCTCTGAGCACTATGTGACTTAACTTCTGAGGTCATCAGTCGGCTAGAACCTAGAACTAATTAAACCTAACTAACCTAAGGACATCACACACAGCCATGCCCGAGGCAGGATTCGAACCTGCGACCGTAGCTGTCGCTCGATTCCAGACTGCAGCGCCTAGAACCGCACGGCCACTCGGGCCGGCTGGGGTTCAGTATTTTATAGTTCTTCATCTTAATCAGGCTTATCATCAAGTGCCGTTGGCCGAAGAATCTATCCCTTACTGCACTTACGTACAAACTGAAATTTGTTCTAATATAGCGTGTCGCTTTTTATTTTATCACGGCAGAGCTGTACTGTTACAAACGCTGTATTCTGTTTTACATTAAATTAAGTTTATATCCATTTATAATAATATTCACTCGTAGTAATGAGTGCAGTTGACAGGGTATTGCAAACAGATTCGATGTGTTTAGATTTCCAGGAGGTTTTAGACATCATTCCTCACAACACACATCAGGTTAAATGGCGTGGCTACGAAATATCGTCTCAATTTAGGCGACTGGATTCGTCATTTCCTGTCAGGAAGATCACACAGTACGTAATAATCGATGGAAAGTTAGCGAGACGCTGAATTAAGTAACGCCAAACAGTAGCTCAGGAATGGTCAAAGGATTCGAGGTATTCTATTAAGAGAGGCCTTTTATGTTACCATGTCGCCTATAGTGGTACTAAAGATATGTGTTCCTAAGGAACGTAAACTGGTGAAGAGATAGGATCTTGGAGTAGAAAGACGCTGAGCGTAAATAAAATACCTAAGAAAAAATTACTTATTTACTATAGAGACCTAGCCAGCAAGTGACAAAAGAAATAAAACTGATTTCCGACAACAGGCACACATTTGACTACAAGGATCAGCAAATTGAAATTCTGAGAAATGTACAAGAATTCAGCAAAGATCATACTTGTAATACACGGTAACTGATAGGTGACAGTTAATATGCTAACACGACTGTGAAGCAGACGGTGAAATCACAAATGAAAAATAATTTTTGAAGGCTACAAATTGCCCCTGTTCGTGAAGCAGACCAAGCAGTACATTCAAAACTTACGAAAGCAGTATAGCTAAACTATTAATGAGCAAAACTGACAAATAACAACAAAGTGTAAAGGTCTGTGAAGCAGACGGTGAAAGACTGATCCAAAATTTTTAAAACAGGGTCTTTTGTACACGTCTGTGAAGCAGACAGACCAGGATGTTGTTAAAATGTTCGGAAGTAAAATGACTTAGTCATTTGCGCGAAGCGGACGGAGTAGAATCCCGTTACAAAAATTAGATCTTTCAATTATTAACAACTGCTTTACTTTTAGGAGCCTAGACGGTTGTTCGATTGAGAACAGATTCTGAACCATAGAGAATACAAGGTGGGTTTACATAAGAGGTAAGTGACAAGCTGTAGAGGCCCTTTAAACACAAGAGTGACGAGTGAACTTCAAACAAAAGTTTAGTTTTAGGCCACAGGAAATACATAAATGCAACAGAGCTGACTTTTAGGTTATCATATACGCATCAATGCTGCAAAATTGTACATGATAACTCTGAATTGTTGCAAATAGGCAGTAGAGAACATTAGAGTACAAACTTGTAAATTAGGAATAGGCATTACTGCTTGTTTTCGTGTACCCAATACAAAACCAGTATGCATTCTATAACATACACTCAGGACGCAAATCAGATAGCAAGTGGAAGACGTCACATGCCTTCCCCAAACCACCACGGAAATAGAACACAAGGGTTGAAGGTGATGAAAGTTCTTATTTTCCGGAATACAAAAATACTTAAATTTACAAACGCACGCACCAACTGTGGTAAGCGAAAATTACAATCAAATAAGCCTTAGACATAACGACGTTCACGATGCTGATTCACCATTAATGCATAGTCCAAACAAAGGCAGGAGAATGATCCGGAAAGAATATAATGATGACAGAGTAGAATACATAAACATCCACCATATATGTAGCTCACGACGTTTCTTTCATTCGGGCGAAGTCAATCACGCACAATGTAGGTGGTCATGTTAACCAACCAAGGCAACGAGGAACTCGCAAATACGAAATACAGCGTGTAGCCACGTCACCACTCATATAGAGTAACACATCAGGTCGTCAGTAGACGAAGGTGCCCAAGAAGTAAACACCATCGATCCAAACATAGTGATACGACCACCACGACGCCTCGGCAAGAGCCACGATTCCAAAACTGGCTCCGTCCAACGATTAACTCCTTGCCGACCCATAGCTAATTGGAGACAGCCCAGCTGCGAGCTGTATGAGCATTTAAATGGTCCTCTCATTGCTGCTGTAGTGCTACTACACTAAACGTCAGAGAAGTTCTCACGTAGCAGCGCAACCAAATAAGTCCAACGAGTCCCAGAATTTATATCAGATCACGTGCACGTCTCAGAACTAGTACTTCAACTAATCCGTATGTGGGAGATATTTGGATACTCACTAAACAATCATGAATATCAAGGAGCATCTGACTTGGAAGAGATGGAACGCCGACGTAAGGAATTTTGTTCACCAATATCAGGAGTACAGAATGTATACACTTAATTCCACTATCTACCAGGGCTTCTTACATTCTAGTCGAGTAGAGAAACAAATGGATAAGCTTATTGCTGATTATCGGAGGCCTCTTCCCCGTGCTAAAACCTGCAGGATGTACACATTTGTGGTGGTCGATGTATCTACTAGTTTTGTTGAGTTACTTGTGAGTAAATCTACACTGAATAGCCAAGGAAACTGATATAGGCATGCGTATTTAAACAGAGAGATATGTGAACAGGAAGAACACGGCAATGCGGTCGTCAACGCCAGTATAAGACTGTCTGGCGCAATTCCTAGATCGGTTACTGCTGCTACAATCGCAAGTTATCAAGATTTAAGTGAGTTTCAACGTGGTGTTACAGTCGGTGCACGAGCGATGAGACACATCATCTCCAAGGCAGCGATGAAGAGGGAGATATTCCCGCACGACCGTTTCACGAGTGTACCATGAATATCAGGAATACGGTAAAACCTGAAATCTTCGATCCTGCAAGAATGGCACCAACGACGACTGAATAGAATTTTCCAACGTGACGGATGTGCAACTCTTTCGCAAATTCCCGCAAATTTCAATGCTGGGCCATCAACAAGTGTCAGCCTGGGAATCAGTCATCGAAACATCATCGATATGGCCTTTCGGAGCCGAAGGCCCACTTGTCTACCCTTGATGACGAGACTCACTTCACATTGTATCAAACGGATGGACGTGTAAGGGTATGGAGACAACGTCATGAATCCATGGACCGTACACGTTAGCAGGGAACTGTTCCAGCTGGTGGAGGGTTTGTGATGGTATGGCGCGTGTGCAGTTGGAGTGATTTGGGACCGCTGTTACGTCTTGATACTACTCTGACAGGTGACACGCACGTGAGCATCCTGTCTTATCACCTGCATCCATTGATGTCCATTACGCATTCCGACAGACTTGGGCAATTCCAGCAGGTCAGTGTGACACCCCACACGTCCAGAATTGCTACAGAGTGACTGCAGTAACCCCCTTTTGACTTTAACCTCTTCCGCTGGCTACCAAATACGCCAGACGTGAACACTACTGAGTTTATCTGCGATGCCTTGCAACGTGCTGTCAGAATAGATCTCCAGCCCCTCGTACTCTTACGGGTTTATTGACAGCCTTGCAGGATTCTGGGGGTGACATTCCCTCCAGAACTACTTCAGACATTAGTTGAGTCCATGATACGTCGTGTTGAGGCACTTGTGCGAGCTCGCGAGGGACCTACATGAAATTATGCAGGTGTACCAGTTTCTTTGGCTTCTTTGGCCCTTCATTGTATGGCAACCAGGATTACATATCAGCATTTGTGAAAAATACTTTGCCTTTGGCACCCCTAGTTTGCTAGTAACACAACTGCCTCCAGTGCTGTTTCTCTTGTCACAATCATACCTTATTACCTCCCGCCATAATCTGCGGAACGAGCCAGTTGTAATTTGAAAGAGGCCGTTATTGTTTCTCACTGTCAATCTTAGGAAAATTAGGACGATTTTATCAAGTGGCTTGAATTTGCCTCTAATGCGGCAGTGCAACAAAATCTTAGGAAGACACCCACTAACTATCCATCCTACTCACCTTTAATCTATGGTCGATAAACGGACCTCCTGCCTGAGGACATTAATTCCAGTGTCAGTAGGGAAAATTGTCAATCTGCTAAGAAATATATTCATTTCATTATCAGGATAGAGGTTGCAAGGTATAGCAGGAACAGAAGTACTATCTCGCTATTAGCTGGTGGCGTAGTTCTTTTTAAAAAAAATTTGGCACTTGGTAACGATAATCAGTCGCTTTTAGTCAAGATGCTTCTCCGCTTTGGGTGTTGGGGTGACGTCCTGACGATTATAACCGCAGTCAGCTATCTTGTCCAAGACAGAGCCACAAAGTTTAAGGTACATATCAGAGATGGCAGTTAATGCTGAACCTTCCAGTTTTCAAATAAATGTTTCATGTAACTGTCAACAGCATCGACATAGTTGGAGAAATGCATGGTACATACTGTGCTGTCGTACAATACGTTAATTCACATTCGTTTTCGATCACTGATCATCTTCACAGTCGAGAAATATTGTGTCGTACATGCTATGTAACTAGAAAAGACGCTATACCTGACTTTCAACTATCAATGAAAGATGCTTCAGTCACTAATACTGGGCTAAGCAAGCAGAAAACACTGCAATCATGAAGCCATACTAATGCAGTAAGTGTGCAGAACCATTGCTCAGGCGCGTGCATGACGCTTGAAGTAGTCACAATGTTTTTCCACTGCTAAGGTGACCATTGAAGGAAACCGCTTTTTAAAATGTATATTGTAAGACAGCACAGTTTCTCCACGTAACCAGTTTTCAGGTATATCGCTTGTTTTCCACGCCATTTTAACCTCACTGTATGCATCGCTCAAAATAACCGGTTTCTGAAACACTCAATTTTCGCTTTTTTATTGCTATTATATCTGGCTAAAAACGTAGGATTCGAACACATATTTAAAAATTTCGACTCTCCGTTTCAAGATAGGGAGTATCAAAATACTATATCAAATAGACAGACGAAGAAAACTTTCACCGTCCGCTATTGGTAGCTTTTCTGGGAAAATGATAAGTGGTTGAACACTACAAAAAGTCTTCAATTCCCTGTCTATCCGAATTTTTTAAACATTGCTCAAAAACCATGTTGTAATCGGGGAATCATATCACAATTTGGGCATTGTGAATAGCTGGTACTAAAAGGTGGCAGCTAAAGTTGAAAGATATTTTCCTGCTAATTTTTCAGCTCTCAAGGTCGCTAAGCAGATAAAGGAATATTGTGTGGACAAAGGCAGCAGCTACTTTCTATTTTTATTGTATACTGTGAATGCATGGTTGTTAAATCCTTAATTTATTAGTGTGGCCATAATTTTCTAGCAGTTTTATTATCTCATAGAAATTGCAGAAAAAACATTAATCTTTTATAGCAAGTGAAACATTGCACTTCATTGCTACGTCACTTCATGAAATACATTACTGGCGATTAAAATTGCTACACCAAGAAGAAACGCAGATGATAAACGGGTATTCATTGGACAAATATATTATACTGGAACTGACATGTGATTACATATTCACGCAGTTTCGTTGCATACATCCTGAGAAAGCAGTACCCAGAACAACCACCTCTGGCCGTAATAACGGCCTAGATACGCCTGGGCATTGGGCCAAACAGAGCTTGGATGGCGTGTACAGGAATAGCTACCCATGCAGCTTCAACACGATACCACAGTTCATCAAGAGTAGTGGCTGGCGTATTGCGACGAGCCAGTTGCTCGGCCACCATTGATCAGACGTTTTCAATTGGAGAGAGATCTGGAGAATGTGCTGGCCAGGGCAGCAGTCGAACATTTTCTGTATCCAGAAAGGCCCGTACAGGACCTGCAACATGCGGTCGTGCATTATCCTGCTGAAATGCAGGGTTTCGCAGGGATCGAATGACGGGTAGAGCTACGGGTCGTAACATATCTGAAATGTGACGTCCACTGTTCAAAGTGCCGTCAATGCGAACAAGAGGTGACCAAGATGTGTAACCAACCAATGGCACCCCATACCATGACGCCGGGTGATACGCCAGCATGGCAATGACGAATACACGCTTCCAATGTGCGTTCACCGCGATGTCGCCAAACACGGATGCGACCATCGTGATGCTATGAACAGAACCTGGATTCATCCGAAAAATGACGTTTTGCCACTCGTGAACCCAGGTTCGTCGTTGAGTACACCATCGCAGGCGCTCCTGTCTGTGATGCAGCGTCAAGAGTAACCACAGCCATGGTCTCCGAGCTGATAGTCCATGCTGCTGCAAACGTCATTGAACTGTTCGTGCAAACGTCCCCATCTGTTGACTCAGGGATCGAGACGTGGCTGCACGATCCATGCGGATGAGATGCCTGTCATCCCGACTACTAGTGATACGAAGCCGTTCTGATCCAGCACGTCGTTCTGTATTACCCTCCTGAACCCACCGATTCCATATTCCGCTAACAGTCATTCGATGTCGACCAACGCGAGCAGCAATGTCGCGATACGATAAACCGCAATATGGAACGACGTGCTGGATCCCAACGGCCTCGTATCACTAGCAGTCGAAATGACAGGCATCTTGTCCGCATGGCTGTAACGGATCGTGCAGTCACGTCTCGATCCCTGAGTCAACAGGTGTGGACGTTTGCAAGACAACAAATATCTACACGAACAGTTCGTCGACGTTTGCAGCAGAATGGACTATCAGCTCGGAGACCATGGCTGTGGTTACCCTTGACGCTGCATTACAGGCAGGAACCGCGCCACCGCTAGGGTCACAGGTTCGAATTCTGCCTCGGGAATGGATGTGTGTCATGTCCTTAGGTTAGTTAGATTTAAGTAGTTCTCAGTTCTTGGGGTCTGATGACTTCAGAAGTTAAGTCTCATAGTGTTCAGAGCCATTTGAACCATTTTGAACAGACAGGAGCGCCTGTGATGGTGTACTCAACGAAAAACTGGGTGGACGAATGGCAAAACATCATTTTTTCGGATGAATCCAAGTTCTGTTTACAGCACCATGATGGTCGCATTCGTGTTTGGCGACATCGCGGTGAACGCACATTGGAAGCGTGTATTCGTCATTGCCATGCTGGCGTATCACCCGGCGTCATGGTATGGGGTGCCATTGGCTACACATCTCGGTCACCTCTTGTTCGCATTGACGGCACTTTCAACAGTGGACGCTACATTTCAGATGTATTACGATCCGTGGCTCTACCCTTCATTCGAACCCTGCGAAACTCTACAATTCAGCAGGATAATGAACGACCGCATGTTGCAGGTCCTGTACTGGCCTTTCTGGATACAGAAAACGTTCTACTGCTGCCCTGGCCGGAACATTCTCCAGATATCTCACCTATTGAAAACGTCTGGTCAATGGTGGTCGAGCAACTGGCTCGTCACATTACGCCAGCCACTACCCTTGATAATCTGTTGTAACGTGTTGAAGCGTCATGGGCAACTGTACATGTACACGCCATCCAAGCTCTGTTTGACTCAATGCCCTAGCGTATAAAGGCCGTTATTACGGCCAGAGGTGGTTTTTCTTGGTACTCATTCCTCAGATCTATCCACTCAAATTGCGTGAAAATGTAATCACATGTCAGTTCTAAAATAATATATCTATCGAATGAATAACCTTTTATCTTCTGAATTTCTTCTTGGTGTAGCAATTTTAATGGCCAGTAGTGTATGAACAACTGAAAGGCATCACCATGGATAGTCCACTCAAATGCGGCCAGTCCCTTCATGGTACATTTAGAAACACTGGTTCTGGCCTTAGCACCGTAAAAACGCAATGTATATTACAGGTACGGCGATAACACCTTCGTTGTGTGGACCCATGGTGCGGAATAGCTCGGTGACATCGTAAGACATTCGAACAGTCTGCATAAAATATACTGCACTAGCGAGGTAGAAAAGGACCAACAGCTATGCTGCTAGTGGTGAGGTAGAAGGGATGGCGAGAACATGCGACAGAACGTGAATCCAAAATCGATACACAAGGATCGTCACCAGCTCGAACTGTCAAATCACCACCCGTGCCGGATGCTCGTAACGCTCATATGAAAGTAAGACATGAAAAATCAAGACACACTCCGATGGTTTGCCAACCTAGAATAGTTTTCTACGTTGTAAAACGTTTCAGGATGTTCGAAATTCTAAGAAAAATGAGAGTAAGGTACGGGGAAAGATGGGTAATGTACAACGTATACAAGTACCAAGACGGAAGAGTAAGACTGGAAGACGAAGCAGAAAGTGCTCGGATTCAAAGGGATGTACGAGAGCGATGCGGTCTCTTTCCTCTACTGTTCATTCTATACATCGATGAAGCAATGACGGAAAAATGGTGCAACAGTAAGATTAAAATTTAATATGTAATGATTTCAATGACATGATTTGCTTATGACATAAACATCCGCAGTGAAAATGCAGAAGAAAGATCTGATGATGGAATGAATAGTCTAGTGAGTGCAGAGCATGAATTAAGAGTGAACTGGATAAAGAACAAAGTAATAAGAATTAGCAGAAATGAAAATAATGAGAAACTTAACATGAAAATTGGGGATCAAGAAGATAAGGAATTCTGCAACCTTGGAAGCAAAATAATCTTAGATCAACGGTGCAAAGAGGACATGAAAAACAGACTAGCACATGCAAAAAAGGCATTCCCGGCCAAGGGAATTCTGCTGGTATGAAACATTGGGCTTAATTTAAAGGAAGAATTTCCGAGAATATACGTTTGAACCACTGTTCAGTGTGGTAGTCGATCATGGACATTGAGAAACCCGGAACAGAAGAGACTCGAAGCGTTTGAGATGTGCTGCTTCGGATGAATGTTGAAAATTAGATAAGTTGAAAATAACATAAGAACTGAGGAGGTTCTCCACAGAATCAACAAAGAAAGGAACATGTGGAAAACACTGTCAAGAAGAAGGGACAGAATGACAGGACATGTTTTAAGACATAATGGAGTAACCTCTATGGTACTAGAGCAGATATGCTGCCATCATTAGGTGCAATCCAGTTACACTCACGTGACATTAGAAAGAAGTGTGACCACCTGATGCCGTTCAGGCAAAATAAAGAGGTTCAATGGTGGTAGTGTGTCTACTCAGTACGTTACTACACCGAGATCCATGCTCTCTGCCATTTCAAATGTGAATAATTAATGTTAAAAGGAATTTACAATTTTGAGTTTCACTATTCGGATGAAGTACAGAATGACGGCTTAATAAGATAATAATATAGCATCGTTTTGGGATTTTCTATTTCCTGATTTGGTCAGTAGTGCGTAGGGAGGTTGGAAAGGCCGATTGATTAATAGGTTATTCTTAACAAATTTTAGTAAAACAAAATAACACACAATTCTCATGATCAGTATACAAAATAACAAAAATTTATTTCAAAGTTGTTTACAAAAATATTATTTAACGCAACTGCCCAGTCACAAATGTCACCTAACTCTCTGACGCATTGTCTTCAATAAATACTTTTGAGATTATATTTACTTGACAAAATTATATTTGAATTCAACTACCCAAGCCCCAAGAACACATAAGCATCGGATGCCGTGCATCAAATGAAAATAGTTAAGTTTAAATTTATTTAGGAAAAGTAAAACAATTCAGCTTCCCAGGGACCACTGCCATTTCACTCTGTAGGGGGCCTGGATTGAGATCTCTCCGGTATCGGGATGATAGAGCAAGCCAGTCTGCACACTGGGCGCAAATGATGCAACATTAGTGGAACAAGAATTTATTACCTTGGTGCATACAGTCGTGCATGGTTCTCTGTCCGCCATAGAAAAGTTCAGCTCAGTAAGCTGCAGTCATCTTGGCCAATGGTAGCGGAACCCCCCCCCCCCCCAACCACCACCAACTCCGCCACCCCCCACTCCCAGGTTCCGTCTCATAATTGCTGTACTATGACGTGAAGACGGAGCCCAATGCTCTGAAGCCTGAGAATTTATTGCTGCCTGTTTGAGGGAATGACGTTATGTCTGGCCATCGTATGTAAGAACACAAAGAAGTTACACACATTGGTTGAAATCATCCGACAACAGTGGCCACTGCTACTGCATGTATTGCCCTAGTATGTCTCCGGTCAGACCAAAATTGTCAGCTTATTCACACTCTATTAATGTAGTGCCCACAGTCCCTGGATCGAAAAGTCTTTGTTCTGCTGGACAAGTCCGGAAGAACAGGCACCACATATGTATGTAAAGTACACCAGTGGCAAGAGACAATCAGTACTTAAGTGTACGGTAGCAAATGTGATGTTGCTAATGACAGTGCCTCTAAAGCAGGGTTACTAAACACGGTTTTCCGAAATTCCTTCACAGAAGAAGAAGTAAATAACCAGAATTTGAATCACGAACAACTGCCAACATAGGCAAGTTAGAAGTAAATATCCTCCGTGTATCAAAGCAGCTTAAAACGCTTAAGGAAGACAAGGCTTCCGGTACATATTGTATGCCAGTCAGCTTGCTTTCAGAGTATGCTGAAACAACAGCTACATACTTATCACTTATATACAACCGCTCGCTAGTAGAAAGATGGGTTCCCAAAGACTGGAAAGTTGCACAAGTCACGTACCCAAGAAAACAAATAGAAGTAATCCGCTGAATTACAGACCCAAATCACTAACGTCTAATTGCAGCAGGATTTAGAGACATACGCTGAAGAGCCAAAGAAACTGGTAAAATTGTCTAATATCGTGTAGGGCCCCCGCGAAAAGCAGAAATGTCGTAAAACGACGTGGCATGGAATCGACTTACGTCTGAAGTTGTGCTGGAGGGATTTGACACCATGAATCCTGCAGGGCTTTCCATAAATCCTTAAGAGTACGAGTGGGCGGATATCTGTTCTGAACACCACGTTACAAGGCTTCCCAGATATGCACAATAATGTTCATGTCTGAGGAGTTTCGTGGCCATCGAAACAGTTTAAACTCAGAAGAGTGTTCCTGTAGCCACTCTGTACCAATTCTGGACGTGTGGGGTCGCGCATCGTCCTGCTGGAATTGTCCAAGTCCGTCGAGATACACAATGGACATGAATGTGTGTAACGGTTCAACTGGCTCTGACCACTATGCGCCTAGAACTTAGAACCAATTAAACCTAACTAACCTAAGGACATCACACACATCCGTGCCCGAGGCAGAATTCGAACCTGCGACCGTACTGGTCGCTCTGTTCCGGACTGTAGCGCCTAGAACCCTACGGCCACTCCGGCCGGCAATGTGTGTAACGGATCAGATAGGAAGCTTACGCACGTGTCGACTGTCAGAGTCTGCCTACAGGTATCAGGGGTCCCATATCACTCCAACTGCACATATTCCATACCAATACAGACCCCCTAACAGCGTGAACAATCCCCTGCTGGTATGCAGGTTTCACGGATTCATGAGGTTGTCTCCATACCCGTACAAGTTTTTTTTTGGGTCATCAGTCTACTGACTGATTTGATGCGACCCGCAAAGAATTCCTCCCCTGTGCTAAACTCTTTATCTCAGAGTAACACTTGCAACCTACGTTCTCAATTATTTGTTTGACGTATTCTAATCTCTGTCTTGCCCTCTACAGATCCCTCTAGTACCATGCAAGTCATTCCCCCATGTCTTAGCAGATGTCCTATCATCCTGTCCCTTCTCCTTATCAGTGTTTTCCACATATTCCTTTCCTCTCCGATTCTGCGTAGAACCTGATCATTCCTTACCTTATCAGTCCACCTAATTTTCATCATTCGTCTATAGCACCACATCTCAAATGCTTCTATTCTCTTCTGTTCCGGTTTTCCCACAGTCCATGTTTCACTACCATACAATGCTGTACTCCAGACGTACATCCTCAGAAATTTCTTCCTCAAATTAGGGCCGATATTTGAAATTAGTAGACTTCTCTTCGCCAGAAATGCCTTTTTTGCTATAGCGAGTCTGCTTTTGATGTCCTCCTTGCTAGGTCCGTCATTGGTTATTTTACTGACTAGGTAGCAGAATTCCTTAACTTCATTGACTTCGTGACCATCAATCCTGATGTTAAGTTTCTCGCTGTTCTCATTTCTACTACTTCTCATTACCTTCGTCTTTCTCCGACTTACTCTCAAACTATACTGTGTACTCATTAGACTGTTCATTCCGTTCTGCAGATCATTTAATTCTTCTTCACTTTCACTCAGGATAGCAATGTCATCAGCGAATCGTATCATTGATATTCTTTCACCTTGTATTTTAATTCCACTCCTGAACCTTTCTTTTATTTCCATCATTGCTTCCTCGATGTACAGATTGAAGAGTAGGGGCGAAAGGCTACAGCCTTGTCTTACACCCTTCCTAATACGAGCACTTCGTTCTTGATCGTCCACTCTTATTATTCCCTCTTGGTTGTTGTACGTATTGTATATGACCCGTCTCTCCCTATAGCTTACCCCTCCTTTTTTCAGAATCTCGAACAGCTTGCACCATTTTATATTGTCGAACGCTTTTTCCAGATCGACAAATCCTATGAACGTGTCTTGATTTTTCTTTAACCTTGGTTCCATTATTAGCCGTAACGTCAGAATTGCCTCTCTCGTGCCTTTACTATTCCTAAAGCCAAACTGATCGTCACCTAGCGCATTCTCAATTTTCTTTTCCATTCTTCTGTATATTATTCTTGTAAGCAGCTTCGATGCATGAGCTGTTAAGCTTATTGTGCGACAATTCTCGCACTTGTCAGCTCTTGCCGCCTTCGGAGTTGTGTGGATGATGCTTTTCCGAAAGTCACATGGTATGTCGCCAGACTCATATATTCTACACACCAAAGTGAATAGTCGTTTTGTTGCCACTTCCCCTAATGATTTTAGAAATTCTGATGTAATTTTATCTATCCCTTCTGCCTTATTTGACCGTAATTCCTCCAAAGCTCTTATAAATTCCGATTCTAATACTGGATCGCCTATCTCTTCTAAATCGACTCCTGTTTCTTCTTCTATCACATCAGACAAATCTTCACCCTCATAGAGGCTTTCAATATATTCTTTCCACCTATCTGCTCTCTCCTCTGCATTTAACAGTGGAATTCCCGTTGCACTCTTAATGTTACCACCGTTGCTTTTAATGTCACCAAAGGTTGTTTTGACTTTCCTGTATGCTGAGTCTGTCGTTCCGACAATCATATCTTTTGCGATCTCGTCACATTTTTTCTGCAGCCATGTCGTCTTAGCTTCCCTGCACTTCCCATTTATTTCATTCCTCAGCGACTTGTATTTCTGTATTCCTGATTTTCCCGGAACATGTTTGTACTTCCTCCTTTCATCAATCAACATAAGTATTTCTTCTGTTACCCATGGTTTCTTCGCAGCTACCTTCTTTGTACCTATGTTTTCCTTCCCAACTTCTGTGATGGCCCTTTTGAGAGATGTCCATTCCTCTTCAACTGTGCTGCCTACTGCGCTATTCCTTATTGCTGTATCTATAGCGTTAGAGAACTTCAAACGTATCTCGTCATTCCTTAGAACTTCCGTATCCCACTTCTTTGCGTATTGATTCTTCCTGACTAATGTCTTGAACTTCAGCCTACTCTTCATCACTACTACATTGTGATCTAAGTCTATATCTGCTCCTGGGTATGCCTTACAATCCAGTATCTGATTTCGGATTCTCTGCCTGAAATTGATGTAATCTAATTGAAATCTTCCCGTATCTCCTGACCTTTACAAAGTATACCTCCTCCACTTGTGATTCTTCAACAGGGTATTCGCTATTACTAGCTGAAACTTGTTACAGAACTCAATTAGTCTTTCTCCTATTTCATTCATTGTCCCAAGCCCATACTGTCCTGTAACCTTTTATTCTACTCCTTCCCCTACAACTGCATTCCAGTCGCCCATGACTATTAGATTTTCGTCCCCCTTTACATACTGCATTACCCATTCAATATCCTCATACACTTTCTCTATCTGTTCATCTTCAGCTTGCGACGTCGGCATGTATACCTGAACTATCGTTGTCGGTGTTGGTCTGCTGTCGATTCTGATTAGAACAACCCGGTCACTGAACTGTTCACAGTAACACACCCTCTACTCTACCTTCCTATTCATAACGAATCCTAAAGAAAACAAAAGAAAAATTTGGAGTAGGTATTAAAATTCGTGGAAAAGAAGTCAAAACTTTGAGGTGCGCCGATGACATAGTAATTCTGTCAGAGACGGCAAAGGACTTGGAAGAGCAGTTGAACGGAATGGACAGTGTCTTGAAAGGTTATAAGATGAACATCAACAAAATCAAAACGAGGATAATGGAATGTAGTCAAATTAAATCAGGTGATGCTGAGGGAATTAGATTAGTAAATGAGACACTTAAAGTGGTAAAGGAGTTTTGCTATTTAGGAAGTAAAATAACTGATGATGGTCGAAGTAGAGATGATATAAAATGTAGACAGGCAATGGCAAGGAAAGCGTTTCTGAAGAAGAGAAATTTGTTAACATCGAATATAGATTTATGTATCAGGAAGTCGTTTCTGAAAGTATTTGTTTGGAGTGTAACCATGTATGGAAGTGAAACATGGACGATAAATAGTTTGGACAAGAAGAGAATAGAAGCTTTCGAAATGTGGTGCTACAGAAGAGTACTTAAGGTAATGTGGATAGATCACGTAACTAATGAGGAGGTATTGAATCGGATTGGGGAGAAGAGAAGTTTGTGGCACAACTTGACCAGAAGAAGGGATCGGTTGGTAGGACATGTTTTGAGGCATCAAGGGATCACAAATTTAGCATTGGAGGGCAGCGTGGAGGGTAAAAATCGTAGAGGGAGACCGAGAGATGAGTACACTAAGCAGATTCAGAAGGATGTAGGTTGCAGTAGGTACTGGGAGATGAAGAAGCTTGCACAGGATAGAGTAGCATGGAGAGCTGCATCAAACCAGTCTCAGGACTGAAGACAACAACAACACCTGTTATGCCATTTTCTGCTGCTGTTGATTTTACCCTATACTCATCTGACCAGAAATCCTTGTCTTCCTTCCACTTCAGTTCACTGACCCCTACTATATCAAGATTGAGCCTTTGCATTTCCCTTTTCAGATTTTCTAGTTTCCCTACCACGTTCAAGCTTCTGACATTCCACGCCCCGTTTCGTAGAACATTATCCTTTCGTTGATTATTCAATCTTTTTCTCATGGTAACCTCCCCCTTGGCAGTCCCCTCCCGGAGATCCGAATGGGGACTATTCCGGAATCTTTGCCAATGGAGAGATCATCATGACACTTCTTCAACTACAGGCCACATGTCCTGCGGATAGACGTTACGTGTCTTTAATGCAGTGGTTTCCATTGCCTTCTGCATCCTCATGTCGTTGATCATTGCTGATTCTTCCGCCTTTAGGGGCGATTTCCCACCCCTAGGACAAGAGAGTGCCCTGAACCTCTATCCGCTCCGCCGCCCTCTTTGACAAGGCCGTTGGCAGAATGAGGCTGACTTCTTATGCCGGAAGTCTTCGGCCGCCAATGCTGATTATTTATCAAAATTTAGGCAGTGGTGGGGATCGAACTCGGGGCCGAAAAGGTTTTGATTATGAATCAAAGACGCTTCCCGTAGACCACTGGTTATGAAACTTATTACTTTAGAGTTACTTAAAAATTCATAATATTGTTAACATGACATAATTTCTTGTACGTTTACTAGGCATTTACCTATTATTAAATTATTAATTTTTACGCCTTCTCCTCGGTCTTCCTAAGCATCTCCGGCCCACTGGGCAACAATTTGTTATTAATTTTGGTGGTCTGTCATCTTACATTGTTGTTCTCGTATTCCTTAATCCCCCATTGAATCTCTTCCTCTTTTTATGTCAGCATTCATCCTCCCAGTACATTTCTTAGGAATCTGTTATTCAGTCCGTGTACTCATTGTTCATTTATTTTTCGTACAGTCCGTGACTCACTTCACATGTCAGAGGCAGCTACATCAGTGCCTTGTGGATGTACCTTTTCAAATCAGGACAAATATGCACCTAGAGAAGAAACCAACCCACTTTGAGTAAAATAAGTCAAATTTTATATATAAATCAGAATAATGATTAATTTTTCCTTTTTGGGTACATTTATTGTCACGATTCTTGTAAATGATGACTGCAGGTACTTAAGTCAATTACAATTATAATTTTCATATTGTATTCTGCGTCCAATAAAAGTATGAAAATATAATCAAAGAGGCTATCCCTAGACCACGGGTACCACCGTACACGCCCATCCGCTCCATATAATTTGAAACGAGACTCGTCCGACCAGGCAATGTGTTTCCAGTCATCAACTGTCCAATTTTGGTGTTGACGGGCCGAGACGAGGAGTAAAGCTTTGTGTCGTGCTGTCATCAAGGGTAGACGAGAGGGCCTTCGGTTCCGAATGTCCATGTCGATGATGTTTCGTTGAATGGTTCGCACGCTGACACTTGTTGATGACCCAGAATTGAAATCTGCAGCAATTAGTGGGAGGGTTGCACTTCTGTCACGTTGAACGATTCTCTTCAGTCGTCGCTGATTCCGTTCTTACAGGATCTATTTCCGGCCGCTGCGATGTCGGAGATTTGGTGTTTTGCTGTATTCCTGATATTCACGCTGCACTTGTGAAATGGTCGTGCGGGAAAATCCCCACTTCATGGCTACCTCGCAGATGATGTGTCCCATCGCTCGTGCGCCGACTATAACGCCACGTTTCAACACCCTGAAATCTTGATAACCTGCGAGTAAAGCAGCATTAACCGATCTAACAACTGTGTAAGACAGTTGTCAGTATATACTGTACTCGAGAGTTATGAATCTCCTCGATGAAAAAGATTTATTGACAAATAGCCAACACAGATTCAGAAAATATCGTTCTTGTGAAATACAACTAGCACTTTATTCTCGTATAATAATGAGTACTATCTATAGGTGATGTCAAATTGATTCCATATTTTTAGATTTACATAAGGCTTTTAAAACAGTTCTTAAGAAGACACTTCTAATTAAACTGCGTGCCTGTGGAGTATAGTCTATTTTTGTGAATGAAATTGTAATTTTCTGCCAGAAAGATCACAGTTCGCAAGATCTGATGGAAAGTCATCGAGTAAAACGGAAATAATACCTACCGTTCCCCTAGGATATGTTATAGGTTCTCTGTTTTTCCTGATATACATAAACTATTTAGGAGACAATCTGACCAGCCCTCTTAAATTGTTTGCAGGTGATGCTGTCATTGCCGTCACGTAAGATTATCATATGGTCAAAACGAATTGAGAAATGATTTAGAAATGATACGTGTGTGGCTCAAAAACCAACAATTGACTCTAAATCACAAAAAGTATTACGTCATCCTGATTAAAAATTAATCCGCTGTCTTTCAGTTACAAGACAAATTACACAAATCTAAAGGCTGTAAACTCATCTAAATACTTAATAATTACAATTACAAATAAATTAAATTGCAACGATGACGTGAATAATGTTGTGAGGAAAACAAACCAAAGACTGCAATTTATTGATAGAACACTTAGAAAATCCAACTGGTCTACGAAAGAGACTGCTTACACTATGCTTGTCCACACTCTTCTGGAGTGTTGCTGTATGGTGAGGGATCCGCATCAGAGACGACTGACAGAGGACATCGAAACAGTTCAAAAAAGGGTAGCTCGTCTTGCATTATCGCGTAACGGGGAAATAGTGCCACAGACATGATACGTGAGTTGGAGTGGCAATCATTAAAACAAAGGCGTTTTTCGTTGCGACGGGATCGTCTCACGAAAATTCAATCACCAGTTTTCTGCTGCCATTGCGAAAAAATTCTGTTGGCACCCAGCTACAAAAGGAGAAATGATCATCACGATAAAATAAGAGAAATCTGGGCTTGCAGATAAAAATGTAAGTGCTCATTTTTCCCGCAGCGCCGTTCAATGGTGAAACGGTAGAGAAGTAGCTTAAAGATGGGTCGATGAACCCGCTGCCAGGCACTTAACTGTGAACCGCTAATGATATAGATGCAGATGTAGATCGATGACTGAATGTGGCATACTTTTCCAGGCTCGTCAGCGGTCTTCCCCACCGCTCCATTTAGCAGGAATGGCTTTCAGAGCTTCAGCTCGTTGCCTTTCCGCCATTATCAGTAGGCTGATAGGAGTTATTCTGAAACGTTTACTGTTTCTTAGAAAATTAAGGTGTTAGAATGACGTGACGTCTTCTGCCCGCTGAGGTCTTTTTGCTGACTTTACCATTCAAGACTTGCTCGTACGAGGTAAAGCAATATCTCCTGGATTTGTTCTACTTTCCGCAATGTTGGCGTTTTGTCTGTATACCGTTTTGATTGTGACATGGATATTTGGCTTAGACTACGTTGGCATGGTACTGGATAAAGAGGACTTTGAGACAGTTTACATATGTGTACAACACATTTCTGCTGTGTTACATCTCACCTTTTTTAAAAATTCCGTCTCGGTTGGTTCTTAGTTTGCCTCTGAAACAATCTCTGGAAATTCATAGACAATTATACACGGTATAATCATGTGTTACTTCAACGTTTGAAAAGCTACTTCGCATCTTTTTTGTCTGTTCTTAATACTATACTGTCTCTGATGAGTCCCGTTTCCCGTTTGCAGTCTTTCTCTACGTTAAACTTTTCATTCCTTATTGCTACTATTCAGCTACCTGAAAAGTATTTTATGGACTGACGTGTCAGGAGTGTGAATGATTTTATGCTTAGAGCTAAAGTAAAATGCACGCACTGTTAATAGAACATCAAGTATGAAGACGTTGTCAACTACGAATTCCGTGATGCGCTGCATTTTCTTTAAATTTATGGTATGGATTTAAGACACGTCTGGTGAATATCGTACTTAACTCTATTTTATTTCAGTTGAGTGCTAGTTTCGGCTAACAATCTACCCATATTCAGGTCTAAGATATAATATATATATTTCCATGTTGCCAACAACAGCTTAGAGGAATGCACATAATATTGCAACAGGATTCAAAAGTATATACTCAAATCAGTTAAACTTACATACCATAAGACACTCATCATTAATGTTGGAGCAATTACGGCTTAAAATCTTTCATATAATGCTAACGTCCGTACATGGCAATTGACTACAGCCTTTCAGTGTTTGTGGCCAGTGTAATGGAACGATGGTTTTAAAACTTGAAACATGCACTTATATAGAAAAGAGATAGTGAAAATAAAACAATATTTGCATAAGGAATTATCCACTAAATTAACTCATTGTAAAAGATATCGTTTTACCAAGGGCGTTATGTCTTTACAAGTAAGAAAGTGACATTATTTTGTAACACAGATAATCATAGACGCTGATTATCCAGAACATTATGACCACGGACCTGCTATCGATATAAACCCGTCCAGGCGATAGCAGCGTCACCTAGCGAGGAATAACTGATAGACAGACGCACGCACGGTGCATAGTGAACGTCCTGTCCGTAAGTAGAATGTAGGCGCACGATCTGTCTGAGTTTGACGAAGGGCAGATTGTGATGGCGCGAAGGGTCGGTACGATCATTTGGAGGAGTGCTGCGGTGTCTTCAACATGTGGTGAATCCAAGGTGAAACCACGTCCATACGTCGTGGGCTTGGGCGACCATCCCTCATTACAGACGTCGGACGTCGTATGCTAGGCTGACTGGTAAAAATGGACAGCCGGCGAACAGTAGCACAACTAAATTCAGATCCTGAAGCTGGGCAGTGTACCAGTTGGCTTGCCCACACAGTGCATGTACACTCCTAACGATTGGCCTCCGCAGCCGGCTACACAGAAGGTGTCAACGTTAACACCACACCATTAGCAACTACTACCGCGATGGCCACGTGACCATCGGCACTGTACGTTGGTGCAGTGACAAAACGTTGCATGGTCTGATGAATCCCGATACCTTCTCCATCATAACGATGGGAGGGCGTGAATCCGTCGTCTTCCAGGGGAACAGCTCCTTCACAACTTTACTGCGGGATAGAGGCAAGTTGGCCGCGGCTCCATTACCCTGTGAGGATCATTCACGTGGTCATCCTTGGGTCCAGTGGAGCTCGTGCAAGACACTATGAGGGCGAAGAAGTGTCGTACAGTGGTTGCACGCCACGCACACTGCTTCATGACGATCATATTTCTTAACAACAGTTCTATTTTTCAGCAAGATAATGCGCCATGTCACAAAGCCAGGTGCGTGATGGAATAGTTTGATGTACACAGTCGCAGGTTCAGTTGATGTGCTGGCCTCCCAACTTGCCAGATCTGATCCTGATCGAACACATCTGAGACGTGGTTGAACGTCGCTTTAGAGCTTATCGCCCCCATAGCCGGAATTTTCGATAATTAGGTGACTTGAGTAATAAAAATGGTTCAAATGGCTCTGAGCACTATGGGACCTAACTTCTGAGGTCATCAGTCCTCTAGAACGTAGAACCACTTGAATCTAACTAACCTAAGGACATCACACACATCCATACCCGAGGCAGGATTCGAACCTGCGACCGTAGCGGTCGCGCGGTTCCAGACTGTATCGGCTAGAACCACTCGGCCACTTCGGCCGACAACTTGAGTAACGAATGTGGTGTTACCTACCAAGCCCTCACTGCATCCATGCCACGATGCGTCGCCGCTGTTATCCGTGCCAAAAGTGGACATTAGGTGTAGACATAAAATATACACTTGTGGCCAGTGCTGTGGCGAATGAGGAGTGGCGGTCACTGTATACTGCCATGATACTTATGGCGAACCCGACAAGTGGTGTTAGCATAATACTTAAAATGGACATGTTCTAATTACAAATTAAGAAACAAGATGCAAGTGTAGCCAAAAATGGTTCAGATGGCTCTAAGCACTATTGGACTTAACATCTGAGGTCATCAGTCCCCTAGACTTAGAACTACTTAAACCTAACTAACCTAAGGACATCACACATCCATGCCCAAGGCAGGATTCAAATCTGCGACCGAAGCAGGCGCGCGGTTCCGGACTGAAGCGCATAGGACCGCTCGGTCACAGCGGCCGGGTAGTGTAACTAAAATATAGGATTTGATACCAATAAAGCTCGTCTTATAGTTAAACCAACAGGAGCTTAACAATAACCACAAGCATGATAGGAATCTGTTGGTGTTATGTAATCCAAGGCATCTAATTTCTTGTATTACTTTAATGCTTCCATACTTTACAGTGGATTGCTGGCCTTAGCCAGTTTCAATACGTGTCTACGCAACAAACGAATTTATAAGAAACATCGTCAACGCGCAAAGCTGTGGGCGACGTTTGAGGTAGAAATAATGACAGACGTGTGATAGCCATGGTAGAATATGGTACAAAGTTAGTCACAGACACATAGATTTCCGTAAGTGAATGTCCAGAAATGGTACAGGGAATGTATACAATTACGATAACTTCCAAGAACCTGAATACTGAACTTTTTTATCTACACTTGATAAACGTCAAGCCAAGGAGCTACATGTAGTTTTTATTATCTTACTTTTTTGTCATGCCTCCTTATGTTCTTTACATTGTCATATATTTAGCACTTCTTCATTTTAATAAATCGAATCTGTGGTTTTTACGTAGTACCGTCGATAAGGAATAAAAATAGCCTGACATTGTTCCAACCTTTTTTTTGTATCATCATGTTGTATTATGAATGAAGCTCTTTTAACCTTGGATTCTTATTAAAACATGTACCACAATATGTTTTAAAAACTGTGTTTGTGAAAAATGTGCGTTGTCACACAGTCTAAATCCTTCCCAGGTTATTAATTGCATCATCTGTCATTACCATTACCATCACACTGAAGGGAAATTGTCTGTCATTCTCATCTCCTGTGTCACTTAGCGTTACGTGTGTGCGATGTTCCTGATAATTTGGTTCGTTGTGTAGACATGTGTTGAAAATAAAGACATATAAGAAACACTTTAAGACAATGGCTAAGGCTGGTAATCCATTGGAAAGTATCAAAGCGATGAAGTATTTTATATATTACCAGGGTTATATAGCGTCGGCAGATCCCGTAATCTAGTTATCGTTAACGTCCTATTGGTTTAACTATAAAACGAGCTGTGTTGAAGTCAACTATTTCATTGTAATCAAATCAGCATCTCGTTCCTTAAATTGTTATTAGAACATGTAGATTTTATGTAAATTAAGTAGCCAGCTGCTTGCGCCACTCAGCAGTCTTCACCTCGAGGGGCGTGTCAATACCTAGGGTCCTTTAGTTCCCATTTGGTCACAGTACCCGCGAAACAGTGCATACTATGTATATGCCTAATGATACGTTTCTTGTACATTGTAATGGGCATCAGATGCCATTCTAGTTATACGTATCACGTCGCAGCAACAGCCATATGATGATCTATGTTAAGAAATGATGTCAGTTGCTAGGTTGCAGCGGTATAACCCCTTTCGTAAGACAATATCGTTTCCATTTACTCATTATGCAAATATTGTTTTATACTGATTGCCTCTTCTCTACATTAACTTAAGCTTTCAGTTTTATGACCATCGTTCATTTATATTGGCCATGAACCATTAAATGCTGTTTTAAGTTGTCATACATGGATGTTCCATTTTTAGAAAGATTTTAACCATCTGAAGCCATAATGGCACCAACACTACTCAAGGATCTTTTGTGGCATATATGCTTTAATTAATTCGTATATATACTCTGCGAGCGTGCTAGAATATTATGTGCAGTTCTGTAAACTATTGTGTGTTGCTGACAATGAAAAAATCTGTTTTGTGGCCTAGATCTGAAGATGGCCAGACTGTTACTTTCAGTCAATCTAAATACAGAAGAGTTCATATCCGATCTTGACTTGGTGTGATGCAAATACCTAACATATTAGTACGGAAAAAAGGTAGTAGAACCAAACTGTGACTGGCAGTATAAAGCAAATTAATGTAATGTTGCAATTTTGTGTACATCTATAGTTTTGTATGTCCTGGAATAATTGTTTTGCTGACATTCGTCATTTTTTATACTCTGTTAGGTTTCTTAACAAGTGTGTTATGCCAGGGTTCGAGGTGCTGGTGATGAATGCCAGGCTCTGTGTGGGCAACAATTTTAACGGTTTTTCTGGCCACGCCAAAGTATTTTGCGACAACTGGATCGTTGTCGCACTTGTATTTCTAGCTGGAAGACGAAATTTTGCTCCTGCTGTATCATACGTTGTACCATCTATTAATCACCACTGTTTCTTAAATCTCTTTTGGTCGTGCCCAAGAGTTTTTCATTCTATAACGGTTTATAATGACAACTTCCGGCGCAAAAATGAATAAATCCAACGGGCTTCCACTCTCCCAAAATATGGGTGTAGGGCTAGTACTTTGTTTGACCCTCTGACACTTCCATTTCCGCTAGTAATAGCTGTGACTCACACGCCTGTACGTTCGTACATCGCTCTGGCTAGGCAAATCGTGATGCTTCCTCTTATACAGTCCTGTATCTGTGCTAAAGATATTAGAACGTAAGTTTCCCTTTGTCCTGTGATTACTAATAGTTCTTGCATTTTTATTTATATCTACTTGTTGATCGTTCCCCTTTTCATGAGCTAAGTGTGTATGGTAAAACACTTGTATTCTGCATTCACGTATACCATCTGAAATTGAATGGTTAGATCCAGTTTTTTTTCGAATTAACTTATTGCACTGCCCGAGTCTGCGTTCATTCCAAGCTGTTATTCATTCTCTGCACAAAACCTTTATATACTGCGACAGTTCTGCAGTCAACGTCGTATATTTTTCAACTACTTAGTATGCCATTACACTTTTGATCTAGTAGTATCCGGTATTGCCCACATTTGTTCTACGATATTACTTAAGTTTTGTGTATATTCATAGTCTACTGCGTTAAATACAGTTTTCAGTAACTTCCCTCCTGCATCATACCATACTCTTTTGTTCCTGATTAACGTCTGTGCTTCTATTTTTGTCAACTGGTTTAGTTGTGCTGTCAATTTCGCACATGAATTTCTTAGCCTCAGATGTTTGTTTTGTATTTAATACAAATAATCTTCTTTATGCACTTCCTCATTTAATTCCGTAGAAGTCTCCTGTAGCCTGCGCACGTCTTTTCCTATTTCCCACAAGTCAAAGTTTGGTCTTAACGACCATCGATAAAAAGTTAATGGTTTATTCGGTTGTCTGGAGAACAATATCTCAAAACTGAGCCATTGCTTTTGAACTGAATTCGGTACTCCTTACCTGACAAAGTGAAGTTTTCTCAGGACTATCATAACGACCACGTACGCCATAGTGTTATGACAACTAAGAGAAGGGAATGTTTCATCAATATCTTTTTTTTTCTGAAAATGTCTACGTATAAAAAAAAAGAAAATAAACTCTATCCTACTCAATACAAATTTTTAAACTATATCGTCAGTAAACACACAGCAACACTAACATAACGAATATACAACAAACTCTAAAACAATATAAAAAATCTGATCACAACCTCTCATTTCACGATTTGAATGTGTAAGGCATATTTTGTATCCCTTGATCGTCATTACATACGTGTTTCGTCTAGTGTTTGGACTGTTTGTTCGAGACTGGTGCAACTGAGGGAATTTGTACTAAAACATTAACAGCTACACTAAATTGTCTCACCCTGCTTAGGTGAACAACAGATGTTCTCATTGCAACTTAATATTTACTTGCGATGTCATTTCAATGACTTGGTTTGGGCTCTGATACTGAATTAAAATTTTTTTGGTTTTGCCTTTTGTTTTATATGGGTTTCTTAATAGTAGCCACTGACTAACTCCATATCGTGATAATTTCTACATGCATTGACCTGTCTGTTCTCAACTTTCTAAAATATTTGTATTTGCTCTTTTGTATTGGTGCCCAACTTCGCACAAAAGTTACTAACTATTTGTAAACTCTAGTTTTGGCTTTTATGAGGTCAGAAGAAGATGTCACTTCTATAGTCTCTATCACCTCATATGATGAAACATTGTTATTGGTGTGAAATTTCGAATTGTCTGCTGAAATTGTGAATGCTAGGTATGTGTCCTAATTATCATGATAGCTTTTACTCGCATCATAGTGTCTAAACATTTGGAAATTATTCTGTTTTTTTTTTCGTTTATCCACTTGCTTTCGGATTGAAAGGACTAGTGAACGTGAAGCAAACTATAGAACCGTTTCAATAAATCTGATATGAAGTTCGTACTTGGTCCTTTATTATGGTTTCTGTTACTCCAAACTTGAGGATCAGATTGTTTACGAAGGATGGTGCTATTCTGCTAGCTTGTTGGTGTAGGAATGCTGCCACTTCAGTCTACTGGGAACTGGTACGTGACTGTTAATATTTACTTGTTTCCTGCAGGCTTATTGTTAAATAATTGTAAGGTATGCAGTAAACAAGTTTCGAATGGTTCGTTCTCCTCTGTTAGTCTTTGCAATGGAAATCCTCGATGGCTAAGATCAGCCGTTTGTGTGCAAGGTATACAGTTTTGTACGTACTCTTCCACATTAAGATCAAATGGTTCCAATGGCTTTAAGCACTGTGGGACTTAACATCGGAGTTAGAACTACTTAAACCTAACTAACCTAAGGACATCACAGACATCCATGCCCGAAGCAGGATTCGAACCTGCGACCGTATCAGCTGTGTGTTTCTGGACTGAAGCGTCCAGAACCACTCGTCCACAGCGGCCGGCCCCACTTTAAGTTTACCAACGTTTTTTGGCAAATCTCCAAATGCAGCAGTGCGACCGTCATTGCCTTCTAAAATGTGCTCATGAACTTTTTGTAAGACTTCGTCCCTGCACGCTGTTGGTACCACGTGTGGTCTGCACTTTGTCGATGTGCAGAGGAAGCGAAGTGCATTCCAAACAGAGACTGCAGTTTAAATGCGTGACACTCTACATCACTTGTTTCTGCCAATCAGCTATGCTTTTGGCTATTGATTGCAGTACTCTGATTTTTCTGCTCATTGTGTCCGCATTTGTATGTGTCTTTTCTGGTTTGCAAACTAATTCATGATCATATTACTCAGTTTCATCGCTCATATCCTTAAATTACTAGAATGATTCCTGAATCCTAACAACCATTTTAGAAATGTGTCGTTCGTTACTTTCAAATTTTGGCCATATACTTAACAATGGAAGTATGTAACTCCATAAATCACTGCTAGCATCTCCTTCTACGTAATGGAATAATTCCATACTACCTTGCTGAGTTGTGTAGATGCATAGGCCAGAGGATGTTCTTTACCTTCTAAATATTGTCTGAGGATGCACCTCAGTGCACTAACATCACACAAAGTGATGAATTATTTTTCAAAATCTGGGGATGGCACTACTCCATCAGAAGCCATTATTGTCTTCAATATCTCAAATTCTGTTTGAAATACTGTTGTACATTAGAATTTTATACGTCTTTGCAACAACTGATTGAACAGTTCGACAATTTTTGTTAAATCTGTAATAAATTTCTGATAATAGTAGCACAGGTCTAGAAATGACTGAAGTTTTTTGCTTGTTTATGGTACTGCAATGACATAGAATACCACAGCAAGACGGGGATCAGTTTTTACTCTGACACTTATCATGTGGCCAAGGTATTTAACTTTTGTTTATGTCAGTTGGCAATTATCTGCGCTGCGAGTCTGATGTCGTGTCTGCAGTCTATTAAATACTCCTTCCAAATAATGTGGTATTCCATATCCCTCAAAACCACGTTGACGTAGTGCAATTACGGCATGTACTTCTTGGGCTTTAATCCACAAAGTACAGCATCCATCAGTCTCTGGAATGTAGATGATGAATTTTGAAGACCAAATAACATTATTCAGTCCTGGTAATGAACTGATGGATTTGTGAAGACAACTTATAGTCTATCTGCTAGAACTACTTCTAGCTCGTGATACCTTCTTCTCATATCCATCGTTGAAATCCGTTTGATTTGATCGAGATTGTCCAATTTTTTGGTAACATTGGGAACAGAATATGCACCAGCGATGGTTTTGGCATTCAGGTACCTGTAATAGTAACAGGATCTATACTTCTTAGTAGCATCTGGTGACTTTTTTATGATAACATCATTTGCTGCCTGCGGGCTTTCGCTATGTTCAGTTACACCCTCTGCCAGTTTCTGGTCTATAAATTCTGTCACCAATACTTGTAAATGCTTGGAACCATAGTATGGTTTCCTATAGACTGGGGCATTTTCATCCTTGGCTTTGTGACATTGTGTAACGTGCATCACTGGATCATTAATGTTAATTAAATCTAAAAATTATAGTAACAATCCCTCCATTGCTTGCTGATCACTTCCTTGCAAGTGATTGACTTTCTTACGTATTGCACATGCATTAACTTTTTTCTTGAGGCTCTACCCGTCACATGACCCGTCAATCTCTTCTTAGTCCAATGAAAATCATCAAACCCTGTAGCAGACTGACCTCGTCCATGCCAAATTATCCAGGCTAACAATAACCAATAACCCTCTATTTATATTACTAATGCGTGCTACATTTCCGTGTAGAAAACAAAACGGAGTATCAAACTCTTCGTTACTTTCTAGTGGTTCTGCTACACACAAAACTTCCTGGGGTACATCAGCATCTAGAGAAACGCAATCTCACTTTCCTGTACCTGGTGCTACATTACCATCGGAACAAATTTTTAACTTATGTGTTCGCAGGTTAATCTGGTAACACCATCATGATTGGTGTGTCATGTGACATTGAGTCACTTGCAGTTGTTGTTCTTAATGAAGAAGAAGTTCCACTGATTTCAATTGTACACTGTAAAAGATCGATTTTATCATGATGTTTATCCTAAGGTCTAGTGCGAAAATTGCAGAATAACCTACGTCAACATTTGGCAACACTTTCATGTACCCTCGTAAACAGTTGGCTCCACTGTTAATGTCATACAGCGTTGTCCATAATGACTTCAAGTCATTGTCACGTACCCCACGTATACGCAGTGACCTATGTCTGTTCCTGTCTAAGAGACCCAGGATTGACACGATCCCACCTGTGTCTACTAGAAACCTACGTTCCTTACGCAGTATTATGCCTTAAAGGCGAAATCCATCCTTTTATTCGTATATGCAGAACTCCATTCTACTAGTAATGCCTCCCGATGGGCGATTGGTTCCTGCCTTTAACGATCGCTTTTTGTCATGATGTTCCAGTGTTTCTCATTCTTGCACTCTCGCGCCGTACAACGACTTCGTAATAATATGGTTGATGACATTGTTTCTGCAGATGACCCTTACGTCCGCATCCGTAATACCTGACTTCAAAGACGAAGACCCTATGGTCATTCCTCACTTGTGTAACAGTATCTATTTCCTCCGATCACGTGGCGATTCTAATAGCTTTGTCCAGGACAGTTTTATTCTCTCTCCTGACTATGTGTGACCAGTCGGTGGAGTTAACACTTAAGAAATAATCGAGCACTCTAGAATCCTCCGTATTCTATATCAAGAAGCTTCCACTGCCTCATTTCCCTGGTATTTACTCTAAACAATGATAAGTCTGCAGGTTCCTTCAGTTTCACAAACGACACTCCGGGATTGGATTTTATTTCCCTTTGCCTTGTCACAAAAAGTTCATGAGAGAAAAAGCTCACTCGCCACACTTTAATGGGTCAGGATGAAAATCCAGAAGGTGATGATGATGAAGCCCAGACGTGGTACAGCTACGGGAGTTCTAATCGACTTCAGAACTTCTGATGCAAATTTTGTAGGTGCCTGGGTTAAAACACCGTATGTGTCAGGATGACACTGTATGGCAGACGGTGGAGCAGGCTAGTCGGCGCCTGAGCTCTAATGATATTAGGGGAATAAGAATTTTGTTACATTAAAATTTACAATCGTGTGTTTTCTGTGTCAGTGCCCAAGCGCCTGGCATTGCCGCACATGGCATCATATCCTGGTGCCGCTGCGTCAGCAATCTTTGTAGGACGTTGCTGTGGCAGCGTCCATTCACATTGACACTTTGCCGGATGGGTGGCATGTCTCGCCGGCGATCAGTGAAGAGTACGTGTTGCTGCCCGGGACAGTCACTGCGTATTACCAGAGGACTCTTCCTGACAGTGAAGGAGTGAGCAAAGATAATCTTTCAGAAGCTCTGCATAGCCCTTCCACCAACAAGGTGAGGGATGTCGATGGCTGCTTACAGGTACTAGTCGGGGGAGCAGCGGTTAGCATGCCACACCGCACACAGACACTATCATTTATAGAATGAAAAGTCCTCTTCAACTGCCATTAATTTATTAATTTATTGCATGACGGGTTTCGGAACCTAAGGCTTCATTTTATGGTTCCCACAAATAATTACGAAAAGTTAAATGTGTGACAGTTGGTCCCGTCAGTCATGTGGGGTCTCGTCCATGTCAAACACGTGATTGAGAATGCAGGACGTGCAACCATGACGTCCACCTGTAAAATACGACACGTGTTGAAATTAACTGCACAAGAAAGAAGGCCACATAATACTCAGGTGCAGTTCTGTAAATAAAAACATTTCACAAAAGTAGAAATCAATTTAACTGCCAAGGCAAAATGGCTACATAATTCTCATGCACAATGACTAGAATAAAAAGAAAATCAAGATTACATCTATCTACCAAAAGTAAAATTTAATTTACCTACCCAGGCTCACTAAACATACAATTCTCAGGAGCAGTATGTCGAATAAAAGCAATTACCTGTAAATGTATCTCCCAAAAGTGAAACTGAATTTAATTGGCAGGCACATTGGGCAGTTAATTCTCATGGCTGTGAATTTCATTGCTCAGGCAATTCGCAGGTGATAAACCTGGAATGAAAGCAATTTGTTTTAAATTTATGTACGTGAAGTCAAATTAAATTGAGCTTCCCAGATACAAAATCAATATATTCTATGGTGTAGTACCTTAAAAACATTTTTGATTTTTATTTACTAAAAGTAGAGTGGAATATAACTGCGTAGCACAATAGCACATGATCCTCCGGTGCAGTGTCTTAAACATAAGAATTAGTTTGTTTCTTTACAAAAATTGAATTGAAATTGACTATCCATACACAATGGATACATAATTGTCGAGAATACTGGCTTAACTGAAACAAATTTAATTTAACTTAGTTTACCCAAAAAAGCAATTAATTTCCCTCCCTGGTTCTCGACCGCTTTGGATCCTTTGCCTTAAATAAAAGCAATCTCTTTTAATTTATTTACCAAAAGTAAAATAAATTTGAGGCTTAAGGCCCTACCGGAGTATATAACGTTCAAAGTAACTTACGGGACTGCAGTCGGGTGACTTTGCCGACAACGGCCGATATTTCGATAGGAGCACACCCCGCGTTTTGCAGCCGTTTTTGACGACGTCACCCGGCTGCACTCCCGTTAGTTATTTCAGTAATAAAGTAACCTGCGTGACAACTGTCTCACTATCTTAATACACAGTGCCTTGAATAAAAATACAATTTGTTCAAATGTTTTTAACAGTAGTGAAGTTGAAATTAACTACTCAGGCACGATGGGCACATAACAGAACTGTAACGCAAGAGGCTATCCCTCAGTTATCGATATTCGTATTTGAATTTGAATGGTTACTTTCACAACACGACGTCCCCAACTGTTTACAAGAAACGTAGTCTTCTCCAGAGTCCTCCTGGGTTTCTGACAGCTTCTTTAGGATCTCTGTTTTCAGGCCGTACGGAGGGACCCTGCCACACCGTGTAAGGCTTTCAGAGAAGAGGTGAATCCATAGGCTTCTGTCAGCTGTGGTCATTGCCGGGCAGCCGACGCACTGCTGCCCCGTTTCTGGTCGGCGGCAGAAGGCATCCTCTCCACATGCGTCTCATTCCTCCACAGTGCACAGTGGCACAGAATAGACAGTATACCATCTTGTTCTGTGGCAGTGGCCTTGCACCCTCTTCGCGCCCGGGTGACGCTAGGCGCGGCTACCGTGAAATCAAAGTTGCGCAGCTGGTAGCCATGGAGCAGTGCTGCGTTCATCATTGCACAGATCTGAATATAAATCTCTAAAAACTAGTTTTATATTATTACTTCGCAGTTCACTTTTATTATTACCTACAGATAAAGGTACTGGCATGTGTGTGTAAGATTTCAAAGGACTGTGAAGAGGTTTATGTGAGATGTCTAGCTAGCAGTTTTACGATATTCTTACTGCACTCTTCCGTAGAGTAATAATTTGTCATTGACGTTAGCTGCAGTCTCCAGAAGATTGGACAGTAAAGCAATGTGAATTGAAAGCATTCTTGCCACCATCTCCGCAGGGCAACGCAGTGAGAACGATTTGTACATTCAATGCAGAAGCCCCATCAGTCTTTTATTTAGGGCAAGGACCAATCATTGCACACACCATGGGTATACAGTGGAAAAGCTTCCCACAGCAAAATTTGTAAATATATAATGACTGTTCCTTGAAGATAAATTAATAAAGCAAATCACGTAACGGAAATTCGTAATTCGATGTCGTTAGCAGTTACTTTTCTTCTTTTTTCTTATTCATGAATTTCATTTATTGAAGAATCGAAATATGTATTCCTTGCGTCTTGTGTTTAACTTTATACCAGATTTCTTACTATTTATCTGTCCATGAATCAACCCAGTATAGTCGCGGAAACTAGTTGTTCACACATTCGTTCTGTTATACCTATCAGCATTTCAGCCGCCATCGTAAGGGTCAGGCGTCAGCGCAGTGGATTTGCCACTGCACTAGTCCCCTTGAGCTCTTGCATAGTGATATTCATTTTATTTTAGTTATCAGCTATCAGCGTTACAGAAACACATTTTTGACTTGAGTACAGTGCTAGAGATGATGTCCAACGCTAATAATCAATGTGATTTGTATTTATATTGTCCGGTATTGTCAAACGAGGAACACTCATTAAACTGTGGCCGGTGGCAACGCGACGCTGCATCTCTCCGGCCGCTGTTATTACGGCCTCTCGTGACAGGTCTGCCTAGTCAGATCCATCGTTCCCTTGGCAGACTACTTCTACTGCTAACAACCAAGAATGTGGCAGCCCGTATCCATCGTTGCGATTCATGCACATTAGGCCGTTGGATCAGCCTCTCGTAACTTCCTCTGTAAAGACCCTAGTAAGCGAGATTCTTGGAAATGTATGGTGTTGCAGCACTCATTATCGTGTCGTGCTACAGCTCACTAGCTGGAATCCCTCGACTGCAGTTTTTCCTTATTTGCTGTCAGTGTTGTATTAACAGGTCACCTTTCTCAGCGATGTACATTACACTGTCCAGTCACATTAATGTGATCACCGGTCAAAAGCCTGAATAACCACATTTCGCAGCGCGGACCGCTGCGAGATGCGCAGGAAGAGAGTCGATACATCCTGAAATGTACCAACAGTGGTGTGGAACCATGATGACCCCATTGTCGCGCCCATCTGCGCTAGGTTTCCCGGCTGATGATTCTCGATTGAGTTTAAATCCGTGCAGTCTGGTGGATAGAGAAATACAGTAAATTCACACTGATGCTCTCCGAAACAACCCTGGTATACTGCGAGAAATGTTAGATGCTGCGTTGTCCTCGTAGTAAATGCCACCGTGCCGAGGAAAGACAACTGCACGTAAGAGTAGAATAGTCCCCAAGGATAGATGCAAACTTGTGTTGACCCATTATGCCTTGCAGAATGACAAGATGATCCACAACAGCCACGAAAATATTCCCCAGGACTTAATGCACGAAGGGTTATCACTTTAAGACGTTTCGCGCCGTTCATGTCAACGGCCATCTGTACGATAGCGCATGAAGCGTGATTCATCTAAAAAGACCCTCTGTCGCCAATTGGTGGACGTCCAGTTGTGATATTGGCGTTAAAATCCAACCTTCTTCGCAGATGAAGAAGTCGGCATGGATGCATAAACGAGGAGTCTCAACTGAGGCTCATAAGCGGCGACTTTCGCTGAAGGTCGTTGCCAAGACACTGTTGGTAGCCCTTGGTTCATATAGGCGCCGAGCTGCTGAACTGTTGCATGTTTGTTCGCCCATACACCTCTCTGCATTTGGTGTTCAGACTCAGTTTGAGAAAATACACTCCTGGAAATGGAAAAAAGAACACATTGACACCGGTGTGTCAGACCCACCATACTTGCTCCGGACACTGCGAGAGGGCTGTACAAGCAATGATCACACGCACGGCACAGCGGACGCACCAGGAACCGCGGTGTTGGCCGTCGAATGTCGGTAGCTGCGCAGCTTTGTGCAACGCCGCCGTCAGTGTCAGCCAGTTTGCCGTGGCATACGAAGCTCCATCGCAGTCTTTAACACTGGTAGCATGCCGTGACAGCGTGGACGTGAACCGTTTGTGCAGTTGACGGACTTTGAGCGAGGGCGTATAGTGGGCATGCGGGAGGCCGGGTGGACGTACCGCCGAATTGCTCAACACGTGGGGCGTGAGGTCTCCACAGTACATCGATGTTGTGGCCAGTGGTCGGCGGAAGGTGCACGTGCCCGTCGACCTGGGACCGGACCGCAGCGACGCACGGATGCACGCCAAGACCGTAGGATCCTACGCAGTGGCGTGGGGGACCGCACCGCCACTTCCCAGCAAATTAGGGACACTGTTACTCCTGGGGTATCGGCGAGGACCATTCGCAACCGTCTCCATGAAGCTGGGCTACGGTCCCGCACACCGTTAGGCCGTCTTCCGCTCACGCCCCAACATCGTGCAGCCCGCCTCCAGTGGTGTCGCGACAGGCGTGAATGGAGGGACGAATGGAGACGTGTCGTCTTCAGCGATGAGAGTCGCTTCTGCCTTGGTGCCAATGATGGTCGTATGCGTGTTTGGCGCCGTGCAGGTGAGCGCCACAATCAGGACTACATACGACCGAGGTACACAGGGCCAACACCCGGCAACATGGTGTGGGGAGCGATCTCCTACACTGGCCGTACACCTCTGGTGATCGTCGAGGGGACACTGAATAGTGCACAGTACATCCAAACCGTCATCGAACCCATCGTTCTACCATTCCTAGACCGGCTAGGGAACTTGCTGTTCCAACAGGACAATGCACGTCCGCATGTATCCCATGCCACCCAACGTGCTCTAGAAGGTGTAAGTCAACTACCCTGGCCAGCAAGATCTCCGGATCTGACCCCCATTGAGCATGTTTGGGACTGGATGAAGCGTCGTCTCACGCGGTCTGCACGTCCAGCACGAACGCTGGTCCAACTGAGGTGCCAGGTGGAAATGGCATGGCAAGCCGTTCCACAGGACTACATCCAGCATCTCTACGATCGTCTCCATTGGAGAATAGCAGCCTGCATTGCTGCGAAAGGTGGATATACACTATACTAGTGCCGACATTGTGCATGCTCTGTTGCCTGTGTCTATGTGCCTGTGGTTCTGTCAGTATGATCATGTGATGTATCTGACCCCAGGAATGTGTCAAAAAAGTTTCCCCTTCCTGGGACAATGAATTCACGGTGTTCTTATTTCAATTTCCAGTAGTGTAGATGAACAGAAGTCAGATTTTAGCATACAGCCTCCATTTAAACAATGTTTAACAGAAAGTATTCAGAAGCTGCCAGTTTATCTTCACCAAAGCAGTTATAATCGCATTAGTATGCTGTATCAGTTATCTTTATTACACCAGAACATTCCGGGACTGAGAAATACATTTGATGAAGTACTCATTTGTATCGATGAAATGAATTCGTCTAACGAAATTGACATAATCTACCTCTCTGAACATCAAGTGACCACTGGTATAGATATGTTAGACATTTCAGGATTTAAGCTAGCTTCCAACTTCTGCAGAGTAGATATGGGGGGAGGAGGAGTTGCCACATTTATTAGAAACTGCCATAAATTAAAGAACGTTGACATTAACAAAATTCTGTTTAGAGCAGCGTCTAGAAGCATGTGCAACATAAGCAGAGTTCCATAACAGATCCTATATAATAGTAACTATTTACCGAGAAATTGCAGGAAATTATAATCTATTCATAAATCATCTGGAAGCTCTTTTGGGCTATTTAACAGTAAGAAACAAAGAAATTTTGATTGTGGTGACTTTAATACAGATTTTCTAATTCAATCTTCCAGTAAACATTTATTGCAGTTAGTAATGTTGTCTTTCAATCTAACTCATAGTGTAAACTTTCCAACTAGGATCACTAAATCCTCAAGGACAGCCATTGATAACATATTTATAGACAAATCAAAGGAACAAAATCATATCATAAAACCTGTAATAAATGGACTATCAGATCATGAGAAGCAGCTCCTTGTTTTAGATGTAAATTCTAAGCAGATTATCAAGACTGCTAAATCTGAGTACAGGAGAGTATTCAATCAACCAAAAATTGAGTGTTATAGAAAACTGCTCAAAGATATGAACTGGAAAGATGTTTATAGTGCTCATGACATGAATGAAAAATATAACTCAAGGAATAAAGATGTCCTGTAAGACAAAAAGGAAAATGTATCTGTCGACCAAGAATAGCTCCAATGCTGATGATTTAGCTAAATACAAGGAATAATGTAAAATATTAAAAAAATTAATTCAGGCATCTAAACAAATACACTACGAGAAGAAGATAGCAATGTCAGGGAACAAAGTAAAAACAATATGGGATATAGTGAAAAAGGAGACTGGTAGAACCAGAAAGGAACAGGTGCAAGTGGCACTAAGGGTAGATGACACATTAGTAACCGATGGGCATAGTGTGGCAAATCTATTTAACAAGTACTTTATATCCATTACTGATAGAATGGGATCAGGATCAGTAAATAATGCCCTTGAATATCTGAAACTAGCCTTTACAAATAGCTTTAGGAACATGAATATGTCACTCACATCACCAAAAGAAATAAATTCCATAATAAAATCTTTAAAAACAAAGCATTCTAGTGGTTAAGATGAAATATCAACAAAGTTAATTAAGGCATGTTCTTGTGAGTTTAGTACAATTCTAAGTTACTTGTCTAACCAGTCAATTATAACTGGGACATTTCCTGACTGGCTGAAATATGGAGATGTTAGGCCTCTATTCAACAAAGGGGATAAAGAGATGCCATCAAACTACAGACTTATTTCACTTTTGCCAGCATTCTCAAAAATTTTAGAAATAGTAATCTACAGGCAGCTTCTCTACCATCTGACCACAAATAACATATTTTCAAGAACACAGTTTGGATTTCTGAAGGGTTCTGATATCGAAAAGGCTATTTACACCTACAGTGAAAATGCACTTAATTCATTAAATAACAAGTTACAAGCAGCAGGTATTTTCTGTGATTTGTCAAAGGCATTCGATAGTGTAAACCACAACATCCTTTTAAATAAATTAGAATTCTATGGTGTCACAGGTAGTGCTGCAAAATGGTTCAAGTCAGACCTCGCTAACAGGAAACAAAGGATGTCAGTGCAAGGGACTAGTGAATTAAGTCATCAGTCATCATCAGAATGGGAAGAAATTACATGTGGTGCCCCACAAAGATCCATCTTAGGGCCATTGCTTTTTCTTGTGTACATTAATGATCTCTCATCAGTTACACTGCCAGAAGCAGAGTTTGTTTTGTTTGCAGATGACACAAGCATTACAATAAATAGTATGTCGAGTGTAGTTCTAGAAAGATCTGCTAATGATATTTTCATGGATATTAATAAATGGTTTAAAGGCAACTCACTAACATTAAACTTCGAAAAGACTCACTATATGCAATTCAGAACCTGTAAGAGCTTTCCACCCAGCATATGCATAAAGTACGAAGAAGAGCAGATAGAAGAGGTTGACAGTCTTAAATTCCTGGGATTACAACTTGATAATAAATTCAGTTGGGAGGAGCACACCACAGAACTGCAGAAACGCCTTAACAAATCTGTATTTGCAATTCGAGTGTTAGCAGACATAGGCGACATAAAAGTGAAAAAGCTTGCATACTTTGCCTACTTTCATTCCATAATGTCATATGGTATAATATTTTAGGGCAACTCTTCAAATCAAACAAAAGTTTTCAGAGTCCAAAAGCGTGTAATACGTATTATTTGTGGAGTAAACTCTTGGACGTCTTGTAGAAACCTCTTCAAAGAATTGGATATGCTAACTACTGCCTCTCAGTATATTTACTACTTAATGAAATTTGTCCTAAATAATATATCTCTTTTTCCAACAAACAGTTCAGTTCATACATACAATACCAGGAACAAAAATGATCTGCACAAGGACTTAAAAGCACTTACTTTAGTTCAAAAAGGGGTCCACTACTCAGGAACACTCATCTTCAATAATTTGCCAGCAAACATAAAAAATTTAGTTACAAATAGAGATCAGTTTAAAAGGAGCCTGAAAGACTTACTAGTGGCCAACTCCTTCTACTCCATTGACGAAATTTTTAATAGAAACAAATGATGTGTTGTATATATTTATACTATTAGTATTGTTATTTCAGCTTAAAAAAATTAAAAAATAAAAAAAGGTGACATGTTCCACATCCACGAGGATCTCCTCAACACGGATCTATGGAACGAAAACTAATCTAATCTAATCTTCACCCCCATCATCTAGCCCCTTGGTGAGCGTCATTTTGCCGTGCACGATATACTTTAACTAAGGAGCCATGCAGGAAGTTCACAAACCTGAATGCCAACGATCATGCTCTTTTGGACTGTAAGACCCCTTTTCTATACATTATTTCTTTGTGTGTAAAATTTTGTGTGCGCTTGTGCAGAGGAAGGTATAATTGATTATCGATTGGGGACCATATGGCAAGTATTTATATAGTCTGTGCAAGTAAACGAGGGCACGGCCTTCAGTTTTTTTTTCTTTCGAGGCTGCTAGTAGGTGCCTGGATTTTCGCTTTTGTGTTTTATCACCCTGATATTCGTTATCTTTAGTTGCGAATAATTACCAATACATTAAGCTAATTTTCATTCAAACTGAGTTTGAATACTTTACTACAAAGCAGTCAACATATTTAATAGTTATTTTGCTGCTAGTTCCATTTCTCACCTTATTTGTCGGAGAGATACAACACTTAGACATGGCACCGAAACTCCATTTTCGTGACTTTATTACTAATTCGAATGCGCTGTCATAAGACCGCGCGATGCAATTTGCATTTTCAAAAATTCTTTCAGTCAAGATCTTTAGTTGCTTTGCACCCAACACTAGTCTGCTAAAACTAAAACGTCTATTCTTAATCTGCCGCATCAGTAGCTTAGTGAGCGGAAGTGGAAGCCAACTCACAGAACGTCCAATAAATCGCTCCGTTTCGGCATTAAAACAGCCTGTTTTCTGTGACAGGTTATTGCTCCTTGGCGTCGAACATAGGTGCTGCTCACATTCATGTGACTGGGCAATGTATTTTGCACTCAAGGCTGTGTAAGTAGAATCCACATGCGCGTCGCACGCTCAGTGAAACCGAGCTTCTATATGATTTTGTTGCGACTGCAATAAAATTGCTTAATACCCACTCGACAGAACAGTTTCCAAACGTTCACTGTCTCCTTCCACTTGTGGTAAGAGGGTCATATGTGGTTGTTCCGTCTCATTCACTTATTGATGAATTTGTACTGCATCAACCAACAATTTTAAGATATGCAATGTTAACCGTCCCTTCTACGGACGCTTCTCACTGCTTACTCTTGGGGACTTACCTGGCACCAAAGGCACCAAGTTCAAAGCGGTAATCACATTCACTAATAATTAAAACTGTCTAAAGGGAGCTAGTACACTAGTGGAGACAGTGAACTGCGATTTATGGCCTGAAAGTACCAGCGCAGTGGTTATTGAAGTAGGAGCTATGTACACCTTTTTCAGAAGGAAAAATCGGTGTCACTGGATTGCTGACACAAGGAATTCGTTAATTGCATCAGAAAAAATACATAGCATATGTGCATCACACATACAATCCTGTGTGTGCTGGAGCCATTTGCCCATCAAGATTAGAGAAGGCACGAGAGGTACTAACAGACAAGAATTTTCTGACGTTTTAGCAATGATTTCCGTAGATTTGACAGTCCTTCAGTTGGTTGCTATGCTCGTCTGATGTGTGGATTGAAGGCCTGAGAGAGCAATGCCTGGAGCAACAATGCCTGAAGATGTGACACACAACGACCTACATAAACAACATAGACTGGCTATGGCACCTCCATCTTTGAAGCAACTAGGAAACTGAGCCGCCATGTCTTGTAACGCCAAGGTGCTGCCCACACGTCGTTTGCTAATACTGAATGTTGTTATTGTTTACTACGCATGGCGTAAAAAAGCCAATCTGCACTGACAATCTCATTTTAATACTGTAAAACATATAGTGATGAAGGCTAAAAGAAATGAAACACACTTCTGACATCGATTAATTGAAACGTTTATTACGAAATGTTGCAGTTCTTTTCGCTGCAAGGCCATATAGATTAGGTCAAAAACCATTTTAAATATTTCAGGTCCAAAACGATCAACTGACAGCGCAGGACCTTTCATTGTTCCTTAAACAATATAAGTTCGTATATATTTGCCGAATATGTTTCCCTCTTTCTTCCATTGGCCTGGTTTTTGCACAAATGGTGTAACCTACAATTAAAATAATATTTTAACAGCACCCTGACTAGAAATGAGTAATATGACTCTTCTCCAAATTCAGCTGGCACCATTAGATGGTCAAAATCGAGTAAATAAATTCGGCCTTGTCACCCAACATTCTGAACAATTCCACACAGAACTACAGAAGGAAGTTGTTCTTTCATATTAAGGTTTGACAGTCCGTGAAAACCCTTTCTGTCACTGTTATCAATTTGAATACACCCTTGGGAGCAGTATAAAAACTATTTTTGATGCATTGTATTGCAATGAAACCTGTTTTCCATCAGTTTCCTCCAATTTACGGATGTACTGCTGCAGTAAATTAAGTTTCACACTCGCTGTTAAACCATTGAGAAAACAATAGCCAACAGGAATTTTCCAACTCCTATTAATCCCAGTGACCATACACACTAGTGCCTCTTTGGCTATTTGGCTATCATCACTTTCCTCACATCCTTGCCCTAAGTCAACATAACTCCAGACCTTATTACCATCCCATATTGTCTTTTTTAAGAGCCACCTCATCGAACATAAGTGCAGCTAAAATAGGTCCTGAACTACGTTGAACCTCATCTGCTAATTTTTTTAAGCTTTCTTCTGCAGATCCCGGACTGCCATTTACTGAAGTTGCCCACCTGCGGAGTGTTCGAGGATTGGGTAATTAAACAGCTTTGAAGGAGTAAAAACTGAGTGTAAGGGCTAACTGTCTTATTTCTATAGGATATTCAGGAATTGAACATTTGTTTTGCATTGCAAAGAGTGCTTCAGAATATCACTATTTTTGTCACATCCTATCACTTCAGAAGCACAGTCTTGAAGTCTCTTATTTAGGCCTACAACCACTGTCTTATATGTCACAATTTGTTTCGTCTTTCTTGAAACACTTTGCCTTGCATGTTTCGCTTTCTTCCTCAGTTTCTCGGTCCTTTTCTGTAGTGCCTCAATACTCTGTTTCAATTTCTTGGGGAGAGGAAAACCATAAGAATGATCTATATGATCATTCTGATTCACTCTTTCACCTACAAAAATGAAGTATTATCATTAAGCTTTATTTTCATCAAACATGCATTGATTAATAGTAAAATTGACACCTAACCCATATAGCAAATAAGTAACTGGAAAACTATTTTACCTAGTTCATTTGGTAAGGAAGCTGATTCTTCACTGGTTGTATCTATACCAGTTGTTTTCTGCAGGTGGTGAGGAAACGTAAATATTTTCGGTACTGAGTTTGCCAGAAGTCGCCTTTTCTCGTTTGTACTATACATGTAACTATCTTCAAAGTGAAACGCGCATGTTGTTGATGCTGTGGTCTTCAGTCCTGAGACTGGTTTGATGCAGCTCTCCATGCCACTCTATCCTGTGCAAGCATCTTCATCTCCCAGTACCTACTGCAACCTTCATCCTTCTGAATCTGCTTAGTGTATTCATCTCTTGGTCTCCCTCTACGATTTTTACCCTCCACGCTGTCCTCCAGTACTAAATTGGTGATCCCTTGATGCCTCAGAACATGTCCTACCAACCGATCCCTTCTTCTCGTCAAGTTGTGCCACAAACTTCTCTTCTCCCCAATCCTATTCAATACCTCCTCGTTAGTTATGCACATATGTAGCTATATTAAGTTGGCTGCCACTTATCTCGTCTCGTATTGGCTACCCACAGACTTAACTGCTCTTTCTTTTTCAGAGGAAATCTAAAAATAAAGAGACGTGTATACAGTAGCTTATTTACATTTTGTATACAGCTTTAACACGAAAATAATGCACAAAACGCTAAGTACAACACGCATTTAGATACTCACCTGAAATATGATATTCCAGTTGTTTATCACTTCTATTAGCGCAATTGTACGCTGCACATACACGATCGGCCAATAAGACTTCTGACCAGACTTCTAAAACAGTGATTTTCTAACGCCAATACCATACACCAAATGTAACTATACTGACATGTAGACGTTTCAAAATATGGCGGCCGGTGTTGCTTTTTGCTACGGCTGGGATCGCTGTTACCTCACAGATAGCCACTCTATGTAGTTTATATATCTCCTTGGTGACAGCTGACTACTTTTACACAGTCTCTGGTTCCTTCACCTCCTCATCCTGTTCAGCTGAAAGCTTAAATATCCTCCCTAGGGATTTATGATGTTTTCAGTTTTCTTGTTTCTTGTTTTATTCTTTCAATATTTACACTACTGGCCATTAAAATTGCTACACCAAGAACAAATGAATATGATAAACGAGTATTTATGGACAAATATATTATACTAGAACTGATATGTGATTACATTTTCACGCAGTTTGGATGCATAGATCGTGAGAAATCAGTACCCAAGAAACCACTTCTGGCCGTAATAACGGCCTTAATACGCCTGGCCATTGAGTCAAACAGAGCTTGGATGACGTGTTCCGGTACAGCTGCCCATGCAGCTTCAACACAATACCACAGTTCATCAAGAGCAGTGACTGGTGTATTGTGACGAGCCAGTTGCTCGGCCACCATTGACCAGACGTTTTCAGTTGGTGAGAGATCGGGAGAATGTGCTGGCCAGGGCAGCAGTCGAACATTTTCTGCATCCAGAAAGGCCCGTACAGGACTTGCAACAGGCGGTCGCGCATTATACTGGTGAAACATAGGGTTACACAGGGATCGAATGAAGGGTAGAGGTACGGGTCGTAACACATCTGAAATGTAAAGTCCTCTGTTTAAAGTGGTGACCGAGACGTGTAACCAATGGCACCCCATACCATCACGCCGGGTTATACGCCAGTATGGCGGTGACGAATATACGCTTCAAATGTGCGTTCACCGCGATGTCGCCAAACAAGAATGCGACCATCATGATGCTGTAAACAGAACCTGGATTCATCGAAAAAATGACGTTTTGCCATTCATGCACCCAGTTTCGTCGTTGAGTACACCATCGCAGGCGCTCCTGTCTGTGGTGCAACTTCAAGGGTAACCGCAGCCATGGTCTCCGAGCTGATAGTCCATGCTGCTGCAAACGTCGTCGAACTGTTCGTGCAGATGGTTGTTGTCTTGCAAACGTCCCCATCTCTTGACTCTGCGATCGAGACGTGGCTGCACGATTCGTTACAGCCATGCTGATAAGATGTCTGTCACCTCGACTGCTAGTGATATGAGGCCGTTTGGATCCAGCACGGCGTTCCGTGTTACCCTCCTGGACCATCCGATTCCAAATTCTGCTAACAGCCATTGGATCTCGACCAACGCGAGCAGCAAGGTCGTGATACGATAGAACGCAATCGCGATAGGCTACAATCCGACCTTTTTCAAAGTCGGAAACGTTATGGTACGCATTTCTCCTCCTTACACGAGGCATCACAACAACGTTTCACCAGGCAACGTCAGCCAACTGCTGTTTTTGTATGAGAAATCGGCTGGAAACTTTCCTCATGTCAGCACGTTGTAGGTGTCGCCACCGGCGCCAACCTTGTGTGAATGCCCTGAAAAACTAAGTATTTGTATATCATAGCATCTTCTTCCTGTCGGTTAAATTTCGCGTCTGTAGCACGTCATCTTCGTTGTGTAGCAATTTGAATGGCCAGTAGTGTAATATTGTGTTCCTACATCTGAGAAGATGATTTCTCGCTCTGCTCCGTCCTACATTTCAAGGATATTAGTCATTGTTAATTTTATGAAAGGTAATCGGAATACTGTGTCTAAAAGCTGCTACCAATTGATGCAATCTTCAATAAGTTATAAGCTCTTAGACCGTCCAGCATTTTATGGACATCAACTATCACAAATTTCACTGTAGTTCATCGTAATACATCTCATAGAAGGTAGGGCCCATACGTATGTCGACAGTGGAAGTGAACAGCTGTGGCTGTGTACCTTGTAAGCAAGGTCTCAGACTTAAGTGTCCTCGAGAAATGACCAGAATGAAAAAAAAAATCGAGAAATTAGAAGTAACACACGGGGTTACCGACAGTGATTTGTCCACACGCAGTTCTCATGTGGAACAGGGAAGGGAGTTAGTGGTAAAAGAGGTACTCTCCGCCACAAACCGTCAGATTGCTCGCAGAGTATTGATGAAGATAAAAAACATAAACATAGCCACGTGTTATGCCCCAGGACAGCATCCCCAGCAGACACTAAAATTTCATCGAAATTGTACCTTGGCAGCTGCCAGAAGGTGAAGCGCCTGTGTCAGTGATTAGTAGATTGCCAGCTGGGGGGAAATGGTGAGCGAATTGCAGCAGACAAGGAGACTATCGCAGCACAGGGGAGTTACTGAGCTTCCAGGCGTGCGAGCGAGGCAGAATGACATCATGGAAGCAGAGAGATACTGTCGTACTAGTGACAAAGCAGAGTTTTGTAAGCAAGGCTACGTGCAAAGCAACGTTAAGTATTCAGGTGTCAAGCCAGCAGAAAAGGGCGTATGAAAAGTGCAGTTTCGAAAGTCCGAGATCACTAGGAGAGCTGACACGGGGAGAAAACCAAGACACATGACGTCGTAGCCATAGTCCCTTCTGCAGGCATCGCGGGAACCCCCCACCCTTCTTAACAAAGGTCTGCTGATTGCCGACTGCACGGTACATAGTGTCAGCTGTTGTGTCTGTTGTAGTTATCCAGTGGGAGGGAGGCTATGGAGGTCGACCCTCAGCATGACTAGCTGTCTCTGGTCGTCTATGGAACCACGAGCTCTGCTGAAAGGACAGTGCTGTTACCACCTGCACTGCCAACTTCCGAGTTAACACTGATCGGGCGCGGATTCCGCCTTTACTCCATAGCCCTGCTGGAGGATTGAACCGCTTGATCTGGACACTCTCCGTCATACTTTTGCTCATCTCATACCTGTGGCAGACACTGATGGTGTCAACTCCTGTGGTCTCCTAAATAGACGTTGAGAACCACCACCTGCTAGCGAGGGAGTAGTTCAGGTGTACTTGGCGTGAGACCTCTGAGTGCAGATTTTCGATATCAATGAGAACACTTTGGACATCGATATCTAGAGTTGCAGCCCGGCAGAGGCTGCGGTATCGGTCACTCCGTGGCTTAATACCGCCATTTCACTTCGCTGGCCATATTGCAAGTCGAGCGCACGACTGCTTCCCACTGCAGCCGAGTCGCTGTTCTGCCACCCCATCCGTGGTTTGCAGTGCTCTGGAAGACAGACTTGTACACTCCTGGAAATTGAAATAAGAACACCGTGAATTTATTGTCCCAGGAAGGGGAAACTTTATTGACACATTCCTGGGGTCAGATACATCACATGATCACACTGACAGAACCACAGGCACATAGACACAGGCAACAGAGCATGCACAATGTCGGCAATAGTACAGTATATATCCACCTTTCGCAGCAATGCAGGCTGCTATTCTCCCATGGAGACGATCGTAGAGAGGCTGGATGTAGTCCTGTGGAACGGCTTGCCATGCCATTTCCACCTGGCGCCTCAGTTGGACCAGCGTTCGTGCTGGACGTGCAGACCGCGTGAGACGACGCTTCATCCAGTCCCAAACATGCTCAATGGGGGATAGATCCGGAGATCTTGCTGGCCAGGGTAGTTGACTTACACATTCTAGAGCACGTTGGGTGGCACGGGATTCATCCGGACGTGCATTGTCCTGTTGGAACAGCAAGTTCCCTTGCCGGTCTAGGAATGGTAGAACGATGGATTCGATGATTGTTTGGATGTACCGTGCACTATTCAGTGTCCCCTCGACGATCACCAGAGGTGTACGGCCAGTGTAGGAGATCGCTCCCCAGACCATGATGCCGGGTGTTGGCCCTGTGTGCCTCGGTCGTATGCAGTCCTGATTGTGGCGCTCACCTGCACGGCGCCAAACACGCATACGACCATCATTGGCACCAAGGCAGAAGCGACTCTCATCGCTGAAGACGACACGTCTCCATTCGTCCCTCCATTCACGCCTGTCGCGACACCATTGGAGGCGGGCTGCACGATGTTGGGGCGTGAGGGGAAGACGGTCTAACGGTGTGCGTGACCGTAGCCCAGCTTCATGGAGACGGTTGCGAATGGTCCTCGCCGAAACCCCAGGAGCAACAGTGTCCCTAATTTGCTGGGAAGTGGCGGTGCGGTCCCCCACGCCACTGCGTAGGATCCTACGGTCTTGGCGTGCATCCGTGCGTCGCTGCGGTCCGGTCCCAGGTCGACGGGCACGTGCACCTTCCGCCGACCACTGGCGACAACATCGATGTACTGTGGGGACCTCACGCCCCACGTGTTGAGCAATTCGGCGGTACGTCCACCCGGCCTGCCGCATGCCCACTATACGCCCTCGCTCAAAGTCCGTCAACTGCACATACGGTTCACGTCCACGCTGTCGCGCCATGCTACCAGTGTTAAAGACTGCGATGGAGCTCCGTATGCCACGGCAAACTGGCTGACACTGACGGCGGCGGTGCACAAATGCTGCGCAGCTAGCGCCATTCGACGGCCAACACCGCGGTTCCTGGTGTGTCCGCTGTGCCGTGCGTGTGATCATTGCTTGTACAGCCCTCTCGCAGTGTCCGGAGCAAGTATGGTGGGTCTGACACACCGGTGTCAATGTGTTCTTTTTTCCATTTCCAGGAGTGTATTATGCCTAATAAATGTGTTACTGTCAACGCAGTTTTCTAGGTGCTCTCGAGTGTAGCTAGGTCCTCACCAACGTATCCCGTCCTGCTCTGTCCTGACGACGGTAGTTTATTTGACAACTGATTGTGCTGTAAGCTCACGCTTATGCCGGGGTCTAAGCTACACAGCAAAACTGCCAAGGCTGGAAAATTTTAGTAGCAACAGGCGTACATACATATACGTAAATATAGATACTGATATGACAACTTGTATACCTGCTAGGCTGCGTAAGACTCTGCCGAAACTCGCACCACGTGCATCGCCTCTAGGGTCGCTAGAGCGACTCGACTACTTTCTATACGGCGGTGACGTGGCGGACAGACACGTAACCTTTTGCCCCGGCATGAATTTAAGTGACCGCCTCAGACCAGGGTGGCCAGTTCCGTCTGCGTTGTCAGTTCAGTATCGTCACTGCTCCAACATAAACACGAGAAGCCAAAGTGTAACCAGCGTAAAGCCAGCATATTCAACGCCGACCACTCCAATATTGGACTTAGATTACGTTCCATCCAACCAGCAAGTTGCTAAGCTGTCATCAGCCTGTCTCACTATCGTCTTCTGCCCCACTGGATCCTTCAGTCTACGAACAGTAAGCTATCAGTTAGTTAGATTCAGTATTGAACTTGCCGCCGGCCTTTGTCAATCAAGGAAAAGTAATTGTAATTTTGAAACTTCACTAAAAAGTGATCAGTTACACTCCACTGTTGAGCTCGGTTGCTGGACAATTATACTTATGTGAATCAGTCTTATACGATGGTTGGAACTTTAATAGTGGCAAATATTTACTTATAGCTAGTACAAAATAGGTACATGCTTCAATGTTTTACTGACCTTCAAAGTAGTCACCAGCCTTGTGTATAACCCGTTGCCAGCGATGTAGGATACTCTTAGCAGTGCCAATTGTGTTGACAGTTCGAGTGACGTGGTCTATTGGACTACCAATTTGTAGGAGTTCTGAAGTGAATGTCATGAAGGGTTTCCTTCAGTTTAGAAATCGAGCTGAACTCACGAGGTCTTAAGTCAGGGGAGTGCGATAGGTAGTATAGTACTTAGAAGCCCAATCAGTCAAACAAATCAGTAACAGCTTGCACTGTTCGTGCAAATAATTTGAATTCTTCTTAATAAGGCCTTCAGCCGTCAGTGTAGCTTGTGCTACAGCCAAATTTTTAAATGATTATTTTAAAAAAATGATTCTGTTATTTTTAACGTGTAATTGTCTTCCTCATTTGAAATGCAGGCCCTCAGCCGTTAATTGTTCACAAAGTATTGCTGGTGGCCTTCAGCTGACAAATAAATTAGAATTATCTCTTAATAAGGCCTTCAGTCGTCAGTGTAGCTTGTGTTGCAGTCAATTTTTTTAAATGATTGCTTTTAAGAAGTTATTTCCTTAAATAAAGTGTACGTGTTTACACCCAACCAACGGTAACTGATTAGACCCCGTCCACACCTTTTCCTGCTTTTCCTAAGTCACACGATTACTTAATACTTTTTTACTCGTCATATTTTAATTCTTCTACCGGTCTATCACAGACTCCTGTTTTGTAATCATCAATATTCCGTCCTATGTCAGAACTGTTTGTTTGTTTCGATTTGAGTATAGTAACACGCTGGCACGATGAAAATGAATGCACATTCGATAAGAAATAAAAACTAAAAAAAAACCTCTCATTGTCAGCACAGGAGTCTCAACGAATGTACGTCTCGTTACCAGCGAACTACTTCGCACAACACATGCCACGTTCACTAGCCCAAGCAATATCTTTACACCGCAGTCACAAGTTGAAGGTACCATTGCAGTGTACAGTGTGATCTCGTCATTAGTTGGTGGTGCAGAGATAGAATGCATGGCAATACCCAAATTTTCATAATATTTTGTTACATCATTGTATATGGTAGTGCTCGTTTTTCATACTGACCGTTGTCATCTACAATCAGTAGAAATCGTTATTTCACTATTCTCTTCTTTTTGTAGGCCATTAAGAGGAAATAGTTTCCCTGTTTTAACGCTTCATATGTGTTTCCATCCATTATCCTTTAGCAGAAGCCTGTGTCTTTTTTTTAAATTTTACATTCCATTTGTTATATATTTGTTACTTAGAAACTCAATTTATAGTGTTTCATGTTTGATTAACATTTCTACACATCAGTAGTGTCTGCAGACCCGTAGATTTATATAAATTATACCTTCTAACTCAGGACAATAAACTATCACAGTGAGCTTCAAATAAACGGTTTCGCATAAACTATCTAAGGATATTTTCTGTAATACAGTTATTAACACTACTTTCACAAAGTAAATATCATTTGTGGTAAGAAATACTAGTGATGTGCACACGTTTGTAGGTCATTTCGTTTAGGAGTGTTAAATTATTAAGGGGAAAGATTTTCTAGGTGAGAATACTAAAACTCAGAAAATTCAAACTTTATGTGCTTCCTCTTCGTTATTAAAGTTGACAACGTGAAAATATACCTATAATTTAAGTAAAAAATAGAATTTTATTAATAATAGCTCTTACGGGTGACTAATCAACAAAGTTCGTGTTTCAATTTTGTATATCAGTACCGCGAAAACTATTAGTATGGTCTTCAGTTCAATACTGGTTTGAAACATTTCTCCATGGCAGTCTACACTGTGGAAGCCTCTTAATCTCTGTATAACTGCAGTAACCTACATCAATTGAACCTGCCTGCTGTATTCAAGACGGATCTCCCTTTAAATCTTTTACCCCCACGCTCCCCTCCATCACTGAATTAACTCCTTGATACTTCAACATACTTCACGTCATCCCCTCCCTTCTTTGGTCAGTTTGTGCCACATATTCTTTTTACCCACAGTTTTAATAAGCACCTCCGATTGGTTATCCGATATATGCTTATCATTTTTATCCTTTCGTAGTATCTCTCTTTGTAAAACTTATATTATCTTCTTGTTAGATCTGTTATGGTCTACGTGTAACTTTCTTAGAAGATCTTCAGCAAACACTTCCGGACACTTAAATTTATATTGGACTATCGGGTTGAGCCAGATTCTCGCGGGTAGCAATATCTACTCCTCGAAGACTTGTCTAGTGTAGCGGTAATAAATTACATACACCGTGTGATTATAATTTAAGTGCAGAGATCCAGTGTGGACTGCAGCTATCGTATGCAGCGAAACTTGATAGTACGCTAATGCGTTAATGTGGAACCGATTTACGTTAAACAACAATTAGTTCTAATTTTGGCCACCAGGAGCAAATTTGGAGCTGTGATTGGAAGAAACGTTCCCTTATGTTTTGGATTAGGAACAGGACATGGACAGGCTAGACCAAACAAGAGTTGATTTTGTTGTTAAGCGCTGCTTATTCAGTTTGTTCAATACTGGCACCGGAGACGTCGACGGGATGCTGCATCCGTAAAAAGACGTGATTTACAGCACCAGATTTACAACTGTTGTTCAGAATTTGAACTAAATTTCTCCAACATATCTACAAAGTTTCGCTGTCATACGATAATTACAGCCCCCATTCTACCTCCGTTATTAGCTGAATTGTAATCTCCCGGTACAAACCTTCCTCCTGTGTGTCAGTCAAAACCACCCCTACTGTAGTTTCTCAGTAATTCTTCAGGTAGAAAAACGTAACGGTAACCTTAATTCATAATATGCGTGGATAACGAATATGAATATGTGTAGAAGTACAAACACAATCACAATCACTAATTCTGTATTCCCACCGGCAACAGCACAGGTGAGAACAAACCGACGGATTACCAGAAGCTACGAAGCGATGGAACACGCACTTGAGGCACCGCCCCATCGATTCTCGATAGCGTCTGTGTTCCCGTGCAGCAATCGCTGAAGGCGGCCAACCTTTCCTTTGGCTCCGTACCTGTACTCTGACGCTCCCCCATCGCTATAAATTCCTTCCAGGACCCGCAGCTGTCTGGAAGCTTAGGACGGACCGAAAGGAGAGCCTGTAGCTGCGGTGGAAGCCCTCGGGGAATAGGAAAGTGCCAAAGGGAATCGTTCCTGATCAGCGCACTCGTTTCTAGAGGATAACCGCGTCTAGCATGTGAATTGTCTCGTTACGTCCATTAAGGGGACCTGGAGCCTCCGGTGTCCGTCCCTCTCATGAGCAGGAAATAAAAGTCTACTAAAAATATACTTTTTTGGTGTTTCATAGTTATGTGTATGTGATCAAAGTGATTTCAGTTCATTCATAATTACTTTTCAGGTAACAATTTTCATTCCTGGAATAATAAAACAAATCCTTTATCCACCTGTGTCGATAGAATTTTTTTTACATATTATGAAAGGGCCATGGGAAAATTCGTAAACTGATATGTTGCGGAAACACTGGAAGTTTGAAGTCTTTATCCCTAATTATTCATTTAAAAATATCTCTTACGCGGAAAAAAAGGTTGCCATAAATGGTATCTGATGAATCAGCTAACAGTTTATTATAGTCTTGGACGTCAGAAAGTATTTTCTGAGTCATTAGACAATCATGCACCTTCACTTTTCTTTAACAACTATCGTCCATTACCTCTCCATACTTCGTTTCCTTTCAGCAGCCAACTTTCTCTCATTGCCAATTAATTACATAGCAGTGATCATCGATTTTGGAGAGCACATGCCTCAGTACTATATTTTTACAGTATGTGTCAATGACGTCATATATCAGGAACGGTAGTATACAACGTACAGTGTCTACAAATCTTGAATTGATAGATTTAGTACGTCCAAAGAGACCACGGGAATGGGGAAAATGCAACTGAGGATCAGAGTATGTTTCCCGGCGGTGTCAGGGATTTTCTATGCCTCGTGATGACTGGATGTTGTGTGATGTCCGTAGGTTAGTTACGTTTAAGTAGTTATAAGTTCTAGGGGACTGATGACCATAGTTGTTAAGTCCCATAGTGCTCAGAGACTTTTGAACCATCAGAATATGTTTACACATATAACCACAGTCCATCAAAATTTGTCATGGACTGAATGAGGCCAGGTTTCAGAGATCTGTCTGGCGAGTTATTGAAGAAATGTCATTATAAATGAACAAAATTTGACAATGCGAGTATGGACTATTTGATTTACACGACGATTCTGATCCCCAGATCCGTACAGCATTTTTTGCACTCGATGTCATAGTTTAAAGTCTCCGCACGCATAACCTCATTGTTGTTGGTGCTATTGTGCGTAGTAACACACTAATATTCCTCTACTTGTAGACCTTCCTTGACGATTCTTCGTTTTAGAAACACTATTACGTTATCCTGCCCATATTTTCACTCAACTAACAATACATTACGCGAATCAATAACAACGTTAGTACGTTACTCAAGAAACATTCGGTCTGAAACGAAACTATAGCCAGTAGGATCTTGTTATCCTACTATGAACCATATTCTTCAAAAATGGCTCTGAGCACTGTGAGACTGAACATCTGAAGTCATCAATCCCCTAGAACTTAGAACTACTTAAACGTAACTAACCTAAGGACATCACACACATCCATGCCCGAGGCAAGATTCGAACGTTCGGCCGAATCGGTCACGCGGTTCCAGACGGTAGCTCCTAGAACTGCTCGGTCACCCTGGCTGGCCATGTTCTTCAGATGCAGTTTCTGATGTTACAACACATTGCGAGAAACCCATGTTTATATATTTGTAAAAATAAATTAAAACTAGCGTTAAGCTAAATACGTAAGTCATTTTAGAGAGGGCTTTTTTCGTACGGGTCCCACAAGCAACTGTTATACATTATACTCGTTTCCGTGCTTCGTTTGGCTTCAGGTAAATATCAAGTTTTATGCGGACAATGAAACGTAACAAGAAGCGATCTAATAATAAAACTACACTGCAATAATTTTCTTAGTGTCCTTTATAGATTGGAATTGACATCTTACAGCTCAGGAAAGTTATTATTAAGTAAATTGTGAGTTGATGATACTTGGATACTTTTTTACACACAAATGATTCTCTGGATGAGAGATACTTATGTCTTTGTGTTAATACGACTACAGCACGCCAACTATTGTCAGTCTGTCCGAGAATATCCTCTAACAAAATTTAATTCAGTATAATTCTACAACAAAAATCTCTCTACGTTATCGCACAAAATTAGGTTGCCTTAAATCATCGAACTCGCCATAAATATTGCAGTTCTAAATTTATTTACGTATAGTTCTTTAGTAGAAAAGATTGTGACAGAGCTATGTCAATAATTATTCTGTATGCGCTCTGACAGTGACTACACATAAATACGAGGGTTGTTCAATAATTAAAGAGACAAATTGGTCTGGGGAAAAATCTGTTTGCAAGGTATGTTTATTTTTATGGATTTAAGTTGCCATCACTGCGATTAGCCCGGATCAGCTGATGCATCAACATTGTTTACTTTATAACCTCAAAAATACATTTCAAGATCACGAATCAGCTTCAAACGTACACATTACTTAAACGATATTCTGTTATTCCTTTTTTACTTGCTGAAGGCTAGAAACCCGTGAACATAAACTGCGGAATGCCTAAATATTATGGTGAACGTTATATGAATCTAGCAAATGTTTACAAGTGGGTAGAGCAAATCAAAAATGGTCGCGACTCAATGACTGACGAACATCGTTCTGGCCGACCAGTTGCTGTTTCAGCTCCCTCACTTGAAACTGGAATTGATACCATTATTCGTGCCGACCGCCGTTGACTGTGGAAATAATAAGTGATAAGGTTTAAATCAGTACTAGTACAGCTCATAGCATCATCTGTAACGCGCTGACGTGCCGCATAACATCTGAAACATGGGTCCCAAAGTAGTTGACGCGGCTACACAAGGAAACAAGTTTGAGAGTGTGCCCAGAGCTAAAGGAACGTTATGAAAGAGAAGATGAGCGCTTCCTCAACAAAATTTTAACTTGTGATGAGACTTGAATTCATTGTTATGAGTCAGAATCAAAAAGACAAAGCATGTAGTCGAAGCACACCAACTCACCTGTCAAGTAAAAACCAAAATCCAAGCCTCAACAAGAAAAGTTACACTGACAGTGTTTTGGGATGCTGAAGGTCCCGTTTTTTGTGATTATCTCGAAGAGCAGCAGACAATGAAAAACAAATACTACTCTGATATGCTTATAAACAAGGTGAAGCCAGCCATGAGAGGGAGACGCTGTGGATCTCAGAGGAAATGTGTGATTCTCCAGGATGACAACGCACACCCTCATATTGCTCAAGTAACTCGTGAAACCATCGATAGAATGGGCTGGGAAGTACTGCCTCATCCCCCTTCCAGTCCTGATTTATTACCTAGTGATTTCAATTTGTTTGATGCACTGAAGGAGGCATTATGTAGGAAGAGGTTCCAGGACAGCGAGGACTTGAAAACGTTCGTGGGAAATTGGTTCAACATCAATATAAAAAGAGTTCTAGGCAGCCGGAATGAAAAAGCTTTTAGCCCGTTGGAACAAGTGCATAAATGTTTATGGGGACTATGTTGAAAAGTAGAAAAAGTATTGTTTTGTAGGAATAAAAGATTTTTCTCCAGAGTAATTTATCTCTTTGATTATTGAATGACCCTCGTAAAAGTACTATCTGTTACGGGCAATGTGGTGCACAGATGCAGAAGAGTATGGATGTCATAGTTACAACGGAAATTTGCGTTATTAGTGGCAGTATCCTAGTAGTTGTGTGTGGTGGTGACCGTATAAGATCTCAATGATCAGTTTTGCTACAGAATATTGCTATGTTGTACGTATATCACTTCTTTTAACAGTAAACGTGTATATACACAAATCGACCATTATATTACTGCATATTAAGCCACAGCAATGTGCAAATGACTGTTATACAACTTTGGAGAGCTCGGAATTGATGAAGAAAATTGACATTTTGGTCATTTAAAAGGAGACGAGATGGAAATTGCTTCTTATTAGTAAGACTCCGTATCTCGTAAAGCTGCGCTCAGTGGTCGGCTACGCACAGCATTCAGCACCGTGGCGGCTCTTTAATTATGCATTCGCTGAATCTAACGGAGTACAGAGAGGCTGTTTTCGCAGCTCTCTCTCGCCGGCTGTGTCGCTAACAGCTGTAATACTACGTTTAATTTGTACATTTTCAGCAGCTCAAGCGTTCAATTAGCGGAACACTTTGTGGCTCTACTGAAGAGGTTTTAATCCCTGGGCCCGAAGGAAGGGAAATCACAGCTGTGTAAGAGCGGAAAGGACCATTCATTTATCACAGGCAACCGTAACAAGTTACAAAGTTATTGGGACATTGACATTCCTCGTGCGTACCTATTATGATTGTTGGCTGCTACCCATCATGCTACATAAATTCTTCACTATCCCCGTACAGACATACTGGCATGAATAGCCAATACTGTGACAAAACCAATCTCCTGAGCGTAGATAAACGTAGATGTGGTCTTAATATATGTTTTTCTTCATTAATAATATTGTGAACCCACAATATAATATTTTGAACCGAAGTCATCACACCCTTCATGCGAGTAAAATGTCAAACTTCCCAAATGTGATGAGGCATCATAAATCAACCAGCTGAGAATCCAAAAACATCTGCCATGCGAAACGCTGTTCGTGGTGCATCAATCACATGACATTTTGAAATCCATGGATAAAGGCAGTCAGAAAGTTGCAATATTCCTTGACCTCCGAAAAACGTTTTCATCAATATCACACATAGACATAATGTCGACAGTATGACTATGTGGTATCGTGTGAAATTTGCAAATGGTTTGATGATTTCTTTGCAGAAACGTCGTTGCTTGTTATCTTGGATGGCAAGTCATTAGAAGATGTGGAAGGAAGTTTTGGCACGCCCCAGGGAAGCATTTTATAATCCTCGCTGGTCATATTGTTCATTAATGATCTCTCAGACTGTATCAATAATAACCTCAGACTTCACGCAGGGGCTCTGAAGTGAAAGTGGTCTCACCGTCAACGGTTGAGAGCAGTGGGGACAAAGCGTGGAAGGATCGTCACTTCAAAAATGTCGATGGCTAAAAAGACTCTGCCCAATCCGATGTCTAGTTACAATTGCCTCCTCCTGCTGATAACGCCGGGAGGAAGAGGTCCAAGCACAGGGCGGAGGTTCTATGTCCCATAATTTATTATCAGGACGTGCATACCAATGTGTGTGCCTTAAAATAGGAACACGATGACATAAAACGCTCTGTAGATCGGTAAAGGGAACCATGTGAACAGGGTGCCGAGCAAGAGAGACTGTAGCCTTTTCCGCCATATTGGGTGCCTCGTTTCCGTGGATGCGAACATGCCCTGGGATCTAGAGAAATGCCACAGAGATGGCCCCCAAGTGAAGCATGTGGATGTAGTCCTGAATCTGTTGGACAAGAGGGAGGAAGGTTGAGAAGAGAGCTGAGCGAATCTGAGCATATAATATACTGTATCCGCTTATGGTGGCCGATGTGTTGGACAGCCTGGAGTATAGGGTAAAGCTCCGCAGTAAAAACTTAAGACTGGTCGGGAAGCCGAAATGTAATAGGGGTGTCGCCAACAATATAGGCACTCCCAACAAGTATGGTGGTCTTTGAGCCATCAGTGTAAATAAATGTGACAACCTCCATTTGTGCGCATAGAGCAACAAATTCCCGAAGATAAACTGTAGTGGGGGTATTATTATTGGGAAGCTGACAAAGGTCACAGGGAAGGCAGGTTCGGGGGCGAAGCCAAGGTGGCACCGTACCCCTATTTGTGAAGAAAGTTTTAGAAAATTGGAAGGGAAGGGAATGTAGCAGTTGACGGAAGCAGACTCCCGGTGGTAGCACAGAGGAAGGGCGGCCTACGCACACTAAATCCAAGCCGGTGTCGGAAAAAAGGGCATAAGTCAAAATGGCTGTGAGCACTATGGGACTTAACTTCTAAGGTCATCAGTCCCCTAGAACTTAGACCTACTTAAACCTAACTAACCTAATGACATCACACACATCCATGCCCGAGGCAGGATTCGAACCTGCGACCGTAGCGGTCGCGCCATTCCAGACTGTAGCGTGTAGAACCGCTCGGCCACTCCGGCCGGCAAAAAGAGCATGGATTAGACGAGCAGACATGGAAGACATATGACTAGCGTAACGACTCAGAAGGGCAGCTAGCCGATTGGAAAGCGGAAATTCTACAGTCTCAGCATGAAGGCTCTCCACGGACTGGAGTAAAAAGCTCCTGATGCTACATGCAATCCATGGTAGTGGAAGGGTTGAGACGCCGAGGAATAGATGGCCGTGCAGAGGAGTAAACTGTGCTTCCATATCCCAATTTAAGCACATTAAAGCCAGATATAGGCGGACGACGATCACTCGGTCGGCTCCTCAGGAGGTACCACTCAGAATACGCCTAGATGTAATGAAGGCAGATGAAACTCCGTACGACGCCACAAATTTACACATACGGTCTCACTGAGAGAAAATCGGAAGCGATTTTCGATGCTCCATGAGTGGAGACGATCGAGACATCCTTGAAGACGTCGTTCAAGAAGGCTTGTCCATTGAGAGCTGTAGTAGATTGTAATATCTTCTACAAAGAAGGAGCCCGAGACATCTGGAAGGAGACAATCCATAATTGGATTAATGGCGATGGCAAACAGTAAAACACTTAGCATGGAGCCCTGGGGCACCTCATTTTCTCGGAAGAAAGTGCGGGACATCGTGGTGTTCACCCACACTTTAAATGTGGCCTCTGTCATAAATTCATGGATGAAAAGGGATAGCTGACCTCAGGAGCTCCAAGAGAACAGTGTGAGGAGGATGCCTGACCTTCAACACCTGTCGTATGCCGTCTCCAGAAAAAAAAATTTAACTGTCATTTGGTGTTTCCTGAGAAAGTTGTTCATGACATAAGTGGAGAGAGCAAGAAGATGGTCAACTGCGGAACGATACTTTAGGAAACCGCATTGGGCAGGTGTTAAAAGCATTCGAGACACCAGCCACCAGCCTAAACGGCAATTTACCATACGCTCCAAAACCTTACATATACTACTGGTGAGAGAGACGGGGTGATACCTAGAGGGGAGGTGTTCGTCCTTTCCAGGTTTCGGAACAGGAGTGACGATAGCTTCCCGACATCATCTGGGAAACGTACGGTCGGTCAAAATTCGACATAATGGCGTAGGAGGTAACGCAGACGACTGTATGATAAATGCAGCAACATTTGGACGTGGATGCCGTCCTGTCCTGGGGCGGAAGAGCGAGAGGAAGAGTGTTGGAATTCCCGCATAGTAAACACGGTATTTTAGCTTTCGCTGTTTTGAGAGGAGAAAGCAAGAAGTCGCACTTCCGCTGCTCGATTCTTCGCTAGAAAAGCTGGTGGGCAATTTGAAAAGCTCGAAGTCTCAGCAACTGTTGACTCAATGAGTTAAAAATTGCGACTAAGTCCACTAAGGTATCTTCTGCAACCGTTAGCCCAGAGATTTGGGAGAAACTAGATGTGCCGGATAACCGTCGAATTCGACGTCAAACTGCAGATGAGGGAGTGAATGTGTTAAAAGAGCTGGTAAATAAGCCCCAGCTTGCCTTCTTGCTACATCGTATGATGCGACGGCATCGCGCACATAACTGCTTACAGAAGTTTGCCAACGTAGGCTGATGGCGCAAAAGCAAAGAGCACGTCTCCGCTCACGTATTGCGTCAGGGCACAACTCGTTCCACCAAGGAACTTCGGGGCGCCGAAGCAAAGGGGACGTACGAGGTGAGTGACTTGATCGTCGATGCTAGGACATTGAAAGTCATCAAATGGTGACAGAGAGGAGAAAAGTGTCCAATCAGCTTGGGAAAACTGCCAGTGTCTTGCGCGCATAGTAGGCAGTTGTGGCTGTAATCGAATGACACAAGGAAAATGGTCACTCAAGTGTGTATCAGCAAGAGCGAACCATTCAAAGCGCCGAGCTAGCTGAACAGTGCCGTAACGTGGAGGTAGACGAAAATTTAGGTTCCCCAATTTTGAGGCAAACAAGACCCGCTTGGTGGAAGTGGTCAATCAATAGGGAGCCTCTAGGACAAGGATGTAGAGATCCCTAAAGGGGTCAGTGGGCACTGAAGCCCCAAACCAGCAAATACAGAGGTGAGAGCAGAACAAGGTGGTGAAGGAGATCAGCTCTTGCTATTGGTGTGGTCGGTGGAATGTTTATGGTATAAAGACAGAAGGTGTATCCCGAAAGAGAAAGATATACAGTGACAGCTTAGAAGGAACTGTGTCAGGGGATTTGCTGATAATTGTTAGTAGCATGGAGAAGAATCACAAGTCCCCTGTGTTCCAGAGCGCCCTCAGCAGAGGGGAGATCAAACCAGACTGATTGAAAATGAGGGAAGCAAGGGATCATGGGGATGTAGCTTTGTTTCTCGAAGACAGAAGATGACCAGGGAGTAGGATCGTAAGATGATTGACAATTTATCCAGATTGGAGCGAACTCCGCCGAAATTCCAATGGATAATTGGCATAGGGTGGACAGAAAAGGGAAACATCTCACCACAGTTGCCATCAACTCAACGACCACTGAGAGCCAGCGGCAGACCCTGTGAAACAACATTCAGCCAGAGGCATAAGGTCCTGATCCATAGGTTGTCCAGGGGCAGCTCCTGCCACCAATGATCGTCTGGTTGATCGGTAGCCAGCGGTGCGTTGCAGTAACATGTAAGATGGCCGAGGGTGGCCACCGCTGGGTGGCGCTGTAGAAGAGGCGCGACATGGCAGAGAAGGAGAGGAACTTTGTTTCTTATGAGCCTTCTTGGAAGCAGGACGTTGAGATGAGGGAGGACTCGATGGTTGTGAGGTCTCGGTATGTAATCTTTTTTTTATAAGTGCAGGCGCCCGACTTTAGGAGCCTGTGATTTAGCAGGAGCTGATGAAGGTTGAGCCATAGAGTGAGTAGGTGATAGTGAGATGGTTGAATGGGTGAGCTTTGGGCTAGCCGATCTGATGGCCGTGGCGCTAATGGTTATATCACAAGTCTGCATGGCTACTTCCTTAGCAGGTGGAGGAGAGGTGAGGACAGTCCTACATTTACCTGCTGGGAGCACAGTGGGCTTTCTACTGGCGAATAACTTATGAGCAGCAAAGGTGGACACCTTTTTCTTCACTCGGATTTCCTAAATAACTTGTTCATTTTTAAAAAGAGGGCAATCTCTAGAGGAAGTAGCATGGTCGCCCATGCAGTTGATACAACAAGGAGATGGATGTAGACAATCACCCTCATGGGCATTCCTGCCACAGGTAATGCATCTGGCCATATTGGAACACGGCTGACTGTTATGATTAAACCTCTTACACCGATAGCAATATGTAGGGTTGGGGATGTAAGGGCGAACTGAAAGTATCCCATTTCCCACTGTCAAATGTCAAGAAGAGAGTGTGGGCCAGTACCACTTCCTTTTTAACCCTTTTTGAGACTTGATGTACCGCCGTTACGCTCTGATCAGACGGGTAATTTACAGTGTCCTCATTGGATAATCTGTCAAGTGATATAGTATAAACCACCCCGCATGGAGAGTTTTAAGTATGGGGCACTTCCGCCCAGACAGGCAAGGTGTATAGCAGTGTAGTTCGAAGCAGTTTGTGTGCCTGGAGGGCACCGTCTGTTTCTAACAGCAAGGTGCCAATTTGTAACCAGGAACAAGATTTTACAGCACCTATAGTTGCGTCGTCACTTTTCTGAATAATGAAAGCGTTGACTTTGGAGAAGTCTTGACCTTCGTCAGACCTAGAAACAATTAGGAACTTTGGCACTGATGGAAGAATTGTCCTTGGCTGAGAGTGATCTAACTTTCTCTTATGAGCAGAAGTTATAGAAGTAGAGGAAAGCGTTGTGAAAGTACCCCCATGAATAACAGCGTCTCCGATGGCGCGCTCCTTCCTACTGGTGGGAGGGCACCCCCACCTTACGTGATTGTCGACACCTCCCAACAAACGGACGGAAGGACCAGTGGGCACGTTCGGAAGGTACCAGCTCGGGTAATCACCCCTCCCTCGGCCTGGCTTTTACCAGGGGGTACGTACGTGTCATGCTTTTCTATGCGGGGCGGGGAATTACGCCTTACCCCCTCACCAGCTACATGTGGAAACGAGTGGGTTGGCCTTCAGACGATCACAGGGAGGAAAGAAAGAGAAATAGAGGAAGAAAGAAAAGGAAAGGAGAGAAGAATTCTCAAACGCCGCAGCGGAGAAGAAGGTAAAGAGAAGAATCAAGGAAATAGAAGGACGAAGTAAGGATAGAGACTTTCCTGTATTGAAATAAACAAGAGGAACCACGCCTTACATTTCCAAGCGCCCGTCTCCGGACATAGGCGCAAAACATACTCCCAAAGAGAGGGAAAAGAGGAACGGAAGGGGCGGAAGGGGGGGGGGGGACGGATCAGAGACAGGTAGGGATGTGGAAAGGGAAGATATGCAGCCCGGAAAGGAAAGAGAGCTGCACTAGCTCGGGGTCCCATGCTCGCCACGTACGTATCCACAGAAGAGTTGTGAACCCCCTGGGGGTTGTCTACGTAGGGATCGGGGAAGGAAGATTAGACTGATGACAGATCGTTTAACCAATCATTCTCCTCGCGCATGTTTGCTTTTGTCCAGTTTTCTGCAGAATTGTTCCGGAAATTAAAGTAATGTCCAGGATTCCTTGTAAACAGCCTCGGGGCTGAGTTTTATGCTGCCTGGCGCCAAATTTGAGAATCATACAAATGAGGAGAATGAATGACATGTTGATTTCCTCCTCTGATTACTCTACATGATTCAATATACACGATTGACTGTTAAATTAGAAATTATTGAGTAGTTAAGGATGGCCGTATCCGAAATTACAGTAAAGTTGCAAGTTTGAAGTCCATGTAACTAAATTTGTCACAGTTATTAAGGAATGTTAAATTGATACACAAATACGTTTTCATGCTTACTGAAGCTACACGTTTGAATTATAAAGAACATAATTTTTTTCATTAAGATTAGTACAAATGTTCCTTTTTTGGAATATCTGCCAGAACGAAATTAGTGTATTTTTATACAAAGTATGATACCGTTATTACAAATATCTGTGAAACAGAATATTTTTATCTTCTTTTGCTAGATTTTTACAGCTCTCCAAATTGCTATGCAAAACATGCACCAAATAATAGAGTCTCTCTCTTACACAAATGCCTTACTATTGTAGTAAACGAAAATTCTTTTCTCTTCTCTACAGTGTTAGACTAATAGCATGCACAATGTAAGTGCTATAATGTAAGTGGTTTTGTGGGGAAAAGTTAGATAAAGCTCCGAAAATTTAAGTTACGGGAAACATGAATCAAAGATTTGACAGTGTTTGATTATGCCTTTCCTTACCTGGGTGGACTAGTGCTACCATATGCATTCTCTTCATCTTCCTCAAGCACTCCTCTTAGGTGAACCTGATTTTCGAACTGAGCAACAATAATGTCAGCTGCACCAGTTCTCTTGCTATAGCTTTTCTTCAGTATCGATAGTGTGAAAGCTCCAGGGTCAAATCGTAGCCTCTATAGAGTCCGCCAAGATTAGCGCAGTTAAAAACTAAACAAGCAACTTCATCAGTAGTTGTGGAAACAAATGTTGTCTAAATGCCTTTAATTGGCTCTCAGCTCTATGCGACTTAACTTCTGAGGGCATCAGTCGCCTAGAACTTAGAACTAATTGAACCTAACTAACCTAAGGACATCACAAACATCCATGCTCAAGGCAGCATTCGAACCTGCGACCGTAGCGGTTGCTTGGTTCCAGACTGTAGCGCCTATAACCGCACGGCCACTCCGGCCGGCAAATGTTGTCTACAGGTACTGTTTTCCATCAGAGAGCTGCAACATTCTTTTGGATATTGAATTTTTCCATACGCACTCTTTAGAAGAAGTTCAGGATCTACTAAATACCGAATTATTCCCCTCATTGCGAGCGTATAAATGTAGAAGAAACAACCGCGGGAAGAAATGAGGGAACCCAAAATGGTCCCGTGCCAGCTCTGTTAATTATTATTTTTATGGCACTAAGTAATGGAACTGGAACGTAATATCCAGGAATTGAAATTTCAATACCATGTAGTAAAGGGAGATCCAATAAAAAGTGGTTCACAACTTTCGTCGCTTCGCGGGTTGCCAGTGTGTTTCACAACCAGTATAAACATTTTAAAATTGAAAGGCCCAGTTTCGGAAAAGATGAATCGTCCTTACTATAATAATGAAGACAGTTTAGCAAGTTCTTCTGTTGCGATGGACAAAGTTAAAAGATGTACAACTTTCAACAAAGTCTGGTTAGAAATCATTGGTTTTTACACACAATTGATGAAAGAAAACAACTTCACAGAAAAGTGTTTCATTTGGCCCACGACGTTTTCCATACTATTTGAAGGAAAAAAGCTGTAGTGGATAATCAGAATACACAAAAACACTTTCTGGCACAACACAATTACAATTTAATTTTGAAGGAAATATAGGGTTGAAGATGATGCCGCGATACACGCTCCAGTTACATCTCTTTATCATGGTGAAAAATACGGCCTTACCAGCAATTGATTCTAAGAGTAATAGAAACAGCACTATTCCTTGTTTCCAGACAGTAACTGTGCATCTAAAATTTCCCGTGGCAGAACTTCTTGGCCCATACAGCTTAAAAAAAAACCGTTTTATTTTTCTGTGTCCTCAAATGCTTCAAACCCCGGAAATATAAAACTTTTCGTTATGTAGTTCATGACTTCGGTATTAACAACGGTCTTTTTGTTGACTCGAACCATGACTAATACGATACACGCTTTTTTGTGGCCTTTCGAACCATGTTGCGTGAGAGGGACACCATTAGGCTAAGCGCAAACTGAGACACGTGTAGCGTGTGTGACGTGTCACGACACTACACCTCGACGCTTACGTTCTGCACGTATCGCGCTGGTCTAACGATAATTGCGACGCGTACACGTACTTCGCACGCTTCGATTGGCGATGCTCTGCGCTGACCGAACCAAAGTGCAGGCAGCCTGTTATCTTTCTCAAATGATTTGACACACATATTCACCGAATATATTTGATGTTTGCCTTTCTTTTAGTGTTATGTGTCAGCTTCGTGGCGAAGTGCCCATCATCTCGCTAATAGACATACTTATTGTGATATACACATTTTAGTAAGGCACTACGCAAAACTCAAAAAGTTTGCAATGAAAAACAGGGGTTGCTATGATATTGCGTTTGGTGTGTATTACACCATATGTTGCAGCGTATGATATTCAGCTGACATACTGAATTTTTGTTTAAAGTTGAGAAGAGGTCTCCATCTGTCCCCGATCCCGATCTCACACCCACGGGAATGAAATATTCTTACGTCCCTCGTATCTTCTAAACCGCTCGAGACGTTGAAATGACATTTTGCCAAATGATGGCACACAGAGAGGAGAGTACTTTGCTAGTTCGTAAACACACTGCACTTCCTGATCTATGACGATCTATCAGTAGTTAGGCTTCCCTTTTAATTTTTTTTTTTCATTCCAGTGAGTGTAATTTCTTTAAGAGTTATCGACAGCTAGTGAGACAAGAGCTCCCAATATGAAAGTAAGCATGAAATTTCTTCTCTTATGTAACCACAAACCGCCACAGTGAGGTTTTTCGTAAGTCATTGAGCTCCCTGGTCGCTAATTACTTGTTTAATGAGACCTTCTGTTTCAGAATTCTGTCACAATAGCTGCTGCAAAAATGAGTTTGTGCAAATTATATTGTGTTTTGCCAAAAGAAGTACTCTCAGACCTGTCAACAAAATTAATTTTGCCATTACTCGTAAATGGTGATGCTTCTTCGAATGAGGAAAGGTTAACAATTCACGCAAAATTAAATCGCCAACTATGTTGGAATTCTGGTCGAATTCCATAACCCATGGTGTTTTTTACACTGAGCGACTGGAATGAAAACTACCAAAGGATTTTATTCCTTTTCTTCATCTGAGCAGTATCACAGTAATGAGGGGCGTACCCTTCAGGCGGGATGACACGCACATCCCTCATGCTGGTTACTCACCTACGCGTTGACAAACCCACTGTGCGTGATTCGCGAGTAAAATAGTTGTTATTGATAAAAGTAAACAGCTCATACGTGGCACAACACAATAGTCAGTGTATCGTCAGCAGCTGAGAGGAATGTGCGCGACAGGAAGCGGAGGGGAAGCTCTTGGTGCTCAGTTCCTATTTGAGCTACAACCATGGTGTGAAAAGTTTTGTGGTTTGGTCAGGACCAGCGGGCATTTGTATAGCCGTTCGAAAATATGACTTACTGTAGTTATATAACAGTATATTAAGCAAGGTTTCATCGACGAACCGGAGCTTGCGGCCACGAAAATCATGAGGATCGATTAATTCCTTTTGCGAAATATCTTAATAACACTGAAATTAGTGCTCACCTGATGGCGCCATTTATAGGTGCACCGTTCGTATTTTATCTGCAAAAAGAGTCATCCTTAAGGAACTCTGAACGGGAGCGAGGCAGATGTTCCAAATTTAGTCCACCAATGTATGGGACCTTGATCTGATATACGTTTTAACCTTTTGAAAAAAAGTCTTAATTATCTAGATCGTACGTGCAAAATCACGTTTTTCTGGGAGGTTTTTAGAGAGTTTCAATTCTATGCTTTAAACATGTACGATACGGTTCTAACTTAGCAAGGAGGCAGAAAAATGAATAAATTCAGAACGACTTTTTTATCCAATAATCCTCATCCCCTTAGAGATACGATGGCTCAAAATCGAGCTAAATGTAGCAGAGAAATGAATGAGCGGAAAGACTTCAAAAGGAAAGAAGTTAAAAAAAGAAAAAGAATTCGTCCTATAAAACTGAGAACTGGCTTTCAGACATATAGCTGCATTCGGATTTTACGTCCAAATAACACCTTTTGTGAGTTTCTTATGTGCCCCGCCTCGGTGTTCCAACATGTGCAGATCGGTTCAAATTTTATGAAAATCTAAAGATGTAATTAACGGTCGTCCAGTTGTTTTGTGGAAGATATATTCGTTGCCACGATATAGTGGTCTGAATTTTACCTTAAAATGCGCATAAAATAAGGCGTTAACGAATTGCATGCGCGGAGACGGGTTAAAGTGACGTAGGTGGAAGTAAAAAATATATATTCAGGAACCTGCTTTTAAATTGTAAAACATTTCGAGGGGCATATGTGGACTCTGACCACAATTTATTGGTTGTGAACTGTAGATTAAAACTGAAGAAACTGCAAACAGGTGGGAATTAAAGGAGATGGGACCTGGATAAACTGACAGAACCTGAGGTGATAGAGAGTTTCAGGGAGAGCATTAAGGAACGATTGACAAGAATGGGGGAAAGAAATAGAGTAGAAGAAAAATGGGTAGCTTTGAGAGATGAAATAGTGATGGCAGCAGAGGATCAAGTAGGTGAAAAGACGAGAGCTAAAAGGAATCCTTGGGTAACAGAAGAGATACTGCATTTAATTGATGAAAGGAGAAAATACAAGAATTCAGTAAATGAAGCAGGCAAAAAGGAATACAGACGTCTCAAAAATGAGATCCACAGGAAGTGCAAAATGTCTAAGTAGGGATGGCTAGAGGACAAATGTAAGGATGTAGAGGCTTATCTCAGCAGGGGTAAGATGGATACCGCCTACAGGAAAATTAAAGAGACCTTTGGAGAAAGGATAACCACTTGCATGAATATAAAGAGCTGTAATGGAAACCCAGTTCTAAGCAAAGAAGGGAAAGCAGAAAGGTGGAAGAAGTATATAGAGGGTCTATACAGGGGCTATGTTCTTGAGGACAATATTATGGAAATGGAATAGGATGGAGATGAAGATGATATGGGAGATACAATACTGCGCGAAGAGTTCAACAGAGTACTGAAAGACCTAAGTCGAAACAAGGCCCCGGGAGTAGACAACATTCCATAAGAACTACTGAGAGCCTTGGGAGAGCCAGTCCTGAAAAAATTCTACCATCTGGTGAGCAATATGTATGAGACAGGCAAAATTCCGTTAGACTTCAAGAAGAATGTAATAATTCCAATCCCAAAGAATGCAGGTGTTGACAGACGTGAAAATTACCGTACTATCAGTTTAATAAGCCACGGCTGCAAAATACTGACACGAATTCTTTACAGACGAATGGAAAAACTTGTAGAAGCCGACCTCGGGAAAAATCAGTTTGAATTCCGTCGAAATGTTGGAACACGTGAGGCAATAGTGACGCTACGACTTATCTTAGAAAATATGTAAAGGAAATGCAAACCCACGTTTCTAGCATTTGTGGACTTAGAGAAAGCTTTTGAAAATATTGACTGCAATACTCTCTTTCAAATTCTGAAGGTGGGAGGTTTAAAACACAGGGAGCGAAAGGCTGTTTACAATTTGTACAGAAACGAGATGGCACTTATAAGAGTCGAGGAGCACGAAAGGAAACCAGCGGTTGGAAAGGGGGAGAGACGGAGTTGTAGCCTCTCCCCGATGTTATTCAATCTGTATACTGAGCAAGCAGTAAAGGAAACAAAAGAAAAATTTGGAGTAGGAATTAAAATCCATGTAGAAGAAATTAAAACTTTGAGGTGCGCCAATAACATTGTAATTCTGTCAGAGACAGCAAAGGACCTGGAAGAGCGGGTGAACGGAATGGACAGTGTCTCGAAGCGAGGGTTTAAGATGAACATCAACAGAAGCAAAACGAGGATAATGAATGTAGTCGAAGTAAATCGGGTGATGCGCAGGGTATCAGATTAGAAAATGAGACGCTTAAAGACGTAAAGGAGTTTTGCTATTTGGGGAGCAAAATAACTGATAATGGTCGAAGTAGGGAGGATATAAAATGTAGATTGTCAATGGCAAGGAAGGCGTTCCTGAAGACCAGAAATTTGTTAACATCGAGTATAGATGTAGGTGTCAGGAACTCTTTTCTGAATGTATTCGCATGGAGTGTAGCCATTTATGGAAATGAAACGTGGACAGTAAATAGTTCAAAGGAAAAGAGAATAGAAGCTTCCGAAATGTGGTGCCACAGAAGGATGCTGAAGATTAGATTGGTAGATCACATAACTAGTGAGGTCGTATTGAATAGAATCGGAGAGGAAAGAAATTTGTGGCACAGCTTGACTAGAAGAAGGGAACCGGTTGGTAGGACATATCCTGAGGCATCAAGCGATCACCAATTTAGTATTGGAGGGCAGCGCGGAGGGTAACAAATGTAGAAGGAGACCAAGAGATTAATACACCCGCCTTTTTTCACACGTATTCGACAGCTTCCATTGTGCTTGAAGGATCTGTCGATGGTAAAACTTGGACAGAGAGACAAAGATAGCAAGTTCTCTAGTAACTGGGAAACACCTCCAAAGAATCATCTAGGAATTCAGTGTGAGCAAACCATTGACCAGAGCAGACAGGATGATGTGTGAGTTGTCAAAAGAGTAGTGAACACATCTTTCGCTTTTAAATGGATAGCTCTGTTGTATCTAAAAAATTTGCTTCATCTCCTACTGATTTTGGCGCCAAAATACACTATTTTGAGGTCACACTATGAGAAACCAGATAATTGTGTGGATAACCTGGTAACAGCCTTAATAGAGCTCAATAGAGGACGCGATCAATTAGATTAAACTAAACTGAGAACTGTGAATTTCATTGGTAAATTCAGTAGTAAATAAAGCAATACCTTTAAATAGAGATGAGGTGTTCTTATGTGCTACAAAAAAACATCTGTTGTCCTTAGATCTATCCAAAGATGGATGCGCAAAGACGACAGAGAATATCGTCCATGATAGTACTGGAGACGTAGGGAGCGAAAGCTATAGAGGAAAAAAGACGTTGGAATATTTCTAAGAAACCGTCTCGGTCATTTTGAGTAGGTGCTACCCTGAGATAAAGGGTTTGGGACAGGAGAGAATGCTGCGGCTGGCTGCATAGTTCAGTCAGTGAAGTCATGACTAAAAAAATACAAAAATGCAGTACGTTATTCTTCTGTAAAATAAAAACAGTGCAAACTACATTAAATCTAAATATACCGATAATAAAGCAGTGACGTACTGATGAAACAGTACCAAGCACATAATTTAAGAAAAATCTTATTTCAGGTAACGTAGTCATGTTAGTTAATTAGTTTGCAGGAACGTTCGTCTGAGTTTAAACACTTCGGCTGGCCACTAAACACCCAAGACATGAACACTTTGAACATATCGGGGATGCCTTGCAACATGCTGATCTGTACCCCTCGTAGTCGAAGAGATTTACTGACAGCCCTGCAGGATTCATGGTGTCAGTGCCCTCCGGCACTACTTCCGACATGAGTGGAGTCCATGCCACGCCGTGTTGCGGCACTTCTGAGTGATTGCAGATAGGTGTACCAATTTTATGTCTTTTCGGTGTATATGTGCACATCAGGGCAGTGATAAAATTTAGAAGTCATATCTTGTGTTCTGCATTATGAACTTTTTTTTTCCTTTTCTAAATCCGGTGTCTTACCGCTATTACGGCCTTTACGTTAACGAATGGAATTTTTTGGCGGAGTTGCAGGAAACAGTTTTCCGACGTAAATTGTGGGTACGGTATGGAGACAATAACGGTCCCATCGAAATAAATAAGAGTGGCACTTTTTCTTCCGGAGAACCGCAAACTTCCATTTCTGAAACGAGCTGAGTGTTTCGTGAAGATGGCAGAGTTTTCTTTCTCCGCCTACTTCGGAGTGAAATAAATTTCTGAAGCCTTTACGAACGGCATAAGCGGATTATCTGAGCGGAGCACTAAGCGGAGAGCCTGAAGGCATCTCCCGTCAACAGCGGCCGCCGCCTCGTAGCGGCTCAAGGATGCTCTGTTTTTTGTCGCAGCTGTCTCTGCCCGTTAAGTTAGCCACCAGCCATAAGATAATACATAACAGAAGGTGAGAGGCGCGTGATTTAGCATTAAGTATGACACTGCAGTAAGAGTACGCTGGTGGCTAAATGTACACAGGGTAGATCCACGCAGTTGGATAGACTGTTGACGGCGCTGCCATATGCGATAAACCTCGCTTGAAGATCTTTAAGCCCACTGAAAGGAGCATATGACAAGTTCTTTAACTTCAATTGCCTTCTGTGAGCATTAGTACTATAATTATTACTACGAATAACAACTCTGCGAAGTACTGTAGGACGCATCGCGTACTGATGATGCGCGAAAACACTGAAACGTGTAACTGCTGCATACTAGGCGCTTCAGCTGCCCCCACCTTTGGTTTTTATGCAACCCGCAACGCCTTCAAAAAACAAGCGTGAGATTTTCATATTCTTTCGCATTCTACACTCAACCTATTAGTCCTACAGAAAAAAGAAGTGAACAGGACCTTTTTGATCTCTTTGTAGCAAATGTAATGTGGCCAAACTTCATACTGGGATGCGTTTTCGAGGGAGCCGACGGGTTTCGAGTTATTTACGCTCACTGTTGTACGTTTTCGTTGAATCACTCGAAAACAACGTCCTCCAGCGGAAACGTATTTTGTTGGTGTTGTGGTCTTCAGTCCAGAGACAGGTTTCATGCAGCTCTCCACGCTACTCTATCCTGTGCAAGCTTCTTCATCTCCCAGTACCTACTGCAACCTTCATCCTTCTGAATCTGTTTAGTGTATTCATCTTTTGGTCTCCCCCTAGGATTTTTACCAAGCACGCTTCCCTCTAATACTAAATTGGTGATGGCTTGATGTCTCAGAATATGTCCTACCAACTGATCCCTTCTTCTAGTCTAGTTGTGCCACACACTCCTCTCCAGTTCTATTCAATACCCCCTCATTAGCTATGTGATCTACCCATGTAATTTTCAGCATTCTTCTGTAACACCACATTTCGAAAGCTTCTATTCTTGTATAAACTGTTTATCGTCCACGTTTCACTTGCATAAAAGGCTACACTCCATAGAAATACTTTCAGAAACGACTTCCTGACACTTAAATCTATACCAGCAAAAAATTTAACTGCATTAAATTTCCTACAAAGGAGTCCAGTTCATTTTTTCTGTAGGACTAATAGTTTGCGTGTAACGAGCTAGCAATATGAAATTTGTGCACATGGTATATGAAGCCATTGTAAGTTGCATAAAACCCATAGGTAGAGCAGCTGGATCATCCTGATATGCATCGTCTCCACAGATTGCAAGAAGGTTTCTGATGAGTACACAAGGTGAACATAAAAAAATAGGACAATCTGCAGGGACAGATTCCTGTCTGGAAATGGAGGAAAAAAGAAATGTGTCGTTGCCGCGGTAGATGGCGCTGCCGAATGAGAAGTTTCTTTGGTCACCTGCTGTGTTCCATACGTGTTACAGCCCGTGTGATTTACACAGCGTACTATCAGCAGCAGAATGCTCCATTGTTCATATCGTGTACAAGCAAATATTGTGTCTGTTTAGGCCAAGCAGATGGAAACGGTCTAGAGGCAGCATGGCTGTACTAAAAGAGATGCGCTCACTAACACCAACCTCATCACACAACATGTCAAGCACTTTTTGGGAGTTTGTGTGATCATGGGTCCTTTCAGACAGACGAACATTCAGAGAGGCGGCAGGCTGTGCATACACCTACAGGGTAATGAGATGAATCCTAGTACAGGCTCCAGGACAGGGGTCCACCAAAATACGATTATGTGTGTCCTGTACGACAACGGCGACATGTGAACGCATGCATTGATGCCTGTGGTGGTCACTATGAACATCTCTTGTCACGTGGATGCGATGCAGCTATGTACTGTGTTCCTGGGCGATTTGTTATCGTTCAACGCACACCGTCAGTTTCCGAACACATGATCATAGGACCTTGGTGTGTCTACAGCAATAGTTGGAGAAGCTATACTGCCAACGGCATGCTCAACTTCATTTACATTTCACGTGGTGAAAATCTTTTCTATCGTTTTTATGTAAGAAAGCAGGCGTTGACAGATGTGAAAATTACCGAACTATCAGTTTAATAAACCACGGCTGTAAAATACTAACACGAATTCTTTACAGACGAATGGAAAAACTCGTAGAAGCTGACCTTGGGGAAGATCAGTTTGGATTCTGTAGAAATGTTGGAACATGTGAGGCAATACTGATCCTACGACGTATCTTAGAAAATAGATTAAGAAAAGGCAAATCTACGTTTCTAGCATTCGTAGATTTAGAGAAAGCTTTTGACAGTGTTGACTGGAATACTCTCTTTCAAATTCTGAAGGTGTCAGGGGTACAATATAGGGAGCGAAAAGTTATTTACAGTTTGCACAGAAACCAGAAAGCAGTTATAAGAGTCAAGGGGCATGAAAGGGAAGCTGTGGTTGGGGAGGGAGTGAGACAAGGTTGTAGCCTATCCCCGATGTTATTCAATCTGTATACTGAGCAAGCAGTAAAGGAAACAAAATAAAAATTTGGAGTAGGAATTAAAATCCATGTAGAAGAAATTAAAACTTTGAGTTACGCCAATAACATTGTAATTCTGCCAGAGACAGCAAAGGACCTGGAAGAGCGGGTGAACGGAATGGACAGTGTCTTGAAAGGAGGATATAAGATGAACAACAATAAAAGTAAATTCGAATTAAGTCGGGTGATGCTGAGGGAATTAGATTAAGAAGTGACACGCTTAAAGTAGTAAAGGAGTTATGATATTTGGGGAGCAAAATAACTGATGATGGTAGTAGGGAGGATATAAAATGTAGACTGTCAATGGCAAGAACAGCGTTTCTGAAGAAGAGAAATTTGTTAACATCGAGTATAGATTTAAGAGTCAGGAAGTCGTTTACGAAAGTGTTTATATGAAGTGTAGCCATGGTGGAAGTGAAACATGTACGATAAATAGTTTAGACAAGAGGATAATAGAAGCTTTCGAAATGTGGTGCTACAGAAGAATGCTGAAGATTAGATGGGTAGATCACATAACTAATGAAGAGGTATTGAATAGAAGTGGAGAGAAGAGAAACTTGTGTCACAACTTGACTAGAAAAAGGGATCGGTTGGTAGGGCATATTCTGAGGCATCAAGGGATCACCAGTTTGGTATTGGTGTTATGAGGCATCAAGGAATCACCAATTTGGTATTGGTATTCTGAGGCATCAAGGGATTACCAATTTGGTATTGGAGGGCAGCGTGTAGGGTAAAAATCGTAGAGGGAGACCAAGAGATGAATACACTAAACAGATTCAGAAAGATGTAGGTTGCAGTAGGTACAGGGAGATGAAGAAGCTTGCACAGGATAGAGTAGCATGGTGAGCTGCAGCAAACCAGTCTCTGGACTGAAGACCACAACAACAACAACAACAACAACAACACGTCAATCTACCATTTACTGAAGATGTGGGAACTCATTTTCTGAGGACTCGCTGCAGCGCAGTTTATGGAGCTAGAAAGCTACACTTACAAATGTGGTGCTCCTCTTACGTCTTACTAATGCTCATGGATACTCTTAACATTAGTCAGTTAAGAGCACAGACTGAAATTGCTGTCGCGTGTGGTAGCCGCGCGGTCTATAAAGCTTGTCACAGTCCGCGCCGCTCGCCCCTTCGGAGGTTCGAGTCCTCCCTGGCATGAGTTGTCCATGTGTTGTCATTACCGTAAGTTAGTTTAAGTTTCATTAACTAGTGTGTAAGCTTAGGGACCGATGACCTCGGCAGTTTGGTCCCATGAGACCTTACCACAAATTTCCAAATTTAAATTGTTTTGTTTGTTTTACCTACGCCAAAGCTATTTCCTAAAAATTAACAGTATTTTATGATTTCGTTTATTGATAAATAAAAATTATTTTGTAAACTTATGAAGTTTATTCTTTCATTTTACCCAAAATATCAGTGTTAAATGGTCGAGTAGATTAAAATTCTTATTTTCACTGATTGCGCTGCCCTTTGTGAACACATATTTATTTTAAAAAGTAAAATAAGCTCCTTACACTACCGGTTTCAAATACATCTCCCCACAAAAAAGTGTTACGCTCAGAAGGGGAAGAGGAAACGAATGAAACTTCAGGGTTAAAAGTGTGAGCCACGTTATTTTGGTGTTTACAATACTGAATCACGTCTATATTAGTATGCGTATACCCCAGTTGCTCAGAGGCCAGACCGAGTTTCAGACTGCCTATCAATAGGCTTCTAGTGGGAAGATAAATTTGCTTTTCAATATTTCATTGAAGTAATGACCGAATTTAAAAATGAAAATGCTCACTAAGCCTACTGATCAAGAGAAGATAAAGAGTAAGAGATTAAGAGTAAGACAAGTATTATAGAAACTGCGTGTATGTCTCTAGGCGGACTAACTTACCGCGCATAAATAAATACACAGGCTATACGCATCCAGTATCGTAGAATGAGAGCAGTTAGTGACTTGTAAAAAAACTTCACACATAATTTCAAACACATGTGAAACTTTTTCTCACTGATCGTTTTGGGTATAATCCGCATTCAAATAGTGATCTCTTTCCTCGTACGTTAATTTTTTTTTGTGTAAGGACTGCTGCATCTCCAGAAAACGGTGAAAGGAAAGAAAGATTACCGCTTATTACACTTTCACCCTTCATTAAGACTGCCGCACCGCGCATGGTCTTTTAATTCATTTCTTCTTTACTACTAACAGTACGCACAATACATTTTGCAGACCGCGTCCATACATTGCTCAGAACGTATGACATACGATTCAGACAATGTAAACGGGTTAACATGGGTGACATGACTTTCGCTTGGAACGGAGGGCAAATTACCCGGAAATAGTCATGTACTGTTCCATAAAATGAAGACTTAGCGAGTTCCAACAAACTTCAAAGATAATTGGAATTTTTTTTGTAATTTTTGCCACTTACTTGCATAACGTCAAATATTTAACACATTAACTCATTTGTAATGTAATCAAAACAGTGAAGGTGATTTATAAATGTGAGTTCAATTCTGTAAAGAATTGATGGTTTACAACTTTATGAATAACATAAGGCATAAGCCCACTTATCAGTAGGACGTTCCACCCCAGCTAACCTGAATACATGCACTGATTTGGTTGATAAAAGTGAGAAAGCCATTCCATCCTGTCCTTAGACAAACTGCCAAACAAATGTCGTAACTGGCCATCGATATCCTAGATACTGACACAGGGAAGGATATGACATCCCAGCTGGTCCACATGTTCTGTCAGGGACAGATCAGAGGATCTTGTTCACTACTGTGTAAGTCTGCATGACACAGACAGTTCGTAGAGACATGTGCCACGCGAAGACAAGCATTGTCCTGTTCAAATGGCTCTGAGCACTATGGGACTAAACATCTATGGTCATCAGTCCCCTAGAACTTAGAACTACTTAAACCTAACTAACCTAAGGACATCACACAACACCCAGCCATCACGAGGCAGAGAAAATCCCTGACCCCGCCGGGAATCGAACCCGGGAACCCGGGCGTGGGAAGCGAGAACGCTACCGCATTGTCCTGTTGACGAATTGCACAACGGTAATATTCCGTTAGAGGTAACTAATGAGGGTACAAATGTCTGTGACACAACAAGTGTCTGGCGAAGTTCTTAGATCAGCTACTGCTGATACAATGGTAGGTTATCAAGATATAAGTGAGTTTAAACATCATGTTATAGTCGGTGTTTAAACATCATGTTATAGTCAGATACAGCAACTCTGGGATAGCGATGAAGTGGTGTTTTTCCCGTACCATCTTTTTACGAGTGTACAGTGAATATCAGGAATCTGGTAAAACATCAAACCTCCAACGTCGCTGCGGATGGAAAAAGATCCTGCAATAACGGGACCAGCGACGACTGAAGAGAATCGTTCAACGTGACGGAAGAGAAATCCCTCTGCAAATTGCTGCAGATTTCAGTGCTGAGCCATCAACAAGTGTTAGTGTGCAAATCATTCAGCGAAGCATCACCGATATGTGCTTTCAGAGCCGAAGGCTCACTCGTGTACCCTTGATGATTGCACAACACAAAGCTTTACGCCTCGCTAGGGCCCGTCAACACCAGCGTTGGACTGTTGATGACTGCAAAAATGTTGCCTGGTCGTACGAGTCTCGTTTCAAATTCTATCGAGCTGATATGTGTACGTGTATGGAGACATCTTCATGAACCTGTGGACCCCGCATGTCAGCAGGGGACTGTTCAAGCTGGTGGAGGCTCTGTAATGGTATGTGGTGTGTGCAGCTGGAGTGATATGGAACCCATGATACGTGTTGATACGACCCTGACAGGTGAAACGTACGTAAACATCCTGTCTGATCACCTGCATCCATTCTTGCCCATTTTGCATCCCGAAGAACTTGGGCAGTTCCGGGAAGACAATGCGACGTCACACGTGTCCAGAATTGTTACGGAGTAACTCCAGGAATACTCTTCTGAGTTTAAACACTTCCGCTGGCCACCAAACACCCCAGACATGATCACTATTGAGCATACCTGGGTTGCCTTGCAACGTGCTGTTCAGAAATCACTACTCCTCGTACTCCTACTGATTTATGGACAGCCCTGTAGATTAACGGTGTCAGTTCCCTCCAGCAGTACTTCAGATACTAGTCGAGTCCATGCCACTGCGTGCTCGCTGGGACCCTCTACGGTATTAGGCAGGTGCACCAGTTTCTTTGGCTCTTCAGTGCATTACTGTAACGTGTAGAAGGTGGTGGGTGTGATTTACTAACTTTCATTCGTATATTTAAAAAAAATGAAAGATACTTATAAATGTTCATCATCTACAAATTAACTTGTGATGTGAATTTAAAATGTCTCGTTCCACATCAATGCGATTTATCATGACAGACTATCTATGGAACATGAAACTAACTAACTAACTAACTTATGAAACTTCCTGGCAGATTAAAACTGTGTGCCGGACCGAGACTCGAACTCGGGACCTTTGCCTTTCGCAGGCAAATGTCCTACCAACTGAGCTACCCAATCATGAGTCATGCCCCGTCCTCACAGCTTTGCTTCTGCCAGTGCCTCGTCTCCTACTTTCCAAACTTTACAGAAGCTCTCCTGCGAACCTTGCTGGACTAGCATTCCTGAAAGAACGGATATTGCGGAGACCTGTCTTAGCCACAGCCTGGGGGATATTTCCAGAATGAGATTTTCACTCTGCAGCTGCAGAGGAAAATCTCATTCTGAAAAGAATTTGTCTGAAATATTCGGTCACCTCTGAGGGCGATTTTTATTCAGAATGGAAGCGTTGGCGAAGTTTGAACCAGAGATTCAGGATATTTTGATTACCAGCCAAAGACATTAGCCCTAGACCACATATGACTACGGTACCAATTTTTGCTGGCCCAACGAGAGGAGTGGTTTGAAGAAATAGGAAAAGACTGTATGTGTGTCAATGAGTGTGCAGGTGCTGTGCACTTCTGTGGTTTTCGTCGTTACAGCATGTTCCAGAGACAAACAGTGGATGTCTTGACACGAGGAAACTTGAACAAAGTCGAACTGTTACGAGCGGAGCCCAGGAGTTGGGTACTGCTGACAACATGGTTTCACGTGGAAGTAGATCGTTTTGAACCACTGGCGCCGTTGACTAAGGCAGAGGAGGTGGTCGATCAGATTCAAATACATGAGAAGCTGACCGCTGCATTATGCCGCACGCAAGAAGAGACATACACCAAACAGCGGGACCAATTGAAGCCATATATAAGGAGGCACATAATCACACGCTCCGTAATGGAATGGCGACTGGATGAGACTGGTCTCCTTGCCCGACAAGCAGTGTCTTGTGTCCAGTTGACTCCAGCACATCAGCGACATACTTTGCGATGGTACCAAGAGCAAATAGAGAGGAACACACAATGAACCTACGAACGTGGTCCAAAATGATGAGTTTGGTGGTCTGGATGTTACTGTGTGAGAAGGAATAATTCTCAATTAACGTTCTGATACGCAACTCTTTGAACACAGTATACTCACCACTCAACATTTTTGGGGCTCCTTCTCATGTGTGTCTTTTCATAGGTCCTAATGGGCCTGACTTCATTTTTACGGATGGCAGTGCGTAACCACATAGATCAACTCAAGTGGGTGGACTTCTTTCAGCCAGAATATATTCGGCGAACGGACTGGTCTACCGTTTCACCGGCTGAAAACCTATCGAGCACGTTGGGGAGACGTATTGCTAGCAGGTCCTTAAACACCATCGACCGTCCAGCAGTTGTCAACAACACTAACTCAGGCATTGTTGCCAGCCCGGCAACATTGTTGTCCGTGGTGGTTATACACCGTATTAAGAACCCTGTCCTGGCTTTTGTAATGACCAGGGGATCACTATAATGCGCGGAGACGTCAGTGAAAATTGTCTTTCAATAGAAGTTTCATTTTGTTCGTCTCATTGCGTAGTTCGTTTGGCTATATTCTGCATATTGCAGCAGCAATTCTCTCTATGTATTTCATCTATGTATTTCATCTATGTATTTCATCGAGCTATGTGATTGACAATGACACATAGTGCGAAAATGATTTTCTTTGTTAGGCTTTGCATATCAACGTATGATTTCATTGATAACACAGATACCCATTACATTTACGATATAAAGCGGAGAAGGACCTGCACAGGTCGATTAATGGGGTGGTGGCCTTTCGCAGTGATGTAGCCGTGAGAGGGGGTTGTGGAGCAGTGTAATGTTTAAAAGTATTAGAAGCTTCAGATGACTCAAACCGAGCGATGTAACTGTAGTTCCCATATTACCGCCCTGGAAGGCGTTAGTTACACCTTGTAGTGTAACACTAACGATGCACATAGGCTCGACGTATTAGCTGGGGCTTTACAGTATTTGAATCCGAAGCTTTAAATTACAAAATCGAAGCAAAACTGGCAAACAACAGTGTACGAAACAGAAGCTGAACGTTGGAATAGTGAAGTCGACAACACAAACTCGACCTACCATGTAACAACTATGATTAACCTGCATCCATAAACATAATCCTTGAACCACAGGAAAGAGTGAGCGGGATGTTTTTAGAGGACCCGGTATTTGTAGAATCACACGCTTTGGCTGCCACAAGCAAATTTCTTCCAGTACCTTCCATGTTTGTTTAATATTTACTGTGACGCCCTTGCTCTAATTAAAGACACCTGGGATTCTCTGAAACGTAAAGAACATTATTTGGAAAAGGTAAGCGACGGCATGTTCTCTCGAAGGAAGTTTGTTTCTTAAGTTGTATTTGGATAACGTCACTTCCACCTGAGCAGAAGCACAGAGAGAGTTTTAATGCTCCACAGACCGCTGTTAGATTTACATAGCGATTTGTGCCAGACTTCGGTACGTGACTTTCCCTAACTCTCTCTCACTCTATCCCTTTCTGTGCCTTCTCTTTCCTTAATGATATGCTGTGGCCGCTCATCGAGATCTTTCACAAAGTTTTCTGAAAGCTTTCTGGTCTCTGAATAATGTATTACCTCAGACATATTATTTTTATGGTTTCCGCTGCGGAAATAACACTAAGAGGAGTTTGTACGATAAGAAAAAATGTAGTAATAACTGTTTGTAAGCAGTACTGATACGAAAGGGAAAACTGAAGACGTCTTCAAGCCACTTGTCTTCTTCGATTGATGGACTTACACAACCTTTTAAATACGATGTCACTCTCATTTAACACGTTGTACTGAGAACCGGTCAACGGACTTACCATTTAAAGCTGACATTGCTAAAGCTGGAGACATTAGTTAAAATGTACAGAGTAACGGCTAACCCTGTGTTCTACCATAACTTCAAGTCATACAAGCACACCTTTAAAAACGTACTAGAAGGATAAAAACGGAACTTTACCATTTATCAAAGTATTCAAACGATAACTACACACTAATATGAGGTAAGTACATCATCACACTGTCGTACCACTCCTGTAGGAGATAGAATTCCCCTGTGTTTTTCCTTACTGTGGACAGCCAGTTACAAGATGATCTGCAGCTTAACATGGACCCTCAGAGTAGTGAGTATTTCATAATGTTTAGGACTGCAGATGGATGACATCCACATCTTGCCAGTTTATTTCGGCTGGCAACCAGCCAGCCAATTTCAGAATAATTTTACAGATAGACCGTGGCTGTTTGACTACTCTTCCGTCTAGTTTGACTCCGTCAGTTGAATGCTGCCCTATCAGAGACGCACAGGCCCTTTCGTACAAGTCTTTTTGCATGCCTGCCCTCTTTGTAATTCCAGGCTCACTAAGGCCTGAAGATGGCTCATTGCATCGCCGATACTAGTAACTACACAATAAATAAGATCATGAGGACGGGCGAGGGCATTTCGTTTTCTTATAATAGCGAACGGCCGTCGTCCTCAAGACCTTAAACTTAAGACCTAAAAGTAAAATTCAGTCGTCAAACAAAGAACTGTTTCAAAATAATCGCGACTCAACAATGGGCCAGACCTCCACTCCATGGAGTAGAAAATGAAACATAAATACGGGGATCTGTGAAATGTCTTCGGAAAGCAACTAAAGAAATCACCGGATACCATGCCTTAATCAGAAGAAAGACGAGACCATGATTAGTAAGTACTTCCATCAAACAAACTTATACAAACTTTTAACAATTGAATTCCCAAAGGATTAAGTCGTAACATAGATTTTCGACGCAGAATAAACTATCGAATTTCTTCTGGTGATTCAGTGGTCAGATCTATATTTCGAAGTCGAGTGTGACAACCACATTCCATGTACCTTCCATGCATTGTACATTTGCTCTGAACAGTGTAGGTTTTGTCAGTCGGACATGGCATTGTGTAGATTCCTGTGTTCTACAAACCCAGATCATACTTTCCCAAGCGAAGGAATGTTGCCCACATACGGGAGAAATGTCCTGGACGTGAACAGCTCCTTATACTGTTTATTTCGTAATTAGTCACATTTACTCCTCGCGGCTGATGTGCTAATATCTTACGAAGTCCACATGTTTCCCATGAACAAATATATTAAGTAATCGATCTCCTTTGCAAGTCTGACCCTATCAGACGTCACATGAGCCTAGTGCATCGGTAGTTTGTGAAGGACGTTGGTAGCTATGCGCCTGCAGGTAAATATGTGAGCTTAATGTGATCGGAACGCCTTAACAACCATCCCCCTTCCCTACTGACTAAGACTTCTAGAGACGGTCTGGAGTGGCCTGTTCCCACATCCATAACAAACAGGATACTCTTGTTTATTAAATTTAGATGCTATAGCAATTTGGACAACACTTCCCTTCTGTGAGGCTTCACTAGAAATGAATCATCAACACATCGCGTGGATTTTGGCTTCAATTCCGCCGAAATGAGTGCCTTCTTTTCAAAGTCTTACACAAAACAGTTTTCAGTCGGAAGCGACGCGGTGTTGCCAATGACAACACGCTCAGTTTGTTCCAAATAGTAACTATGAATAAAAATGAGGATAGGACATGAAGAAACAGCGCTTTTTCAATCTTAGTGTGATGACGAATCCGCGAAAACGACCATAACAAAGAGGGAAAAACATCGAACTGAATAACTTTAGTGTTAGACACTTATCCCTATTAGGAATATAAAAAAAAAGTGCGCATATGATGAAAGTGTTTCCCTAAAATGGCCTCAGCAAAGAAGCGACATTCTTCACTAGGTTGTACTTTGGTGCACTAATGTTGGGCACAATTTGTCGTAATGGTGTGAGCTATCTGGAGAACTTGATTGCCAGAACAACATGTGCACTGGCTTTATTCTCTTGAAAACTATTTTCACTGCAATATTGTGATGTATGAGGGCGCAACATCACATTAAGTACTAAAAATACACGATCAAGCCATCGGTGCTCTGGACTGTCCAACAAGCAGATAGATACGACTGACAGCAACAATTGCGGTGAAGACAGAAGGTGCAACTCATATTATCAGGTATCTGAATAGAGCACCGCTGGCAACGGCTCATATTCCTGTTAGGGCTATAACTGCAGTGTGTGGCATTAATGTGACATCGTCTCCCTAATTAATAGTACGATTCTCTTACAATACACAGGGTTTACTTTATATGGGTAAACTGAATTGCATATTACCAAGAATTTCGTTCACATTCACTTTTCCTAAAAATACATGTAAACTGAATAACTGAGGGAAGAGCTCAGCAATTGACCACAACACATCAGAAGTGTGGTTCAAATTACAGGCTGTGTGAGACAGAGATGAATATGTTGTGAACTCAATGGCACCTCGTATTATCTTGCTAGGTTCTGGGCCCGTGTGACGGTGATGAATGCACTCCGTCGTGAAACTGTAAGCTGAACTAGGATTCACATGGTAAGATGACGTACTGGCACTACGGTGTCATGTGTTGTCGTCGGGTACATTCAGGTGTTACCATTACTTGTGCTCATGACCAAACCCTTAAATGACTTCTCAGCAATTGATAAAAATATTCTCATCAGATTTCTCTCTCTCTCTCTCTCTCTCTCTCTCTCTCTCTCTGTCTCTCTTTCTCTCTCTCTCTCTCTCTCTCTCTCTCTCTCTCTCTCTGTCTCTCTCTCTCTCTCTCGCTCCCTTCCTCCTCCTACTCTCAACATTCTCAACAGTTCGCCTTCGGCGTTCCTTAAGAGCTGTATAAAATGCTTAATCTCGACAAACGAATTATTTTTTAGCGATTTTCGTTGCCCTATGATAATATTCGCTTCTACCCACAGTGAAAACATCGTAGTTCCGAAAGTGTGCACTCCGAAAGAGTTCAATTATAAGGCTTTGTGTAATGATCAGTCTCTCACGTCATAAATCTCGAAAAGAAAAAAAAAAAGACCTTTGGTCCTAGCTTGGCCTTCCCATTGTGCATTGTCACTGCAGGATTGCCAGCTTAGTAAGTGGAAGGCCGTCCTGCAACTATAATGGCTGGTGGAGACTAGGCTGGTGTGCCATTGTATCATCGTATCTTCCAACTCTTTGACCTCGAGACCCTCCCACGTGCTATTGGCAGTAATTAAATTTTCTTTCACTGTTTACCCCCAACTCTCCGTATTCTCGCTCGAAAGCCACAGATTCTATGTTACGATTTAGACCATATCTTTGATTCTACAGGGTGTTACAAAAAGGTACGGCCAAACTTTCAGGAAACATTCCTCACACAGAAATTAATAAAAGATGTTATGTGGACATGTGTCCGAAACCGCTTAATTTCCATGTTAGAGCTCATTTTAGTTTCGTCAGTATGTACTGTACTTCCTCGATTCACCACCATGATTTCATATGGGATACTCTACTTGTGCTGCTAGAACATGGCCTCCACGCTCGCCTGACCTCAACCCTCTAGACTTTTATTTATGGGGGCATTTGAAAGCTCTTGTATAAGCAACACCGGTACCAAATGTAGAGACTCTTCGTGCTCGTATTGTGGACGGCTGTGATACAATACGCCATTCTCCAGGGCTGCATCAGCGCATCAGGGATTCCATGCGACGTGGGGTGGATGCATGTATCCTCGCTAACGGAGGACATTTTGAACATTTTCTGTAACAAAGTGTTTGAAGTCACGCTGGTACGTTCTTTTGCGGTATGTTTCCATTCCATGACTAATGTGATTTGAAGAGAAGTAATAAAATGAGCTCTAACAAGGAAAGAAAGCGTTTCCGGACACATATATTCTTTCTTTGTGTGTGAGGAATGTTTAGTAAAACTTTAGCCGTACCTTTTTGTAACAACCTGTATACAATGACAGGCGTCTGGAGACAACAGCATATAAGGGATGCTCAACTACCGAGCAACCAAACAGATGTCACCAAGATCATACTACTGTGATCCCTTGCGGCTGTAGTCATCCCTTGGATTACCTAGCGAACCGATAAATGTCTCTGTGGTAACGCCGTGGTTTTTTTTTGTGATGTAAACGACAGCATTTTTGTCGATTAATTAAATCAGCAGTTTAAGAAAACAGGTTAGGCAGTTTGGATTTCTGAAATGTGTCTTCTGCTGTGGAATATGTATGTATACAGTTTGAAAATTCACCCAAAAAGCTCGCAACTCCAAATAAATTGCTCTACTGAAACAAGAGTGTTTGAAATGGTAGAAATGGTTCTTAGCACCATGGCACTTAACATCTGAGGTCATCAGTCCCTAAGACATAGAGCTACATAATCCTAACTAACCTAAGGACATCACACACATCCATGCCCGAGGCAGGATTCGAACCTGCGACCGTAGCAGCAGCCCGGTTCCGGATTGAAGCGCCTAGAACCGCTCGGTGACGGGGGCCGCCCAAGAGTGTTGTAATGCAATTCATACAAAATCCGGTTTCCCAAGTTAAACGAAATTATGATGAATTAAAAGGTGTTAGCCTCTAGCAGTAGACCCCCTACTGAAGTTTTGGTTGTGGTGACAGGCTGATATGTAGCCTAGCTCAAACTGAATTCGTCATTGTATAAACGTCACGAGTAAATTTTTTTACAAATATGAGTTATCTATTGGAACTGTGTGATGAAGGGTAGCCAGATTAATACATTCAATATCTAACAATCGGGTTAGCAATTCACCACAAAAGATCGAAAATAGTTTTACAGTAAAATTAATGAATTTTCTGAACGCAGTGAAAAGGAAACTACTCGGAATGTCTGTAGGCTGAAGTCTGACTACGGGAAAACCTTACCTATACCAGAATACCTTTTACTTGAAAAAGATTTAGAACAATTTTTTGACATACCTAACTTGAAACGTAACCACTCACATTATTAAAGGTACTCTGACGGTGAAACCAAGAAAGCTGGAAATTAAAGTTCCTCATTTCTGGACCTCTGTATGCAGAAAAATATCCAAAAGCATGTGAATCAGCTTCACCTGATCTCCAATGGATGTGCCATTTGGGACAAGATTAGCACACTGATTTACTTTTGTTTAAATCTGGTATCAGCTGAAACATAGAAGATGAAACATTACTTCTCTATAATTGAAAATAACTTTCTACAAAATGATAAAGGTAGAACTATAAAAAAGTTGGTGAGCCATCATCCCAGGTCCCATACTGAGCAGCCAGAAAATTATGTCCACCAGTCTACTATCGATATAAAGTTTCTCACGTGATAGCAGCGTCAACTGACGAGAAATGACTTCTAGACAGACACACGTACGGTGCATGTAGTATCTGTGAGCGTACTATTCGTATGTAGAATGAGGAAGGTGCGATATCTTTTGGAGTTTGACTGATGGAAAACTGAGATGGCCCGGAGGCTCAGCATGAGAATTTCGGAAACTGCACGACTTGTAGGGTGTTCGAGGAGTGCGGTGGTGAATGTCTTCAACAAGTAGCGAAACCAAGATGAAACAAAATACAGGTGTCGTCGGGTTGGGCAGCCACACCTCGTTACTGATGTCGGACGGCATACTGGTAAAACAGGACAAGCGCAGAACAGCGGCGGAACAAACATCAGAATTTAATGCTGGACAGAGTACATTTAAGTCTGAATACACAATGCACCAAGAACCCCTAACGATGGCACTCAGCAAACGACGACATATGAGCGTGCCAATCGGCAACTAAGACTGAAATGGTCTCATAACCGTCAGAGCTGGACGTTACCGCAGTGCAGAGCGTAGCATAGTCTGATGAATTCCGATATATTCATCATTGCTATGGGAGTGTCCGAATCCGTGTCTTCCGGCGGAACAGCTCGTTGGCGCCTGTAATGCGGCGTACAGACAAGCTGGAGGTGGCTCCGTTATGTTTTGGGGAATATCCACGTTGGTATCCATGACCCCAGTGGAGCTCGTGCAAGGCAGCATGACGACCAAGGGCTATCGTACAGTGGTTACAGATCATCTACAGCCCGTCACGACGATCATGTTGCCCGACGGCAGTGGCGTGTTTCAGCAAGATAACGTGACCTATCACGAGGCCTGGAGTGTGACGGTGTAATTCGAGGATCACAGCAGCGAGTTACAATTGATGTGTAGGCTGCACAGCTTGCCAGATCTCAGCCCAATCGAGCATATCTGGGTTGTGATTGAACATGGTGACGGAGCTCATCGCCCCACGTCCAGGAATTTACGGGAATTCGGTTACTTGTGTGTGCAGATGCGATTCCAACTCCCTCCAGCGACCTGCTTAGGACTCATTGTTGCCATGCCATGACGCAAGAACGCTGTTATCTAGGCCAAAAGGGGGACATACCGGCTATTAGGCAGGTGATCTACATCTACATGACTACTCTGCAATTCACATTTAAGTGCTTGGCAGAGGGTTCATCGAACCACAATCATACTATCTCTCTACTATTCCACTCCCGAAGAGCGAGCGGGAAAAACGAACACCTAAACCTTTCTGTTCGAGCTCTGATTTCTCTTATTTTATTTTGATGATCATTCCTACCTATGTAGGTTGGGCTCAACAAAATATTTTCGCATTCGGAAGAGAAAGTTGGTGACTGAAACTTCGTAAAAAGGTCTCGCCGCGACGAAAAACGTCTATGCTGTAATGACTTCCATCCCAACTCGTGTATCATATCTGCCACACTCTCTCCCCTATAACGCGATAATACAAAACGAGCTGCCCTTCTTTGCACCCTCTCGATGTCCTCCGTCAATCCCACCTGGTAAGGATCCCACACCGCGCAGCAATATTCTAACAGAGGACGAACGAGTGTAGTGTAAGCTGTCTCTTTAGTGGACTTGTTGCATCTTCTAAGTGTCCTGCCAATGAAACGCAACCTTTGGCTCGCCTTCCCGACAATATTATCTATGTGGTCCTTCCAACTGAAGTTGTTTGTAATTTTAACACCCAGGTACTTAGTTGAATTGACAGCCTTGAGAATTGTACTATTTATCGAGTAATCGAATTCCAACGTATTTCTTTTGGAACTCATGTGGATCATCTCACACTTTTCGTTATTTAGCGTCAACTGCCACCTGACACACCATACAGCAATCTTTTCTAAATCGCTTTGCAGCTGATACTGGTCTTCGGATGACCTTACTAGACGGTAAATTACAGCATCATCTGCGAACAACCTAAGAGAACTGCTCAGATTGTCACCCAGGTCATTTATATAGATCAGGAACAGTAGAGGTCCCAGGACGCTTCCCTGGGGAACACCTGATATCACTTCAGTTTTACTCGATGATTTGCCGTCTATTACTACGAACTGCGACCTTCCTGACAGGAAATCACGAATCCAGTCGCACAACTGAGACGATACCCCATAACTCCGCAGCTTGATTAGAAGTCGCTTGTGAGGAACGGTGTCAAAAGCTTTTCGGAAATCTAGAAATACGGAATCAACTTGAGATCCCCTGTCGATAGCGGCCATTACTTCGTGCGAATAAAGAGCTAGCTGCGTTGCACAAGAGCGATGTTTTCTGAAGCCATGCTGATTACGTGTCAATAGATCGTTCCCTTCGAGGTGATTCATAATGTTTGAATACAGTATATGCTCCAAAACCCTACTGCAAACCGACGTCAATGATATAGGTCTGTAGTTAAATGGATTACTCCTACTACCCTTCTTGAACACTGGTGCGACCTGCGCAATTTTCCAATCTGTAGGTACAGATATATCGGTGAGCGAACGGTTGTATATGAGTGCTAAGTAGGGAGCTATAGTATCAGCGTAATCTGAAAGGAACCTAATCGGTATACAATCTGGACCTGAAGACCTGCCCGTATCAAACGATTTGAGTTGCTTCGCAACCCCTAAGGTATCTACTTCTAAGAAACTCATGCTAGCAGATGTTCGTGTTTCAAATTCTGGAATATTCCATTCATCTTCCCTGGTGAAGGAATTTCGGAAAACTGCGTTCAATAACTCCGCTTTAGCGGCGCAGTCGTCGATAACAGTACCATCGGCACTGCGCAGCGAAGGTATTGACTGCGTCTTGCCGCTTGTGTACTTTACATACGGCCAGAATTTCTTCGGATTTTCTACCAAATTTCGAGACAATGTTTCGTTGTGGAACCTATTAAAGGCATCTCGCATCGAAGTACGTGCCAAATTTCGCGCGTCTGTAAATTTTAGCCCATCTTCAGGATTTCGCGTTCTTCTGAACTTCGCATGCTTTTTCCGTTGCCTCTGCAACAGCGTTCGGACCTTTTTTGTGTACCACGGGGGATCCGTTCCATCTCTTACCAATTTATGAGGTATGATCAGTGTAAATACCTGAAGAGTATGCCTTAATGATCACAAAGGCATCAAGTAAATTCTCAGTGGATACTGTTGACCGCGTTGCTATATTACTATTTAAAAATTGGTGGACAGTCTATTTTAGAAAGTCTCGCTTGATTCAAGCATGGGGAAATGTCCTAAAGAACATAAAATTTCTCTATACACTTCTAAATTGATGACATTTGAGTGTTATCCAGGGAAAGTGAACATAGAGAAGTTAAGGATCTTGCACTTCCACATGAGTTAGCATATCCAGAAAAACGGATGCCCATCAATGCCATAAATATAAAAGGTGTATTGAAAGTGAATAGATGTATGGCACCTCAGTGTATTGAGTTTTACGTGCAAATGCAAGAATGTCCAAAAGCAGGGGAAACAGGAAATCGTAATGATGAAGAAGAAGAGTAATTTGTGTTTTACTTCAGCACTGTTGCACTAAGTGCAGCAACAGCTAAAAATGTTAATAAACTAATAACAGTCTCCTTTGATTTTCCAGTTCTGCGTATGTACTAATCTTGTGATAAAATCAACATGTTTTCCAAATATGGCACCCATTTATCGTAACAGATATTTGAGCACTGGAAAAAGGTAATCAGTCAGCGATTTTTAAATTTATTTTTAAGCTAAACTATAAATTACAAAACAGAAACACACTATGCTACAAAATCCTTGAAGACATTGAAATAAGAAATATCCAAATGGTTTATCCTGTAGGAAGTTTTTGCCTTCTCCTGTAAAGTTTTCGTTTTGTGCCTTCTGAACTTTTTGAAATGACCAATTTAATTATAGGTTAGATTGGGACGTGACAGTCTCGGTTGTGAGTCGTCGAAGCCAAAAAATATGAATGCTAAACTAACTTTGTGGTAATAATTGCACCTATTGCGTTACCTAATGTTTAGTTCGGCGCTATATAGCACATAAACTATGGAAAATTCAAAGTTTTGGGGTGTAGAAAGTAATTCTTACCGTAAAAGGAAATGTTAAAGCACAAGAACGTCATATAGATGGAAATATTCATGTATTTTGCAGTTTGTATTAAGGGATATGTTTTGAGGAGGAGTGTGTCCCTCTGAACAGAATAACAAGATTTCCGATGTGAAGAAATAGCACAAAACAAAACAATTCTATCGCAATTAGTGTGCTATTTCTGAAGAAATAGCACAAAACAAAACAATTTTTAACGCTTATAGTGTCTATTTCTTCACACCAGCATTCTGCAAAAGCAGTTGCTGGAAATAAGTGAAAACCTGAATGACAAGATTGGTCTCTGGAGGTGAGCGGGGATGTGTGAGGGGAAATGCTGACGTAAACGGCCCACGGAGCTACCAACAGAAACTACAGCTTTCAGTTTCACCAATCAAGTAATGGAGCACAGCATCTCCGAGGCAGCAATGATCTGGGGATTTTACCTTACGACCATTTCACTAGTGTATCTGAATATCAGCAATCCAGGAAAACATCAAATCTCCGATATCGCTGCGGAGGGTGAAAGATCCAGCAAGAGCGGGTCCAAAAGAAGTGTTACTCCGTAGCGTAACGTATTTACGTATTCCACCGTGGTCTGCCCTATGTAGGACGTTAGATGGGTTATGCGTAGTTCAAACGTGGCCAACAGGACACTAAGTGGTTACCTAGTATATGAAACTTACTGTTATAGATCAGCGATGTTATGGGATCACTGACAGCCAGACGCAAACTAAAATAAACTGGAAAATGCGTCACCACCATCTATGACAGTATGTCATTGTTTACAACTGCCTCAGCTTAAATTGGACGTAAATATACGTGAATGATCGTAAATTGAAAGTGAGTTTGCGTAATCCTAATGTAAGCTATAACGTTACAAGTAAAATACAGGTTAAGTGTTCCTGTGACAGTTAAAAAAAACAAGGATAATGAAATGCCCCTAAGTATTTGACACTTTAGAATTATGTAAAAAGTGGCGATAACAAAAATCACCAAGGCGTCAACAGTTATATTGGAAGCAAGAATGTGATGGATTATTCTTTCCTGTCAGTTGACGCAGCTTGTACAATGAAATATTCACAAGTATTTGTAACAATGTCTGAAATATGGCATAATATGAACACCAGTTGCTTATCTAGGCAACAAGACACAGTCGAACTGTTTCATCTTCAGTCGACAAAATATAAGTAACAGAACAATAAAAAGTTGCACTAACTCTCACAGACTGACTGATCATCATAAGTATTTGTACAATTATAAAAAATTATGACAGCACGAAATCGATAACTAGTTGCGAAGGGATTGAGGCATGCTAGAACTGTTTCAGCCTCGATTCGAAATCACACACTGACTTGTGTTGGTTCAACACTGGCCCACTAAATAGGTAAGTGGGTCATGACATGTGCACCATCATCCTTGTCGTCTGAAACTTTGTATTACCGATTTGTCATAGATTTAATGATGTTCGAACAACGATAGAGAGCAGTCACCTGGTTAATAAATATTACATTTTCACAACTTAAATGTGATCGTAGACTGTTTTTTTTTTTAAAGAAACTTTTAGTCCAATTTTCGATCGATGTTCCCCATGCACAATGATCCAAAACGTGGTAGTTAATTTATGCTGTCTTCTTATCTATATTAATGTAGGTCGTTAAGTGTAGCAATGTTCATGCTGAAGGCCCAAATGAAGATAAAAGTGCTTATTTTTATAAAAATAGGAATAATATCTAGCATTGGACCTGTTTTGTCCATAGCTGCTTGTTTAATAATACACTGGACTAAAGGATTACACCACAATTGACGAAAAAGATGGTGCTATTGTAAGACGGTGGATTCATGGTTCCGAATTTAGGTTTTCCGTCATTCCGCTAAAGCGCTTAACACAAATCCTGGAATAAATTGCTTGAAAAGGACATGGACGATTTCGTTCCATATGCTTCCTGCATCTAAGCTTCTCCTCCGCGTCTGTTGACCTAGCCATCTACGGAACGATAAAACCAAACCATCACTCCTTTTCCGCCCTTCGGAATTGAATATTAACTAGTCTCTTTTGTAACGTACAATTATATAAATCAGCCGTATGGTAAAAGATGTAAATTGTTTGTAACAATGCGAGGGCAGGATTGTTTTGGTGAAATGTAGTATATTTATCATGTGTGTATGTTTGCGGCAGATTAGTCAGTTCCCTCCGTGAGAGAGAGTTCAAGAGTGTAGAGGTCAATGAATTTACCCTGCTGTTGACAGATATTCTTAACTTGGTAGTAGTTCGCAGATGTTAACTGAAAAGATTCATTGAAATAGTGGTTTGTATGACTCTGCTTGTCTGGCATTAGGATATCAGTGTTTGATAGTGACGACTATAGGAACTGGATAAAGGAAATGGAAATGTCTCTCAAAATGAAGGTATGTTGTATAGTGGCTTCAAGAGCAAAAACGAGCACGAATGTCATGGATACTTGGAAAGAAGAGAATCTGACAGCAATGATCTAAAGAAATGTTATATATTCATGACCAAGACATCTACTACAGTAGTAGAATTATTTACTGATTAAGGTCTTTGCACTGTAATGTTTCAGGGACTCAGTCCCATCTTCAGACCTATCTACAAATTGCAAGTCAAGTCGTCTATGTCAGAGCTAACTTACAAACATACCTGCTGCACATCGTTCATCAGATTTAATACTCAAATATTGCATGCGACAGGCACCTTACAGGTGTAACTGGCGTAAGACAATGTCATACTGAAAGAGCTGGCGAAAGGGCATGGACAGAAGTGAAAAACGAACCAAATGTCTATGTAGCGCTGTTACTGGAAGCCCGCATGCAGATAACATGTACCACAAGTACTTAATAGGGGCTGAGAAAGGTGAAATGGTTATCGAGAAACTTGCCGAATTCTTTGAGCTATATTGGGAAGTTAATCAACATTTTGAGAGAAGAAAATCACATGTTTCAATGCAATAAAAAATAAAATTTTAATAATATATTTGAAGAACAAAGATGAAAAGTGTAAAATGAAAAGCATTTCACGCTGAAAATGAAAGCAGTAGGAGCTACAAGAAGTAGTGCAGTTATAGATATGGCAAACAAGGGCATTTTCAAAGGGACTATCGGTAGTCATGAATAACCAAAGTTCATGGACGTGTGACATCATCAAGGAGGTCGTCGAGAAAATAGATAGATGATCAAAATGAATTAAGAGATGATTTACACAACTCTATGGCGCTAGAAGCATACAAACAGATAGAGACAGAAAGATAGAGAGAGAGAGAGAGAGAGAGAGAGAGAGAGAGGGGGGGGGGGGAGGGAGGGAGGGAGAGAGCGAGTCACAGGTATGATAAGTAATTTGAGTTTACAGTCATAACAGAAAAGTATTTTTCGAGCTTCTCATGAAATTTCAGTTATCAACATTTTTTTTTTGTATGTAGGTGAAGTTATCAGAAAAATCGTAGCTCCTTTTCTAAGATTGTTCACTTTTTTTCCAGAGGGTGATAGCACAGAAATACCTTGGGCAATACTTAGACAGTAGACCTGCACAAGATTTCTACGAGCCAGTTTCGTGTGTTATTCATTTTTACAATTACTCAAAATGTCTGCCTGTAAAAAGTTATAATCCTCAGGGTGCTTTAGTGACGGGCAGCAGTGGGTAGGGTTGGGCACCTGGCAGCAGACTACCAAGCCCGATGAATGCCTGAACCCGCTTCGCAGAAAGGTCAGCGGTGGTCGTGTGCAGAGTGTGTGGTGAGGCGATACGACTCTGTTAACTGTAGCTCGGCTTATGGCAGGCTCACGAATTGGACCACAGTATTTAACTTTTACCGCAAAATTGTGGTTATTGGCAGTAGATGTAACCATGCTGTATAGAGGTTGAAAGAGGACACATTCATTAGACACTGATGTCAATTCAGTTTTCAATTTATTTCAGTCTACTGCCACAAATTTTAGACCTGTTAACTGGAATCTCTAAATAGGTCATAGATATTCAATAATCATGGTGGCGTACAATATTATCTATTATGTATGTAGGAATACATCATGCTTACAGCAATCAGTGGTAATATTAATGTAGAGATAAAACAGAACACTTGAAAAAATAAAAATGAGTTAAAAAAACAATAAACGGAATTAACTCAAGTTTCAGGTGAATAACTTCCAGCTTGTATTACCAAGTATGTTATTTGGTAATCTTGGAAGAACTCGAAGTTTGTTGACCATCTGTTTCTAAACCTACATTAATCTACTTCGTTCACAGTGGTATATGAATGCCTCAGCAATCCTTGAGCCTATCCATGTGGGTGGCCATAGTTTTCTTCCTTTTCTTCTTGTTGTGTGTGTGTGTGTGTGTGTGTGTGTGTGTGTGTGTGTGTGTGTGTGTGTGCGTGTGTGTGTGGGTGGATGTGTAGGTGTGTGTGGGTGGGTTGGTGTCTGAAGTTCTCCTTAATTGAATTTATATGTGTATATTATTATCTACTACCTTGATATTCAGAGCGTCCACTTAATCTCAAAGACTGAAAGTTAAGCAGCTGCTCTTTGATATTCGATGTGCTTACATACTGGCTGTAGTCCATACGTTTTGGCCACTTACAGTTGTTTGCAGATAGTAGTCTCTTTCTACTTCAGAAAAAGGCAACAGAGAGCGAATAATCAGCGGACCCTTCCTCTCCACATTCACAGATTGGTGTGTTACTACATACCACTCGATGCACTGAGATGACAGATGTAGTGGGATAGATATATAGATCTATACAGATGGCAGTAGTATCGTGTACACGAGGGTAATGAAGGACCTTTGAACATGGCACGGTAGTTAGCGCTAGGCGCACAGGACATTCCATTTCGGAAATCGTTAGGAAATTCAGTACTCTGAGATCCGCAGTGTTTCCCTGGATCTATCTTACTACCAGACAAGCAACACTTCATGAAATAACTATGGCAATCAGTGAGGGACGTATGACGAACTTATCCACAAAGATAGTGTGACGAAATTTGGCGCTCATGAGTTATGGCAGCAGACGACCGAGGCGAGTGCCGTTGCTAACAGCACAGCATCATCCGCAGTACCTCTTCTGGGCTCGTGACCATGAGTCTCAACTTCTCTTGTGAAGAACTAATGATAGACTTAGAATATGACCCAGACCCCACGAAGCCACGGGCCCAATCTGTCAACAAGGCCCTCTACAAGCTGGTGTGGCTCTATAATGGTGGGGGCTGTGTTTGCAGGGAATGTATTGGATCCTCTGATTCAACTGAACCGGTTATTAACTCCAAATGGCTATGCTCGGTTACTTGGAGAACATTTGCAGCTATTCATGGACTTCATGATCCCAAACAACGATGAAACTTTTATGAATGACATTGTTCGTCATCAGGACACAGATTTTAGCGACTGGTTTGAATAAAGATCATTCTGGAGAGGTCAAGCAAATGATTTAGCCACCCTGATTGCAAAGTTTCTCAGTTATGTATGTCTATATTTCTGCAGGTGACTTCCGACGACTTACTGAGTACATCCCATGTTGAGCTGCACTATGCTAGGCAAAAGAAGTTCCAACAGGATATCGGGAGATATTCCATGACTTCAGTTACTTGAATGTGTATTCCTTCAAGATATGTTCCTGTTCTTTGAAATGTGGAAGCTAAGTATGATGACAACATAGAGGTAGAGATCGAATACATGCATCAGAGATTGCATTATATTTTCGTTCTTTATGCATATCTAGAACGACACATACATTTGAGATAATATACTTTGTAATGTACAAGCGAAATATGATAAATATTATCTTACCGCAATTTTTTTCGTCCTCGACTGATTTGTAACTCATGTAGAACTGGTGGAAACCTGGTTACTAACCATTTACATGAGATAACATTATTCCTTGAATATGCATGCGCAGTTTCTCCTCCACCTTCACAACTTGCTGATTCAGCAGTAAGAGGCTATAAAAATCAAAGCCATCAATATTGTTCAGAGCTTTTGATGCAGTACACAACAAAAATTTTAAGCCCTATATACCTATGTATTACTATCCACAACCTTAAATCTTCTGGTTACTCATTCATCCTCCTGAAACGCTTCTGATTATACATTTTATTCATTAAGTCACTTCCAAACATAGCTGTAAGGTTTCATACAGTCTTATGTCCTTGATTATGTTTCATTGCCTCATCAGTTTAATTAAATGACACACATTTATGTAATGCGGCACTGAAGAATCATGAGGTATTGCTACAATGGCTAATGCAAAGATAATAAATGAAATTACCTCATACCTCTAATTCATCCAAAAGTTCAGTGAATTATTCAGATACTAGGAAAATATTTCTGGAGCACGAAATGTCAGTTAGCCTAGAGAACTTAAGGACAGCTGCTGCCTTGTCATGCTGCTAATATGTTTTGTGATAACGTTACATTACTGGCTCACATGAACCTTGTGTTATAGACTCGTGACTCAATTCTCGAGTCTGGAATGTATCCTGATGATTAAGTGCAACCTAGATGTTCCTTATAGAATGAAAACTTAGGGATAGTAATGAGAAAATTGATCAATAGTTAATCATTTCCGGCTTACAAAATATATGTTGAGCTAAGTATGCGTCTCTCTCTGATGAATCGTACATCATGCCAATCACATAATGCAATAAAATTATTTTCTTTTCGAAATTTTTCAGTTTACGAAGGGGGTATCTTGCCTTGGGACATTTTAAAGGGGAATTTCATCATTCACTACTACACGTAAGGAATTGTACATATTAATTTTCACTTTAGATTTTTTCCCAGACTCCAAACCGTCACAGATGCCACGTTGAATGAATTTTAATTGTTCTTTCACCTTAATAAGTCTCAATTTTACATTAATAGCTTTGAGTAACACAGCCCATGCAGAACCGTGTGAGGTCACTTAATAGGCGAATTCTAGATCAGATTTTTTAAGTGTGTGCAAATGTTTCCAAACATATCGGCCATAAGCAAGGCGACGGTTTTCAAATATAGGTTTACAGCACCATAGCAGATTTGCAAAACCTAGACCGTATTTGGAGTGATGCAAAGTAATTTACATTATATGATCAAACAAGTGGTTTGAGTGATAAGTATGAATTAAAGGATAACGCCTTATCTTACAGAAGGAGTGTTGAATTGGACGTGTGCTTTGTGCATATTCCGCAGTCGTGTGTAGAAAATTATACCTGGTATACACACTTAACCGGGGGTGAGAAGATATTGAAAAATGTGTTGCAATTATAAAAAGATATTTCCTTGTCCCTAATTTGAATCTCGAGAACCTGCGATATTTGTCGAAAGACGAAGCATGTAAATAAGTTCTGTAGAACTGAACTATATCCTGTAGTCTCCTCAGATCCACTACAGTTAGTATCTGTCCATATAGCCGGATGTATCCCCTTCTATAAGAGGCGGGTTAAAATATACGTCAGCTGTATACGACGCATTCTGTAATTACTTAAAGTTGTAACCTATGAGAACATCTACAGTAGTGTCTATAGTCAAAAAAATCGTGAAAGACTTCATACCAGAGGTAGGTAAGCCAATGGCCATTTTTATAGATCAAACAGCATACCTTACTGCGTATCGCTGGTGACTTTTCCTTAAGGACATGGAATAAGACATGTCTTAAAATCACTCTTCCACCCAGAATCAATCCCTGTTGAACGAATACTTGAAGAGTTCAATAGATTCTTTTAATCCTCTATCCTTAATCAGCACACTAAATGGGCAGATTATGTTACAATATTAGAAAGAATACACAATAACTTACCTCACGCTTCGTCTGGATACACACTAACTGAGGTAATGTTAGACGAAGAGGGAATAAACGAGTGGATTACACCTTCACCTCAATTGCGAAAACCAGCAAGATCCAAACAAAACACAATAGACGAGGTTTTTGCAAATTCAACGATGTGCGCTTGCAATAGGAAATCAGAATATGACAAGAGTGTAAGAAATCTACTACAATTTTAGATCGACAATTTGGTGTTATTGCTGATCCACCCTAAATCGACAGCCTTAAGTAAGACTAATAACAACTGGCAATTGTTATATGCAGGGCCGTACAAGGTAATCAGTACCCCACATGGGTGTAGTTGGTCACTAGCAGATGTAGAAGGTTTTATATCCATCTGATAATTTGTAGAAATATTTAAGGTGACGACATGTACACAGCAATTGTAAGTTAAAGCATAGTACTTGCAAGTGACATTACATACATCAAATAAAGTTTGCATTAGTCCGGTTCCCAGAACTCCTGAAAACAGACGTTGAGTGTGGGTGTTCTATCACAAGCACAGTCCCTTTGGGTGTTCAGAGATAATACAAAATCCGCCGAAAGATGTAAACAACCATGCATGTGCAGCGCCTCTTAGACGGAGGAGGTCCGACAGCCGATCAGTTATCAGTTCCAGTCATTCCACCAGGAAGGAAGTACATGGCTCATGTTGTCTATAGTTCAACCATGCCTAGACGGTCAGTACCGCAGTTCGATTGCGTTCGCATTGTTACTTTGTGCCAGGAAGGGCTCTCAACGAGGGAAGTGTCCAGCCATTTCAGAGTGAACGAAAGCGATGTTGTTACGACAAGGAGTAGATCCAGAGAGACAAGAACTGTCGATGACATGCCTCGATCAGGCTTCCCAAGGGCTACTACTGCAGTGGATGACCGCTACCTATGGATTATGGCTGGGAGGAACACTGACAGCAATGCTACCATGTTGAATAATGGTTTCCGTGCAGCTACAGGGCGTCGTCTTACGACTCAAACTGTGCGCAACAGGTTGAATGGTGCGCAACTTCACTTTCGACGTCCATGGCGAGGTCCATCTTTGCAAGCACGACACCACGCAGCGTGGCACAGATGGGCCCAACAACATGCCGAATGGACCGCTCAGGATTGGCACCACCTCTTCACCGATGAATGTCGCATATGTCTTCAATGTAACACTCGTCTGAGACGTGTTTGGAGGCACCCGGTCCAGCGAGTGCCGCAAGGGGAAGGTTCCCTGCTGTTTTGGGATCGCATTATGTAGAGCCGAAGTACGCCGCTGGTGGTTATGGAAGGCACTGTAAGGGCTGGACGATACGTGAATGCCATCCTGCGACCGATAGTGCAACCATACCGGCAGCATATCGTCCATGCATTCGTCTTCATGGATGACAATTCGCTTCCCCATCGGCCACATCTTGTAAATGAATTCCTTCTGGATAACGACATCGCTCGAGTAGAGTGGCCAGCATGACCTCCTGACATGAACCCTGTCGAACACACCTGGGATACATTGAGAAGGGCAGTTTATGGACGACGTGATCCACCAACCACTCTGAGGGACCTACGCCGAAACGCCGTTGAGGAGTGAGACAATCTGGACCAACAGTGCCTTGATGTGAAACTTCCTGGCAGATTAAACCTATGTGCCCGACCGAGACTCGAACTCGGGACCTTTGCGTTTCGCGCGCAAGTGCTCTACCATCTGAGCTACCCAAGCACAACTCACGCCCCGTCCTCACAGCTTTACTTCTGCCAGTACCTCGTCTCCTACCTTCCCTGTCAGCACACACGCCTCTGCAGAGTGAAAATCTTATTCCAGCGCCTTGATGAACTTGTGGATGGTTCGCCACGACGAGTACAGGCATGCATCAATGCAAGAGGACATGCTACTGGGTATTATTGGTACCTGTGTGGATCACCACCTCTTTATGTCTCCCTGTATGGTGGTACAACATGCAATGCGTCGTTTTCGTGAGCATTAAAAACGGCGAAAATGATGTTTATATTGACCTCTATTCCAATTTTCTCTGCAGGTGCCGGAACTCCCGGAACCGAGGCGATACAAAACTTTTTTGATGAGTGTTTTTTGCTAAAACCCAATTTTTTTTAAAAATGTTCAGATGTGTATGAATTCCTAAGGCAACAAACTGCTTAGGTCATCGGTCCCCAGACTTACACAGTACTTAAACTAAGTTAAATTAACTTATGCTAAGAACAACACACACCTTCCATGCGCGAGAGAGGAAACCTCTGGCGGGAGGGGCCGCGCGGTCCGTGACATAACGCCTCAGACCAGGCGGCCACTCCGCGCAGCCCTTATTTTGTATTTTGTAGTCGATATGTTTTAATAACATGTATTGATTATGCAGACAATCTGCACTGCCTTTTGCAGTACATTAATGAACATTTTAATTGAAGATAATATACAATTTGGAGATACATTCCTAAGTAAGCTATTAATAAATGGAGTAATTTTTTAAAAAAACCAAATAACTTCATTAATTAGATGTGTTTCTATTAAAACTTTTTTGTGTTTGTGTAATAAAGTTTATGGCGTGTTTTGCATTTCGTGCAATAATTTTAGAGACGAAGATGAGTAAGTGTGGTGACTTATAATAGCAGACTTGATGGGAAGAATCAGTACACGAATAAACTACGAGCGTCTTCTGTGCTTTCATTTGAAGTACTGGAACCATACAGGTTCCGTTACTGAGGGCCGGGGCACGTGTTTTGATTTGCCTATAGGAACATGCACTGCCGTTCTCGCAAATGTAATCTCAAATGAGATGTAGTAACCATTTTCTTAAAATAAGCTACAAATAAAAGTAAAATAATATCCTAAAGTCAGGTTCGATTCTGCGAGCGAAGGCACAGTGATTCAGTAATCAATTGTTTAACATGGTGTGTATAAAAGAACTAAATATTCTATACTACTGTGTCATATACAGACCTGTACACAAAAGGTGTTAATCACTCTCTTCTGTGAGAAACCCGCAAAATAAACTTTCTTACAAATGCGCAGATATAGAGTGTACGAATATGAAATTTATAAAAAGGTTGTTGGTGGCTCAGAACTGTGTTAAATGTATGCTAACTGACGCGGCACAAACAGTGGTTAGTGAACTTGGTGCAATGTGGAACGTGTTCTGGAACAGAGTTGCGACGATGTCACGACGTCAAAACACGACAGTGACGACCAGAGTTTCAAACTTGAAGCGTGCGAAACAACTGTGAAGTGACATTACGTAAAGTGTGGCAGTGCTTTAATGCATGAAGTCTGCGGGCAGCGCTTTTGGAGCTGCTGCGCGTTTGGCGCAGTCAACCAACAGCGTCCCTCGCCAGCAACAGACGGGACGGTCTGAACAATTTAAGGTCGCGGCGATGATTGTTTTGCAAATAGAAAATGCAGCGGAACCGTCACTAGTAGACGAAAGGTAAATGATTGCCTGCTTTTATAGAAATTGTTCCACTGTTTATTTATTTATACGCGATATGCAAAACTGCTATTAAAAACTGTGAGACAAACTTAGTACAGAATGTCACTACACAAGACTTATGATCCCGTGACACACAATTCAAGTAAAGATTTCAGAACTGGTCCTGTGCTAGACAACAATAACTATCCATAGTGCGTTTGACCCACAGCGCTAACATCAGAGATAGTGAAGAACGAAATGACATATTGTGGGTTTATTTCATGCACGTAACTGATGGAGTTGTCCAGCATAGGCAGAGTACCACTAAGCGTGAACGAGTAGGACCAGTGTGAGACATCTACTCCAGCAGTGAAGCAGACCGCAGATGAAGATCTTGGACTCGTATATAGAGAGTACAGGAAAAAGTTTAGGAATCTATAAAGCGAAATTTTATTCCGTCATGAGAGCATACTGTCACAGATTTAGTGAATCTTTGTATTTTTCCATGTTCGCAGAAACGTGGCCTGAATTTATCGCAGTCGTTTCTTATAAAATTTGAATCGTAGATAGACTGTGAAACACAATATTCACGGAAAAATAAATTCTACAGTTAAAATTACAAGTATCACGCACATCACCCACAAATTTGCCTATAAAATGATAGTGATCTCCGTGTTTCACGTCTCTTTGCTCGAAGCGTTCCTTGTACATGGGGCGTATTTCTGCTGTTTGAAAGGCTCCTGCCGCTCCTCCTACTCCCAGAGTAATATACTGCTTGCTTTACAGTAGGTAAGTTTTATGTACTCTGCAATCGGATACAGCAGTTTTCTAAACAATTCCATGTAGTCAGCACCTCAGTGCCGCTAAAACTCTGAGTATAAGTTACTGGAATTGCACTACATGGACAATTCAATTCTGTTCTATTTGTGCTCCTGAATTTAGCTATTAAAATCTGGCTGTACCAAGCATTCTGTGTTTGGAAAATGGTAAATGGTATGTTATACGACTCTAAATTTATGGACTGTTTTTCCGCCTTTGGCGTAATACTTCTGGCTGGTTTTAATTAAGAATAATCAACGAATTGTGCAGCAATCTCTCCCTGGAATGGAAGCAGTATAAACGACGCTCAAGTACACTAACTGAATGCTGATGGGCAGTAATTCCGCTACAAGAATGGTTAATATCTGTCTGCGACACGTATCATATATAGACGCATATGATTCTCGCGTTCGTGATATCGAAACTATTTTCCTTTGTATTCTTTTGTCCTTCTAATACAAATTCTTCCTTATTGTACTGAATACCGTACACATAAGGAGTATCATTAGATACACAGTTGACCTGGTCGTTCGCTGAATACGAATCGGCTACAACTGCCACCTTTAAACAGTGTTTATTGTTGTCCGACAGCACGTTTATCAGCGCTTTTCTGTTTAGAATAAAATTCAGAAATTTTCTGTGCTTTCCAGCACAAAATAAATTATTTACATTATCATGAAGTTTCATGGTATAACACTTACAAAAAATACTGAACTTCTTAAATTCCCAGATTGTTAAAAGTATGTCAGTGACAGTGGTGGTTACCACACATTGATCTAGTCAGACAGCAATAGGGACGTATTCTTCCTGTTCATATACACTTCTCTAACACCACCAGGCTTAGGCCATAGGTATTTACAGACATTTGAAATATTTATCTTAACACATCGACTTAGCTTCATAGCTCTTTTGGTGAAAATCAGGGAAAATGCACTAACCAAATATTTGGGCTCTTCAAACTCCTAATTATTGGCTATTAAGCCAGTACATATACGATTTTTGAAAGCTAAATCAACACAAACCTATTGTAGGCAATAATCATTTATTTCAACACACACTATAGTTTGCTCAACCATTATTTATATAAGGCACTACGTTCTTCATCTCAAAGTCAACGATGGTAGTTGTTATGGCGAAAGGTCAAGCGCAGGCGCAGCAGTCAGGGACGGGAGAGAAGAGATGACTGTGACAAGACGTCAGCCATTCGCAGAGTGGCCGACCCCTCTCCAGGATGACAACGCGACAGTAGCGGCCACTATATGAAGAGGACATAAGCGCTGAAACCGACTGGTGACGGCCCATTTGAATAGCAGCTTCAAGATTACCGAATTCTATACCGGCATCAACATTAGTCATTTCGCTTGTATTCTCTATGTAGGTCAGAATTGTTTATACTGAAGAAGATAGATTGTGCTGTATTTCGCCCTTTGCTTGCGACACATCTTTGTAACTGCAAAAGTTACGTATTGTCTCTTTTCTTATTGTAATTGGAGATTAAATTAGATTAGTACTTGTTCCATAGATCATGAATACAACACTTCGTAATGATGTGGAACGTGTCACGTTAATAAAAAGTGTCTATACGAGATATTACATTACACAAAATATTACATGACACTGACACTTAATATCTTTTTAAGGGGAGGGGGGGAAATTACCCACTTACACCATCCAAAAATTCATCTAATGAGCAGAAGGAGTTCCCATTAAGAAATTCTTTTAATTTCCTTTTGAATTCTATATGGCTATCTCTCAGAATTTTTATGCTGTTAGATAAGGGACCAAAGACTTTTGTGGCAGCATAATTTACCCCCATCTAAGCCAAAGCTAGATTTAACCTTGAGTAGTGAAGATCATTCTTTCTCCTAGTGTTGTAGCCATGTACTCTGTTTATAATTATGAACTCGTTCGGATTGTTAATACCAAATTTCATAAGTGAATGTATGTATATATTGTGAGGCTACAGTGAAGATCTCTAGATATTTAAATAAGTATCTGCAGCATGATCTAGAATTCTGATTACACGCTTTTGTGCAATGAACACTCTTTTATTCAATGATAAGTTACCCCCGAATATGATGGCATACGAAAGCAGAGAATCAAAATAGGTGTGGTAAGCTAATTTACTAAGATGTATATCGCCAAAAATGGCAATGACCCTAATAGCATAAGTAGCTGAACTCAAACGTTTCAGCAGACTCTCGGTGTTTTTTTTCCAGTTTAACGCCTCATCAGTGCATACACATATAACTTTTGAATATTCTACCTTACCTACCGATTTCTGATCGAAGTCTATATTTATTAATGGCGTCATTCCATTTACTGTGTGGAAATGTATATACTGAGTTTTGTCAAAGTTTAATGAGAGCCCATATGAAGAGAACCACTTCATTATTTTCTGCAAAACATAGTTTTCAATTTCACCAGTTAATTCTTGTCTGTTGGGTGTGATAGTTATACTTGTATGATAGGCAAAAAGTACCAGCTTTGCATCTTCATGAACATAGAATGGCAAGTCATTAATATAAAGAGTAGGAGAGGACCCAAGACCAAACCTTGCGGCACCACATTGTTGATTGTACGCCAGTTTGAGAAATCGACAGTATTTTGCATATTATGTGAACTGCTTACTTCAGCTTCCTGCACTCTCACAGTTAGGTATGATTTAAACCATTTGAGCGCTGTCCAATTCATATCACAGTACTTGAGCTGATGAAGAAGTATTCCATGATTTACACAAGCCTTTGATAGATCACAAAAAATTCCAGCAGGTGACCTCTGGTTACTCAGAGCATTTAATATTTCATTAGTGAAAGTATATATAGCATTTTCAGGTGAAAAACCCTTTTGGAAATCAAACTTATATTTTGTTAAAACTTTATTTTTACGTAGGTGTGAAGCCACTCTGCAATACATTACTTTTTCAAGAATCTGGGATAAGGCAGGCAGGAGAGATTGGGTGGTAGTTGTTGACATCAGACATATCCCCTTTCTTATGCTATGGTTTAACAATGGCATACTTTAGTCTATCTGGGAAAATACCCTGTTTCAGAGGGCTATTACATATATGGCAAAGAATCCCACTTATTTCTTGGGAACAAGCTTGCTGGAAAGTCCATCAATTACATGTGAGCTTTTATTCTTGAGAGAGTTTATCATCTTCCTGATTTCAGAAGGAGAGATGGGTGGAACTTCAGTTGTATCAAATGGTGTGGGTAAGGCCTCTACCATTAACTGCTTTGATTCTTCTAATGAACATCTAGATCCTATTTTCTCTACAACATTTAAAAAAGTGATTATTCAGAATGTTTTCAACTTCCGGCTTGTTGTTTATCAAGTTACCATTTGCTTTGATGGTGATGCCATCATCCTGTACTCTTGCTTGTCCTGTCTCCCTTGTACTAATATTGCAAAACGTTTTGATTTTCTTATTGAGGTATTAATCTCATACATGATGCACATGCTTCTGGACTTTTTGAAACGTCCCCTTAGAAAAATTATACATGACTGTGCTTAAACTGACACACAATAGTTTTTAGCCCAACGCAATCTGACTTTCAATAATCCCTACAAAAGAATGGCCCTGACTAACAGTGACCTATACCTTTCACAAATCACTTACCTAACAAAAACCTTCGTTACTCGTACTACTGCAATACAGCGAGCGCCACTACTGCCAGCTAAATAAAAGATTCAAACTAAGGAAGGCACTAACTACTGGTAGGCATAGCTATCAAATTAAAGATATTGATAGAGAACAAACAATATATTTACCTCAATAGTGTCCAAAAGTCATAATGTATATATCAGTTCATGACATCCAGTCTTACAAATTTGAAAACTCCGCCATCTCTCTCCCCACATCCACCACTGCGGGCGGCTCACCTCAAACTGCGCAACGCTACGCGCTGTTAACATCCAGCTGCCCAACACTACAATGGCGAGTATTACAACAATGCCAACCAGCCATTGACTGCACACAGCACAGCCAGTGATTTTCATACAGAGCGCTACGTGGCGTTACCAATATGAAAAACCTAAACAGCCTACTTACATAGCCCCCATGCTCCCCACAAAAAAATTTTCAAATTGTTTTGGGTAGTGGCCAATACAGTTTTTAAAAATTTTTCATAATTACAATAACAAAGAAATCAAATGCACACACTTATCGATATAATGTTGGTCAAAAGCTAAAATTTTCTCACAGTCCATAAAGCCAGTCCTGATCAATCATCACAGTAAAATTGCAGTGCTTTTCTCAAAGTCTGAGCAGTAAAAGAGAATTCACAAGGAAATAGTGGATTTCCATGCAGTCTTGAAGAAGTAGTGTTGTCCTTCCAACGGAAAGACAGTGCTGACTCTTGACATGCAGGCGGGTAATGGGCCACAACAGAGTAAACCCACAGCAGAGTCAGTAGAAGTTTTGAAGAATATTGGTAGCTAAGTCATCACAGAGGAGACCCACTGTAGTCCCGGTAGAGATTACGGTATTGGTGGGCCACCAGAGATGCAGACCCACTGCAGTCCTTGTAGAAATAATGGTATTGGTGGGCCATCAAAGATGCAGATCCACTGTAGTCCTTGTATAAATAATGGTATTAGTGGGCCATCAAAGATGCAGACCCACCGTAGTCCTTGTAGAGTTGGCCAGCAGCCATCTGTTGCGACTGTGCAGGTGCACACTCACCATCAAAGCGTCTTGCGGACAATATAGCAAGTCCATGAACCATCTTGTGCACTCACAATTTTTTTTAAATGTCTTTGGAACCAGCTATGCTGTTATCCAGTCCCTTGCAGAATTATTAACACAGGTGCAAACACTATCAGTCCCTAATTCTCACATATTTTCGATATACTATGAGCAACAGAAACGTGTGCTGTGCAATGTAACTTAATTTGAGGAACTGGTGTCTATACAACTATAAATTTAAAACATAAGAATACAATTACAAAGGTACAAAATACACCATTAAAGGGCATAATAGTAGAGATAACATTGTAGTAATATGGGCTTTACAATAGAATCGAACTAACATATACATCAGTGTTACAGGAATTATGACATAAGTAAATACATAAAATATCATAATAACTTTTGAAACATCAACTTCACACGTGAGCATTAAAACAAAACAGAATAACTAATGTCTAAACATCTTTACAAAGTAAATAACATATTATTAGAAAAATTTCACAACATAACTTGTATCAGCTAAACACATAAAGACAGGGAAAACACAAATATACAAGATTACACAAACATGTAGAGGGATAACAAGAATGGAAAGGACAGGGTTTGCTGTACTTAAGTATTTTGCATGGAGATCTCCCTTCGTTCATCATTATTCCCAAAAAGTCCTATCTATACCTGCTTTCTGTACTTTTTTCGTATAACTTCTCAGTGCATTTCTTCCAATTCATCGCAACTCATTCTCTTATATAGCTACCCCCTCTTAAGCTAACTTAAATCTACTGAGCTCAGATGCTAAACTAAGGGACGAGGTAATGCAGCAGCGCCAAACAATTAACACAAACACCAATGATAAAAAATGCAAATTGGCAAAGCAAGCAGCAATATATTATATATATATATATATGGGTGCCCACGCTGCATTACGTGCAGATGGTCACTTAACTTTCTTATCAAAATATTTATGACACCAGTTTGCACTACAGTGACAGTATCATATAAAAATATTTTCGCAGGTTGAGAATTTGCATTATAAATGTGTAGAAAATAAAATCCTATAAATATAACAGTGGCCAAAAAATTTTCGCCGGCATTGTGGTACATTCATGCATTTACACACATTTCATAACTCTTAAAGTACGATTCTTGGTTTCCAACATCCTTTTTCACGAGTCAGAGTCCCTAACCACTATTCATTACTCCTTACCTTATTCGTCGACACTTCTTCAATATTTCATCATACGAGATACGTAGCATAATGAAAAAACTCATATAGCATCGGCTTATTGATCACAAACATACCGCAACTGCATAATACACATAGTCATCGTAATAATAACATCATAATACCTCAGTCAAATCTCTAAAACGTCGTAGCTTTCTGCAATAATTTGAAACCCTAAAAAAAATATTCTCTGCTCATTTCAATAGTGTCACCTACCTCAAACGTACTTTAAAAATTATGATCTCATACCAAATACATCATTCAAAGCTCTCGTAGTATCACAATGGTTCCAAAAAATATGAACAGTTCACACACTGCAGACAAAATGCAATTTCATGAGTGTGAAATTATCCGACTGTGTAATTGCGTAAAGATTTGTCACTGACATAGTAAAAAAGATGTTTGTTTCTCTGTTAAATAATCAGGTATTTGTGTTATTCTGTGTTAGAGGAATATGGTACCGATGTGTAAAGTTGTATAAACAAATACCATATTAGCTAGGGCTCCTTGTGCTTGCCAAAAACTTCGTACACAAAGTAGGAGTGTACCCCCCTGAGGATTAATGTAATTATACCCTCAGGTGTTACAGATTACAGCAATGGAATGAAGTGTATCACGGAAAACCTTTGTATCATTGTAATCCAAAATCTACAAAAATAAATGTTTTAAGTACAAAATTAATCACTCAAATACGTGTACTGTAGCGCTAAATTGTGCGTCTTGTTGTAAGATAATCTCTGTGGGTGTGCCATAGTTGTCGTCCTCTGAAAGCTAAGTTCTGCAGAAGTCAATGTACTTACCTCATGATAAACAAAAGTGAAATGCTTTGCCTATAGATATCTTAGTTATTACGCTTATTGCCATGATGAAGAAAGTACTGTGCTATAACGTATTGTTGTGCTACGGAAAAGGCTGTCTCCTTGCAGCTATACCACAAAAGTTACTACTAAAACATGTTTTACTTTCCAGAAGAATTCAGAAAAACTGTGCAGATATAAAACAGATACACCATAAAAGCAACATTGCAAATTGTCGCTCATTAGTAGCGTCGTGGCAAAATCGTGTAGCTGTCACATAAACTAACCTCTGTGTCATCTGGTATCTCTCAGAAAGTACATTAAATCCAGAATGTATTTTCAAGTAAACCAAAATGTTACATTAAAATCTCATTAGCAGTACCAGTATATATTCTAAGTATGTAAGTCTTATAGTCGTTACGTAATCGTGCAACTAACAAGCAAGAATGTACAGACACAATAATACTGTGTCGTCTGTTCACAATAACAATGCATTCGTAATGTCTGTTTAAATAAGTTCTCTTGGTTCTTGACTGGATATTTTAACTTCAAACATTGTTGCATGTTAACAGATTATAAGTCTGACAAAGCATACTAGTAATGTAAAGTGAAAAGTTATATGGCAAAGGCAAAGTTAAAAAGCAGATTATCTTTCAATAAACGGTTTTACATGTGAAACGTGGTGCAATCTTTTACCCTTTCTAGTGCGCAGAGTTTCAACTTCAAAGCAATTATCATGTTGTATACGTCGATAAGGAATGCTAAAATATGCTCAAGGCTGGAGCCTATGTTATTTTTCTCCGAGCCAGCTGGCGCACGTGGCTGCCTGCGGTGCGAGTCATTGTTTGCTATCTCTTTGTTGGCGTGTGTCGTTATTGGGATTAGGAGACCTAACTTCTACAAATTCACCTTGCCGAGAGCGCCCAGCTGTGTTTGAATCCCGCCAGTTCTGATGAAATTCGTGTCTGTCATTATAATTATATCGTCTGTCGTCATGTCTGTAGTTCCTATAGTTTCATTCTTGTCCGTTAAGTGGTTGAGAATTTCTCCCTGAATTATCATTGCGCGGTGGACCCTTGCATCTGAAGTTATTCGGTTTCCCGTGATAATAATAGTTCTGGTTGCCATATTGTCTGTTTCTATTATTGTCTGTGTAATATTCATTACTATGGAAAAGCGATCTTTCTCTGTAACTATTATTCGGCACACGGTTGTCATACGGGTGGTGTCTGTTTTGGTCATGATTTACGTTGTAAGAATAGCCTTGTCGTGTCCAGTTATTATTTCTTTCATCGCGGAATTGTGAAAGATGTGACCTGTAATTGTTGTGTTCCTGTTTTAGCGTTCCGCGATTGTCAGTGTCAATTTCCAGTTCTTGTAAGAGTCCCTGAAAAGCTTCAATGTCATCTTTGCTACGTCCTGCCAAAATAATATGTCGTAAATGTTCAGGTAGTTTAATTAAGCAAATGCGGATGAGTTCTGAGGGGCTGTATGGGTTTGACAGGTACTGATTCTTGTGCAACATGTCTTCAAATTATTTTACAAAACTGGAGAATTCAGATTGTTCGAAATGTTTCATCATTATGATGCTATGTTTTACTCGGTCTTGTGTAGCTTGAGACTAATATGCTGAGAGGAAGGCATGATAAAATTCTTCTTCACTGTGACAATCGTGAATGACCGATCGCATTCTTACAGCTGGTTCATTCTCTAAATAGCCACACATAAATTCTAACCTGTGCTCCAATGACCAGTTGGGAGGAAAACAATGAGAGAATTGATGAAGACATGCTTGTGGATGAATGTCGTTGTCAGAATTCTTACATGTTTTGAATTTACGTGTAGTAATGAACAGCTTATAGTCAAAGTCATCGTGTCAGCGAGTAGCATATCGGTCAATGTTACGTCGTGTCGGTGGTTCCATCACAAAATTCGGTGCACCTTGCCAATTTGTTTCATAATTTCCGAAGTGCCCCGTGTTATTATTTTGTGGCTGTTCCGTATTTCTATGCCCCTCTTCCCGTATTGGAGCGCTAGTGTCCTCTGAAATATGTAATTTTTGTATTGCGTATTAATTTGATTCTGATTTTGTTTGAATTTCTTATTTTGTTCATACTCTTGTCTGTCACTGATGGCTACAGGTCTTGTGTCATTCAGATTATCATCTACCTTCGTAGATAAATTATTTAGCTGACCCGAAAGTACAACTACTTTCTCTGATAATGAACTAATTTCCTGCATGTGTCTTTCTGAACCAATTTTCAGAGTATCTACTGTGTCCTTTAAGTTTTCCTGAGTTTTTGCAACTTGCGTAACCGAATCGGTGGATGCAACTGAGTCAATTTTAGCTTGCAAGGTCTCATGATTTTCATGAACAATTGTTTGCAGTTCTTTTATGCCTGCTTCGTGATTCTGTAATGCATTTATATGCCGCGAAAAAATAGGTTGGAAATGCTCACAAATTTCTGTTTTTACGTCATTACAGACTTTTTGACTTCTGTATCAATGTTATGTAACTCAGTAGTTAAATCTTCACGTGTTTGTTCAGGTGTGGTGTCTAACGTTTGAAGCTTTTGCTATGTTTGTCTCTGGTTTTGTTCCATTGTGTCTAACTGTTGCTGTATTTGTCTCTGGTGTTGTTGCATTGTGTCTAACTGTTGCTGTGTTTGTCTTTGGTGTTGTTCCATTGTGTCTAACTTTTGAAGATTTTTTCCCATAGCGTCTAACTTTTGAAGCATTTGTTCCATTTGTTGCATTAATTGTAATAACAATGCACTGGTGTCTAAAACATGTTCCTCAGTGCTTTTCGGCAGTGAATTTGCACCGGTAACATTCACATTTTGACAAGCGGAAAATGTGTCTTGAGTCATTTGAGAAAACGGCGAGAACCCAAACCTGAGTCTACAGTATTTGCAATATTGTGTCCTGTCATTCCCGATTCCTGAGGTTAGCTGTTGCCGACCGATCGATCGATAATGCTTCCCTGTTCACTACCTGTTTCACTGTCTACACCATTATTTGACGCCCGCTCAATTTCCCTATGCACAGTTACCATATTACTACTTTGAATGTCTGTTAATTCATTACACAGTGGTGCTGGTAAGCGACGCTCGTCGTCACTATTATTTCTCAGTTTACTTAGGAGCCTAGTGTTACGTTTTTCACACGTCATTATTGACACAATATTTCACACGATAACACAGAAAAGCACAATTTGAAGAGCAAAATAAGAAAACACATTAACATAACATTGAAAATAATATCTCGTTAATTGCAAGCGCAGCTGCGAAATACTTGGTGCAAATCTACATGCATGCCCCAACTGTTTTACTGTACAAGAATGAAAAACTACAACTACAAAGGAAATTCTCTCTATGATTACGCGCTAGCAATAAACAATAGCTACACTCATTACACAAACTACAAGAAAAAAATCAGAAGATTCCAGTGGGGTATCCTCGGCTAAGGTAGGATATATGAAACGTCCCCTTAGAAAAATTATACATGACTGTGCTTAAACTGAGACACAATATTTTTTAGCGCAACGCAATCTGACTTTCAATAATCCCTACAAATGAATGGCCCTGTCTAACATTAATTGACCTACACCTTTCACAAATCACTTACCTCACAAAAATCTTCGTTACTCGAACTACTGCAATACAGCGAGCGCCACTACTGCCAGCTAAATAAAAGATTCAAACTACGGAAGGCACTAACTACTGGTAGGCATAGTTAGCAAATGAAATATATTGATAGAGAACAAACAATGTATTTACCTCAATAGTGTTCAAAAGTCATAATGTATATAGCAGTTCATGACATCTAGTCTTACAAATTTCAAAACTCCGCCATCTCTCTCATCACATCCACCACTGCTGGTGGCTCACCTCCACCTGCCCAACGCTACGCGCTGTTAACAACGAGCTGCCCTACACTACAATGGCAAGTATTACAACAATGCCAACCAGCCACTGACTGCACACAGCACAGCCAGTGATTTTCATACAGAGCCCTACATGGCCTTACCAATATAAAATACCTAAACAGGCTACTTACATTTTTAATAACCTTTCTTAATGTAGCACAGCAGTTTTTATAATATTTGGCTGTTTCTGGGTCATTACTCTTTCTTGTTGTTAGATACAGTTCCCTTTTGTGGTTTTAAGATAATTTTATTCCTTTAGTAAGCCAAGGTTTTTTGCATGGATTCTTATAATTAGATTTAACTACTTTCTTGGGGAAACAGTTTTCAAATTCTCTTGCTATTGTATCATGAAATAAGTTAAAGTTAAAATTAGGCTTGGGTTTCTTGTACACTTCATCCCAGTCTAATTGCTGAAGATTTTCTCTGAAATTTCTAATTGTTGAATCATTAATTGAATGCACAACTTAGGAGGGTAGTTTTGAGTTACTGAATGAAGCTATGTTATATACTGTAACTAGCTGAGTATCATGATCAGAATGCCCATTCTCAACAGGACAAGAATTTACGTTTTTAAAGCTATCTTGGTCTATGAAAGTGTTATCTATAAATGTGCTCCTGTCCTTTACTACCTGAATAGGAAAATTAATGACTGATGTCAAATCGAAAAAACTGATCAAGACTTCCAGCTCATTCTTCCTTTTTCTAGCTAAGCTTTCTACACAATGATAACATTTGACATATATGGCAACTCCTCCTCTCACCTTATTCTCTCAATTCATATCTGCAGCTAGTTTATGACCTCTGATATTTACCTTTTCCATATCAGACACAATGTGATGCTCAGGCAAGCATAATATATTTATTACATTATCACATTCAATGTCATGTAAACAAACCAGGAGTTCATCCACTTTATTCTTTAATCCCAGAATATTTTGGTGAAAAATGGTAACATTATTTTTTACTTTACTTTTGTGAGAAGCTACTTTTTTCTTTAATCCACGAATATTTTGGTTAAATATGGCAACATTATTATTTACTTTCCTGTCGTGAGACCTTTGTGAGTTTTGGACCTCTTTAGCACCTGCCTGCCTGAACGTCTCATTGGACACTGATATTACTTTAAAAAAGAGGTACATCCATGAGTACTACTGTCCCCCCTTATGGATTTCGCTAACAACCCTGCCAGTTTACCCTTCTCTTTCCTACTGAGGTCTAGGCCATGCCTTGTGAAATCTCCCCTATCAACGGCCTTGACAAGAACCAATCTAATGTCTGACAGAGTGGCCGCCCTACCCAACTGATCTAACTCCATATTTACCCTCCTGACAGAGTGGTTCAATTGGGGCTGATCATGCCGCACGAAAGCAGGCACCAGCCCAACATTGGTATGGGTCATTGCCGAGGCTATTTTCACCAGGTCACACGCAATACTTTAGCACTGATCCCCATCAGTACTGTTTCCCACTCCACCCACTATCATCACATGATCCTGCTTTGTGAAACCCTTGCACAAGGGACCTATATCCTCTACCACCTGGCTAAGACTTGCACTTGGCTTTAAAAAGTTTGTGACATGGTACCTGTCACCTAATTTTTCCCGCAAAATCTGGCCCACAGCTCTTCCATGGCTGCTATCTTCCAATAGAACTTTCCTTTTACTTTCTACTCTTTTTGAAACAGTTGGTTTCCTAGTGAGATTCTGTTGCATCTTAACTACATCTACTTTTACTGGAGCCTCCTCCTTACTTAACTGCGGTAGCAAGGCAAATCTATTGGTTGTGTCAATTGGGAAACTGTCAGAGACTTCCTCTTTCTGTGGGTCCTGTTCCCAGTTACCACTTCCCACTGCTCTTTACCCTCCTCCCTCCTTAACCTCTTCCGTTCCTCCTTAGCTCTGTCCAAATCAGCCTGAAGGGCTCTAACTTTCCCCTCCTGTTCAGCTATAATCCTATCTCTTGAGCAAACCCTGCAAAAGAATGGAAGAGTCTCGTTTGCTTCCCCAATTCCCACGGCGCTACAATTTCCCCAATGAAACCACCTGTCACAACAGTTGCACAAAACCCCTGAATTAACTTCCCTACTGCAGCTTACACACTTAGTATCCACGGTAGTTTGGAAATTAGTTAAGAGATTTACTTAGTGATAACGCTAATACATTAAATACAGATGCAAAAGGACACTAAATATGTTTTGCAAGCTAATATGTAAGTAAACTATTGCCAAATGCACTTCAATTTGTGGTATAACGCTAAATATGGGAGATAAAAAATTAAGCCTAAACAGCCAAATGTAACCATAACGAACATTTTGCGATAATTGGAAGAATACGTAAATAAAAGAAGAAACCTTTAATGGTGAGTTTGAAAAGCACCCTAATGAAAGTATTTAACCAGTTATACTACAGCAAATGCACTTCCAATTGCGGTACAACGCTAAATATGCACACTCGAAAAATTAGGCCTAAGCAGCAGTAAGTAAACAAACGAACTTTTCGGGACTACTAGAACACTACGCAAATAAAAGAAAACGTTTTAATGGTGAACTTGAAGAGTACACTAAAGAACGTATTTAATTAGTTAAAAGTGTTGAACTACAATTAATTACAACCTAAATTACTTATCTTTCACGGGAGCTCAGTCTCCGTACGGGCGGCATTGTACAGAGCTACCAACAGTGAGTAATAAAACTCATTAAGTAGTAAAACTCATTAAGTAATAGAACTCATTAATTAATAAGACTCATTAATATGATTTCTTTGAATGTTTGTCTATAGAACCGAATATGTGGGCTTCCTAGACACCACAATAGTTTATACAAAGTTCTGCCTATCGAATGACTTCTTTGTCGGCCGTCTTTGTTAGTCTTCTTCTTCATCAATTGGGCACTAGCCACTATAGTGCTTCGATTGCTGCTTGAACTGATAGGAAATTGCTGATCCTTGTAGATTTTTAAATACTGAATTAAAAGTATGTCTGGGTCACAGCAACTAGGTGACCTAGGGAAAGGCATGATACACTGTCCAGTTAAATTAAAAACATATACCAGCAGCACAAAGCGATGTGTTACACTGCTTGCAAGATACATCCGTGATTCGAAGGGCACCAGAATGAGTTTACTATACTTACCTGGCCACCAGACTCTCCAGATTAAAACCCAGTCAAGAATTTGTGAGACCACCTCGATCGGGTAAAATCACATCATAAGACCGAATAACCATCTATTGCATCTCGAGACGTGCAACAAGAGAGTTAGTAGGGTTCTGGAAGGTACCAACTTTGATGTGGAGCCATGTCGACTCCAGTGCCATGGCCAACTGGCCAAAGCTTCTAGGCCGAGGATCCTGGCGCGAACAGCCCGATGGAGATAGTCTTATGGATTCTAGATTGGGTTTAAATTCAGGGAGTCTAGTGTCGAGAGGAGTACAGTAACTCATCGTCATACTCTTCGAATGACATATGTACACTAAGAGCTGTGTGAAGAATTGTTATCGTCCTTATGGAAGATGCCATCATGCCGATGTAAACAAACTGCATATGTGGGTGGACGTGCCCTCAAGAGTAGCTCCAATGATCTTTCAAGATTGGAGAGCTCTCTCAGAGAATTCCATGGAAACATTTCACAGACCATGTACATGGCCATCTGTCGCCACTCAGGCAGACATCCAGTTACTGTATTGTCCTGCAAATTACAGCCTTTGTCGACAATGAACAGGAGCCACCATAGATGCATCAACCAGGTTCCTGCTGGACAGGCACTTCCGTGAACAGTCGTTGAGAAGGCACTGTTGGTAGCCGCTTGGTGCATCTGGGTGGTAAGTTGCTCAGTCGTTGCATATCTATTTGCCTGTGCTCATCTGTGCAGCTATAATTCGCCCCTGCCATCACAGTTGCCTTGGCGACCGATTCGGAAAGCAGGATTTTGTCATGCACGGCATAGTTGAACCACGGATATATGAGAAAAGATTACGAAGCTACCAGCTTTTTTCACCCTTGGCCCTATGGGCAATGATCATAACCTTTGCACTTCAGATAATTTGCTCCGGTTCCGCATTACGACAACTGTATTGTTTTCTGAGCCACACCAACGCGCTTTATATACTTTCCACTTATAGTGCTGTCGCGTGTTGTCCGTGTGTGTGGTTATAGCACGTTCACGTTGAATGTAGGCGGTGATCACATTAACGTGGCTGTATCGTGAAGCCGCATTCACAGATATGACCATGTCTGAATAGACATGAAACTGCTAGAAAGAATACAATTAACAGACATGTTTAACTAATGCCTGAATGGCTGACTTTAAATGGTCTGCATACGCAGAAATGATTCAAGATGCCCAGCCTGTGTGGCCGAGCGGTTCTAGGCGATTCAGTCTGGAACTGCGCGACCACTACGGTCTAAGGATCGAATCCTGCCTCGGGCATGGATGTGTGTGATGTTCTTAGGTTAGTTAGGTTTAAGTAGTTCTAAGTTCTAGGGGAGTGATGACCTCAGGTGTTGAGTCCCATAGTGCTCAGAGGCATTTGAACCATTTGAACCAAGCTTCACGATGTAGGGGAAGCATATGTAGGTGAAATATGTTAGACTTGTATTTTTTTCATTTTTTCGTAAAGTTGCTGCACATGTCACAGCGCTCCCTCTATCTGCTTGCCGAAACCGGATCGTTAAGTAAGAAAAAGGCATGCGGCGTTACAGTAATTAATCAGAAAGTGAAATGTTTAAGATTGTTGTTAGTAGTGTACGTGACAGAGTTACGTTTCTTGGTTGCAGACATACCCTCATAACAATAAACATTGAACGACAATGGCGGTTATGGTGTTATGACAACAATACCTGTGTTGAGTGGAGGCCCCAAGTTTCTCGCTTCACCTTGCTGCTGAGTCAGGGCTTTGGGAGGAGGGGGGGGGGGGGGCGTCGTTCATGCAAATTAACATAATTTCTTACTTCATGTGAAACACCCACTCACCAGGTTTCACCCGTTCAAGTTATGTCCTGCCCTGTTGCAACAAGCCAAATATTTGCAGCATCTCCTCTTTTCCAATGAACATGTTTTTGGGGTTAGGCTACACATGCATAATCTTTCCAGCTCTTTGCTGACATAATATTCTTCTTCCACAAATCAAACACAGGAAACCAGTATGCACGTAACATAAATGCAGGAGTTGTCCCTTTGTTAAACTGCGACGCGATACGCACCTGCGCCAGGTCTCACGGTATTGTGGTTGTGGACTTGTGGCACAGTTTCTCGCTCCGCGTGCCACGCGAGTACTGTGGGAGGGATGACTATATGCTGAATTTTATTATCACTGAGTAGTGTTTCGTTTTTCGCCGTTTAAGCGCTCCATCTCTTCTCGTTAGCGCATAAAAGTTTTCAGTTGCATGTATCTGTACAGTTCTTATGTATTGTTTATTCTTTTTGCTAGAACAATGCACAGTTCAGTAACTGGCGAGCCACTAGCCACTGGTATTATATCTTATGCCTCCACAATGTTATCAGATAGTATGGAGGGACAGACAATTCATCGTGATGATAGTGAATAAGGAAGTTCGAAATATCATAAAACCACGTGATTTTGAAGCAAGGCAGGAAAGTAAAACAATTTTATCTACTTGCTACCTGTTAAGCTGACGTGTCTCTACGACTTGTTGCAAAACGTCGAAACTGCGCAATTTACACAGATATCACCCATTTGTGCATTTCGTAAAAAGCGTCCAAGGAATGAATACAATAGTTTCACAATCGGTACTTGAATATGGATGTAATAAGAGACATTACGCTATGTACATGTGGAAGTCATATTTCCACAGAAAGTTAGAAACAGTCGAAAAGCAGTCACAAAGAACAATGTCTTAATTGGCTCGCCGAGCTGAGAAAAAGCATTTCAACTGTTGCACACACGTCGTCAGCATTAATAAACTAATTATACAACAGGCTACACAAATGACAAAAAAAATTGCCGGTATTATTACGAAAGTAGGAGCATCCTAAAAGACTGTGGTGATTAGATATATTTCATTTGTAGAAATGTTTTGCTGACAAAGGCAGATCTACTTTAATGACTACGTTTTTCGAACTCCCGCTCACAAGACACACACGGCTGGCTTCCGTATTCCTTTCGCGTGCATTGTGCTCAGCTGTTGACAATGAACTGACCATTGTTTTGTGCGACAGATCAAATGTTAATTTTTCGCAGTAACAACTATTTTATTTGCGAATCACACATTGTCAGTTTGGCAAGACGTAGGTGAGTAACCAGCACCTGGCATGTGCCTATCGTTCCACCTGATGGGAATGGTCGTCATTATTTTAATACTGTTCAGATCAGGAGAAGGAATAAAATTCTTTGGTAAGTTTCCATTCCAGTCGTTCAGTCTTCAAAATACGATGGGTTACGGGAATTCCACCAGAATCTCAACAGAATTGGCAATTTATTTTTGTGTGAATTGTTAATCTTTTCTCATTCGAAGATGCGTCACCATTTACGACTAACGGCCTCATTAAACAAGTAATCGTCAATAAAAGAACTCACTAGCTTACGAAAAGCCCATACTGTCGGTTTGCAGTAACATAAGAGAAGAAATTTCATGTTTATTTTAATACAAGGGAACTCTTGTTTCACTAGCTGTCGATAAGTCTTCAAAAATTACAGTGACTGGAGTGAAACAAGCAAAAAGCGAAGTATAACTGCTAGTATAGATAATAAATTTCCGTGTGTTTACGAAATGGCAAAAATAATCTCCTCCTTGTGTACTATCATACGCCAAACTCTCGTTTCGATGTCTCGAGCGGCTTAGGAGATCTGAGAGATGTTGTGAATATTTCATTCTCGATGGCGGCAGATCGGGAGTGAGCGCGCTACATAGTACCCATTTTCTCGAGCTCGGAGGCAGACAGAGATTTCCTCCCAAGTCTAAAGAAAAATTCAGCATATTAGCTAAATATCATACGCAGCAACATATGGTGTAATACGCACATAACGTGAAATCATAGCGATCCCTATTTTTCATTGCATACTTTTCGAGTTTTGCGTAGCGTCTTACTAAAATGTGTATACCACAGTAAGCATAACCATAAGCGAGGTTATGGGCACTTCGCGACGAAGTTGATATATAACGCTACAAGCAAGGCAGAAATGGAATATTTTTACTGAACAGTTTCTGTGAAATCGTTTGAGAAAGATTACAGTGTGCGTGCGCTTTGTTTCTGTCCGTGCAGAGCATCGGCAACCGGCGCGTGCAAAGTATGTGTACGCGTTTCAATATGCGCTGGACCCGTGGGACACGTGCAGAACGTGCGCATCGCGTTGTAGTGTCGTTTCACGTCCACACGTGCTATACGCGCCTCAATTTGCGCCTAGCCTTACATTTACCGTTTTTAGCAATATTTGTAATGTCGCAGTCACACTAGCTTTAGTTGTCTAATAATCACCAACAGGGGAGCGAATCTGACAAGCTGTGTTAACAGTGTCTTATCACCAACAGCTGCTAAAGATCCGCCAGCTGTCAGCCACCTGCCGCTGCTTCCGAGCTATCAGAGATGGCTTGGTGTCTGTATAGTGAATTTTATGTTACAAAAAGTAACGCAAAGAATGTCGTGGCGAGGCAGGACATATCAGTTACTCATACAAGACTTAAGGTCCAACAAAAGCCGTCGTCCTAACTTTTTCAAAACATGAATATTTGTTCGCGGGATAAAAATATGAGAATGGCTCTTAAGTTATAGAATCCATTATGTTGTTCTCTACGGTGAACGGTTCTTGAGTAGTAGAATCCATTATGTTTTCCTCAGCCGTGAGTTTTCGGTAGGCACAAGGCTATTGTCAGTACTGCCTCAAGGTAGTGTGAACAGACTCCTGTTGTTTTCTGTCTATATATAAATGATGTGGCGCCAGAGCGGGCACCAATCCGTGGTTGTTTGCTGACGATACTGTGGTGTATGGGACGGTGTCAAAGTTAGGCGGCTTTAGGAGTATACATGATAACTTGTACAAAATTTCTAGCTGTGATAGTTGGCTCTACAAGTTAATAAGGAAATGTAGAAAAAGCAAACCCGTAATGTTCGGATAGAGCATTAGTAGCGTCCTACTTGACATAGTCACATTATTTGACTATATGGGCTAATGTTCAAAGCGATATGGAATGGAACGTGCATTTGAGGATTGTGGTAGGGAAGGCAAATGGTCGGCTTTGGTTCATTGGGAGAATTTTGGGAAAATGTGGTTCATCTGTAAGGGTGATCGCATGTAGGATGCTGGTGTGAGTACTGCCCCAGTGTTTTGAATCCGCAGCAGGTCGGATTAAAGGAAGATATCCACACAGCGCGCTAGATTTGTTACTAGTAGGTTCGACCAACACGCAAGTACAGCAAACATGCTTTAGGAATTCAAATGGAATTCCCCGGGTGGTAGGCAACGTTTTTGCAAGGACTACTACTGACAAATCTTCTCGGGCTTCCATCCGGGTAGCCGCGTCAAACGTCCTCGACGTTTCGATGAGTGTCATTCTCATCATCTTCTAGCTAACTGTCGATGGACCGCGGCCGCGCAGTATACACCGGGAAAGCCTACATTTACATACTGTTGAGAAAATTTAGAGAACCGGAATCTGAAGCTGACTACAGAATGATTCTACTGGCATTGACATAAATTTCGAGAGACGACCACGTAGATAAGGTGCGAGATAGTAGAACTCAGACAGATGCATATAGACAGTTATTTTCCCTCTCACTCTCTTTGCAAATGGCACAGGAAGAGAAATGACAAGTAGTGGTACAGGATACCCTCCTCCCCGCATATTGCATTGAATTACAGAGTATGTATAGATGTAGTTATAGATAAAAAGGTAGCAGGTGGTAATGTATTGTTAGTAAAGAAGCAGCAAATGCAGAATTGCTAACTCAGGAGAGCTCAAGACTTCAAATGCGAACTAGTTACTGGATGTCACCTGAGTAACAAATCCATCACGGACATTTAAACCCTTCTAACACTGCCAAATTAAAAGTCGCTAATGTGATCTGTAAATGCTAAGTAACAACAACTGAATCAAAAACCAGGACCAGGATGACCTTATGTACTAACAGATAAAGACTGTCAGACTTCGTGGAGCCTAGCTGTAATGAATTGCTTCAAACAAGCAGCAGAAACCATTCGTGACTTCCGAAGCGCTACCGCAATCCAGTTCAATAGCCGTACATAGGCAGTTAAAAAGAATGGGATACAGTCGCTGAGCAGCTAACGCCTCAGGTGTCAGTGGAGTGAGGTAGAGCAGGTGTGGAAAGTCACAGATTGGAGATCCAATACACCAAATAGAGTAACTGTACTCTGCTAAGTTTGCGTTTACAAAAAAATTATGTCAAATCCTACCTCACCACAATAATCCATTTATGGGATTTTTTTCTGATAGTTTGTGGATCCCTAGACAGGATTAGAGGCTATGCATCAGAGTTGGATGGTATAAGCAGAAATAGCAATAGTTGTAAAACATTTGGTTAAATACCGAAATCATGGCAAAACGTCACAAAACCATTACAATTCTGTTGTGACATGTTCTTCCTGGATATCTGTGTTTATACTTACACTGTAGTGGAGCTATGTCATTTCATACAATAACTGGTTGAGATTTTGCCTTATCTATGATGGTGCAATTGCAGGTCCATGATTGAAGTCATTTCCATAGACATATCGAAGACTTCTGTAAAACTTTGGACAGCTGTTTGGAAATGCTCCACAATGCTGCAAACTCTTCTAGTTTCCATATGTTGTGATGTCTTTCAAATAGTTTTCAAGATGGAACTTCCCCTCTATATTTCATTTTCACTTCCCTGCATATGTGTGTTATGGGAGCAGCACACCTTACAACATATGATATCCAGCTTAGAGTGATAGACAATGAATCGAAATGTGTTACTGTCAGTTTGGCACCTGACGAACAGCTCAAAGCCATAGTATGAAAAGAGAATGAATGGCGATGTACAGAGCTGTAGTCATACACTGGATGTGCTTACGAAAGTAGAACACAGGAAGCCTCTGTTATGATTTATAGTCTGTGGGGTATGGTCTTTTTCCATTGCAGGCCACAAAACTTTGCACAGGTCTCTGGAAGCGACACCAATTACTAGCCACCTGCTCCAGTGCACCAATACGTGTGTATGTAGTGGTATCGCAGCATAAGCTTGATCTCAGCAGACAGACAGCATGTTTTTTCGATATATTGGAAGAGAGAGATGCTACAAAAGTGTTATTGAGTTCCCTACCAGGTGCCATTAGCGAAGTTTTTATGCTTTCCGGTTTTACTCCGTTAGATGTTACGAAAATAATGATTAGGGAGTGTGAAAAGTAGCTTACTGTTGTATGTATAAAAAACGTGATCTCTTTTTTCCAACATGCGAATAGATAGTGTGAAATATACTGACTGTTTTGATATTTCATGTGACTGAAGTTCATGTAATACCCATATGCATTACAGTTTCCACACACACTAATTTTGAAGATGAGGATCACTCTCAACTATGCAAATTAGACCATAAAGCAGAAAGCAATCGGTTGTATCTGTTCCAGTGGAACCATGACTGCTTTATTATTATTGCGAGTAATTTGTTTTCGATTATAAGAGGTAAGGTGAAGTCAAATACAACTGTTCCACTGAAAATTTCCGTCACACAACCATTTATAACATAAATGTTTCACCAGACTGAATGTTCTCCGAGATTAATGTTCTCATTTCTACTCAAATGGATTTCCTGACAAAACAACGACACTCTGCAGTGATCGGTAGTTTCCACAACAAAACAGTGAAAGTTTTCGATTGATTTCAGATGTGTTATCAATTTTGTACATAGTAGACATGTACAAGAGATGTGTAATAAGTTATTACATGTATCAGATGTACTCTTATAGAGCTCTGACCTCAGCAGTTTGCTCATCGATCGTCGAGAAGAGTATTGTAGACCAAGTTCGTAGTTTTACTCAGTTGGATGTTACAAAATAATGAGGAAAGGGAGGGATGTGAATTGCAGCATGCTTTTTGTTATGAAAATGATTGTGTTCCGTTTCAGACATGCTGCTAGATAGCTTTAATGCCGCTGTTTTGTATTGATATTTGTGCATCTGAAATGTATAGAATACTTTTATAAATGGCAATTTATTAAAAACCTTCCACATACACTAATTTTTGGTGTTTGGAGGGTGCTCAGGCTATGGGAGGCTGGTGGAGGTAGCCAGCAGTTGGCAGTGGGTGTGGGTAAGCGTAAGGCAGCGAGATGCTGAGCAGCGACTGCAAGCTACGACCACAAGGCTGCATGTCAAGTACACACTCTTCTGGCGAATGTAGCCCCTAGTGCTGCCTCTTTCTACTGCGAGATGTAACGAAGTGCCATGTCACGCGGTTAGCCATTCTTCTTCTGGAGAGACGTCTGTGGCAAATAGTTAAGTACTACACTACAGTTCCAGGGGTCGCGATCTCTCAGTAGTACATTTGATTTCTGCCACTCTGAAACAGTAAATCTTTGTTAACCCAACACTGAGCAAACCACAGCGCCACCAGCAGATGAATCTCTTTGTGAACCATCAGGAAGACGTTAGAATACACCTGGGGAAACAGTATCACTACCTACATTAGGATCCAGATACAGGCTGGAAACAGTATATCATTGTCAACCTGACACTGACCAATGCACAGCACCTGCAATGGATGCACTCTTTGTGTGTCACCAGTGACAGAACAGGCCTGGAAAATCCCTCTACCTCGGGGTGGGGGGCGGGGGGGGGGGGGGGAAGGTGGAAGAAAATGGATGGAGAAAGGGAGATAGGAGGGGACGTAAAAGTTCTTCTAAGCTTCTTAGTCTGAATCTACACATCTAGATGAAGACACATGCACTGTCCTGGTGAAAGGATTTTTTTATGGTTGCATGATGTCTTGTGTTTCTGTAGAATCAAGGTCTTGAAGTACTCGTAGTATAACATAGTCGTTGCTATTGCGTGTTATTTCGCCTCTTTTACAGAGTTGCTGGCTTATAAGCTCCTAAAGTACAAAGGTTCCTATTGAAAGACAAGATGTCTACCTATTCTAGAACATTCACTCAATAATGGTTATCATGTTTTTTGGTCCTACCAGCATTACGTTATTGGTGAAGTCTTCTACTCACCATAGTGTGTATGACTTACTAGCTGAATGTATTTTTAGGGACGGTTGGGTGGTGTTAAGAGCTTATATTATAGTATGTTCAACGCAAGATTCAATGTCTTGGGTTCTATATTCACTGAGCAAGCAAATGTTCATGCCACAAATGTGAATTTACACTTATTTAGGCTGTGATTTCATTGATTTTCGTATTGTGTACGCTATTTGTACTGTTTCCACCGTAATAGTCAATTTAAAAGCGTAGGAATATTCCCTTTACACGATATGAGGTAAGGTCTGTCAGTAAAATACTCATTCTAGCAAGCCTAAGAATCACACTTGAAGAATGTTTCAATCAGGAAATGAGTGTTTATGTTTATTCGTAAGTTTTTTCAAGTAAATGAGCTGACATGACAGCAGTTGAGCTGTTAAGAATGGCAACACTTTGGGTGGACACACAGTGTGTTACTCCAGTCAGAGCAAATGACCTACGTAAAATTCCTCCACCGTCTTTTCCTCCACTGTCTGTAAAGCAGGAAACTCACCTTGCCACTGTATATGAAAACACACACACACACACACACAAACACACATACACAACTTTTATACGGTACAGTCGAGTGTCTGAAACCTCTGCCAGACAGCCTTCGGACAGTTTGTCTGAAGAAGCAGAATAAATGTGAGCGATGATGGGCTTTAACCGCGTGCAGCAGCGGAGGATAGCAACTGTGGAGATTGCTCTCCACCTGTTGGAGATAGAGCAGGCAGATCGGCGCACAGTGAGATGACTTGCATACAGATCCCTGTGTATCTCATTTATGTGGGACATATTATTTCGAGGTCTTTCCTACATGAGGCTGACTTCACTTAGCCTAGGACCACTTTGACAGAGTGCCAGCACACTTAGAACATTTGGAAGGCGCCACTGTTGATCTATCGGTTCTTCATTCATGATGGCTAGTGAGGTATTTCGCTATTGTTCCAAGGGGGCTAGTCTTTTCGATAAATATGTTGAACAACTTGCCGGAATCGTCGTGTTCTTGAGTATTTTGTCCCTCTTTGACTGTTTTCTGTTTGATAAGGTATATCACTTCCAGCAGATTTATCTCTTTGTGTTCCCTCAGTTACAGGTTGGAACATGCATCAAAAACTGGTATCCCTACTTATGGGGGTGGGGAGGGGGAGGACCAATAAGGAGCAAGGATGATGGGAGGTAGGGAAGTAGGTAGGTAGGTAAGAGAGTAGTTAAGACAGGTTCTAATCATCTTAGTCTAAAATCACGTAGCTAGGTAAACACACATGCAGATGCCTCCACTCTCTCCTGAAGTCGTTTTTTAGGGGCATGTTTTGTGGTAGTTGTGCGATTACAGTCATTTTCCTCAGTTTCCAGGTTACATATTGCATTATGATCTGTTAATTATGAGTGATGGTTTTTTCACGATAATTTTGAAGTGTAATTACTGAAGCGAAGCATTTGCCCTCACTTGTGGTAGCGTGTATTGGTATTCCTACACTTCAGTTTGCTGCTCTATCCCTTGTTATATCTGTGTACAGCTTCCTCAGCAGCTGTTTCACATGCAGATCAGTAGGAGGCTACTCTTTCTACACTTTAGTGAGAGTTTGTTGTCCTGTCCCTTCATAGCATGTATTACAAGTGTTACAAGTTCCTCAGCAGCTATACATATGTAGATCAGTACGAGGCTACTCTTCCTACATTTCTGTGATAGTTTGCTGTCCTACCCTTTTTACCACGTATTTGCAACCATTTCAGTTGTACGAGTTTTATTGTGTGACCATTTCATCGATGTTTTTCGATGAGTGTGTTTATATAGTATAAAGACAGTTCTTACATACGTAGCAACCAGTTTGTTATTAGAACAGGTGTCTTTTCGACGAAGATTTTCGGAAGTTATTCTACGTATTTGTCGATTTTTGAGGTTTTTTCCTATATGTGGACAACGATTTTTCCACGAGAGGTTTTCCTATGATCCAGAAAATTTTAAGCAGCTCCGTTTATTTGAATTTCAAGCAGCTATGTAGTAAGGCAGTAGTTGTCAATTCAGTTTTCCCACCAAAATTTAGTACATTGTTCTAGCAGGGTAATAAACATATAAATCAGTGAAAATAGTTCCCTAGACAGTACCTTACATCCTTTCTCTCCAGCAGCTCAGCATAGGCTTGAGGCTTTCTCTTAGCAACCCACAAGTGGGGGAGGGGAAGGGATATTGCGAAATTGGTCAATGCGTGAGGGGTGGGGTGTTGGGGGAGTGGCAGGAGTGATGGCGGTACGTGGGGAGAGGAGGTGGGGGAGACGGCTGAGGGAGAGCCGCCATCTTGATAAATTTGGCGGGTTTTTAGTTTGTTAATAAATTTGGCTACAATGCAGATGGCATCAAATGACCATTCTTCCACTACTCATGTGTGGACGAGCTCATCGAGTTCTGAGTGCCTCAGAATACCTTGTAGAGTTTATAGATAAGCCTTTGGACATGAATTCCAAATCTATCACATCCCAGAACAGTGTGGACATGATTTTGCCTACTGATATCATGGTTATTTGGCTCTGCTGATCCTGAATTGTGGAACTCTGTTGATGCTCTCTTGTTGTTGCAATCAAAATGGCGAGCCCAGTTTTCATCGCCTGTCAATAGGCAAAAGAAATGGTTGACGGATGTCCAGTCTCTTCTGTTTCATGTCAGGTTTGAGCATTCGAAGCACCAACCATACAAACAGTGCTCAGCACCGCAGTTCTGCAACGCTGGCCTGTATATGGTCTTGTGTTATGCCACACTTACCAGAGAGATGTCTATGTTCTCTCTGATGAGTTCATCAACATGATTCCGAAGAGTCTTGTTGGTTGGCGCACGCAGGCGTCGAATCCGAGTTCTGTCACATGCTTTGAGGTTAGCGCTACTGTTTACTTTATTACGAGCACGAGCAACCAAACGTCGTACATCACTTATGTCGATAAAATCATGACTGTACGTACAAAGCTTTCATTTCTCTACGGATTTCAGATTGGAGACATGTATACTGCAGTTAGAAGCTCGGTTAAAGCACGCTGTTTCTCTCACACAACTTCTTAGGTACATTATGTACCGCCATGCTTGCTACTACAATTCAGGGCCTTGCAGAGGGTAGCATCTTTCGTCAGCCGAGCGGGAAAATCGACCGCGTGATTTGCATGACGTGTAATATTTCAACCGATTTTGAGAAAAAAAAATAAGAATATATAAGAATATTTGGAGGCATTACTTTTCAGCACGCTGTAGAAAAGTGTAATCGTAGCTTTATGTCACTACCTCCTGAAAAATGTAAGTACAATAGCTGTGTCACAATTTAAAAACATTACAAATGATTTGTAACTTAGTTAACGCGACACGTCCATATGGAGAAAGTCATTCTGATTAGCTGGATTAAATTCACGTTCATCTGAAATATATATTATCTTGAGCTCGTATGATCTGAAGTACGATGCACCTTTTCGAGCGAACATGTCAAAAAATTAAGTGAATGTATAAAATGGATATTAATACTGCATGTACTCTCTTAGTGCATTACTGCAATGCTCATCGTAAATAATTTCCACTTATCCCATACATGGTAAAAGCAGAAACATTCCGTGTTGAATGTCTTTCTCAACATCTATCATGATTTGCTCACATATGTTTGAAATCAAGAAATAATCATCGTAACGGCTCTTTCTGTAAAAATATAAAAACTGAAACTGAATCTTCAGTGTGTGTGTGAGACATGAAGATGATGAACTTTATCGTCTCTACTTGTGAAAGAAAGTAAAAATAAATGTTAATTTAATTTGCAAAAAGATTAAAGAACTTAAGCTCTGAATATCCCTTGTCATACATAGTCAGAATGCAAGTGGTACACTTTTCTTTGGAGTATCATCTTTCTTTAAATGTTTTAATGAACCAAGCAATGCTTCGCAGATGCTAAATATGTATTGAAGTTGGATTTATGTGTGAATCGTCACATTGTATCACAGCAGGGCACATTACGAGAACTGTTGGAAAATTTTACCATGGCGTAGTTTTTATCTATTCCACGTTAGGAGATTGAATGAACATTTGGGCAACCAAGACCATAATTTTCAGTGACTTGGTTGTGACACCGTTGCCCCTGTTGGCTAGTCTCATTATTTTTCGTAATTTTGTCAGATGTGTGGTCATAATGCCCATTATACAGGGTGATTCAAAAAGAATACCACAACTTAAGGAATTTAAAACTCTGCAACGACAAAAGGCAGAGCTAAGCACTATCTGTCGGCGAATTAAGGGAGCTATAAAGTTTGATTTAGTTGTACATTTGTTCGCTGGAGGCGCTGTTGACTAGGCATCAGCGTCAGTTGATGCTAAGACGGCGACCGCTCAACAGAAAGCTTTTTGTGTTATTGAGTACGGCAGAAGTGAATCGACGACAGTTGTTCAACGGGAAACAACTCAGTATGAACGTGACTCACCTAAGGTGAACGTTTTCTGTGCCATTTCAGCCAATAAAGTTTTTGGTCCCTTTTTCTTCGAAGGTGCTACTGTAACTGGACTACAGTATCTGGAGATGTTAGAGAATTGGCTGTTCCCTCAGCTCGAACAAGAAGCACAACAATTCATATTTCAGCAGGATGGAGCACCACCACGTTCGCACTTACCTCTCCGTAACTACCTGAACGTCAACTACCCGAGGCGATGGATCGCCCGCCAGGCAGCCCGTGACAGAGCACTTCATCAGTGGCCTCCAAGAAGCCCTGATCTTACCCCCTGCGATTTTTTCTTGTGGGGGTATGTTAAGGATATGGTGTTTCGGCCACCTCTCCCAGCCACCATTGATGATTTGAAACGAGAAATAACAACAGCTATCCAAACTGTTACGGCTGATATGCTACAGAGAGTGTGGAACGAGTTGGATTATCGGGTTGATATTGCTCGAGTGTTTGGATGGGGCCATATTGAACATCTCTGAACTTGTTTTTGAGTGAAAAAAAAAACCTTTTTAAATACTCTTTGTAATGATGTATAACAGAAGGTTATATTATGTTTCTTTCATTAAATACACATTTTTAAAGTTGTGGTATTCTTTTGGAATCACCCTGTATATTCTCCTACTGATGTTTTACATTTGAAAATGACGACGTAGTTCGTTGAAACCAGTAAAGTAACCCTTTTTTCTTGCAAAGAAAAAAAATATGTACTGTGACTATGGCTTCACTATTGTAGTATCAAATAAACATTTTAGTTATATTTTGGTCACCCTCCATACGACAATTATGTCAGAATATAGAATATTATTAGTACCCAGATGAAAGGAGTCGAGAATGTCACATGTGCGACTTTTCGCACATGGCAGCCGGCGCAACTTACTTCGCCATGCATCAGAAACGCCGCACAGTCTCGTCGATTGTTTGTCGCAGTTGAAGATGTATTTTGTTGGAATGACCAGCCAGGCCTGCTAATGAGAATATGTGTATAAAATATCTGTGGGATGCACTGCGAATATGAACTGAGCTTACCTTCAGCCACGAAGAGGTTTCCAGGCAGCCACGTAACTATTTCACAGAAACGTAAGCGCGGTCAGTAGAACTCTTCGACTTTGATATTCTTACACACATGCAACAGGTGCAAGGGATATAGAGCTTTAATTATGTTCGTGTGTTTGACTACCCTTCTTCGAATAACGTGGTAGCCTTCGTTTCTCCAGCAAACTACAGTAAATGGCTCTCAGAGTTAGACCCTCTCATACTCTGTATACAGTGTTATATAATGGTCAACAAAGGCCTCCCAGGTTTTGAAATTAAATGATATGAGAACTAAGATCGATGTAAGAATTTAGTAACAGGTTTGTTTCGTGTAATCTGTATGAATTTTGTACAGGAATTGTTAAATAATAGTTACCTAAGCTGCTATCAGATGGCACTTAGGGACTATAAATAGTAACAGAATTTATAACACAATTCACCATCTGCCAGCGTCTTTGTAACCACATCACAGAGTTTTTCAACATGACAGAGCTGGCAGTAGAGTAGTGTTGCAACCGAACAATGAAATCATGTCCAGGCCATGCTCCAGCGTTTGCTGTGTGGCGCTGTAGCAGTAAGATGTTCCTGAATTACAACTCAAGGCTCACTACACATTGATTCCCGCATTAAAAAAAAGGGGGGGGGGGGGGAATAATGCGTTCACCGCAAACGGCATCCCAAATAATAACTTTGGGAAAATGCAGTGATATCTCCAACCACAAATATGAGCATTTTACCAACTCCCAATGTTAATTCACGATTCCATTTCTGTGCAACTGTGCTTTATGTGGGAACCAGATGCAGCCAACATCGAGGCTTTCATTATCAATTATTGTAGGATTCTGCATTGCAAAGTCAGCCCTTAGTGCCACAGCGGCTACAGGGATAACCTGGTGACTGGAATTTTTATAGAAACGCTTCCAGATGGTTTCTCGGTATTGCATGTGCGCTGGAAACATAAAACGAGCTGCAGTTCTTGGAGCCGATTTTGCAGATATTCCGAAGTAAATCAAAAAAACTGTGACGACATCTTCTGGATTAACTACAGTTGACCTGGGGACAACATTGCACGCTGGAACAGGGATGTCTAACCTGCGGCTTGTGGAACACATGCGGCCAAAAGCAGTTATGTGTGCGGCCCAAGAATTAGGAATCTATCACACTAACAAAAAAAAATCTATAAAATTCCGGTTATGTGAGCCTATGATAAACGGAATGTCTTCAATCTGAAATTCTCGCCGCATGAAGTTATGTTTTCGTTGGTCCATCCAGTTTTTCTTTTCCTCCCCGCCCCCTTAGCTATTATTGTTAGTAGGGCTAAAAAATGTGCATGTCTTCATCCAATGAGGCCCAGTTAAGCTAAAAGGCGGGACACCCTTGCTCTAAATTGTCAGATTACTCTGCCCGATCATTCGAGTTAGACGAAATATTAGCAAATGATTTTTGCGTCGATTTCTTTTGGAGCAAAAAATTGTTGTTGAAAACTGCCTCTCGTTGCCACTGCAGTGTGTTTTAACCAGCGATATTCCAATAGCATAAACACACGTTCTCCAGTGAAACAAATGATATCAATCTCATCCTTCGATGCACTAACCCACTTTCTCGTTTCAGCAGCGGAACTGATCGCTCGAGGCTTCGGAGTACTATTTATGGGCGATACATGTTGCGGTTACAGCGCCATCTGCAGGCAGGTTTTACTTCAAGATCTCTGTACGAAATTTTCATCATTATTATCTTCACACTAACCATACTCTTCGTTTCAGTCTCGTATCGAGTTTGTTTTCATATTATTTAATTTTAAAACCTGGGGTTACCTTTTTGGACACTGTTTATGTATCTCATCAACTCCATATGCCTTTACTCTGTTAACTGAATTTATTTTCCGTCCGTCATCAGTTACCTCAGTATCTTCCATTCGGCATTCGTGTGATGGTTTAGAGAAGACATCATGCTACGATCTTCGCAGTGAAACATTTTCGGAAGACGAAAACCCCTTTCAGTGACAGTATCCCTCTTGGTATTGACATTTCCAGAATCATTGCAGAGAGAAAAGTGTTCTCTTGTGAAAATGCAAAGGGGTTTAAATTGAGGAGATAAAAGTCGCTCTCTCCAGTGCTGCGAAACCCCTTTCACATTGTCAAGAACATTCACTACGATATCAAGTTACAAGAGCTGGGCACTGGGCCAAAAGAGGCGATAACCCCGTTAACCGCATCTGGCACTTCCCCTCGGTCTGCTCTCTGCTCTTAATGTCGGCTTTCTGACACTGCTCAGTCTCCAGTATGAATTGGCGATGTAGGTTTTAACGCGGGCAGGAGAAAGTGTTAATCTGCGACCTTCACGTGTGCATGTGTTTCTGTTTATATTCCGACCATGTTTTACAAGCAGTAATTGCAGCTATGTGTATAAAAATTACCCTGTCATTTCACTCAGTGAATAGAAAAAAATATCATGGAGTTCGCAAGCCTAAAAGTTATCATTACGCAGAACTTGCTATTAGAAGTTCTTCCCCAAACGGACCAATTATATCTTATGTCTTAGATTTTACGTTAAGTTATGAAATTTTTGCCTCTCTCCGTAATTTTTGGGTTCTCCAGACTCCACGCAATGGTCTAAATGCAATGTAACTGCACTTACTACTAGTATTATGCAAATGTCCCTCATCCCATGGCTTGCTTGAAAAATGTTGTTTAACCCACTTTTGAGTAATAATAATGTCTCTAAAGCTTGAGCCCAGTGTAATACAGTTAGGAGCCCTGCGATTCAGGTATGAATACCGTAGTATTTTAACAGAGGCTGTCTGGGAGTGAAAGGACCGGGCCAAATGGGGATTGAACAGCATTCGTATCAAGATTTTTGTTTACACTCTTCGGGAAAAATAGGTTTACCAATTAGGTCAAAAGAAAAAATGGTTGAAATGGCTCTGAGCACTATGAGACTTAACATCTGTGGCCATCAGTCCCCTAGAACCTAGAACTACTTAAACCTAACTAACCTAAGGACAGCGCACACATCCATGCCCTAGGCAGGATTCTAAGATGTTTGTACATGTACGAAGCATTGCGGAAACATAAGTAAACTTCAAGTTATGGATGCTAGTTCTTAGTGCATTGCACGTCTCGAAGGCTAGGTAAGACTTGAACAGGCGTGTGAGTAACGGGAGGCCTAGTCGCCAGTATAAAAGGAGGCTGAGGTATCGTGTTGTCAGTAGAGAAGCAGTAACAGTAAAACTGGTAGAACAGGAGAGCTCAGTATCTTCGCTCGTGGAGTAGTAGTGAGATGTCACCTGAATAACCGGTGCATTTCAACCTTCTAAAATCATCCAAGTTGACTTTGGGTGATGTTACTGTGATACGGAATTCCAAGTAACGACCGCAGGTACACCAGGACGATAGACAGGGACCGTCAATCGATGGGAAGAGTGGTAGTAAAGAATTGCATGAAACCAGCGGAATGTATCCTTCGTGAATTCGAGAGCGCTACCGGCAGTGCAGCTAGTACGATGACTGGGCTATGGAGTTGAATGGATTGTGGTACACTGGTCCAGCAGCTATTTGTGGTTCACGAACTTCTGTTAGAGACAGTATGAAGAGCGACGCGCCACAACACTGTGGGTGATTGGAAACGACCGTTTGGAAGTGATTACGCCATTCCCTTCAGCAATTAGATGGAGGGGTTTATTGTTTCGAGAACGCCTAGAAAACGTTACCTGCCAACACGTGTAGTGTCAACCGTGAAGTACTGAGGACGTGGTGTTACGATATGGGGATGTTTTTCGTGGTCTCACTGCGCCTGAAGAAACGGTAAATATGCAATGATACGAGTACACTTGCAGCTAACTAAAATGCATATAGTAGAAGAGAAGTCCTGAGGCGATTATTGTTTCTATCAACAATGTTCGTTTTCATAGAGCAGCATCTGTGAAGCATTCTTTTGTGGACTACAACATTCCTAAAATGGTCTGGTCGATGCTGTCCCGACTAGAATCTCTTTGTGATGAGTTAGAACGTCGACCTCGCTCCGGACTCCGGCTCCCAAACCCACTCCTCTGGTCACGGATTTTGACGAATATAGGGTTGCGAATCCTTCAGAGACATTTACACACGACACTTCATTGAATGTATATCGAACAGACATTAAGCCATCATAACGGCGAAGGGTGCGTGCATCCAATATTAACGTCCACTATTAAATTGTCAGATGCTTATCATCAGACAGATCCACATTGACAGATTTCAGTAAAGTGTTTTTTAAGTAGTGTACGTCTCGATGGTGAGTGTAATTTGATCATTCCAGACAAAATGAGAATACTTCACGTTCGTAGTTCTGAATCATGCCACTACATCTATAGTACGGGCAAGTGATTTCTGACTTTGGCTTCGCGTTTGAGAGATTTTAGATTTTGCGAACCAGTGACACACAGTGATAGGCTATTGTCTGCCTTATAATGTTTCCTGTTGTGACAATAGTTCCTGAATCAGTAGGTGAAAAATTCAAATGGCTCTGAGCAGTATGGGACTTAACTTCTGAGGTCATCAGTCCCCTTGAACTTACAACTACTTAAACCTAAATAACCTAAGGACATCACACACATCCATGCCAGAGGCAAGATTCGAACCTGCGACCGTAGCGGTCGCGCGGTTCCTGGCTGTAGCGCCTAGAACCGCTCGGCCATCCCGGGCGGCTCAGTAGGTGAGAAGAAACTTAATGTGGAAAGCAGCTGCATCTTATTAGAACGATAAGAAGCTCCGCAAGGCAAGTTTATCCCCTGTTCAATTAAGTTTAGGGGGTCATTTCTTTTTTGGCCATCTAACATTAATCCTAGTACTGATTCTCTCTTATGAGTACTTAGCTTATAGTTTTAGAAGTATGGTTTGAGTCTATTTTGGTCAGGAGCACTAGGGAAGCGGATGTCTGCGGTCAACATCTTCTGTGTTCCTATTACTCAGCTCTCGAACATTTCTATCACTCCAAACACGTATACCGATGCTTAGCCTATTCTGAGAGTGTTGTGAGCCTCATCAGTATAAAACTAACGTATTTGCTAATGTGTCCTACGTAATTTTGTGGTCAGTTATATCCCTCCTATGCCTAAACGTTTGGAATATTCATTTAACAGACTTCATAACGTACTAGCACGAGAGCGCTGCTGAAGGTCTACTCTGTTGATATTACGGTGTTCAATGAACCTTGACCTCAGTGGTCGGTCTGTTGGCATTTTGCTTTGACCAACTGTGTACACGGAGTTCAAAAATGGCTCTGAGCACTATGGACTTAACTTCTGAGGTCATCAGTCCCCTAGAACTTAGAACTACTTAAACCTAACTAACCTAAGGACATCACACACGTCCATACCCAAGGCAGGATTAGAACCTACGACCGTAGCGGTCGCGTGGTTCCAATGTACACCGAGTGATCGAAGTTACTATGCATTGACACCAACAAAATGTGAAATCAATCATAAACAACTACGTTACCCAACAGTAGCTTCAAGCGTTTCAGAGGCTACATTACAAATTCGCTGTAACCACGTCTCTGTTTATCCACAACTACATATTTCTTCCCTGTATATAATTGTAGATAACTTTTCGTTAGTCATTGGTTGGCATAAGAACGCAGTCTTCTAGGTATCGACCTGAAGCAGTCATACGTACATTCGTCAAACAAGAAATATTGCACCTCGACTGTCTTCATACTCCAAGCCGAGGGAAGACGTGTGGGAGCTGTACACAACATCATAAGATATGAGTGAGGCCAAGGGCCGCCTGCTGTTTGTGAGGCCAGTATAAGTAAGTATTTATTTGTTTATTTATTTTTTATTTAATGGTTGAGTTCATCGAGACGTGTCCATTGACTTCATGCCGAATTTCTCACTGCAAAGGGAACCAAATTGTCATTGAATAATTGTTACGTCGTGGTGGTATTTCTTTTCATTGCTTGAATAAAGCCCTTTGTCCATCCGCAACACGATTACACGTTCTTATATCGTGCCCAGTCTGTGTCTAATTAATAAATAGGAACCAATTCTGGAACGATTAGAGTTAGGTTTTTATTTATTAAACCTAAATTTATCATCAACATGTAATTTTAAGCCGTGATTGATATAAATCGTACGATAACATGCTGATGAATTTGTGAAGGAATCGTTTCACAGTTAGAAACAAGATTTGACTTCATAGATATGTCGTGACCTTCGCAGCAGTTTTGCTGGTGTACTTCTCACGGTATTACCTTGGTAATTTCAATTAAAATTACCGTGTCCATCTTCCGCAAGGTGCTGTATGGTTTGTGGCGTAATCTTTCCACGTCGAGTGTGTGTTGGAAGAATGAGAGTCGTAAACATTGTTAAAGCTTCTCTGTCAGTAGACGCAAGTTATCACCGCAGGTAAGATACAGCTTAGTCGCCAGCATTAGCAACATTTTCCATCTACACCAGTATGACCGCTCTGAATACGGCATCGTTGTGATGAGACTGGTTTTCTCTACAAAGAGCTCTGCAGTTCATAGCGAAGGCGATTTGCTGCTGTTGTTTAACACACTTTCTTTTCCGCTGAACTTACAGAATGAGGGCTGGAAAAAAGACTGTCTCTAGTTATTCTCATACGCGTTCTCATATGATTTGTCTTGCTCTTACCACCCATATAAGCTATCCAGATTATTTTACTATGTGCAGGTCGCCCATCAAAGGAGCCCCTGATTTCAAAATTAGATATCACCGAAACCTCCGCGAAGTCGGGGGGCCTTGCCACGGTTGACGTGGCTCGCCCCGTCGGAGGTTCGAGTTCTCGACGGGCATGGGTGTGTGTGTTGTCCTTAGCGTAAGTTAGATTAAGTAGTGTGTAAGCCTAGGGACCGGTGACAGCAGTTTGGTCCTAAAGGAACTTACCACCACCACCATCACCAAAACTGAGATCGATGAACTAAACAAATGGTATGTTTTTTTTGTAACATACCTAAGTCATACGCAAGTTGGGAAATAGTTCGAAAAGCTGCTAACTGACGGCGCTGTAATCTCAATACCAAATACGTATAAATAGTGTGACGCAGCTAAGAGCGATCAGTATTCCGACTTATTATGCCGAAGCGTGCACAACAGTGTGACGAGGAAACGAAGAGTAAGGCGGAGCGCCCTCCATTGGCGCCTGCGCCGCTGGCCGCCCCATGTGGCCCCCTCACTTAGGCAACACACGCTGTGATCCAGGACAACGCTGTTGGTGTCGCAATGGACGCCTCTACGGGAATTAACCGGCTCGGGATGCCGCTACCCGATTCTGTGGCCGAGGCTGCGCTGCAACCATCTACATCGGGGACATCGTCACTGCAGAAGAGGAGGCCGACAACACCTGACAGAGCCCAGAGTTCACCTAGGGGGAAGAAGGCGGAAAAGACCCCTTTAACAGCTGTTGACGGTTTCGTCATGCCAAAGAAGACGACGAAGAGTGCTGTCTTTTCATCATACTGCCAGGAAGACTGAGATGCCCTTGTACACCTACTCCTTCTCTATGGACAAAGGGCCGAGGATCGTTTTTCACGGCCTGCCGCCCAAGGTCTGTCTCGACCACGTGACGCAGCACCTAGAAAACATGGGCTTTGACTTCACTCTACGCTGTCCCCAGGCTCCCACCATCGAGAGATGCCACTGGTATCCGTCGTCACGAATCACATCCCAGACGATCGAGGTATCTCCTGCATCACGAAGATCAGCACCGCCCCCATGACGCTGGATCTTCTTCGATTCAATAGAAGCTACCCAAAGTGTTACAACTCCCAGGATGTCGTACACGTCGCCCGCTATTGCTCAATGCTGATGCAGTGTGTGAAATGCGCTGGTAGCAGTGCCATTAGAGAGCAACCAAAGACTGTGCAGGATGTAGTAGGACACACGTCGCCTGCTACCGCGGTTGCATACGATTTAAACGAGCAGCTGCCAAAAGCAAAGGTCAACGCCCGTGAATGCCCTCCGCCATCAGCCCTGTACTGCATTTTTCTGTGCTAACTGCGACGGCCTGCAAATCCGGAGCCACATGGGGAAGCTGAGGAGTCTAATGGGTCGCCATCAGTTGCTGAGAAGAATGGACGGCCATAACATTGGCCCCCTTTGCTGCCTGTAAGAGAAGGGGAAAGAAGACACCCCCAATAGAGGTAGTAGGTGGTGGAAGCGATACCTCTTCTGCATATCCGACTATACTGCTACCTGCTGTAGGCCCTGCAACTTCTGAAGATAGTAAGATACCCATTCCACTGCTCGCCAGCAGGAGGCAGAAATTGCCAGCACTCCAGCCCTACTGCCCCTGCAAAATGAATTACAGGTGGAGCAAGGCGTCGCCACATCTCTGTGAGATGACATACGATCTCTGCAGCTCATCTCCACAACAATCAAAGAGGCCATCCATGCTGCTATCACTGCATCCCTGTAGCTTCGCCAAGGCCTGTATTCTACGCCAGTTGACCATCTGTGTGTGTGTGTGTGTGTGTGTGTGTGTGTGTGTGTGTGTGTGGGAGGGGGGGGGGCGCCTATGGCATCCACACACAAGATAGGGAATTTCATTAGTTCCTACTTGAGAAAGTCATCGATGTCTGTCAGGTGATGGAGACACACATCAAGTGTTCATGTTTAAGCTGCAGTTAACTCCTGCAGCTGGACTGACAGCCCTACAACTGGTTGGGATGACAGTTAACAAGTAAAGCTCTCTCACTCACCACCTGACACACTTCCTGCCTCAGCAAGAAATTGAGACCACCACAGTTGTCATCGCTGTGTCACAGCGCTGCGTCACCTTCACAGTGGCCCACTTCCTGCTAATTTTGAAGTTCTCCTTTCTCCTCCAGGCAAAGTCTTCGCCAGAGAGAACTCAGGGCGAAGCACAGAGCGTGGAACTCTTCCGTGAAGAATTTCTATGGGACTTTGCTGCTCCACACCACTGAAAAGCTTGGTGCAGCTGTGGATCCTAGGGACTTCACCGTCTATCTGCAGACTCACCACCAACCAGTCATCCTTGATGTAGGCCCTCATCAAACGACTACCCTTCATCATCTCCAAGAGCATTTGGGTAGTCTTCTGCCAATGCTCTTTAATTTGGAAATCGTTATGGTTCTCAACACCCATCACAATTATGATTGATAAGAGTGTTAGTCTCTGAGGTCCTCACTATAGGATTTCCCCTTCTGAGATCGACTGTGTTGCATCGATAAGCCATCTAACATACCAGACTCTGGAAACTGCTGCTGCCATGGCGTCGCCTCACTTCCAGAACTTCCCTGACAACTATAGACAATTGCCATTGGCACATCCTCGTGACAATCACGAAAGGAAACATGCCTTGTGGGAGTGTTACTGGATGCTGATACCAGCGACCAAGTGCTGGGTGTGGTGTAAGATCAATGCTGCATCAGTGCTACCAGGACAGTCCAAACTGGCTTGCTACGCTTCGTGTCAGTCATGGAACTGTGTGGTCAACCATGAAAGCCCATCTCCGCTATTTCCACAGTCAACCGCCACTTCAAGTTAGTGACCATGTCATCAGCAAACTATGAGTAAAAGTCAACGTCCTAGTCACAATCTTTGAGGCTAACTTTAGGCCGATCGCTGACCCAGTCGATCCTGTTCACATCGCCCTCGCTGAGTGGCAGCTCCCTACCTTCGTTGTGGCTGTTGATGAAGAGGAACAACAGGTGGAAACGGTCGGCGCAGAAGAGGTGGCACCACCTCTCTGTCATCTCAGCGTGAGGGAAGAAAGAGGATCTGACCTGTTCACCAACCAGCTGCTGCAACTCATGTCCTTTCTGCAAACAAACATCTGGCAGCGATCTTCACCAATGTTATGCAGACTGGAGTTGGCAGCTTTAAGGAAGCCTGTAGTGGCTGCGGTTCTTCCTAGCAGGTACCATCCAATCAGCTTGGTCCCCCCCCCCCCCCCAAATCAATAAACTGTTCGAGATGGTCTACATGTTTCATCTCCTGTAACATGTCACCACTGGGCATCTACTACCTGATGAACAATTTGGTTCTTGTTGGGGTCATCCAGCTACCCACCAGCTGTTGCGTCTTACTGGGAAAATGATGGACACCCTTGAGAGGAGGGAGTATTTCATAGCAGCACTGCTTGGCGTCTCTGAAAGTGTTCGACTTGGTGTTGCATGAGGGACTCCTAAACAAGCCCTTCACCATGGGGATGACCCTGTCCACGTTCAGCTGATTTGGCCCTACCTGGGGTCACATATTCATTATCAACACTGATGATCTACACAGTGTCGTATCCTTGTCAGCGCAACTCAGGGGTTGCTGTTTGCCTCTAGATCATAGACACTGCTGACATTCCATAGATCCCTGAGGTACAGGCATCCCTTTACGCCAACGATAAGTAGCTCTACTCAAGGCATATGAACGCCGTCAATCTCCAGTGGCGCCTCGAGTGCGCCTGTGATGTTATCATGCAGCGGGTTCAGAAATGGAGGCTGAAATTTAGTAGGATGAAGGTGTGGGCCTTGGTCATTGCACATAAGCCAATTCCTGTAGGGACAGCAGTGCATTGAGACCACACTAGTGATCATCATCGACAGGGATCTCACCTAGTATCCGCTCTTTAGCTCCTTCGACAAGAAGGCATTAGGATGACTATGGATGCTGGCAGCAATCTTCACCAATGTTGTCCAGACTGGAGTTGGCAGCTTAAAAGAAGTCTGAAGTGCCTGCGGTTGTTCCTGGTAGGTCCTATCCCACCGGCTTGCTCCCCACCCTTTGGGATTCAACCTTGAATCCATGCTCCCTCCATACTTTGGATTGTAAATCTGCATGCTACTCATACTCCCTACCTTTCAATAAGCAGCTGTAGTCTCTGTTAACGCTGTGCGCACACAGCTTCAGCTGCTACAAATTATGCGGAACAAGGCGATCTTGCTCGCAGTCCATGTACCTTGCGGTCTGAGAACGGAAAAAGCTTCTGTGTGAGTCAGGTGGCTCCCTGCCGAAAGTGCTTTCGTTAGACTCCGCAAGTCTTCTACCGAAGGGCTACCCACTTGCCAGAATCACACATTCTCTCGTTAGAACGTGCGCATAGTGTATGGTCACCACTCAATGGTCTCACCTCCTTCGGGCGTAAACCTCTGATAGTGACGATACTGAAGCCAAAACACCAACAAAAATCATGGTGCAATTCGTCAGGACTGCGAGATGAACAGATAGATAGAGCGATAAGTTCCACAAATGAAACGTGAAAGGGGATTAGCGTACCTAAGGAAGAGGTGGGAATTACGTCGTCTATTGAACAACGTGTTTTTCTAGTACTAGAATACTAGTTCTATGGTAAAAAGGTTGCTCAGTTTTCAAACACGATTTAATGTTGCAAAAAGCACCCAACTCCGAAACCATTCACTGGGTCTTCGCTAAATTCCTACCGAGAGGCAGAGTCGCTGATGATCTCGCGGGGAATATTGACCTCAGGCAAACCATAATTGCTTCTGAAAATGTCGCCAGTTTCTGGAATTATTCTGCAAAAACCAAGGAAATCCGTCTGGAGAACTACAGTAGAGATTATTTTGAAACGTTCCAGCACACAGAAAATACTGAGGTAGAGCCTACCGATGTATCCATTCTGTAACCAAATCCACCAGGCCGGTTCACAGATGAAGCACATTTTCACCTGAATGCGATCGTGAATAAACAAAACAGGCAGTCCTGGTGTTCCCAAAATCCCATTTGCGTGAATCGAAACTACTGTATTCCTTCAAAGTTACTGTTTCGGATGCCATATGCGGCACAGGCATTATTGGCCTTTCTTTTTTCATACGAGAAAAGTTCGCTAGAGATATCTAGCGAACTTTACATTGCAATTTTGCAATACACGATCTGACACGCTGTGAGTTCCTTTTTGTGGGGTACATTGAAAGACATTGTCTACTGGACCAACCCACCACACTGGACGAGCATCTGAATCCGTTTCTGCTGAGACACTACAGGATGTGAAGGTTAATTTCATTGTCCATTTGTGCCGCCTCCATGTTGCAAGTAGTAAACATTTGAAGGAGCTTGTTATGCAATTGTGCATGTGGTAAAGCATCAACTGCACAACGACCAGCACAGTGCCGTGAAACAACGTCAAGAAGGCACTAATCTTCAAATGGTTCAAATGGCTCTGAGCACTATGGGACTCAACGGCTGAGGTCATAAGTCCCCTAGAACTTAGAACTACTTAAACCTAACTAACAACACACACATCCATGCCCGAGGCAGGATTCGACCCTGAGACCGTAGCGGTCGCGCGGTTCCAGACTGTAGCGCCAGGACCGCTCAGCCACCAGCGGCCGGCGGCACTAATGTGCACGCCAATGGAAATAGCGGACATCGCCACACCTCCAGGAAGACATTCAGCGTCCCCTTGTCATTGCTGACTTAAACCACCCAGCCATTGCTGGTAGAGTTCAGTCCGGTTGCAGACTTCGAGAGCATCACTACTGACTAATAAGAAGACGAGACTTAGGCTGCGTTCTGCGAGTAATAATAGAGTGTAAATGTAATTGTATATAGGTGGCACAGGTAGCACATTAAGCCACCTCATAATGAGAACTTAAGTTACGTTTCTTTCCTTTTTGAAATAAAGTGTCCTATTGATCTGCCAGTGCTATGTACAGATCGATGTGGATCGCTGCCTTCGGTCCTCGCAACTTCTCGCCTTCCTTGTTTTGTTGGTGCTGACTCCTATAATAGTCGACACAACAGTAATTGCAAAGACTGCTTGTAGAGGACCAGTTTAGCTATGCACTCTGATGCTATACGAGCTGCACAGCTTACAGCACTGTCTCTCAGCAGTTTTCAGAGTTACTTCTAAACTAAAACTTTTATGCATTATTGATGACGAACCTTTATTTCCGTACAAAATGCTATAGCTTGCGCAATAACCGCATCTTTTTTTGCACTCATCTGCCGATCTGAGTTCCATGAGATCTTTAATTTTTTAATCAGCGATCCCTTCTCTTGGAAACCTGTACCAACAACAATTTTTCTAGCTTTTCAGAACAGCGTCTGTAGAAAGAATACTCACCGTATCCAATATTATACTAACTGAACTAACTGTTAACTGTCAAATCACAAGCTTCACATTTTCAGGTTCAATCATTTACAAAATGGTATGTAGAGTAGCACTTCAGAATATGACACAGCAATGGCATGTGTATGGTATCGTATCCAGTTGTGCAGAAAACCCTGCTCCCTCTAGCCCTCCCCTACCCCCACCCCCGACATCACCCTGGCCGAGCTGCCGTGTTATTTCCCGCCACTTGCACCCCTCCAGTTCTCCCTGCGCTGACAGATGAATGGTCCCTCCGCACAGACACAGGCGTTGTTTCCGGAGGTGCATCTCCTACGTTAGGGCTGGAAATTTATAACTTCATCCCGGAGTTTGAAATTAAATCCCGTAAGTCGGGAAAGAAGTTACTAACAAGTTCTTTTTTTTCTTGTAATTTTTTCTTGTTTCAGCCATTTAACTTGCTCGGTACTTTCAGAATACTGCCACAGGTAAACGATAGACGTCTGTATTTAAGATATTTAAAACCGTATATAGGAGTGAACATTTTATAGATGTGTTTGCATTTAACGCAGGAAATACAAAATCCGCAGTGCTGACTAGGTAGCAGTCGCGAGGTCTCATTACAAAAATAATGCAGAGCATGAACTCGATATTCCTTTTCACTGTAGAGGAAGATAGGAGCAAGCAAAGACTCAAGCCTCTAACTGTCAATAGCAAATATGGAAGGCTGAATATTTTGTGGGAAGTATGAGTATCACCGCTCACACTAAGAGGTACGTACCACAAAGCACGGAGGTTGCCGTTGATACAGTGGGTGGCGGATGGTACCAAGCACCACAACTTGTCGTTTCCTTTCTTGTTCCATGTAGAGCGACGGAAAACCGACTGTCTGTATGTCTCCGCATGAACTCTAATTTTCCGTATCTTATCTTCATGGTCCCTAAGCAGAATGTATGCTGGTGACAGTCCGCTTCAAATGAAGGTGCTCTAAACTTTCTCAGTACTGTTCTTCTAAAAGAATGTCTTCTTCCCTCCAGGGATTCCCACTTGAGGTCCTGAAGCATACCCGTAACATCTGCATGCTGATCGAAACTACAGCTAACCAATCTAGCAGCTCACCTCTGAATTGTTTCGATGTCTTCTTTCAATCCGACCTGGTGTGGACCCCAAACATTCGAACAGTACTCAAGAATAGGTCGCACTAGCGTTCAACGCCCGGTCTCCTTTACAGATGAACTACCCTTTCCTAAATTGATGCCAATAAACTGAAGTCGACCATTGGACTTCGCTACCTGAAAAGCAAATGCTCCTTCCATTTTGTATCGCTTATAAACATTACGCCCAGATATTTAAACGATATGACTGCGTCAATCAGGACACTACTGTTGAGTGGTACTAGCATAAAAAAGGGCACCCAGTTACACTACTAATGATGCCTCTGAACATCACGGGCTTGTTTTTCCTACTCATCTGCATTAACTAATATTTTTCTACATTAAGAGCCAGCTGCCCTTAATCAAATCAAGTAGAAATTTTGTGTAGGTCATCTTGTATCAACACACAGTCACTTATCTTCGACACCTTCCCGTACACTACAACATTATCAATGAACAATCGCAGACTGCTGCTTACCCTGTCTGCCAGATCGTTTTTATATATCGAAAACATCAACAGTTCTATCATACTTCCTGTGGCACTCTTGGTGTTACCCGCCTCCAATGAACACTCGCCGTTGAGGACAGCTTACTGGGTTCTATTACTTAGGAAGTTTTCAAGACAGCCAAATATCTGGGACCCTGTTCCGTATTCACACACCTTCTGTTGTATCCTGCCTACTAGTCAAATATAGCGTGCCTAGGAAACGTGCTTCCTCGTATTGCTAGACATCAATTCAAGAAAATCTTATTAGTGAACTTTATTACAGAAAATAAATGACAGTACTTAACTTGGTATTTATACAAATGGGTCGCAAACAAAGGACGACAGACAAAATATGAAATCTCTTCAGTACAGCAGTTTCGTAATACAAGAGAAGTAATATAATCCTTAATTCGCTGCTATACAAGTGCCTATTCTTGAAGCCGCTAACAAAGTTGGTGAACTGCTAGTCTTCACCTGGGCCACAGCCAGGCGGCGCGGCACTTATGTCCTCTTCATGTCGGGGCGCTGCCGTTTGTTTGTCGTCCTAGAGTGGGGTCGGGCCACATGACATCTTATTCACAGCCCTCTCTGCTCTAACTTTCCCGACCAGCGTGCTCGTGCTCGACTTCACGCCGGACACCTTTGTTACCAGTCTGCCCTGAGGTAGTGTGTCGAATGCTTTTCGGAACTCTAGAATTATGGAAACTGCCTGTTGCCCTTCATTCTTAATTCGCAGTATACTTTACGAGACAGCCAGCTGGGTTTCGCACGAGTGATGCTTTCTAGGGCCATGCTGACTCGTGAACATGAGCTTTTCGGTCTCTGAGAAATGTATTATGTTCGAATTCAGAATACGCTCTCGAATACTGCAACAAATCGATGTTAAGGATATTGATCTGTAATTTTGTGGGTCCATTCTTTCACCTTTGTTGTGTACAGGAGTCTCCTGCGCTTTTCTCTAGTCGCTTGGCACATTGCAGTGGTCGAGAGATACGCGATAAATACGAACTGAGTAAGGTACCAATGACGTAGAGTACTATTCGTAAAATCAAACTCGGATTCCATACGGATCTGGCCACTTATTTGTTTCCAACTTTTTCAGTTGTTTCTCTAAGCCAGGGATCTTTATGTCATTCATACAGGACTCTGTGCGACGGTGAAACGACAGTACGTTTGTACGATTCTCTTGTGTGAACGATTTCTTAAAAATGGAATTTAATATGTGATAATTAAGTCGACACCCTAGCTGCAAACAGGCGTTGGTATACATCATTGGGGACATGTTGAAAATGTGTGTCCCGAACAGGAATCGAACCTTGGATCTCCTGCTTATACGGCTATGCTCTATGCATGTGAGCCACCGAGGACACGATAATGCGCCTGCAGGGACTTATCCCTTCTAAGCTCCCTGGAAAACCCACATTCCGAACATGTCCAACACTACATTCATAGGGCGCGTATTAGATAGAGCGTCTGCCATGTAAGTTGGAGATCCCGGGTTCGAGTCCTGGTCGGGACACACATCTTTAAGATGTCCTCAATCATGTATATCAACGCCTGTTTGCAGCTATGGTGTGGATTTAATTATCATTTCACTCTAGACAAGATGCACAGTCATCAATGGTATCTGTTCTTTTGGGAACAGATACTACATTGATATATGGAATTTAAAACTTCGGCCTTCCAGTTGCTATCTTCTACTGCCAAACGCGACTGGCCTACAAGTGAGTGAATGGAATCCTTAGACCCGCTTGCGATTTTACACAGGACTAGAGTTTTTTCAGATTCTCTGCCAGATATTTAGCCAAGGAATGACGGTGGAAGGTATTCTATGCTTCGTGCATAGATCTTTTCATAGACACACTAATCTCTGTTAATCTTTGCCTGTCGTCATTTGCGGCTCCATTTTTGAAACGAGAGTGCGACAGTCTTTGCTTCCTCAGCATTTTCCGAATTTCGTTATTAAACCACTATGGGCCTTTTCTGTCCTTAATAAACTTACTTGGCACATACTTGTCCAGAGCACGATTTACAATCTGTTTAAAACTAGCCATAATTCATGTATTTCCATCATTATAGATCTAAATGATTGCAATTGATTGTTTAAGTGAGATGCTAACAAATGCTTATCTAAACTGTTGAAACAAAATACATGTTTCATACTCGAAATCACTCGCAGACGATGCAAACAATATTGTCTTCAAAAGAATACATTGTCAAGCCATAGAATGGCCCGGTAAGTATTGTGCATCCATACACGTCAAATCGTTTGAATAATTTTGAAACGGAATCTTGTAGTGTAATTAAAAATCCGTATGCACTTTTCTCACTACTCTTATTTACACTAGTTGTTGTAAAATTCAACATCAAAGTATCTCGGTACTTTCAGATTCACGTAATAATTTGACGTATCTTTTTAGTGATATTTTAATTCTGCATCGAAACTAATCTATGAGCAGTATTTGAGAAAACTTTGGTCGCTAAAAATTGAAAATAATAAAATAAGTTGTTAATCCCTCATGTTCTGACACGAAGTAGTTTTAGTGTTTCTTTTAAATAGAAGGTTTATTGAATTGTTCACTACGTTTTACGGTGTCGGTGTAAACCGCTTAATATGTCGTTATGTACAAGGGTTGGAGAAAATTATGGAAACACCGCGAGAAATGCGCGCTTGGACATAAATGCAGATGCTGGCCTAGCCTGCAGATTGTGCTGTTGTAACTGACCACGAACGGCAACTGTGAAACGTCTTCAATACGTCGCAAGTGTCATTCGTGTCAAGAACAGTGTTTTGTGTAGTAGTGAGCACATTACGTAGGACCTAAGTCTGCTCCAACTGGGTGAATTGTTGGTGGTTCTGTAGCTAAAGTGTTCGATGCTTTAAGATTTATGCCACAATTTGGAAGAAGGTGTGTGTTCAACGATCGGGACAGACGGTCACTGAAGTGGACTGTGATGGAAAATAGTAGGATGACAGCTTCATAAGTCACTTCAGAACTGAGTGACGTACTCGTGAAATCTGTCAGCACCAAACGAACACGAAGGGAGCTCCATAAGCTGGTAACTGCAGGGCATGCAGGAATTCTAAAATTACATCTCAGTGATGCAAATGCCCTTAAGAGGAAAACGTGCTGCCGAAGTAATGAAACCTGTACTATCGTGCATTACAAGAAAGTCGTTCGTTTCGATGAGTCTGCTTTCACACTGTTTCCAATTTCTGGCCGAGTTTACGTCTGGCTTACGCCGTTCCAAGCCTACGGGCAGACTGCTTGTTACCAAGATCGAAACATATCGCGGGTTCTGTGATCATTTAGGTAGCCATATAATGGTATTCCATAGGCTCCCGGAGTTACTCTGTGTCGCGTTACAGGCAAGGACTACATGAGCATCCTAGCCGGTCGGGTCGCTCCTCGTCCTGTATTTGATCCCCAAAGATAATGCTATGTTTCAAGACGATAGCGCCACTATTCATACAGCCTGGACCATTTCTGCGAGCACGACGAGTAATTTTCGCCTCTCTCCTGGCCATCAAAATCACCACATTTCAATGTTATTGGGCTTCTGTGGTCTACTTTGCTAAGAAATTGGCGTGAACGCATTCCACCTCCATTATCGTTAACTGTACTTGTTTGTACCCTTTCTGAGATGAGTAGAAGCCATTTTGAACGACAGTGGTTTTCTTACATCGTACTATATACGGTAATGTGTTATGTTTTTCATGCTTCTGTATTTTCGTCCCCGTCCCTTTACTTCTACGTATCGCTCACAATTAAAACATACAATTTTTAACAATATATCGATACCCCCATGAGGAAAGTATATCAAAAATTTTCCACCCCTGAACATAGATCTTCGCTTTAACAAACAATTTTTTTAAAGAAAGGAATCCTTTGAAATTTAAATGTTATAAAAATGAACCTTATCAGATCATTGTAAATAAAATTAACAACACGATTTATAATGAAGCAAGTTAAACATTTATTGCTTTCTTAAACAGGCATTAACGTCTACGAACAATTACAGAAACTTATACAAAACCACTCTCAAAAAGTGTTCTTAACCAGAAAAATATTACAGTATCTTGAACTGATCTTAAGCTATTTGTTACGTTTTTGTCACTATGATTGCTCTTTCTCTGCATAAAACAACTTATACTAAATAGCGAAACGCACTGTTCCTTGCCTGAATCTCAGCAAGGGAAGAGTGAAAAATTTTAAACACCTTCTTTAATACACATAATTGTTCTCCAGTACTCTACATAGCAGCGGTTGGCGTTTTTGAAAACAGTATATATCAAATACATTTTATTCGTTCAATTCTGTAGGAAATAATATATTTTTAACCGATTCAAACAGTGCGCTCCTTACTTTTTTTTACAAACATTGTTATTTGATGCAATGGAACATCTGTAGTGATAGATTAACCTACATTCCGTCGGATCTCACATTCGTCACGTTCATACCCAGCTGGAACGAATTACACAACGAGTCAACAAGTATGTTAGTACTGCCTTACTATCTGTTGTACGCATTGTAAATACAGACATAATCTACATCTACATGGATACTCTGCAAATCACATTCAAGTGCCTGGCAGAGGGTTCATCGAACCGCCAGCACAATTCTCTATTATTCCAATCTCGTATAGTGAGTGGAAAAAATGAACACTTATATCTTTCCGTACGAGCTCTGATTTCCCTTATTTTATCGTGGTTATCGTTCTTCCCTATGTAGGTCGGTGTCAACAAAATATTTTAGCATTCGGAAGAGAAAGTTGGTAATTGGAATTTCGTGAGAAGATTCCGTCGCAACGAAAAACGCCTTTCTATTATTGATTTCCAGCCCAATTCCTGTATCATTTCAGTGACACCCCCTCCCGTATTTCGCGATAATACAAAATGTGATGTCTTTCTTTAAACTTTTTCGATCTACTCCGTCAGTCCTATCTGGTAAGGATCCCACACCGCGCAGCAGTATTCTAAAAGAGGATGTACAAGCGTAGTGTAGGCAGTCTCCTTAGTAGGTCTGTTACATTTTCTAAGTGTCCTGCCAATAAAACCCAGTCTTTGGTTAGCCTTCCCCACAGCATTTTCTGTGTGTTCCTTCCAATTTAAGTTGTTCGTAATTGTAATACCTAGGTATTTAGTTGAATTTACGGCTTTTAGATTAGCCTGATTTATTGTGTAACCGACGTTTAAAGAATTCCTTTTAGAACTCATGTGTATGACCTCACAATTTTCGGTATTTAGGATAAATTGCCACTTTTCGCACCATTCAGGTATCTTTTCTAAATCGTTTTGCAGTTCGTTTTGATCTCCTGATGACTTTAATAGTCGATAAACGACAGAGTCATCTGCAAACAACCGAAGACGGCTGCTCGGATTGTCTCCAAAATCGTTTATATAGATAAGGAACAGCAAAGGCCTATAACACTAACTTGGGGAACGCCAGAATACACTTCTGTTTTACTCGATGGCTTTCCGCCAGTTACTACGAACTGTGACCTCTCTGACAGGAAATCACAAGTCCTGTCACGTAACTGAACGATATTCCATAAGCACACAATTTCAATACGAGCCGCTTGTGTGGTACAGTACCAAAAGCCTTCCGGAAACCCAGAAATACGAAATTGATCTGAAATCCCTTGTCAGTAGCACTTCTCATTTCATGTGAATAAAGAGATAGTTGTGTTTCACAGGAACCATGTTTTCTAAACCCATGTTGACTGTGTGTCAATAGACCGTTTTCTTCGAGGTAATTCATAACGTTCGAACACAACATATGTTCTAAAATCCTGGTGCATGTCGACGTTAACGATATGGGCCTGTAATTTAGTGACTTACTCCTACTACCTTTCTTGAATATTGGTGTGCCTGTCGAGAGAACGGTTGTATATGATTGTTAAGTATGGCGCTTCTGCATCAGCATACTCCGAAAGGAACCTATTTGGTATACAGTCTTGACCGGAAGACTTGCTTTTATTAAGTGATTTAAGTTGCTTCACTACTCCGAGGATATTTACTTCGACTTTACTTATGTTAGCAGCTGTTCACGATTCGAGTTCTGGAATATTTACTTCGTCTTCTTTTGTGAAGGCATTTCGGTAGGCTGTGTTTAGTAACTCTGCTTTGGCAGCACCATCTTCGATAGTATCTCCATTGCTATCGCGCAGACAAGGCATTGATTGTTTCTTGCCGCTAACGTACTTCACATACGACCAGAATCTCTTAGGATTTTCTGCCAGGTTTCGAGACAGAGTTTCGTTGTGGAAACTGTTATAGGCATCTCGCATTGCAGTGCTAAATGTCGAGCTTCTGCAAAAGATAGCTAATCTTGAGGATTTTACGTCTGTTTAAATTTGACATGTTTGTTGCGTTGTTTCTGCAACAGTGTACTAACCCCTTCTGTGTACCAAGGAGGATCAGCTCCGTCGTTTGTTAATTAATTTGGTATAAATCTCTCAATTTCTGCCGATACTATTTCTTTTAATTTAAGCCACATCTGGTCTTTCTTATATTATTAATTTGAAATAAATGGATATTGTCTCTTAGGATGGCGTCAAGTGAATTTTTACCTGCTTTTTTGAATACGTGTATTTTTCGGTTATTTTTCGACGATTTTGGGATTGCAATATTCAATCTCGCTACGAGAACTCTGTGTTCACTAATCCCTGAATCGGTTGTGATGCTCGTTATTAACTCAGGATTGTTTGTTGCTAAGAGGTCAAGTGTGTTTTCGCAACCGCTCACTATCCGCGTGGCCTACACAAAACAATTTTCAGAGACTGCGTTTAGCACAATTTCGGACGATATTTCATGCGTACCTCCTGAATGAAACACGTATTTTCGCCAACATAGCGAGGGTAAATTAAAGTCACCGCCAACGAGTATCGTATGAGCTGGGTACGTGTTTGAAATCAAATTCAAGCTTTCTTTGGACCTTTCAGCAACTGTAGCGTCTGAATTGTGAGGTCGATAAAAGGTTGCAATTATTATTTTTTCCAATTGCCAACAATGACCTCTGCCCATACTAACTCACAGGAAGTTTCTACTTCGATTTGCCGACAAGATAAACTATTTCTGACAGCAACGAACACGCCACCGCCAGCCGTGTTTAGCGTATCCTTTCGGAACTCCGTTAGGTCATTCGCAAAAATTTCGGCTGAGCTTGTATCCGGCTTTAGCCAGCTTTCAGTACCTATAACGATTTGATCATCAGTGATTTCTATTAGCGCTTGGAACTCTGATACTTTCCCAACACAGCTACGACAATTTAGAACTGTTACACCAATGGTTCCTGTAACTACGTTCTTCCTGTGTTCAGCCTGTACCCTTTGTGACTGAAGCCCTTCTTGTGTTTTTCCGAGACCCTCTAATCTAAAAAGACCTTCCAGTCCACGCCACACAGCCCCTGCTAGCCATGTAGCAGCCTCCTGCATATAGTGGGCACCTAACCTATTCAGCGGAACCCGATACCCAACTACCCATTGGCGCAAGACGAGGAATCTACACCCTACACGGTCGCAGAATCGTCTGAGCCTCTGACTGAGACCATCCACTCGGCTTTGTAGCAGAGGTCCACGATCGGTCCTGTCGACTATGCTCTAAATTGTCAGCTCTGCTTCCATCTTGTAAGCAAGACTGACAGCCTTTACCACTTATGTTAGCCACTCGAAACCAGAGAGAACCTTTTCTGATCCAAAGTGACACACGTCATTGGTACCGACGTGAGCCACGATCTGCAGTTGGCTGCACCCTGTGTTCTTCATGGCATCCGCGAGGACCCTTTCCACATTTGGAATGATTCCACCTGGTATGCAAATGGTGTGCACATTGTTTACTGACCTTGTCAGCCTAGTTCCTAAGGGGCCCCATAACACGCCTAACATTGGAGATCCCAACTACCAGTAATCCCACCATCTGCGATTGCCCAGATCTTGCAGACTGATTGGCTTCCTCTGAAATAGGACAGGCGACAGCATCTGCCTCCGCGAGAGTGTCAGCCACAGACACCACCTGGAACCTGGTGGTCGGACAAACCAGGGAGGCCTTACTTGCGGCCGCCTGGGAAGTCTTTCGCCGCCTGCTTCGCCTCGGGGCGACCTTCCTCTCGATCACAGGTTTGGGGTCAGCTTCAGAGCGAGCTGTAACTGGGTTGGCCACCGGTGAGGACCGATTGGAGGACTCTGACGTGCTGGACGTCCGGTTGGATCCCCACGGCCGGCCCACAACAGTGGTGCCCATCCACTGCAGCCACAACCTGTGCAACCGAAGCCATCGCAGCCTGAAGCTGAGAGCGAAGTGTCACCAACTCGGCTCGCATCCGCACACAACAATCGCAGTCCCTGTCCATACTAAAGACCGTGGAAAACTGAACTATGCAGATAAACGGAGTATTGGCACATGCTGTGGAACTCTACTCTAGACCCTGACAGAAACGCACGAACTGCGTCTAGTAATATGCAGATAATCTACCACCTAACTACCGAAGCACTCAGGTGAAGCTAAATAATTTGACACTGATTAGGAACTTGTAATATGTCACAAAATCGGTTTACTTTCCGACGCAGACGAAAACGCGACAACTGTGGCTATTAGGTATTAAATTTACAAGCAGAAACTCAAGAAACTAATCTATTAAACACACAGATGATACAATAAAATTGGCTCCTGGTTGTTGTGGTAGTGGTCTTCAGTCCAGAGACTGGTTTGATGCAGCTCTCCATGCTACTCTATTCTGTGCAAGCTTCTTCATCTCCCAGTACCTACTAAAACCTACATCCTTCTGAATATGTTTAATTTATTCATCTCTTGGTCTCCCTCTACTATTTTTACCCTCCGCGCTGCCCTCCAATAGTACACTGGTGATCCCTTCATGCCTCAGAACATGTCCTACCAATTGATCCCTTCTTCTAGTCAAGTTGTGCCACAAATTTCTCTTCTACCCAGTTCTATTCAGTACCTTCTCATTAGTTATTTAATCTACCCATCCTACCCCATCTACCCCATCTACCCCATCTTCAGCATCCTTCTGTAGCTCTATTCTCCGTCTGTCTAAACTATTTATCGCCTACGTTTAACTTCCATACATGGCTACACTGCATACAAATACTTTCAGAAAAGATTTCCTGACACCTAGATCTATACTCGATGTTATCAAATTTCTCTTCTTCAGAAACGCTTTCCTGGCCATTGCCTTGCTCCTGGTTAGGAACTCGTAAATGTCACAATATCGGTTACTTCCCTGTTGCTGCGTCAGTCTCGGTCGGTTACTGCTGCCTGTTGTAAAAAATACGTAACAAAGATGCTGTTTCGTGATAATCCATATATAATCATAAACACTATGAAAACGATAAAGCGATCGTGTAGAAAACACATAATACATTACTGCAGTAGATAAATGTAGTAAATAAGGAAATGTGACAAGAGGAAGTGACACTTCTGCTTACGCCCCTGTGTCAGATGGTTCACTAGAAAACGCCCACCTTCCTAAACGCCGGAGAACAATGTGCCACCCACATACTGAACAGATGTGTAGTTTGAGTTCACTAATTTGACAAATGGTCGTTTAAAAAAACTTTATGTGACATATTGGTAAGCAAATACACTCCTGGAAATTGAAATAAGAACACCGTGAATTCATTGTCCCAGGAAGGGGAAACTTTTTGACACATTCCTGGGGTCAGATACAGCACATGATCACACTGACAGAACCACAGGCACATAGACACAGGCAACAGAGCATGCACAATGTCGGCACTAGTACAGTGTATATCCACCTTTCGCAGCAATGCAGGCTGCTATTCTCCCATGGAGACGATCGTAGAGACGCCGGATGTAGTCCTGTGGAACGGCTTGCCATGCCATTTCCACCTGGCGCCTCAGTTGGACCAGCGTTCGTGCTGGACGTGCAGACCGCGTGAGACGACGCTTCATCCAGTCCCAAACATGCTCAATGGGGCACAGATCCGGAGATCTTGCTGGCCAGGGTAGTTGACTTACACCTTCTAGAGCACGTTGGGTGGCACGGGATACATGCGGACGTGCATTGTCCTGTTGGAACAGAAAGTTCCCTTGCCGGTCTAGGAATGGTAGAACGATGGGTTCGATGACGGTTCGGATGTACCGTGCACTATTCAGTGTCCCCTCGACGATCACCAGAGGTGTACGGCCAGTGTAGGAGATCGCTCCCCACACCATGATGCCGGATGTTGTCCCTGTGTGCCTCGGTCGTATGCAGTCCTGATTGTGGCGCTCACCTGCACGGCGCCAAACACGCATACGACCATCATTGGCACCAAGGCAGAAGCGACTCTCATCGCTGAAGACACGTCTCCATTCGTCCCTCCATTCACGCCTGTCGCGACACCACTGGAGGCGGGCTGCACGATGTTCGGGCGTGAGCGGAAGACGGCTGATACCCCAGGAGCCACAGTGTCCCTAATTTGCTGGGAAGCGGCGGTGCGGTCCCCTACGGCAGTGCGTAGGATCCTACGGTCTTGGCGTGCATCCGTGCGTCGCTGCGGTCCGGTCCCAGGTCGACGGGCACGTGCACCTTCCGCCGACCACTGGCGACAACATCGATGTACTGTGGAGACCTCACGCCCCACGTGTTGAGCAATTCGGCGGTACGTCCACCCGGCCTCCCGCATGCCCACTATACGCCCTCGCTCAAAGTCCGTCAACTGCACATACGGTTCACGTCCACGCTGTCGCGGCATGCTACCAGTGTTAAAGACTGCGATGGAGCTCCGTATGCCACGGAAAACTGGCTGACATTGACGGCGGCGGTGCACAAATGCTGCGCAGCTAGCGCCATTCGACGGCCAACACCGCGGTTCCTGGTGTGTCCGCTGTGCCGTGCGAGTGATCATTGCTTGTAGAGCCCTCTCACAGTGTCCGGAGCAAGTATGGTGGGTCTGACACACCGGTGTCAATGTGTTCTTTTTTCCATTTCCAGGAGTGTATAATGCAACATCCGTTTCAGATACTACATTTCATTGAACATTGGCCTAAAAGCGTTTGTGGATAAGAACCACTCAAGAGTGGGATGGTACGCTTTCTCACTGTTGGTACCTTTGTGAACATAGCTGATCGTGAATTATTAGAAAACTGAAAGTAATCAACGATTGAATCACAAGTAAAGAAGCTTTACCTGAGGTGCTGGAAGATATGTGCCCCTTTCCCGACACCCAATCCCGTAAGAAAACATTGCTAGAAATATGAAGTGTCCCTGATGACTTATCATGCTGGGCGCGATGAATGGCACAATGGAATGTTAGCAGATATATTTTGCTAGTTGTGTAGGACCCACCTGAGCCCACACTCGTCAGTTTTCCTCCACTGTTCAAAAATTTCTGCACCTCGTTGTCCATTGTATACCAATTGCTGTACTACTGTAAAGTAGCTGTTCTATATGTGGCTCCGTTGACGGAACAACCTGCCGCAAGTTTCGAAACCTCTGTGTCTCGTATTCAACAGTAATTGCAAAAACTTTGTCCGCGAATATCCATACAAGAAATTTTGATTTTGCCTCCCGAAGATCCCAAGAAGACATCGGTTAAAAACTGATCTCAAATCAATGAATTAAAACAAGAGTTCCATAATTATGTATGAAATTACTGTTACGGAGTAGGTATGGATAATCTGAGAATAATTATAGAAAGATTGAAATGAAATTTTCACTCTGCAGCGGAGTGTGCGCTGATATGATACTTCCTGGCAGATGAAAACTGTGCGCCGGACAGAGACACGACACCTATGCCTTTCGTGGGCAAGTGCTGTACCATATCTCGCGTAGAACACAATTTTAATCTGCCAGGAAGTTTCAAGAGGTAGACTGTCTAACGTTAGCTGCCTTTGAGAATAACACACTTTACGACGTTATCGATACTTGAACTATTGAGAAAATCATCTCCGATTCCAACAAAAAATCCAGTCTCAGTTGGTCCACGATGACCAGGGGACTTCAGCTGTTTAAGTAGCTGTCAGTGTCAATAACATTCACCAACAGCCGTGTGCTTTAAGATATTATTTTATTTTATTCTCAAGGCTACCAGTTTCGGCAGTTCATTATGCCGTTTTCAGGCCACATACCCTTCTATCCAAATAAACGAACTTGTCGTATAGCACCATAAATCACTGGATATCGTGAATTCAATAGTAATAAAACTGCTCAGCTCAGTAGCTCAGTTGCTGTCACATCTTAGAATGAAGCAATTGTATAAAAATTAAATTCACGATATCCTGTAATTTATGGCGCCATCCAACAAGTTCGTTTATTTGCAAAGAAGTGTATGGGGCCTGCAGGTGGCACAATGAAATGCCGAAACTGGTAGCCTTGAGAATAAAATAAAATAATATTTTAAAGTACATGGCTGTTGGTGAATTTTATTGAACTTGAAATATAAACTTCAGATAACAATGTTTCAGATTGTTAAAAGAATAAAACAGGAATCACGTCTATTAAGTGTTCTACGATTACCCTAACTAAATGCAGTGAAAAGAAAATCAGTTACACTAGTCGTAATGCCCGTCGCTGAGTTATTAAGATGCCCAGAAAGCAAGTTTGGACGTCACTTTGACATATGCGTCATTCTGCACAGTTCACCGACGCAAAATATTATTCCCGAAGCTTGTTCACGAGTTCATTGCCCTCTGTTAGCAGACATATCTGGCAAACGAACCAAAGCCCTGAAAAGTAACAAAAACAAATATTTCGATGGCGCGATATCAAATTAGCCCTCCCTCAATAGCCCGTTTATTTGCTATTCGATTTTTTTCTCCCACAGGAATATTTAAACGTCTAGTAATTCTTTGTTATGAACTGTAGTTCATGAAACGGTATTATAGACAGTTTCAGTCTGGAAACTGTCAACATGATTTCTGGCAAAAAAACGACATTCCGTTTTCGAAGAGGATGACTGATTTACTATGAGATACTATTTTTTATTTTTGGCAAAATCACTTTTATCACTGTGTTATAAAGATGTGACTGTGTCAAAAATAAAAAATAAATAATATCTAATAATTTCTGTGAACGTTGTCCGTATCTGCATAGTGAATCGGCTGTACGCCGAGCTAATTATCATAATTTTATTTTATCACCATTGGCATAGTTCGTGTAAGGAACACGCTGCAAATAAATCGGGTTAACGAATAAAAAAGTTTAAAATGTGTGGTATATGAGCTGCTTTCATAGAGTTAAATGGCAAAATTAATTGTTACACTGTGGTAACCTTGATTGATTTTTGTGTCTTACTCATTATTTTAGAGCGAATTGCTGCAAACGTCCCTCAAATAACATCTGTTCGCATAAAATCTCAACATCAGATATTTAACAAGCAGACCCTACACAAAACACTACATATTTAATTAATACTATTTTCTTCTTGAGACTACGTTCTCTGTACTCGTGACATGTTTTTGACGTAACCAGATTACTTTTAGAGCGGTAACGGTGGTACAATAGACAAGACGTGGACTCTGATTATAGAAACGGAAGACTTTAAACGCTGATTTTCTCATCCTAATTCGGGATTTTCGTTGATTCCATACATATTATTAGATTAGTACTGGTACTCTTCCTTCGTTTACGCTAAGCTAAGTTCTCCTACTCTCTTCTTCCTCCGTTTGTGTTGAGCTGAAACGATGCCTAGTTTCCTACTTCGACAGAATAATAAACACAAAACTTTGTGTTTCTTTTTTTATTTAATATTTTATATTTTTATTTATTTTTATTTTTATTTATCTATTTATTTATTTTATTTATTTTTATTTAATATTTAATATTTTTTATTTAATATTAAAGTGACATCTGACGATTCATGACTCGTCAGTTTCATAATTCTTTCAGGCATGCATTTCTGTTGAAAATGGTTAAAATGGCTCTGAGCACTATGGGACTTAACTGCTGAGGTCATCAGTCATCTAGAACTTAGAACTACTTATACCAAACTAAACTAAGGACGGCATACACATCCATGCGCGAGGCAGGAATCGAACCTGCGACCGTAGCGGTCGCAGGGTTCCTGACTATAACACCTAGAACATCTCGGCCACCCCGACCGGCTGCATTTCTATACATATCTGGGGAAATACAACATATTCGTGCGAAACAGAGGCAAGGCTGTGTGGAATTACTAAAATGAAGTTCATGAACAGGTGAATTTTCGTCGAAGCAGCTCTCTTGATTTTTCTCAGTCACGTCGGGAAATACCGGAACTGAACTGCTGATTTCATTGTTTCCAAAAGAATTTCTGATAATCCGAGCAATTCTTCAGCAGATACCTTGTTAATGAATCATGATTCATAAACGAAAAGACATACAAACTGCTACAGAATCATCGAAACGCATGTAAAAGTTACCAAGAATTTGGATTTCGCAATGACAGAGAATCATCCTTTGACATCCAAAGTGACCAAGCTGGGAATGGAAGGGGCGCTGACGTTTGAGTGCCTGGCATTAGGTGGCAGCACAATGCACCTAATATGAAAAACATATGTTTTTGTGGGTGTCCGGATACTTTTGATCACATAGTGTATATACAAGGTTGTACCTAAGGCGACTTAAAACGTATTTCACTTTCGTTAATCATTTCAAACTGTCTATCGATATGTTTTATGTGAATGTAAGATGTGCCAACCTGAAGTCTTTCATGACAGAAAGATTGTGAATATTTATTTATTGTAATTTGAGACTGTATACAATAAACTTTACCATCTGATCGTAATATTAATGAGGAGATATATATTTTAATTACCTTTATAGTACCATTAGCTTTAAGTTTCTACATGTGACTAGCTGAAAAAGAACAATTAGCAAGTCAAAAAGTGACCCTGTCACTAATTCTAACTTTGCCCAAAAATTGTCTCGAAACAGCTTGTCACTTTTAGCATTTCACACATTAACGTACATAAAAAAGAGGGTACGACACAGATAAGTTTGCCTAAAGGTGCTGACTGTCGTTGCCATCTGCTGCCGGCTGCTCACTTTAAGCCGGTACTACACGACAGATCCGTCGTATACAACAATTTAGTATTAACGCTCCAAGCGTCCATTTCTGGTACTGCCAACGCATTCTTTCGGCCTGTTACATTATTGGTCGTCAAACTGCGAACCGCGGGCCGCGTGCGGCCTGAATTAAGTATTCTTGCGGCTCGCGCTCCTCAGCCGTACTTAATAACAATATACATCTAGCAGCTAACAATCAAGTTGTGTCAGTTCATTAAGCGTTACCCAGGGTGCACCACGTGGAGGCGAGCTAACTTTAGACCCCCCAAGTCCAAAAAAGGCAACTAAGTTAATAGATCATTTAGAGTGTAGTTTTCCTATTCAGCAACAAACAAATGTACTTACAGATAAACTTGTATTTGAAAGTGTGCTTGATTTTTATTGACGCCCAATTAATTGCAGTCAGCAAGACACTGGAAGTCTCCTGCAGAAATACTGAGCCATTCTACAGTTACAATCACCTATATTTGAGAAATAGTTAGCAGCTGAGGATTTTGTGCACGAACTCACCATCTTTCATAAATGCTCAATAGGATCCATGTCGTGTTATCTGGGTACCCAAATTATTTGTTCGGACTGATTCAATGTTCCTCAAACTAGTTGCTAATCTGTTGACATGGCGCATTGTCATCCATAAAAAAAGTCTGAAGTTGTCTGCAAACATGGAGTCTATCAGTGGCTACAGTTGATCGAATAGCCAAACATAACCATTTCTAGTCAATGATCTGTTGGACCATAGGATTCAGTCAATTTCATGAAAACACAACCGACACCATTATGGAGGCACTAGCAGCCTGCACAGTCACTTCTTGGCAACTTAAGGCCATAGCTTCGTGGGATCTGCGCCATACTCGAACTTTCCCGTTAGCTATTACCAACTGTAATCGGGACTCATCTGACAAGGCCACGGTTCGCCAGTCGAATAGAATCCAACAGACACGGTCGCGAACCCAGGAGAGGTGCTGCAGGCGGTGTCGTTCTGTTGGCAAACGCACTCCCGTCGCTCGTCTGTTGCGGCAGCCCATTAACTCCAAAAATTACCTCACTGTCCTAACGGATACGTTCATCGTACATCCCACATTGATTTCAGTTGTTGTTTGACGCTGTGTCACTTGTCTGTTAGCACTGAAATTCTCCGCAAACGCCACTTCTCGATAGTCAAGTGGGGCCGTCGGCCTTGCGTTGTTCGTGGTGGGTTGTAATACCTCAAATATGGTTTACTTGGCACACTCTCGACACTGTGGCCATCGGAATTTTGCATTCCCTAATGAGTTCCAATGTCTTGTTAGTCTAGCTGCAACTACTATTCCGCGTTCAATGTCTCTTCATTCCCCTCATGCGGTCACATTTAGGTCGTAAAACTTTTCACGTGAACCACCTAACTACAAATGAGAGCTCTGCCAATGCAATGGCCTGTTATACCCCGTGTACGTGGTACTACCGCCTCTGTACTTGTATGTGTCCATATGGCTGTCCCATGATGTTTCTCACTCCAGTGTATTTGTACAATAAATTGACTGTAGCGAAAGCGGTTAGAAGATCTGCTAGAAAGACACGTTATGTGGGTTTCGTAGAAATGAGGTGGAAGGATAATACTGAGTGTGATGGTCCATTCCTGGATAAGGAAACTTTTTATAGTGATTGCAAAAACCTCAAACATTTTCCTAATATGGGATTTCGGAGTTTTATGATTATTATTCAATTCTTCAGGCATGCGCCTGTAATTACTGACACACATAGCTTCCTACGGCTGAACGATACACTCATTTTACTAAACTTGTAAACAGGAACATTTCAATATTTTATAGAAAATGTATATGATCGACCTTCAGGCAAAGCTTACATTCAGTACTAGCTTGTTCAGAGATGATTTGGGAACCTCATAAAATTCATATGCTCAAGAATAATAGTTTTCGTAAATCGGTTGCGTATTGAGTACGATCAGTAACAAGCTGTGGTACACTCAAAGCGATTGTCACTTTTTACCACTGACCACGTACGACGCTCTCAACAATAAAATAATGAGCGATAAGACAGGAGCAGTTGCCTCGGAACATTGCGATACTTAGTAGCGACGAGTGAGTTCGTTCTGAGTGGCTGCGTGCTGTGCCAAGTATTTCCTGCTATTTAACTAATATGTCACAGAGTTATTAGCTTTTGAAGGCTGTCTGAACTTCATGGAGTTCTAATGAGAAGAAATAGATCCCTTAGCAGACGAGATTCTATTGAGGAACATGTAAGTGAGCAGACAACGTCTTTTCTCAGATTTCGCATATACACACAGTGATGTTGCGATGCGATGTATACTCTGCTACTGCTGATCGCTGTCATGTCAGTCCTTCGATAGAAGCATTAATAATTTTTTAAGGTTCAGTCCTTTCAGGTCCATTTTACAAATTACATCGATTCCTTCCAGTGATCCAAGTTAAATGCTCAGACTACGAGAGTAGTTTCACAAAACAGTCTCGTTTCGTCATCCGCTAGCGCTTACGGTAAGTACGGTGTAATCATTTGAAGATTACCACGTACCACGTTCTTTAGACTTCTGTTAATACAGATGGATTTCCTTTATTGTCATGCATATTGCGTCAATTCAAATGAATTTCTTGTATTGTCATGCATATTGGACAGCCATCGAGCTATCGTAAATACGTTCGAGCTTAATTTAAACAAATTATATACATTACCACTCATTTTACGGGAATATATGGTTTCTCATTTTGTGTTTCGTGACTTATTAACTGTAATGACACTTGTATATTTTGTAGAACTGATAACTGGCTGTGTATTTGTAAGACGTCGTTGTATGTGCGACATGATTAAAATCGGCACAAATTTTAATTTCTTATGCAACAGATAGTCAACAGCGAGATAACTTCCGATTCTCTTTCATAAAGGAATCTATCACTCTGCAACGATTTACTTGCTGCAGTACAACTACCAGTCAAGTTGAAACTATGTGCAAACCACTGACTTGAAACCAGAGCGGTGCCTTCCACTAGCGTCGGCGTTACCAGCTAGCTGAGCTCTCCGAGTATGTCTTCTGGCTAAACTTAATGCTTCCGTTTCATCATGGCTCTCTTTGCAATTTCGTCGCAGAGAGAAAATTTTATTTTCGCTTCTACGATTTTTGCTAAGACTTCAAAAGGCAAAGATCTGGTTTCGAATACGGCATACGCAGTTTTAGTATGCCTGGCAGTGAGAGAAACGGTTGCTTGCTTTTGTAGGCCAGCCTCAGTAACTGAATCGAGAAATGTTCACTTCCGCTGCATGCAAGGTTGCACAGACATGTCGCCGAATGAAGTGGTCTTTTCTCTGTTCTCGATTACCTAGTGGCAGAGTTTGCCAATTTCGCTGGGACTTCATCTAAGAGCTTACCATCAGCAGCTTAAGATATCTCACCATCTGTTGTCCTACTCCGTAGCGCCGTGTGAGGTGGCAAAATTTGGCAAATAAATTTATTTCAGTTTTCAGTCCTTATGTCAACCAGCTTCAGCAAAATCTTAGACGCGTTGTTTCCATTGTTAATGAGTCCCATCTTCGTGCATGTATAGCTCATTAGTCCAGTAAGATTGCAAAACATAAATGCAGTCAATAGATCTCCCTGGACACTACAAAGTGATTTTCCCAAAATCCGAGATGTGTTGGTTTTGGAGTAGGCATATATTTCATATTTACTATCTTTGGGTATGTGACCTTTCTCTTAATCTTTATTAACCTAGATAGAACCTTATAGAATTTAGTAATATATCGTCATTATGACGTATGGCTCGGTAAATGCTGTAACATTATCAGCAAAGGCCAACGTGTGAAAAAGAGATGGTAAAAGTGTGTGACAGACAGCGTCAAATGCCACTCGTCTGACATTAGCAATTTCATTAAAGAGTCTATGGTGGGAACAGAGATCCTGGAATTTTAATCCATTTATGAGTTTCTGGGTCATTTTACTGACTGCAAGCACAAAGCTAACAAACATTACACAAAGATAATTTCTGTTTTTCATTGGCGATATTACATTAAAACAACAGACATCAATAGAAACAATGAATCTGCACACGTAGATGGAAAAACGATGTCAAACAGATCATATATGGACAGTCGTTGTGAATTTTTCCATCTATAAATGTATACTTCTGAGGAACTGCTTATTTGCAGGAGAAATTCAATACACATTGCGGTGTGGTATAATTATTACCGCCCGTATCTTGCTGTATACTACAAAAATTGCTCTTGGCAAAATATATATTTGCATAGTATTACTGTATGTCTCCTCGACTCCGAATTCTCCGTTGTAGTAGTTATGTGGAAACAAAAAGCAAGAAAATCAAAATGAGGTGGCACTAGAAAGAAAATATTCATCACGCTGCTAGGAAAAAATTATGGAACATCACTGTACGTAAAGCGAAAAGTGCTTGAAAATTTTCAGTTCGTTGGACAGAAAATAATTAAAACCGTTACCAACCTCCTAATGAAATTTTGAGCGGGCATGTTAGGTACTGAATTACCTCACCCAGCCGGTAAAAAACGAGAAATGCTTCCGCTAAAGCAAAGAGCATGTATTTCACACCCCCGTAAGTGGAAAAATCCGTTCACTGTAGCCACACGCTAAAGTGGGTAGCTATGCTCATCAGACCAGCAACTCTAGTATTGTTATCCTGCTCGACACTGCAGCTAATTTTCTATGTTGTATAATGAAGATGGTGTGCTCTTTGACAGACCAGTGCCAGAAGGGGCGACAGGAGGAAGTTGGAAAAATCGCGATGTAAATTAATATAATAGGCTGCGAGATCCATCGCTGTGCAGTTACACTGTAGACGAGAAACTCCTGGAAACAGTAACTGCCGTAAAACGCTTTCAAGTAACAATCTGGAGCGACCTACATTGCTATAATCACATAAAATAAGTAGTAGGAAACGTACATGTGAGACATGAAAAGCGGAATCTTAAGGAAATTTTAAGAAAATTAATCCACGAAGGGAAAAAGCAAAAAATCATTTCTTCGATTGATTTTTGAGTACAGTTCCATAGTCTGGGACCCTTACCCAGTTGGATTACTACATCTAATGAAGGGATGCGCGTTTTGTCACTGGGCAGTGGTCGGCGGAGAATGGAACGGAGGTACTCAACAAACAACGGTGACAGGCGTTAGATGAGAAATATTGAGCATCGGCTAGAGGTTTACCGCTAAAATTTCGAGAGGATGATTCCAGGAACATTCCGACACAATATTACTCCCTCCCAAAGATGACCAGATGTTTCAGTGTCTAAATTATATGCAGAATAATAAACTTTTTAGTACCCCACGGTCGTTTTACATCAAAAAGTCAGGAGCTACGTCGGTCACGACTGTCAAGCTTCAGGCTGCAGCAACATTAGAGCCGTGTCACAAATGATGCCACTGGAATGGTCTCAGTCTAGGCTGAATAGCAATGATGGGTTCGCTAATCTTGGGATACTGGCACCAACTCTGCCCCCTTACGTCTCAGCAGCAGACCCTATGTGCTACCGCTTTCTGAGAGTACATCAGAACCAGCAATGGATAGCTCTGAAACTGATTGCCGGCCGGAGTGGCCGACAGGTTCTAGGCGCTACAGTCTGGAACCGTACGACCGCTACAGTCGCTGGTTCGAATCCTGTCTAGGGCATGTATGTGTGTGGTGTCCATAGGTTAGTTAGGTTTAAGTAGTTCTAAGTTCTAGGGGACTGATGACCTCAGACGTTGAGTCCTATAGTGCTCAGAGCCATTTGAACCATTTTTTGAAACTGATTATTTGTTCCGGTATCCAAGTATTTTTTTCAAAGACGTCGGTAATATCATTTAGGATGTACCATGTTGTCTCATAGCACAGTATCTCCTTGACATCGGCTTCTCCAGTCTCTGTTGATCCGTAGTGGACGTGGGACAGCTGCTGGTTAAATATTTAACGAAGAAATTCGCTAAACGGCCGTGCAAATGGAAAAGTTATTTTATTTTATCCACTACTTCCGGCAATTCAGCACGCCATCTTGAGGCTCCATATGCAGCTCCAAAGGTATCGATATTGGCATACTGGGGTCATCTGTTTTTGGATGTCGCGTACTTCCAAGTGCTTTCTTCGAAGACCTGACTGGAACCCAGTATCGCGATTTTTCTATGTCAAAAGAATAATTTCTCCGCATCATCATTAACTTTTGACGTTGTTACAGGCTTGTTTCCCCAGCACAACATGACATACCAAATAGGAATAATTATTGATCACCACCAATACAGATCAAATCAGAATAATTGATTCCAACGAAAATGAAATATATATCAATACTTACTTAACATAGGTGATAGTTTCCCATACTGAAATGAATGTTCACCCATATAAGAGGCGCCTATGAAAGCGCTTTGCACTGGACTGTAAGTGAGCGGCTATGTAGCATGTCATAAAACTAGGCCGGGAAACCGTCCCAGAGAACTCAGAACGGACTAGGACATCTTTGAGGGTCACTGTCTTGTGGTCAGACTTATCATGTTTTGATGAGCCGCTGTGGGCACCGGAAGCTAAAACAAACAAAAATTGTCTCTCCAAGCTCTAACAGGATAACAGAATCTGCTCTTAATGAGTTGTGTGTGGAAGAGGGATACGTGCCATTTTTGGCAGCATCCCGAAAGAGTGATTTTGTGGACAGCGTAGCAGGAATTAGTCGAAATACATAGACTGCTATAAACAATGTCTGACGCAGGAGTGAGGAACAGGTAAGTTATGACATCTTTGAGATTGAAACTTCCTTGCAGATTAAACTGTGTGCCCGACCGAGACTCGAACTCGGGAGTTTTGCCTTTCGCGGGCGTAGTTGGATTCCATTTGAATACAATATTACCTCGCAGTAGGTTCATCTAAGCGGAGTCTGTAAAAGCGATTAATTCAGGGGAGAACTTGTATACTTTCCACCCCAGTGAAAGCTCAGCCATTCCTTTCCTGATGTATGTTTGTCTTTTTGTTGTGAGATTGATCAGCTCGTTTTTAGTTATAAAAGGATGAGTGAAATCTTGTCATTATTTTTGTAAATTTAAATAAGCTACTTTTCTCGTTCATACTCCTCAACCATTCACTGTTTATATTTTATTGTGGTGATACATGGATGCACCAGCAATAATGAATGTAATCGTACTAAATCAGTATTCGATGATTAATTTGAGTTCTAAAAATGACCACAAAGGCAACAATAGTGCCATGAGAAAATCCACTAATTTAATATATAAAAATTAAGGATGTAGCTCAGGGTTTGAAGATTGTTGAGAAGATAATACTTTAATGCCAATAAAGATACCAACATTTAGCGTCACATCATCATTTATTTCTGATAAAGCAAGCGACATCTTGCAGATGTATCAGATGTATTTTCTAACTTCCTAAAACGATAAATGAGATTTTAAGGACAGTCTCAGTCTCAGGTTACATGGGATTTACAACATTCCATGTGCGTGCGGAAGTAATTACATCGGTGAGTTTATCCACACCGTTTCTGCCGACTGTGCAGAACATCAACAGCATATTAGAAATCGAAAAACGGAGAAATCGGCAGCTGCTGAACACAGCCTCATAAACACACATAAAATACTGTTTGGAGAAACAAAAGTCTTGTCCCAGGCTTCCACATACTGGGATTCTACACTTAAAGAGGCTGTAGAAGTAAGAACGTGTGGAGAAACCAGCCGCGACGGCGGATATAATTTTAGCGGTGCATGAAAGCGAGCTCTCGATGCAGAGAAGGGTCACAGATATTCATCGCAATGTTTACGCTACGGCGGGAGCAGTGACGCCACCAGCGCAGACGTTGACACCATCTGCGACAACATGGTGAAACCACCGACCAATCAGATGCGGCCTTTGGGCTACATAAGGCCACCACAGCAGCAGTTCCGACAGTCAGTTGCCCCTAAAGAAGACGTGGTGGAAATCGTCAAAAGCTCGTCGTTTTACCATGAACTGACGCGGCAGGAAGTCCGAAAATGTTTCATGCAAAATTACATCAGAACTTCTGAATAATTGGGTTGGGGGGAGGGGGCCGTTGCATCCACACTATTAAATTTGGCGTACATGGTTTATGAGACTGGCGACCTACTATCAGACTTGCGGAAAAATCATGCATACAATTCCGAAGATAGCAGGTAAGCCCATATTCAGTTTCATTCCTGCCTTAGATACTGTACCACCACTGAAGTACTTGACAGAGTTACTAACAGACCATTCCATCTGGTAAGAATATGTAGATCTGTTCGAAGAGACGCTACACAAATTTCATGAAACAGGGTTTACTGCAAACCAGATAAAGTCGAAGTCTGTGAGGGACAAATACTTTTTTTGGGGGACATAATTTCATATTTAGAAATCTCATCAGGCCCAGACAAAAAAGATAGTGCAGTATGGAATTTCCCTTATCCTGTCACAAAAAAGCTAAAGCATTTTTTGTATTGTTTTCATTTTCTCGAAAGTTTGAGCCTAATCATCTTTTAAATATGTAAGAAGGCTGTTTAGGTTTTCTTATTGGTAACGCCACATAGCGCTCGGTATGAAAAATCACTGGCTGTGCTGTGCGCAGTCTGTTTTTAGTTTGCATTGTTGTCTGCCATTGTAGTGTTGAGCAGCGGCAGCTGGATGCTAACAGCGCGTAGCGTTGCGCAGTTGGAGGCGAGCCGCCAGCAGTGGTGGATGTGAGGAGAGAAATGGCAGAGTTTTGTAATTTGTAAGACTGGATGTCATGAACTACCATATATATTTTGACTATTAAAGTAAATACACTGTTTGTTCTCTATTAAAATCTTTCATTTGCTAAATATTCCTGTCAGTAGTTAGTGCCTTCAGTAGTTTGAATATTTTATTTAGCTGGCAGTAGTGGTGCTCACTGTATTGCAGTAGCTTGAGTGACGAAGATTTTTGTGAGATAAGTGATTTGTGAAACGTATAGTTAAATGTTAGTCAGGGCTATTCTTTCGTAGGGATTTTTGAAAATCAGATTGCGTTGCGCTAAAAATATTGTGTGTCCGTTTAAGCACAGTTACGTGCAGGTGGTCACTTACCTTTCTTACTGAAAAATTTACGACAGCAGTTTCCGCTACAGTGACAGTCTCATATAAAAATATTTTCACAGGTTGAAAATTTGCGTTAGAAATCTGTAGAAAACTTTTCACCAGCATAGTGATGCATTCACGCATATACACACATTTCATAACGCTTAAAGTACGATTCACGGTTTCCAACAACCTTTTTCACAAACCAGAGTCCCTAACCACTACTTGTTATTCCTTATCTTTCTTACATATACACATATTCGTAGACACTGCTTCAATTTTTCAATATAACAGATATGTAGCATAATCAAATAGCATCAGTTTATTTATCATAAACATACCGCAACAGCATGATACACATCGTCGTCGTAAAAATATCATAACATCTCAGTCAATTCTCAAAAACGTTGTAGCTTCCTCCAATAATTTCAAAACCTACAAAAAATTCTCTGCTCATTTCAATAGTGTCATCTATCTCAAACGTACTTTAAAAATCATGATCTCATACCAAATACGTCATTCAAAACTCTCATAGTATCACAATGGTTCTGAAAAATATGAAGGGTTCACACAGTACAGACAAAATACAATTTCATAAGTGTGAAGTTATCCAGCTGAGTAATTACGTAAACATGTGACACTGATGTAGTAAAATGAATGTTTGTCTCTCTCAGTTAAATAACCAGATAGCTGTGTAATTTATGTGTTAGAGAAATATGGTATCGCCATATGAAACGTCCCCTTTGAAAAATTATACACGACTGTGCTTAAACTGACACACAATATTTTTAGCGCAACGCAATCTTACTTTCAAAAATCCCTACGAAAGAATGGCCCTGACTAACATTAACCTATACGTTTCACAAATCACTTACCTCACAAACATTTTCGTCACTCAAGCTACTGCAATACAGCGAGCACCACTACTGCCAGCTAAATAAAATATTCAAACTACTGAAGGCACTAACTACTGACAGGCATAGTTAGCAAATGAAAGATTTTAATACAGAGCAAACAGTGTATTTACCTTAATAGTCAAAATATATATGGTAGTTCATGACATCCAGTCTTACAAATTACAAAACTCTGCCATTTCTCTCTTCACATCCATAACTGCTGGCGGCTCGCCTCCAACTGCGCAACGCTACGCGCTGTTAAGCATCCAGCTGCCGCTGCTCAACACTACAATGGCAGACAACAATGCAAACTAAAAACAGACTGCGCACAGCACAGCCAGTGATTTTTCATACCGAGCGCTATGTGGCGTTACCAATAAGAAAACCTAAACAGCCTACTTACATAGCCCCCATGCTCCCCACAAAAAAATTTTACAAATTGTTTTGGGCACTGGCCAATACAGATTTGAAAATTTTTTTCATAATTACAATGACAAAGAAATGAAATGCACACAATTATCGATACAATGTTGGTCAAAAGCTAAAATTTTCTCACAGTCCATAAAGACAGTCCTGATCATTCATCAAAGTAAAATTGCAGTGTTTTTCTCAAAGTCTGAGTAGTAAAAGAAAATGCACACGGAAGTAGTGGATTTCCAAGCAGTCTTGAAGAAGTAGTGTTGTCCTTTCAACGGAAAGACAGTGCTGACTCTTGACATGCAGACAGGTAATGGGCCAGAACAGAGCAAACCCATAGCAGAGTCAGTCGAAGTTTTGAAGAGTAGTGGAAGGTAGGTCGTCACAGAGTACACCCATTGTAGTCCTGGTAGAGATTATGGTATTGGTGGGCCACCAGAGGTGCAGACCCACTACAGTCCTTGTAGAGATGGCTAGCAGCCATCTGTTGCGACTGTGCAGGTGCACAATCACCATCAAAGAGTTTTGCGGAGAATATAGCAAGTCCATAAACCACCACTTGTGCACTCACAAATTTTTTGAAATGTCCTTAGAACCAGCAATGCTCTTATCCAGTCCCTTACTGAATTATTAACACATGTGCAAACACTATCAGTCCCTACTTCTCACATATTGTCAATATACTATGACTAACAGAAATGTGTGCAGTGAAATATAATTTACAAGTTACTTAATTTGATGAACTGGTGCCAATTACAATTTTATAACATAAGAATACAATAACAAATGTACAAAATATATCATTAAAGAACATAACAATACAGATAACATTTGCAGTAGCACAGGCTTTACAAGAGAATCGAAATAGCAAATACATCAGTGTTACAAAAATTACGACATAATTACATACATAAAAGATCAGAATAACTTTTGAAACATCAACTTCACGCATGAGCATTAAAACAAAACCCAATAAATAATATCTGAACATATTTACAAAGAAAATAACATAGTATTTGAAAAATTCTACAACATAAATCTTATTAGCTAAACTCATAAAGACAGGAAAAAGACAAATACACAAGAGTACATAAACACATAGAGGGATAATACGAAAGGAAAGGACAGGGTTTGTTTTACTGCAGTATTTTGCATAGAGATCTCCCTTAGTTCATCATTATTTCCAAAAAGTCCTATCTATACCTGCTTTCTGTACTTTTCTCATATAACCTCTCAGTGCATTTCTTCAAATCCATCGCAACTCATTCTCTTATACAGGCTACCCCCTCTTTAGCTAACTTAAATCTACAGAGCTCAGATGCTTAACTAAGGGAAGAGGCAATGCAGCAGCACAAAACAATTTACACAAAAAGTAATGATAAAAAAATGGAAATTGGCAAAAAAGCAGCAATATTACAACTAATATAAGGCAATGCGCAGCAAACAAGAAAAATAAATCAGTAATAAAATTGGCTTAACCCAGTAATACAAAGTGACATTCAGTAGCACTATGAATGGCAAACAGCCGCAGCAAATGCTATAACTTATACCTAAACATGACAAAGCTCAAGCAGAAAAATTTTTACACTAAAGACAAGAATGCATATAAGGACAATGTCTACTCACATCTTAATGTCTATGCAATTAAAGTGGTGCACCACAAAAACTAATGCGACAACAAATTACCAAGTACTTGAAAAGAAAATTATATATACAGTTACTGTTATTACTCGCTTCATATTGCTCTTTCCATTCCAAGAGCTCCTTTTTCGAATAATGTGGATCATAAAATAATTATTTAATAGATCTGTTGACAGAAAGTGTTCACATTAGCAAATGCATTTAATTCTATAAAACCAGTGCTGCAACACAGCTGGAAAACAGATATCAAATGAAATAAGCAACTATGAAAGGCGAAGCATAAAAATATCATTCAATAGTCATGTGACATTTCATAAGTTAGTAGAATTCTCTCAACTCTCGTAGAAAGACGTTTTTTATAATCAGGTGTCACATGTAAGTATCTTTCTCAGTAATGAGCGTGTCGTATTTGCGGTGCTTTCTACAAAGGAATGTCAATAGTGAGGATAATGGCCTCCTTTTTTTTTCACCTGTGCCTCTGAAAGGCACACACTAATGGCTTTCTTTTGTCAGGTGGTTGTCGTGCAGCTGGGTGCCCACCACGCACTACGTGCAGGTGGTCACTTAACTGTCTTATCGAAATATTTACGACACCAGTTTTTGCTACAGTGGCAGTCTCATATAAAAAATATCACAAGTCAAGACTTTGCGTTACACATCTGTAGAAACAAAATTCTATTAATATAACAATGTCCAAAAAGTTTTCGTCGGCATTGTAATACATTCAAGCATTTACATACATTTCATAACTCCTAAAGTACGATTCCCGGTTTCCAACAACCTTTTCCACAAACCAGAGTCCCTAACCACTACTCGTTATTCCTTACCTTTCTCACATATACACATATTCGTAGACACTGCTTCAATTTTTCATCATATCAGATACGTAGCATAATCAAATAGCATCAGTTTATTTATCATAAACATACCGCAACAGCATAATACACATCGTCGTCGTAATAATATCATAACATCTCAGTCAATTCTCAAAAACGTTGTAGCTTCCTCCAATAATTTCAAAACCTACAAAAAATTCTCTGCTCATTTCAATAGTGTCATCTACCTCAGACAAAATACAATTTCATAAGTGTGAAGTTATCCAGCTGTGTAATTACATAAACATGTGACACTGATGTAGTAAAATGAATGTTTGTCTCTCTCAGTTAAATAACCAGATAGCTGTGTAATTTATGTGTTAGAGAAATATGGTATCGCCATATGAAACGTCCCCTTTGAAAAATTATACACGACTGTGCTTAAACTGACACACAATATTTTTAGCGCAACGCAATCTGACTTTCAAAAATCCCTACGAAAGAATGGCCCTGACTAACATTAACCTATACGTTTCACAAATCACTTACCTCACAAACATCTTCGTCACTCAAGCTACTGCAATACAGCGAGCACCACTACTGCCAGCTAAATAAAATATTCAAACTACGGAGGGCACTTACTACTGACAGGCATAGTTAGCAAATGAAAGATTTTAATACAGAGCAAACAGTGTATTTACCTTAATAGTCAAAATATATATGGTAGTTCATGACATCCAGTCTTACAAATTACAAAACTCTGCCATTTCTCTCTTCACATCCACCACTGCTGGCGGCTCGCCTCCAACTGCGCAACGCTACGCGCTGTTAGCATCCAGCTGCGCTGCTCAACACTACAATGGCAAACAACAATGCAAACTAAAAACAGACTGCGCACAGCACAGCCAGTGATTTTTCATACCGAGCGCTATGTGGCGTTACCAATAATAAAACCTAAACAGCCTACTTACATAGCCCCCATGCTCCCCACAAAGAAATTTTACAAATTGTTTTGGGCACTTTCCAATACAGATTTGAAAATTTTTTTCATAATTACAATGACAAAGAAATGAAATGCACACAATTATCGATACAATGTTGGTCAAAAGCTAAAATTTTCTCACAGTCCATAAAGACAGTCCTGATCATTCATCAAAGTAAAATTGCAGTGTTTTTCTCAAAGTCTGAGTAGTAAAAGAAAATGCACACGGAAGTAGTGGATTTCCAAGCAGTCTTGATGAAGTAGTGTTGTCCTTTCAACGGAAAGACAGTGCTGACTCTTGACATGCAGACAGGTAATGGGCCAGAACAGAGCAAACCCATAGCAGAGTCAGTCGAAGTTTTGAAGAGTAGTGGAAGGTAGGTCGTCACAGAGTACACCCATTGTAGTCCTGGTAGAGATTATGGTACTGGTGGGCCACCAGAGGTGCAGACCCACTACAGTCCTTGTAGAGATGGCTAGCAGCCATCTGTTGCGACTGTGCAGGTGCACAATCACCATCAAAGAGTTTTGCGGAGAATATAGCAAGTCCATAAACCACCACTTGTGCACTCACAAATTTTTTGAAATGTCCTTAGAACCAGCAATGCTCTTATCCAGTCCCTTACTGAATTATTAACACATGTGCAAACACTATCAGTTCCTACTTCTCACATATTGTCAATATACTATGACTAACAGAAATGTGTGCAGTGAAATATAATTTACAAGTTACTTAATTTGATGAACTGGTGTCAATTACAATTTTATAACATAAGAATACAATAACAAATGTACAAAATATATCATTAAAGAACATAACAATACAGATAACATTTGCAGTAGCACAGGCTTTACAAGAGAATCGAAATAGCAAATACATCAGTGTTACAAAAATTACGACATAAGTACATACATAAAAGATCAGAATAACTTTTGAAACATCAACTTCACGCATGAGCATTAAAACAAAACCCAATAAATAATATCTGAACATATTTACAAAGAAAATAACATAGTATTTGAAAAATTCTACAACATAAATCTTATTAGCTAAACTCATAAAGACAGGAAAAAGACAAATACACAAGAGTACATAAACACATAGAGGGATAATACGAAAGGAAAGGACAGGGTTTGTTTTACTGCAGTATTTTGCATAGAGATCTCCCTTAGTTCATCATTATTTCCAAAAAGTCCTATCTATACCTGCTTTCTGTACTTTTCTCATATAACCTCTCAGTGCATTTCTTCAAATCCATCGCAACTCATTCTCTTATACAGGCTACCCCCTCTTTAGCTAACTTAAATCTACAGAGCTCAGATGCTTAACTAAGGGAAGAGGCAATGCAGCAGCACAAAACAATTTACACAAAAAGTAATGATAAAAAAATGGAAATTGGCAAAAAAGCAGCAATATTACAACTAATATAAGGCAATGCGCAGCAAACAAGAAAAATAAATCAGTAATAAAATTGGCTTAACCCAGTAATACAAAGTGACATTCAGTAGCACTATGAATGGCAAACAGCCGCAGCAAATGCTATAACTTATACCTAAACATGACAAAGCTCAAGCAGAAAAATTTTTACACTAAAGACAAGAATGCATATAAGGACAATGTCTACTCACATCTTAATGTCTATGCAATTAAAGTGGTGCACCACAAAAACTAATGCGACAACAAATTACCAAGTACTTGAAAAGAAAATTATATATACAGTTACTGTTATTACTCGCTTCATATTGCTCTTTCCATTCCAAGAGCTCCTTTTTCGAATAATGTGGATCATAAAATAATTATTTAATAGATCTGTTGACAGAAAGTGTTCACATTAGCAAATGCATTTAATTCTATAAAACCAGTGCTGCAACACAGCTGGAAAACAGATATCAAATGAAATAAGCAACTATGAAAGGCGAAGCATAAAAATATCATTCAATAGTCATGTGACATTTCATAAGTTAGTAGAATTCTCTCAACTCTCGTAGAAAGACGTTTTTTATAATCAGGTGTCACATGTCAGTATCTTTCTCAGTAATGAGCGTGTCGTATTTGCGGTGCTTTCTACAAAGGAATGTCAATAGTGAGGATAATGGCCTCCTTTTTTTTTCACCTGTGCCTCTGAAAGGCACACACTAATGGCTTTCTTTTGTCAGGTGGTTGTCGTGCAGCTGGGTGCCCACCACGCACTACGTGCAGGTGGTCACTTAACTGTCTTATCGAAATATTTACGACACCAGTTTTTGCTACAGTGGCAGTCTCATATAAAAAATATCACAAGTCAAGACTTTGCGTTACACATCTGTAGAAACAAAATTCTATTAATATAACAATGTCCAAAAAGTTTTCGTCGGCATTGTAATACATTCAAGCATTTACATACATTTCATAACTCCTAAAGTACGATTCCCGGTTTCCAACAACCTTTTCCACAAACCAGAGTCCCTAACCACTACTCGTTATTCCTTACCTTTCTCACATATACACATATTCGTAGACACTGCTTCAATTTTTCATCATATCAGATACGTAGCATAATCAAATAGCATCAGTTTATTTATCATAAACATACCGCAACAGCATAATACACATCGTCGTCGTAATAATATCATAACATCTCAGTCAATTCTCAAAAACGTTGTAGCTTCCTCCAATAATTTCAAAACCTACAAAAAATTCTCTGCTCATTTCAATAGTGTCATCTACCTCAGACAAAATACAATTTCATAAGTGTGAAGTTATCCAGCTGTGTAATTACATAAACATGTGACACTGATGTAGTAAAATGAATGTTTGTCTCTCTCAGTTAAATAACCAGATAGCTGTGTAATTTATGTGTTAGAGAAATATGGTATCGCCATATGAAACGTCCCCTTTGAAAAATTATACACGACTGTGCTTAAACTGACACACAATATTTTTAGCGCAACGCAATCTGACTTTCAAAAATCCCTACGAAAGAATGGCCCTGACTAACATTAACCTATACGTTTCACAAATCACTTACCTCACAAACATCTTCGTCACTCAAGCTACTGCAATACAGCGAGCACCACTACTGCCAGCTAAATAAAATATTCAAACTACGGAGGGCACTTACTACTGACAGGCATAGTTAGCAAATGAAAGATTTTAATACAGAGCAAACAGTGTATTTACCTTAATAGTCAAAATATATATGGTAGTTCATGACATCCAGTCTTACAAATTACAAAACTCTGCCATTTCTCTCTTCACATCCACCACTGCTGGCGGCTCGCCTCCAACTGCGCAACGCTACGCGCTGTTAGCATCCAGCTGCGCTGCTCAACACTACAATGGCAAACAACAATGCAAACTAAAAACAGACTGCGCACAGCACAGCCAGTGATTTTTCATACCGAGCGCTATGTGGCGTTACCAATAATAAAACCTAAACAGCCTACTTACATAGCCCCCATGCTCCCCACAAAGAAATTTTACAAATTGTTTTGGGCACTTTCCAATACAGATTTGAAAATTTTTTTCATAATTACAATGACAAAGAAATGAAATGCACACAATTATCGATACAATGTTGGTCAAAAGCTAAAATTTTCTCACAGTCCATAAAGACAGTCCTGATCATTCATCAAAGTAAAATTGCAGTGTTTTTCTCAAAGTCTGAGTAGTAAAAGAAAATGCACACGGAAGTAGTGGATTTCCAAGCAGTCTTGATGAAGTAGTGTTGTCCTTTCAACGGAAAGACAGTGCTGACTCTTGACATGCAGACAGGTAATGGGCCAGAACAGAGCAAACCCATAGCAGAGTCAGTCGAAGTTTTGAAGAGTAGTGGAAGGTAGGTCGTCACAGAGTACACCCATTGTAGTCCTGGTAGAGATTATGGTATTGGTGGGCCACCAGAGGTGCAGACCCACTACAGTCCTTGTAGAGATGGCTAGCAGCCATCTGTTGCGACTGTGCAGGTGCACAATCACCATCAAAGAGTTTTGCGGAGAATATAGCAAGTCCATAAACCACCACTTGTGCACTCACAAATTTTTTGAAATGTCCTTAGAACCAGCAATGCTCTTATCCAGTCCCTTACTGAATTATTAACACATGTGCAAACACTATCAGTCCCTACTTCTCACATATTGTCAATATACTATGACTAACAGAAATGTGTGCAGTGAAATATAATTTACAAGTTACTTAATTTGATGAACTGGTGTCAATTACAATTTTATAACATAAGAATACAATAACAAATGTACAAAATATATCATTAAAGAACATAACAATACAGATAACATTTGCAGTAGCACAGGCTTTACAAGAGAATCGAAATAGCAAATACATCAGTGTTACAAAAATTACGACATAAGTACATACATAAAAGATCAGAATAACTTTTGAAACATCAACTTCACGCATGAGCATTAAAACAAAACCCAATAAATAATATCTGAACATATTTACAAAGAAAATAACATAGTATTTGAAAAATTCTACAACATAAATCTTATTAGCTAAACTCATAAAGACAGGAAAAAGACAAATACACAAGAGTACATAAACACATAGAGGGATAATACGAAAGGAAAGGACAGGGTTTGTTTTACTGCAGTATTTTGCATAGAGATCTCCCTTAGTTCATCATTATTTCCAAAAAGTCCTATCTATACCTGCTTTCTGTACTTTTCTCATATAACCTCTCAGTGCATTTCTTCAAATCCATCGCAACTCATTCTCTTATACAGGCTACCCCCTCTTTAGCTAACTTAAATCTACAGAGCTCAGATGCTTAACTAAGGGAAGAGGCAATGCAGCAGCACAAAACAATTTACACAAAAAGTAATGATAAAAAAATGGAAATTGGCAAAAAAGCAGCAATATTACAACTAATATAAGGCAATGCGCAGCAAACAAGAAAAATAAATCAGTAATAAAATTGGCTTAACCCAGTAATACAAAGTGACATTCAGTAGCACTATGAATGGCAAACAGCCGCAGCAAATGCTATAACTTATACCTAAACATGACAAAGCTCAAGCAGAAAAATTTTTACACTAAAGACAAGAATGCATATAAGGACAATGTCTACTCACATCTTAATGTCTATGCAATTAAAGTGGTGCACCACAAAAACTAATGCGACAACAAATTACCAAGTACTTGAAAAGAAAATTATATATACAGTTACTGTTATTACTCGCTTCTTATTGCTCTTTCCATTCCAAGAGCTCCTTTTTCGAATAATGTGGATCATAAAATAATTATTTAATAGATCTGTTGACAGAAAGTGTTCACATTAGCAAATGCATTTAATTCTATAAAACCAGTGCTGCAACACAGCTGGAAAACAGATATCAAATGAAATAAGCAACTATGAAAGGCGAAGCATAAAAATATCATTCAATAGTCATGTGACATTTCATAAGTTAGTAGAATTCTCTCAACTCTCGTAGAAAGACGTTTTTTATAATCAGGTGTCACATGTAAGTATCTTTCTCAGTAATGAGCGTGTCGTATTTGCGGTGCTTTCTACAAAGGAATGTCAATAGTGAGGATAATGGCCTCCTTTTTTTTCACTTGTGCCTCTGAAAGGCACACACTAATGGCTTTCTTTTGTCAGGTGGTTGTCGTGCAGCTGGGTGCCCACCACGCATTACGTGCAGGTGGTCACATAACTGTCTTATCGAAATATTTACGACACCAGTTTTTGCTACAGTGGCAGTCTCATATAAAAAATATCACAAGTCAAGACTTTGCGTTACACATCTGTAGAAACAAAATTCTATTAATATAACAATGTCCAAAAAGTTTTCGTCGGCATTGTAATACATTCAAGCATTTACATACATTTCATAACTCCTAAAGTACGATTCCCGGTTTCCAACAACCTTTTCCACAAACCAGAGTCCCTAACCACTACTCGTTATTCCTTACCTTTCTCACATATACACATATTCGTAGACACTGCTTCAATTTTTCATCATATCAGATACGTAGCATAATCAAATAGCATCAGTTTATTTATCATAAACATACCGCAACAGCATAATACACATCGTCGTCGTAATAATATAACATCTCAGTCAATTCTCAAAAACGTTGTAGCTTCCTCCAATAATTTCAAAACCTACAAAAAATTCTCTGCTCATTTCAATAGTGTCATCTACCTCAAACGTACTTTAAAAATCATGATCTCATACCAAATACGTCATTCAAAACTCTCATAGTATCACAATGGTTCTGAAAAATATGAAGGGTTCACACAGTACAGACAAAATACAATTTCATAAGTGTGAAGTTATCCAGCTGAGTAATTACGTAAACATGTGACACTGATGTAGTAAAATGAATGTTTGTCTCTCTCAGTTAAATAACCAGATAGCTGTGTAATTTATGTGTTAGAGAAATATGGTATCGCCATATGAAACGTCCCCTTTGAAAAATTATACACGACTGTGCTTAAACTGACACACAATATTTTTAGCGCAACGCAATCTGACTTTCAAAAATCCCTACGAAAGAATGGCGCTGACTAACATTAACCTACACGTTTCACAAATCACTTACCTCACAAACATCTTCGTTACTCAAGCTACTGCAACACAGCGAGCACCACTACTGCCAGTAAATAAAATATTCAAACTACTGAAGGCACTAACTACTGACAGGCATAGTTAGCAAATGAAAGAGTTTAATAGAGAACAAACAGTGTATTTACCTTAATAGTCAAAATATATATAGTAGTTCATGACATCCAGTCTTACAAATTACAAAATTCTGCCATTTCTCTCCTCACATCCACCACTGCTGGCGGCTCGCCTCCAACTGCGCAACGCTACGCGCTGTTATCATCCAGCTGCCGCTGCTCAACACTACAATGGCAGACAACAATGAAAACTAAACACAGACTGCGCACAGCACAGCCAGTGATTTTTCATACCGAGCGCTATGTGGCTTTACCAATAAGAAAACCTAAACGGCCTACTTACAAATAGTAATGTTCTGCTAAGTTTGTTGGAGAAAACTGCACTGTGGGCGTCTATACGGGACTGAAGAAGAGGTTTTGATGTAATGCTTCAGTTAAATTTGACATTTTACACCATCCAGACATGTCCAAAGAATTTTGCCTAGTGAGTGATGCCTCGTTTTCTGGCCTGGGAGCCTATTTACTTCAACAAACTGAAGAAAATGGCGAGCAGGATATTTATGTTATTAGTTTTGGAAGTTATACATTGTCAGAGTGCGAAAATGCCTACTCTACCGAGCAGGAAACTCTATCAGTAATATGGGCCTTCAAAATACTCAGTTTTTATGTTCATGTAGAAAAGGCTACTGTGAGCATCAGGCTTGAAGCTTCCTAATACCTTGCAAACCACTCCATCCATGCTTTGTATATTCGTTGTTGTTTTTTAAGGAATCCACTTTTGAGAGCATTGTTTGTTCAGGTAAAGATAATGTCTGCAACCAGAATACACAGAACTTCTAGAATAGCCCACTGGCTACTATGTTGTACTAATGAAGGATAGCAATTGCCACCAATATTATGAGTTTCAAGATAAAATTTATGTGTAGAAACATGGATGATCTACAGAATGCTGATCTGTACTAGTATAAGGTGAAGGAACTACTTTCGCGAAATCCTACATATAAGCTAAAACCACATTGCCATTTACTGAAGAATGTTCTATTTTATATGCAGACGGAAAGTCATCTCAATTGATGTCACAGAACTTTTATATCCAGAGAGAGGAAAATTTAAATATTTGGTAGTACTACGTGACATTTTCACTAAGTATGTTAAATTAGATACTACAAAGTCTACTGCCACAGGTCCTATTAAGAAAAGAATAGTAAACAATTGTATACCGACAGTTGGCATGCCTTGCTGTCAGATAACACTTCAGATTTCATTTGTGAAATGTGGAAAATATTTTTACATGAATATGGCATTAAACAGATACTAATATCATGTTTCCATCCAGAACGAAATTCTGTTTTACATACATTTTGAGGAACTAACAGGTTGATTATGACCTATGCATAGAGTAATGAAACCAAATGGGTAGAATATTTAGAGCTTTTTGAACCAGTAGTGATCAGTTTCCCACTCTACAACACAAATTTCCTCTCCTCTGCGCCTCTACACATAGAAGAGTATTCTGGAGAAGAGAAGGTAAGAAAAGTTTTAGTCACACTCACCCGCCTGAGAAAAGTCTGGTATGAGAAATGATTGAGACAAATGCATAGATATCAGATGGGAGAATATATTCTGTTAAGGATTCAAGTGAATTATTCACTACTTCGCAAAAGAAACTGTTAATAGCAACATTTGTACGTTGGACCTTATAAGAGTCCACACGAAGGAAGTTATCCGGTGGCTTATCCTAAAACCAATAAAATTGTATTACTGCAAGCCCACAAGGACTTCAAGAAATACTCACGTAAATGAAGATCCTATTTATGTGATACGTGATGTTATATGTTTAGTAAGTATTATATATTGTAATCTATGACTGGTTTAACGAATGTTATCAGTAGAAGCCTAAGTGACATATATGAGAACGATTGCTCTATGGGCTGAAGGACTATAAGAAATTTAATGGTGCTAGCAATTGGACGTTTATTTGAAGAAGAAAGATAAAGTTAATATCTAGCTGCAGAAAATTCTTATTTATGGACTATGTGCATTGGATTCAAAATGGTTCAAATGGCTCTGAGCACTATGGGACTTAACTTCTGAGGACATTGGTCCCCTAGAACGTAGAACTACATAAACCTAACTAACCTAACGACATCACACGCATCCAAGCCGAGGCAGGATTCGAACCTGCGACGTAGTGGCAATGCGGTTCCAGACTAAATCGCCTAGAAACGCTGGGCCACACCGGCTGGCTATCTGTATTGGATGCATTACTTCTTGGGCGTTGTGCTGTCAAGACTATTCAGAAATTTATTGACGTATATAAATGTGTAAAGAGTAGTTATAAGAAGAGTAAAGCAAAAGAAATTTTGGTATTAGTTTATACACCTCTCTCACAGTACCCTAAGACACATAATTTAAGTGCTATCTAGGCTATGATACATTTATTTTAACCTACGAATTGAATGGAAGATTCACTGATTCTTATCACTAGGTAACAATAATATTGTGCTATTCCCCTGGAGGATTTTCGTATTTGTGCTTAGAAGAGAAAATTAAGACACTAATATATTTGTGTTAATTCTCCACAATGTAAATGGTATACTGTAATGTTTGCAGTGCTTAGTGCCAGTAATAAAGGTGCATGGTTTACAAGTAAACTTATTCTTCCTGTACTTCTGGAACCAGCAAAAGAAAAACTCGGAACACAAAAAAGTGCTATAGATTGCAAACTTTCTGTAAATGTTAACCTGTCATCTTACGATAATTTAATTTTAAGAGAATGACTTAGTTTTACTACTCTTCAAAACACTGTAAATATTTGCTCAGTAAAGGAAGCCAGTTCTGAATCAGTAAAATTTTCTTAGCTCCTCGCGAGTTGTAAGTATGTGTTTTGCTCACCATTGAGCCTAAATTTTCCTTTCACGTCACTTCGCTTTTCCGTGTTCCATTTATTGACTCTAGGGAAAGGCTGACTTTTGTCCTGTAAATAGATAATATTGTCCTGACTACAAAACGAAACTACTAGCTAATGCTTTTTGATTTAGTTTGCGCTTCCTACGGACGATATCAGCAAAAAGCCTTCTACTCCTGGTTTGGTGGAGAACCAGTGAGCCATTGGCCTCTTCTAGACGTCTGTGTGGCGGAATGCCAGGTCTCATTGTCCCTACAAACTCTCAGCGCGCTGTCATTACTGAATAGAACACGTGTTTGAAATCAACAACACTTGTACAACGGAGATACTACGAAGTTTGCATGTTGTGGACATTAATTACAAAATCAAAAACTTTAATCGTTTAAGACGACTTGTATTAGACAACGCTTTATATATGAAACGTTAAGAAGTCTCCTATTGCTAAACACAGATTCACGATTCACCTGATATGTTGAGATATATTTCATTCCTTATGTTTAAGTAACCAAAGTTTTATTTGTACCCTGACAAGAATTTGTTTCATTATGACCTGTGTGTGTCACAATCTATGTAGCAGTAATTCTACTGTACAAGTATTTCATTTCAGTTGGTAATGCGGAACGGTCTCAGGCAACCATAAGATGAACTGAGCAGATACCTCTGACAATTCTCCGGGTTGATAACCTTTTTGTCGAGAAACTAATCATTAACATGGACATACCACAGCCGACGACGTCGGCTGAACCAGATTCTTGAGTCCATCAAACTTGGTCACCGTCTCCCGCAAAATCCAAGTAGCCTTTCAACACAGCCTCCCATAAACTGTACAATATTTTGTTCGTGAAACAGGAGCGGAACTTTCCTTTTATTGTGTCCTTTTTATGTATAGTACCGTCACGTTGCCTACAGATGTAAGCTGATGAAAATGTGCGTTGATGATAAGTCTCATAAAGCATTTGCGGTAAGTAAAGTGAATTGCAAGTATTCCAAGATTTGCTAAACCAAAATACATTGTGTTGTGTGAATAATTGTAAAGCGCATACCATGATGGCTCATCTTTTCAAAAGAACTGCTGTTGTTAAACTATTGCTCTGTAAGATAAACCATGATTACTACGAAAATGCTAAACAGTATGTAATAGTTAACTATTTAAACAAATCGTGTGGATTGCTTATCTAATACTTTTCATTAAACATCTGGAATACTTGTTGGCAAATAATATCACAGTTGATAGAATGTTGGTACATAATTACTACTACTACGTAACAATATTGTCTCAAGAGAACCAGCGAATAATGTAGCTGAATGACTCCTTCAAAATCTGTCACAGGCTTTGTTTCAGCCATTCAAAAAACCTCCTTTTGCCCGGCGTAGTACAGGAACACGACGTCGCACGGATTTAGCAAGTCGTTGGAAGTCCCCTGCAGAAATATTTAGCCATGCTGCCTATATAGACGTCCATAATTCCTAATGTTTTGCCGGTTCAGGAACTCGAGCATGAACTGACCTCTCGATTATGTTCTATAAATGTTCGGTGGGGTTCGTGCCGTGAGATCTGCGTGGCCAAATCATTTGCTCCAACCGTCCAGAATGTTCCTCAAACCAATCGCGAGCAAATGAGGTCCGTTGGCATGACATCGTTATTTGGGAACATGATGTCCATGAATGGCTGCAAATGGTTTCCATAACAATTTCCAGCCAATAATCGGTTCAGTTGGACAAGAGGACAAAGTCATTTCCATGAAAACACAGCTCACACTGTTATTATGAAGCCACCACCAGCTTATACAGTGCTTTGTTGACAACTTGGGTCCATGGCTTCGTTAGGTCTGCGCCACGCTCGAACCCTAACATCAGCCCTTACCAATGGAAGTTGGTAAGTTGGCCACGGTTTTCCAAGCGTCTAAGGGCCAACCGATAGCCCAGGATAGGCGCAGCGTGAGATGTCGTGCTGTTAACAAATGCACTCGCGTCGGTTGTCTGTTGCGACATCCACTTAACGCAAACTTTTCTCGCACTGTCCTAAAGCATACGTTCATCGAACGTCCCACATTGATTTCCGTGGTAATTTCACGCAATACTGCTTGTTTAGCATGTAGTGTACCCATGTATGGAAGTGAAACATGGACGATAAATAGTTTCGACAAGAAGAGAATAGAAGCTATCGAAATGTGGTGCTACAGAAGAATGCTAAAGATTAGATGGGTAAATCACATAACTAATGAGGAGATACTGAATAGAATTGGGGAGAAGAGGAGTTTGTGGTACAACTTGACAAAAGGATGGGATCGGTTGGTAGGACATGTTCTGAGGCATCAAGAGATCACCAATTTAGTATTTTAGGGCAACGTGGAGGGTAAAAATCGCAGAGGGAAGCCAAGAAATGAATACACTAAGCAGATTCAGAAGGATGTAGGCTGCAGTAGGTACTGGGAGATGAAGCACCTTGCACAGGATAGAGTAGCATGGAGAGCCGCATCAAACCAGTCTCAGGACTGAAGACCACAACAACAACAACAACAACAACAACTGCTTGTCTGCTAGCATTGACAACTCTATGCATACGCCGCTGCTGTCGGATGTTAGGAGATAATGCCTGATATATGGTATTGTCGGCACTGTGCATCTCGGAACATTAAATTCCCCAACGATTTCCAAAATGGAATGTACCATGCGTCTAGCTCCAACTACCATTCCGCTCTCAAAGTGTGTTAATTCCCATCGTGCGGCCATAATCATGTCCGAAAACCTTCCATATCAATCACCCTGGTACAAATGAGAGCACCGCCAATCCACTGCCTTTTTATAGCTTGTGTGCGTGATACTGCCGCCATCTGGATATATGCACGTCGCTGTTCCATGACTTTGGTCTTCTGAGAGTATTCTAGTGCAGTATACATCATATTGTCACGGTTCACCATAACCAATCTTTTCTGCCCCCCATTAACGACTCTCCACCTGACTAGAAAGGAAAACTTAGTACCAACAGGTAACATATTTTATCTCGGAAGGATACTTCATAATTAATGAACCCTGATAAGTTAATGACCAGATTCTGTTGTTATGCGCCTGCTGTGGTAACTGGGATGTATTCCACTCCCAACCAATTAGCCTTCGGATGAATTAAGTACAAGCATTTCAGTACATCCATTCTTTTTTAAAGGGATACATTACAGATATCCTCACTTATTCTCCGGTAGCAGGTTGTGCTATGAAGTGGTTAGGAAGTGCTTGGTGCTCAGTGCGGGAATCGTACATTGTGACTGACTGATATGGTCATCTAGAACCTTCACTACGAGTACACTGGCTCTCACATTCCAATGAGGTGTAAAGTGAGGGCACTAGCACATCCTAGTACCCAAGAAATCCGGAAACAGCTTTTTTTGGACCGCCATCCAAATGGTGAGCAACGAAAGAGCTCCTTTAAAAACAATGTCAGTTGCTGATAACGCTGCCTCATACCCATACGGAACATCTTGTTTTCCATCACTGTGATCACTCAACATCTGATTGTTCGCGACCTTATGCACGAAAGTACCAAAGAAACTGATATAGGCTTGCGTTTTCAAATACAGAGATATGTAAACTGGTAGAATACGGCTCTGCGTTCGGCCACGCCTATATACAACACCCGTCTGGCGCACTTGTTAGATCGGCTACTGTGGCTACAATGGCAGGTTAGCATGATTAAAGCGAGTTTTAATGTGGTGATATAGTCGGCGCCCGACCCAGGGGATCCAGCATCTCCGAGGCAGCGATGAAGAGGAGATTTTCCCGTACAACCATTTCACGAGTGTACAGTGAATATCAGTCATCCGGTAAAACATCAAATCTCCGATCTCGCTGAGGCCGGAAAAATATCCTACAAGAACGAGACCAACGACGACTTAAACGAATCGTTCAACGTGACTGAAGTACAACCCTTTCGCAAACTGCTGCAGATTACAATGCTGACAAGTGTCAACGTGCTCACCATTCAACTCGTGTACCCTTGATAACTGCACCACACAAAGCTTTACTCCTCGCCTGGGCCGATATATACCAGTATTGATTTGTTGACGACTAGAAACATGTTGCCTGGCCGGACGAGTCTCGTTTCAAATTGTATCGAGCAGATGGACATGTACAGGTATGGAGACAACCTCGTGAAACTATGGACCCTACATGTCTGCAGAGGACTGTTCAAACTGGTGGATACTCTGTAATTGTTTGGAGCGTGTGCAGTCGGAGTGACACGGAACCCCTAATATGTCTAGATACAACTCTGACAGGTGACACGTACATAAGCAGCCTGTGTGGTCCCGTGCATCCATACATGTTCAGTGTGCTTTCCTACAGACTTGGGCAAGTCCAGCAGGACAAAGCGACACCCTACACGTCAAGGAATGATATAGAGTGGCTCCAGTAACACTCTTATGAGTTTAATCACTCACCACACTCCTCAGACATGGACATTATTGTGCATATCTGGGATGCCTTGCTACGAGCTGTTCAGAAGAGATGTCCACCCCCTCGTACTCTTACGGATTTGTGGACAGCTCTGCAGGATCCATGGTGTCAGTTGCCTGCGGCATTACTTCAGACATTAGTCGAGTTCATGCCACGTCGTGTTTGCGGCATCTCTACTTGCTTGCGGGGAGCCTACACTATATTAGGCAGGTGTGTCAGTTTCTTTGTCTCTTTAGTGTATAACCTTCCAAACCTGGTAGCAACACTACAGACGAAAACACTAATGTTCTCTGGGGTCCGTTCTAACCGCCCAGAGAATTTCAACTCTAATCATTTACGTACCCGCCGATGCTGTCTACATTTAATGAGTTAACGTTGATGTCCGACCATGTATTCAAGAGTGGAGAAAAATTATGACCTACTGTCTGTTTTTCTGAATGGCCTGTAAGGACGGATTTCTGTAAACACTGCGTCTGTGTTTGTCTCTCCCACTTTTAAATTACTTAAGTTACCCGATCGTAGCTCTTTTGGCATTTCGTTAAACATTTTGTCTTGCAGGCCCTTAGACTGGTGCTGTTGATCGACAATCTCAAAGATCCAGAATGAGATTTTCACTCTGCAGCGGAGTGTTCGCTGATATGAATCTTCCTGGCAGATTAAAACTGTTTACTATGTACTAAAATTTTTCCGACACGGAAGTTCTGGCTGTAGAGAAGCACTATCATACGCGCTTGTTCAGAGAAACTGTAGAAATACAAAAGCAGGCGAAGAGTTTGAACAAGAGGAAAGCCTTAAGGTAAACGGATCCTGGCTTCCCGTACTGCAGCGAACGACCGTCTCGCAGGTAGCAAGAGGAGAACCGCACCGGAAATGACCGCGGAGAAGCCCTCGGACGTTGGCGCGCCAGGTACATATAGTCTGCGGCCGCGAGCTGGGCTCCAGTTCACTACCGGAAATGGAGGGTGAAGCTTTGATATAGCCAGCCACTCGTGCTGGCGAAACGTCAGAAAAATCATTAGACGAACGTCGGCCGAATAACCCGAGACACAACTCAATAGGCAGTTTGTCAACAAGTGGCCACGAAAGCCTTAACAATTTTGTATTACAACTATTAGACTGCTCATGTTGGCAACAATCAACATGAATTGTTCCCAGTGGTACCGACATGTAGCGATCAGTAATTTGAGGCTGCCGGGGAACTTCTCGCGTGTCTGCTGTAGAACAATAAACATTAACAACGAAAGTGACTAATAATTACAGAAGTGCAGTTTCCGAGTGCACGTCAAATTACAGAGATTTGTGAGGATGAGGTTTTATGTAAGACTTTCTCGATGTACTTACCACCGTGTTTTAGACTTTATCTGAAACTAGTGCGATTAGTATTGTATTGCACTTGGCAGTTAAGAGAGCATGTTGCCTGTATCCGACTGAGTCCTATCATATCTTGCGGTCTAGTATACAAACTTTGCGTAGTTGCCATCTGCCCGTCATGTGCTCCTTTGTAACAATCGGTGCGCCGCTGCAAGTGGCAACACAGTGCATCTATTTTGTCCGCCGGCAGGTACAAAGTAAGTTTTATAGGGGACTGTAGATAATTTCATGGGCATTTACCTAGTATTTGAATGTCATGAACGCGTAAGCGCCTATTTACTGTTTGAAGTTATAACCGTGCAGTGCCATCGGAGATGCTGTTACGGCCGGAGGCATCTGCTTTTCGAGATTAGCGGCAGATGATATGCACTTTTAATCTCAACTTGAGACGTTGTAGTCGGTTGTAGTGTGTCATGTGTAGGGGTTCGGCATAGGCTGAGTGGTACGGTTGCAGTTACATTGTGAGGCAGCAAAACTTGTTGATTTACTGAGTAATTATTTGAGATGAGGTTCAAAAATGTTTCTGAGTTGTATGGGACTTAACATCTCAGGTAATCAGTCCCCTAGAACATAGAACTACTTAAACCTAACTAACCTAAGGACATCACACACATCCATGTCCGAGGCAGGATTCGAACCTGCGACCGTAGCGGTCGCGCAGTTCCAGACTGTAGCGCCTAGAGCCGCTCGGCCACTCCTGCGGGCTTTGAGATGAGGAAAGAGATTGGAGCATTTTGAAATTTTTCTGATCAGAAAACTAATCACATTTTATGTTATAATTTATCCCAAGTAATTATCCGCAGAAGTGCAGATAGTGTTCAGGATCAGTGGACAAAGTTCAAAACCATCGTACAATATGCGTTAGATGAGTATGTGCCAAGCGAGGTCATAATACATGAAAATGAGCCTCCGTGGTACAACAACCGAGTTACAAAACTGCTACGGAAGCAAAGGGGACTTCACATCAAACATAAATATAGTCAAAGCCTTGTAGACAAACTAAAATTACATGAAGCGAAATGTAGCGTCAGGAGGGCTGTGCGAGAGGCGTTCAATGAATTCGATAGTAAAGTTCTATGTACTGACTTCGCAGAAAATCCTAAGAAATCTTGGTTTTATGTCTAAGCGGTTGGTCAAAACAAAATGTCCATACACTCTGTGACCAAAATGGTACTGAAACAGAGGATGACAGACTAAAGGCCGAAATACTAAAGTCTTTTTCCAAAGCTGTTTCACAGAGGAAGACTGCGCTGTAGTTCCTTCTCTAGATTGTCACACAGATGACAAAATGGCAGATATCGAAACAGATGACAGAGGGATAGAGAAACAACTAAAATCGCTCAAAAGAGGAAAAGCCGCTGGACCTGATCGGATATCGGTTCGATTTTACACAGATTACGCGAAGGAGCTTGCCCCCCTTCCTGCAGCGGTGTACCGTAGGTCTCTAGAAGAGCGCAGCTTTCCAAAAGATTGGAAAAAGGCACAGGTCATCCCCGTTTTCAAGAAGGGCCGTCGAACAGATGTGGAGAACTATAGACCTATATCTCTAACGTCGATCAGTTGTAGAATTTTGGAAAACGTATTATGTTCGAGTATAATTACTTTTCGGGAGACTAGAAATCTACTCTGTAGGAATCAGCATGGGTTTCGAAAAAGACGATCGTGATAAACCCAGCTCGCGCTATTCGTCCACGAGACTCAGAGGGTCATAGACACGGGTTCCCAGGTAGATGAAGCGTTTCTTGACTTCCTCAAGGCGTTTGGTACAGTTCCCCACAGTCGCTTAATGAACAAAGTAAGAGCATGTGGAGTATGAGACCAATTGTGTGATTGGATTGAAGAGTTCCTAGATAACAGAACGCAGCATGTCCTTCTCAATGGAGAGAAAGCTTCCGAAGGAAGAGTGATTTCAGGCGAGCCGCAGGGGAGTGTCGTAGGACCGTTGCTATATATATATATATATATGGCAACTGAATACCAATGTAGACAAGTGTAATGTGGTGCGGATACATAGAAAGAAAGATCCTTTATCATTTAGGTACAATATAGATGGCCAGCAACTGGAAATAGTTAATTCCGTAAATTATCTGGAAGTAGGCATTAGGAGTGATTTGAAATGGAATGACCATATAAAACTAATCGTCAGTTAAGCAGATGCCAGATTGAGATTGATTGGAAGAATCCTAAGGAAATGCAGTCCGGACACAAAGGAAGTACGTTACAGTACACTTGTTCACCCACTGGTTGAATACTGCTCACCGGTGTGGGATCCGTACCAGATAGCGTTGATAGAAGAGATAGAGAAAATCCAACGGTGAGTAGCGCCCTCCGTTACAGGATCATTTAGTAATCGCGAAAGCGTTACGGAGATGATAGTTAAACTCCAGTGGAAGACTCTCCAAGAGATACGCTCAGTAGCTCTGTACGGGGTTTTGTTGAAGTTTCGAGAATATACCTTCACCGAGGAAGCAAGCAGTATATTGCTCGCTCCTACGTATATCTTGCGAAGAGACCATGAGGATGAAATCAAAGAGATTTAGAGCCCACACAGAGGCATACCGACAATCTTTCTTTCCACGGACAATACGACACCGGAATAGAAAGGAGAACAGATAGAAGTACTCAAAGTACCCTTAGCCACACACCGTGAGGTGGCTTGCGGAATATGGATGTAGATGTAGATGTAGATGTACGTTGCACCAGACGCATCTCAGTAGTTAGTTCTAGTTCGGCAGATTCGACGCACTTTCAAGACAAGCGCAGTGTGACGGTGTTTCCATTGTGCAAAAGGTAAGCGAAAATTAAGTAATAAAAAAAGGGAATGTCCAGTTTTTCCAGTGCCGATTTATCAGTTTAAAAGTTTACAGCTTCAAACTGTTGATTTCAGATAGTATGATGGCCATTATCGATGTATAATAAACAGACAGGAAACCACGTAGGCAATTTCAAGTTGTTTTCTTGCACTCAGTCTCCCCAACACATTCTCGCAGTTGTGTTCATATTGTAAAGTTTACGAGTTCCTGTGTGAAAGTATAAGTAGGCTTCGAGATAGCGTACACTGCCAGCAAGCAAAACTTCTAAAAACTAACAACAATCATGTTATGTTTATTAATGTAAATTTCAACTTTAATCGCACTGTAAGAAGAAATCTGTCTCACATGATAGTTAAAGAATCCGTTTTTAGAAGACTCTATACGTATTCTGTATACAGCTGAATACTGTTTGTCCACCATTAGTTGACGGTTGGCGCAGTCGTAGTCGGCAACGGCCGTGCTCACGTCTTCCTGGTTGCCGAGTGGAGAGAAGCGGTGAGTGGAGGCAGCGTGGGATGCTTGCAGCCTGCCGGTACAACACCCGCGTCTTGTGCTTAACACGAAAACGGAGGCGGCACTCGTGGAAACACTGCCCGCCTTAGGTGACACTTCCGTCTGATCGGAAATCACCTACGACATTATGAATCAAAAGTCAAAAACTATTTCTGGAATCTGTTTGCACATCGGATTTATTAAATACAGCACAGCACTAAAGTTAACAAAGTGTGATCAACTGTTCCTCAAAGAAACGTCAGAATGATGGTCACTGTCATTTGTGTTTGATTCAATACCGTCATCATCATGAGGGCGTAGTATTGATGGTAAATTAATCTATGACCATTTCCATTATTCCATCTCGTGTCCAATTCACTGGTTCCAGCTGCTACATCTGTCTGCAGTAACCTTGCCAGTCCTGTGCAGAAACTGAAAGGAAAGAAGTATTAAGAAAATTCAGCAGTTTTACTTTCGTCATGTAACCAGTGACATTACTCTCCCCGAAATTCTGTTTCCTTTTGGCCATTTTAATTCTATCGGATTTAGATCGCAGTTGTAGGGTGGTAAAAGGACTATTTTATGGCCTCTGCTCTCAGTGATTTTATCCACGACATACAGTTTCACAGCTGGTTTGCTTTCATTTTTAGACAACTGTTCAGTCTTCCGCACTGAGTCGTTGCAGTTTATTTGTCTGTCTCGCAACCACTCTGACATCGTAATCCTGAAATAATATCTTTTAGGCATTCTCTGGGACTTCCTGCTGTGGTATGAGGCATCTTCCACACAGTCACAGAAATGGGGGGAATATATGAGCCACCATATCGGCAATCCCCCCCTACCTCTCTGTCGACATCCGGTAGTTCCGTCAACTACAAGAAATTTGCAGTTTAGTGAAAACAGTTTCTTGCATGAACCTTGCTGAAAAACTAAAACTGCGTGTCACACCGGGTTCCCATGTTTGGCGCCCGGTATGGCATATGGTTTTAATTTGTCAGGAAGTTTCAAATCAGCGCACAGTCCGGTGTAGGGTGAACATTCGTTCTAGTTTCCTGCATCTTGCTGCAAGCAACTGCCAAATTTGTCATTTCCTGGAAGTTTTTCTGAAACTTGCAGAGGTTGTGTGTATTCAGTACCGATGCCAAAATGTCATTGTTGAAAATGAGAATGGCACAGCAAAAGATGGGCTGAAACAAATGTACCATTGGAACCCTTAAACACACACAATTGGCACCAGCACTCAAGGAAGTGCGAATTGAGTTTACCAATCAATTTATTTCACCAGAAGGGAAAGCGGAATGGCAGTATAGACGTCTTTAAATTTTAGCAGTTTTGTAATGTTACCGTAAATGTAAATGCATTACATTTATGATAAAAGCAGTAAATATTGCTTGCAAAATCGAAGAGTAATTAAAAGACAATTTCTTGGTGAGATATCGCGCGGCATGTTTGTTTCGTTATCGAACATTTGATTATACAACACATAAGAGATGTTATAAATCTGCGTAAGACATACTAAAAACTTTTAATGTAAGTGAAATGTTCTGATTTTAGTTAACAGAATTCTGGGTCTAGGTAAAGTAAATTTGTTTTTATGCTTCGACACTATTTTTATTCATAAATAATAATGCAACACAAGTGAAGACTGCTTTCGTTTTTAAGAGTAACTTCTCTTCTGCAACAGGTACTTGCAGAATGTTCCTGAAATAAACTTTCCGCAGTGACTTGAACAAGTAAACTTGGGTAAGATTTTGTGTTAATGTAAATACCTCATCAAGTGCTTACAGAAGTTACTGGCTAGTAAACACAAGCCTTTCGTTATTCTTCGCGTGTAGTTGCAGCCTGACGTTGGCAGCGCTCGGAGACAAATGAATATCTGGCAAGTGGTGCCGATTTTCTCTACTTCTGGCAGCACTAGCGCAATCATCAAGTTATCGCGGTCAAATAGTTGATGTAAATTAGAGTATCGCTTCTTGAAAAATGTAATGTAAATCACTTGATCGATATGTGACTACAACGGAGCCACTATACGTGGTCAGAGAATTGTAATTACTGTTATCTCTGTATCGTAGTATATAAGAAAAGATTTCATTGTCTTCTCTTGTCTTCTTCTTCTTTGTCTTCCGTACCTGGTTGGTTCTGATGTCGCATTTAGATTAAGGTCTGTATAGAATTATTTCTACTATATGTAGTGTATTTAGAATTTCTTCTAAATACATATGTCAGTATTTAATGCAGTATGTGTTTTTGTTAGTAGTAAGAAAGTACCTTCCCTGTCCCCTTTTATTTCATTAATTACACAACAATAAATTTTGCCCTGGCCATTTGTAATTGCATTTTTGAAGCGACGTAATTGCTGTTAAAATTGATAAAAATGTCTTCATAGCTATTTAATTCTGAAAGTATTAAACGGATTTAACCCCAGTAACTGTAAAACGTTGTCTCATAATAATTTCCATTTTATTTTAGGCCACAGGTACAGTTTTATTGAAAGGAATTATTTAATTGTGTATGCTGACATTGCACGTAGACAGCTATACTGGAGCATCAAGCCTCACAGAGAAAAACAATTGTTTAAATATTATATTAAATTTGCTTATCGTGTAACATTAAAGATCGATAATTTCTTTATCCTTCGTAAAAAGGATGCCTTCGCGTTGGAATACGCCTGATATTTGTGGCCATAGCGTCCTGAGAAAATTTAGCCATTGGTTTTAAGGAACGTAAGGCCGGCCAGTGTGGCCGAGCGGTTCTAGGCGCTTCAGTCCGAAACCACGCGGCTCCCACGGTCGCAGGTTCGAATCTTGCCTTGGGCATGGATGTGTGTGATGTCCTTAGGTTAGTTAGGTTTAAGTAGTTCTAAGTCTAGGGGACTGATGACCTCAGCTGTTAAGTCTCATAGTGCTCAGAGCCATTTGAACCATTTTTTTAAGGAATGTAAAAGAGATTTCTTTGGTTGGTTGGTTTGTGGGATTTAAGGGACTAGACTACTAGTGCCATCGGTCCCAGAGATTTCTTTAATTAAACATTTTCATTCCAAATTAACGGAACATTTTTCCTCGCTTTCAAGAAAAAGTAAGTTACGCGGTAAAATATGGATGAGAAAGAGAAAATAAACACCACAAGACACATTAATTGAATAACATTTATACTTATATTTGCTGGAAAGAATATATACTCAGCATTTGGAGCTGTCGGCTGTACCTGACCCTGTTGTCGAATCAAAAATATGCTGCAGCTGTTCTGTATGACTCTGTACACAGTGATAAGGAGAGGTAGGCTACAGAGTGCTGCGTCAACTGTCTTCGTAGGGAAGCTGGAGAGGAACAGAAATGATTAGTAAACAAATACACAGAGAGCAGTAGATTTACTTAACTTTTATTTCTCTAAATGTACGAAGACACGATAGAGCTGCAAGAAACACAACAGCAACGACAATGTTGACGGAGCTGCGACTAGGCGGTGTCTGTGTAGCTTCGCGTAGTGGCGATATGGCTTTGAGCACGTATTGGCTGCGTCGCTGCCGGCGGCCATCCTATATTGGGGTAGCAGACGGCGCTCAAGGCACTGAGCCGCGGGAGGCGTGGCGCAGCGAGCGCTATATCCTGCGCGACTGCTATCAGCGTCAGACCGAAACTTGCAATAACATTGCTATTTACGCCTGTGGGGCGGTATGCATACGTGACACCACAGGGGGAATTACAAAGGGCGTGCAGTAAGTTGGTCGTCACCTCAGGAACAGACTGGCTGCAGGGACAGGTGGATATTTCGTTGCAGAGTGGATTGATATTGATAGGAAGGGGAGGGCGGGGAAGGCTTTCTTGTTAGTCTTCCTGTACTGACAGCTTATGGACGTGTGTGCCTTGTACTGACAATCTGCAATGGTATGAACTTGAAATGCAAGTAATACAGATTCGTAAGTGTGAATTACAGACACGGTCATCTTCAAACGTAAAACGTATTTGTAGCAAATGTGACGGTACGTAACATAAATATTTACATTTTTATCGGTTCAGGCTCAAATGGTTCAAATGGCACTGAGCACTATGGGACTGAACATCTATGGTCATCAGTCACCTAGAACTTAGAACTACTTAAACCTAACTAACCTAAGGACAGCACACAACGCCCAGTCATCACGAGGCAGATAAAATCCCTGAACCCGCAGGGAATCGAACCCGGGAACAGAACCCGGGCGCGGGAAGCGAGAACACTACCGCACTACCACGAGCTGCGGGCTTGTCGGCTGTAGAACGTTGTTGTTGTTGTAGTTGTGGTCTTCAGCCCTGAGACTGGTTTGATGCAGCTCTCCATACTACTCTATCCTGTGCATGTCTCTTCATCTCCCAGTACCTAATGCAGCCTACATCCTTCTGAATCTGCTTAGTGTAGTCATCTTTTGGTCTCCCTCTACGATTTTTACCCTCCACGCTGCCCTCCAGTACTAAATTGGCAGATCCCTTAATGCCTCAGAACATGTCCTACCAACCGATCCCTTCTTCTAGTCAAGTTTTGCCACAAACTCCTCTTCTCCTCAATTCCATTCAATACCTCCTCGTTAGTTATGTGATCTACGCATCTAATCTTCAGCATTCTTCTGTAACACCACATTTCGAAATCTTCTATTCTCCTCTTGTCTAAACTATTTATCGTCCATGTTTCACTTCCATACATGGCTACACTCGATCAAATACTTTCAGAAACGACTCCCTGACATTTAAATCAATACCTGATGTTAAAAAATTTCTCTTCTTCAGAAAGGATTACCTTTCCATTGTCAGTGTACATTTTATATCCTCTCTACTTCGACCATCATCAGTTATTTTGCTGCCCAAATAGCAAAACTCCTTTACTACCTTAAGTGTCTCATTTCCTAATCTAATTCCCGTAGCATCACCCGACTTAATTCGACTACATTCCATTATCCTCGTTTTGCTTTTGTTTATGTTCAGTTTATACCTTCCTTTCAAGACACTGTCCATTCCGTTCAACTGCTCTTCCACGTCCTTTGTTATCTCTGACAGAATCACAATGTCATTGGCGAACCTCAAAGTTTTTATTTCTTCTCCATGGATTTTAATACCTACTCCGAACTTTTCTTTTATTTCCTTTACTGCTTGCTCAATATTCAGATCGAATAGCATCGGAGAGAGGCTGCATCCCTGTCTCACTCCCTTCCCAACCACTGCTTCCCTTTCATCTCCCTCGACTCTTACAACTGCCATCTGCTTTCTGTACAAATTGTAAATAGCCTTTCGCTCCCTGTATTTTACCCCTGCCACCTTGAGAATTGGAAAGAGAGTATTCCAGTCACCATTGTCAAAAGCTTTCTCTAAGTCTACAAATGCTAGAAAAGTAGGTTTGCCTTTCCTTAATCTGTCTTCTAAGATACGTCGTAGGGTCAGTATTGCATCACGTGTTCTAACATTTCTACGGAATCCAAAATGATCTTCCCCGAGGTCAGCTTCTATCAGTAGTTAACGTATTTTATGAATGTAACTAGTGTAAAATATACAGTTAACGTTCTTGAAACAACTAATATGCAGCGATAATTTAAGAGTAACATTTTTATTTACGAGATGTATATGAAAATAAAAAGGGATCTTAATGAGACGCGATTGTACGGCCGAGGAGGAAGGATGTACCTTATGGTACACACACTGCTTTGTTTCGCGATACGGAAGGAAGGCATTGAGCGGCTACCCATATTTTATGTAAGTTATTCTGTATACTGCTAAAATAAACTAATTATTGTTATCACGAAATGAATTTCCTTCTAATAGTTGTCACCTCAAATGCTCGCAGTGGATAATTATTTTTAATAAGCATTTATTCAGTAAGTTGCGCTGTGGGAAGCTCATCTTCCGATGCAGCCTCTTGTCGGCCATTACGCGCCGAAATATTAATTTATTTTTCAGTGTTAACAGTAACTGTAAATGCTAGAGATTTCGTTGTAAGAACCTTTTTAAATTGCAATAGATAATTAATTTACGTTAAAGTTCATTTTTTTTAAAATTAGACAGATTCCATGAGTTCATTAAGTTTTATCTTTGCCGCTCCACGGGAGCAATCGAAATTCTCTCCAATCCTTGCTTTGCAATCAATAAATAGAAATTAACAAAATTACATTCAATTCAGTTAACGGCAACTATATTTTTAATCATCACGTTCAAAATCTAATGTTGGTACATGAATAACAGCGGCCCTACAAGAACCCGTTTGATATTTACTTATCCACGTACATAAACGTGATAAGAAAAGAGAGAAAGAATTATGCTGTAACAAAAGAAAAATTCACGTGATAAATTACAAGTAAAGAATAAAAATAAAACACACTATATATATATATATATATATATATATATATATATATATATATATATATATATATATATATTTCGACGTAACACAACGAACGTGTAGTTGAATGAAAGCTGTTGAAATATAATGCCACGAATGTAAGAAAAAATTACATGCAAAACATTTAGTAAACATTTCTGGTCGTATCAACTGTTGTACAATGCATTTGAATATAAATACCGCTACTGTAATTAATCAGTTGATTATTCACTCACACAGACAACACAATAACACGTGGTCAGGAATTATAGTGTCACAACTTTACGGGCGCTAAGGGTGGTAGCAATCTGAAGCCGAGGACAATCGACACGAATTGTTTCATATGCAGCTAATTTTTAACATTAGTACCTGTGGGCCAAAAGGACCACATATTGCGCCCTTAGTATAGCTCGTCTGTAGGCGGCTTATAACATGATAATTTATGGAGATTACGAATTAATAATAAGATAGATAAATTTGGTGTACGATGTGCCATTGTAAATGTCAGAATTGGCTCTTGAGCAAGACGTTAGGACAGCATTGTGTTATTTGCATAATGGGGCGCTGACACATATTGTTACTGATGTAAGACGACGTCAAACGCGCCAGTACGGTCCAAAATGAATATGCAGAACCTCTACTTCTGTTTCCTACATTAAGAACGGCATCAGTAGTTCGAATCATTATGCAATTAATTTCTATTTTAATATTCACTCAACAGTGTGCAGCTATTACATGTTGAATTTTTCTGCAGCTGCATGGCTGCGTTGCGTAATTATCTGAAGATGGCATAGGTGAGTCTTGGAGAGTGTAGGCTAACCGCCTTTGGGCCGTTTCCTAAGACAAGTGCAGCCGTGGGTCAGCGGGGCGCGTGGGAGGCAGGTAGCCCGCCAGCAGTAGCTGAATTTTTCTCTGAATACAGTGGGCAGCGCAGCATGAGAGTCCATCGACTCCGTCTTTAACGCCGATGTAACGAGCCGTGATGAACACGTAGCCTTGTGCAGAATGCTGGTCAACTTTACAACCTAGAGCTATTCCGTCAGAGCACCATTCAATAGAATATTGTTTCCTGTGGCTGGGAGCCTTTCTACAAAGTGGGAGAGTGGGACCTCACTCCCAGATAATGCTTTTTCGTGGAAAGAAAAATAGTTGAGTTCGTTCTCGAAATTTTTTATTTTCTTTAGGGAGGTGAGGTGCCGTAAGCCGAATGCTTCTACAAGTACAGTGAATGGCCTTTCATTTCGTAGAATAAGCGGGGAAAAGCTCAACTGACTGCCAATAAAAATACACTACCAGAGAGTGCTACACAGCAGGCAACATACAAAGATTTATAGACGCGGGAGATCTTCTGACTGGCTGATATCGAACTATGTTTGAAGAAAAATAATTATACGCTAAACGTTTACGAATTGTGTTTACCGTAACCTACACCGTTAACTACTAGTCACAGCTTTCCTAGGAGGGAAGTTCGGCAATTTTCTTACTAACATTTTCGTTGGCATAAATTTTACAGGCCCTTGCTACTAGCGAAAATAGTTTATGTGAACTTCGGAAGTACACAGTGCCGACAGCGCTCTGGCTCGTCAGTCCTGGGTGAGCACTCAGGACAGCTCTGTATAAACACAAGAGTCCTACATCTGCGTGACACCACGCTATACTCCAGATCCTTTACTGAATCTCGCTGGAGACGTGGTTATTTCCGAGCGATTAGACGGTATCCAGTGGCCAGTCTTCATTCAGACGTAAACTCTACTCCACTCTGCAGCTTAAGTCATGATTAGATTCTGCAGCACAGGCAACCGCGAAAGAGAATTATAATCATTTGGCAGGCATGCGGTTTGGACGAAATTAGAGTCCGGAATCTCGACACATCTGATTTGGCTTTACAGGCTCCTTAATATCCCAGTAAGTTACGGTAGCTGTATGTGATATGCTATGCCTTCTGATACAATCGGAACTATCACTGTGCCACCACCGCAAATCATTTCTTTTTATCTACAAACGAAAATTACTAAACCTGCTAACAGACCGTACATGGGAATTACATCTTCTACAGCTACAAAAGGCTAATCCGATCCATCTTCACCTCTCTCCAGTCCCAAAACAGTCTTAACCTGCCAAGAAACTTACATCAGCTCATAATCCGCTGCAGAGGTAAAATTCATCCTTGTAACGAACAATATATATATATATATATATGGTCTGAAGTTCCACAGCCGAAATACAACAAAGGAAAAGAAATGGTCTGACTGCATTCCCAGAACTTCGTGGAACAATAAATAACAATTTTATAAAAAGTAAACTTTAAGGAAGACGTATTGTAATAAGTTCAAAACCGGCGTACAGCATCATATGAGTATCTCTACATGCCCAATGAATGTTTAACTGAGACGAGGATGCAAAGATTGTGTTACATGCAGTGAAACAAATTTATAATTTTCACAAGCACTTCAGGTCTGGAAGTAATGGAGTAGTACGAGCAGAATTAAATTTAACAGTAAATAAGGAAATATATTTACTGTGAACAGTATTGCGAACATATTATTGTAGTCAAAAGTAACAAGGATGCAACACTCGCTGCAGCTCGAAAAACGTGATGTCTTGCCGCCAACAGCCACTGGTAAATCTTCCTTATTGAGCAACCAGTTTCGGTCCAAGGACTAACATCAGGTTCATAAAAAGTTTACATCATACTGAGCGATTTAATTTGAATGGCGTCAAGTAATAAAATACATGAATTCGTCGCCGTTGTCAACTAGTAATATAAATTGGATCGTCAGTCATATAAAATGAGACAGACTGTATGCTGATTTGCATTATATAAACAGTCAGAATTAACGTTACGGAGGCATTCCACATACTGCAGTATTTCACGGATTTATTGTTTTACGCAACTGATCTAGATGAACAAAAGTTGCGAATTTTATATAGGTTGCAACACAAAGTTGAAGAAGCGAATAATTTATAGAAGAGGAGCCTGGTGGAGGTAAACTGATGGTTCTGTATGAACTGGTATGAATGGAATTCAAGTAGCGGCAAAAACAGTTGCGAATATGGAGAACCATCAACTCAGTCACGGCGATGGTGAAAATTTTTGCCGGACGGGGATTGCAACGTGAACTTCTCGCTTATCGCTTAGGCTATGCGATCACGACTCACGACCAGATCCAAATTCCATATGTTATCAGGCATATGTCTACAACCTGGACTCAGTATATTCACTATATATATTCCCACAAAGGGGAGGCATTTTAATTGACAGTCGCTTGTCAGGTTGTTGTTGTTGTTGTCTTCAGTCCTGAGACTGGTTTGATGCAGCTCTCCATGCTACTCTATCCTGTGCAAGCTTCTTCATCTGCCAGTACCTACTGCAACCTACATCCTTCTGAATCTGCTTAGGCTTGTCAGGGGTCGGCAGAGAAATTGAATACTCCAATGCCCTTGCTGCTGAGCAATACGGTGCATGTTGCTTCGATCACGCAGGTTGTAGACACATGGTTGACGACATATCGAGTTATGGTTCTGCCCATGAAGCTTGCTCAGATAGCCTAATGTTAGGGTGACCTCTCGCAATAAGAAGGATATCCGGATTCAAGTCCCGGTCAGGCACAAATTTTCAGTGTCGTCATTCCATTATAGAGCTGATGGTTGTCCATATTCAAAACCGCGATTACATTTCATGCATTTCATAACGGCTCTAGTTTCCGCAGTGCCTGTTCCTCCGGACAGAAGAGACATTGAATTGTATTTCTGAGCAACATAGGCTGTGCAGTATCGTATTCCGTCAAACTCTCCGTTCATTATCTCTCGCAGCTCATCGCACGAATGGTTTTGAGCAGCGAAACACTCACGCAATGAAGTACAGTCTCATACTGGAATATTCACTTTCAAAGAGATGTAAGTTCGTTTGTAGTCTATAGTTGTGTCACCGCTAACATGGTTCTCCGCGAACGGCAAATGAGATTGAGTGGTAGGTCGCTCGGCCTTAATTGCGTTCCACTTATGCTACCAGGAAAACAGTGACGTATAATGTGTTACGTGTCGGCCAGGCGCAGCGAACCCCTGTGAATACAATTAAATTCCATGACTCTTCCACGAGAGAGCTTTCTGAACAAATGAGATATCGTATAATTTTTGCTTATATTAGTAAAGGTCAGTGTGTTAAAAAGGAAGGCTCGGGCATTTGAATACGACCGCAGCTCCACGATGAGAAACACGAACAACTGGCCGCCGGATGAAGTAAAGTATAAACACACGTGCCAATCTACGGCAAGAAAAACATTGAACGGCGCCGGCGTGAAGTATGAGTTACTGTTATTAATCAGTTAATCATCTGCTCACACAAGCGGCACAACAACACATCGTCAAGCAATTAAGGAATCTCAACTTTCGGTCGCTGAGTGTGGTAGAAATCTGAAACAGAGAACAGCTGATATGAAGTGCTTCGAAATGGTGCCGACTTTTAACGATCATTACTTGGAGGTGGGAGGATAATATATTGCAATCTTACTATAGCTAGTCTATTGGGGTCTCGTAACATGCTATGCAGGTTACTAATTGTCAGTAACAATATCCTTACATATGCGGCCTGAGATGCCACCTCACAATAGCAATATTGGGGTTTGAGCAAAGAAGTTTGACGTCCACGATACACCTGACGTGTAGATCTGCAGCAGAGTTCCAAGGGTACGTATTTGGAATTGCAGGTTTGTTTTACCGCTGAGAATGAAACTTTCGTAATGCTGCTTTTTACTCATATGGAACATGCAATTACTTTTTTATTATTCAGGATTATGGACTAGAGCGTTCTTTTTATGTCATACTGTTACACGCAAATGATTAAGTTTACGTTTCACAGAATTTGGGACATGGAGGAGGCAATTATGTATACATCACCTGCCTTGATAGTGGCATCCGTAGTCGTTAGGGGAAGGGCAGAACGGCGACGTAATGCCAGGAATATGAACCGCATGCGATCCTGGCTGGGAAGCAGAGCTGAAGGAAGGAACGTTTACCTCCTGTTAATGAAGGAGTTCAGGTCCGAAGAGTCACAGATTTCAGACATTTCGCCCAGACGGATGTGTCTTGTTTTGAGAAGCTGCTGTCGACTGTAAAATGATTCGCGTAAATGACACAGTAATGACGGAGCCACCACACACTCGTTTTACGCACTTTTACCTTGCCTGTGCCCCGTCTCTTAGTCTCTCTTTTCTTAGCTCGGTACAACAGGGCGACGGCAAAGATGCAGTCCTCATTCGTCGCAGCCGACGCAAATGCTTCGCTTCTTGTGGCTACTCTCTCAACTTTAGCCTTCCTGGCATGCTGAAACAACACGTAGGATGTAATTAAATCGAACACGTATGTTATTTTAACCATTTACGGTGATACGTACCTACATACAACGAAAGTAGAATTATATGCACGTACACGTAAAATATATAAACTCAAAGTTAAATATCTGCAGACATACCTCATTGTGGCATGGCATACGTAGTGATGATGTAGACATCTTTCCTTGCCGCCGGTCTCAATAAATACGCTTATACTTTATTTGTTCCTTTCCTTTTCTAGAATCAGAAACTGTCATTAGATTTGTTCATTTCCCCAACGGAAATACAAAAGGGATATTTGCATTTGTTTTAATACTTTATTTATAAAAATTATCCACGGAGTGATGTGTAGAATATCTCGCGCGAGAGCCAAAAGACTTCTCAAGACTCACTTATGCCTCGTCTGCTGCCCAAATATGGGAATGATAATAAGCAAAAAGTACGCTCGAAATACTGAGTTGTCCGCAAGCGCACATAACCTCTCTGTTGCGCAAGCGCGAATCCACGGCAGCATACGACGGTTCCTTTTTCTTCCTCGAGGGTAAACCATCTAATGAAATCGCAGCTTCAACCGTTCTGCCGCTGGGTAACAGGCGGTCTACATCTGAGTTGTATACGTTAGATTAGATTAAATTAGATGAACTTTCATTCCAATTGATCCATAGTGAGGAGGTCCTACAGGATGTGGAACATGTCAGAAAAACAATAATACATAGCAAATTTTTGCAACTGAAACAAATACGCTAATGCACCTTCCACAGGTCCCAAGTGGAATGATCGTCATTTTTTTAATGAACACTATATGAAAGAATCTTTTTACAAACACTAATACACTGAATTTAAAATAAAAAATCTTTTTAATTATGTATTTATTAGGTAATAAACATATAATAGAACTACTACAATACTTATTTACAATGAACACGTTACTGCATTGAAATGGTGCAGAAGTTAGATTGTACTTACTTACACACACACACACACACACACACACACACACACACACACACACACACACACACACACACACACACACTTATTTACAATAAACACATTACTGAAATGGTTCAGAAGTTATACACAAATCTGTTGGTTCTACTGAGCAATTCATTAATGGAGTAGAAGGAGTTGGCCATCAAGAAATCCTTTAGGCTTCTCTTAAACTGAATTTTATTGGTTGTTAAGCTTTTTATGACTACTGGCAAGTTATTGAAAATGTGTGTTTCTGAAAAATGCACATCTTTCTTTACAAGAGTAAGTGATTTTAAATCCTTGTGAAGATTATTCTTATTGCTAGTATTGATTCCATGAATTGCGCTGTTGGTTTGAAAAAGTGATATATTTTTAATGACAAATACCATTAAGGAATAAATATATTGGGAAGCAGTAGTTAGTAATCCTAGTTTCCTAAACAGGCTTCTGTAGGATGTCCTTGAGTTCACACCACATATAACGCATACAGCCCGTTTCTGTGCCCAGAAAACTTTAGCTTGGTTTGATGAATAAACCCAAAAAATAATCCCATATGACATTATAGAATGAAAGTAAGCACAGTATGCCAGCTTTTTCATTTTTATATCTCCTATGTCTGACACAATTCGCATTGCAAATAGAGATTTGTTAAGACGCTTCAACAGATGTGTGGTGTGCTTCTCCCACAGTTGAATTTATTATCAAGTTGCGATCCCAAGAATTTAACACTGTCCACTTCTTCTATCTGCTGGCCATCATGTGTTAGCTATTTACTCGTGGGACACCTCTTACAAGTTCTGAACTGCATGTAGCGTGTTTTTTCAAAGTTTAGTGACAAAGAATTGGCTAGGAACCAGTGATTAACGTCCACAAATATTTTCTTAGCTGATCTTTCTAAGACTGCACTTGATTTGCTATTTATTGCAGTGTTTGTATCATAGGCAAACAAAACGAACTTGGCATCTCATAGTGTTACTGATGAAAGGTCATTGATATACACAGGAAAAAGTAAGGGCCCCAGAATGGAACCTTGTGGGACGAAAAATGTAATTAGTTCCTAGATGGATGAATATCAGAACCCTTTAGAAATCTGAACTGCGACCTCGACAGTATATTATATGAGATAAGGTGGTTATAAAGCCCATTATACAGTACTTTTTCTAAAAATTTTGAGAATTGTGGCAAAAGTGAAATTGGAGAGAAATTTGATGCTATTTCTTCATCTTCCTTCTTAAACAGTGGCTTAACTTCAGCATATTTCAACCATTCAGGAAATGTTCTACTGATAAACAATTGGTTACAGAGATAGCTTAATATGTTACTTAACTCAGAATCACATTATTTAATTAACTTTGTTGATATTTCTTCATAACCACTAGATGTTTTTGATTTTAAAGATTTTATGTTGGACATTATTTCTGCTATGGTGTGAGGGTCAAAGTCATATTACGGAAGTTAGCTGAAATGTCTGGTCTGAGGTTCTCCATAGTAGCACCTAGAGAACCTGACAACCCCATTTTTTCAGTAAAGTTATAAAATGTTTGTTTAGAAGTTCTGGTACACTATACACACCTGTCACCAATGAATCATTTACTCTTAATGTTGTCTCTCTTCATGTCTGGTTCTACCGGTGTCCTCCTTCACTATATCCCATATTGTCTTCATTTTGTTATCTGATATGGCTATCTTTTCCTTGTAATATATTTGCTTTGATGTTCGTATTACAGTCTTTAATATTTTGCAGTATTTCTTGTAATGTGCTGTAGCATCAGCATCAGAACTGTTGCGGATTGACAGATACAGTTTTCTTTATGTTTTACAAGATACCCCTATTCTTTGAGTGATCCATGGCTTCTTTATAGACTTTGCTCTAACCTTGGTCAGTTTTGGGGGAAAATAGTGTTCAAATAAGGTAAACACTCTATTGGCAAAAGTCTTATATTTTTCATTAATGCCATGAGCAATGTAAACATCTGTCATTTCAATGTCTCTGAGGAGAGTCCCTAAAATAATCAATTTTTGGATTATTGATTGCCCTCTTGAGCTCAGATTTAACAGATTTAATATCCTGTTCAGTATTAACATTTAACAGAAGGAGCAGCATTTCATGGTCTGAGAGGCATTAACTATTGGTTTTGTAATATAATTTTGTTCATTGGATTTTTCTACAGAGACATTATGAATGGCTGTATGTGAGCAATTGGTTACCCTAGTGGGGAACTTTATAGTGTGAATTAAGTTGAATGATAGTGTTACTAACTCAAATAAGTTCTTATTGGAAGACTCTTTAAGGAAATCTACATTTAAATTACCAGCAACCACTATTTCTTTGTTTTTGGTTGTTAAATGGGCCAGTACAGCTTCAAGGTGGTTTATGAACAGATTAAAGTGTCCTACAGGTGCTCGATATACACTTAATTTTATGAAGGATTTTTTGTGATTTCTACTTCTGTTGCACATGGTTCCATATGCTGTTATAAGCAAAATCTATGAAAGTCTGTGTTCTTCAATTTATGACAATTCCTGATGAATGTGGCAACTCCTCCTTTCTCCATTTCTGTTCTAGAAAAGTAAGATGCAAACCTAAACCCTGTAACACTTATAAGTTCTGCGCCAGTGGTCACATTATGTTCAGAGAGGCAGATTATGTCAGTCAGGTTTGAGGACTCTAATTCATCTATGCAGATAATTGATTCATTAATTTTATTTCTCAGTCCTCGAATATTATGATGCAATAAAGATAGCTGACATTTGACACTGACTGAGTTAAAATTGGGCAGAGTTGAAATATCTACTGATTGTTCCAACTTCTTAACCAATAGCTGTTTATGGTGATGTAATAAGCTAGAATAACGTTTTTTTTTTTTTGTTTCTTTCTCAAACTGAATGCTTGTCTCAGTCCTAACCTCTCTTAAAATTTGGTTTCTGTCTGTCCTCCCTCTCCTGAAAATCTTTTTTTTCTGAACCCAATAACCACTGGTATTTTATCACTCTTCCTAGTGCCTACCTCTAATTTTCCTGCTATTTTCCCACCCAGTTTCCCCCTTCCTTTCCTGTTGAGGTGATGGCCGTGCCTAGTATAATTCCATCTATTGAGAGAATCAACAGGAGCCACACCAATGTGTGATCCTGCACCCAACATAAGCAGCTTTTCCAACTCCAAATTAACTCTCTTGACAGAAGAGTTCAAATGAGGTCGGTCATGGCGCCCAGGAATATATACAAATTCAACACTAGTATGCTGCGATGCTAGTGCAATCATTGCCAGGTCACACTGTATACTGTACTTAGGATCTCTGTCAATACTATTACCTGGACCGCCCACTATAACCACGGTGTCTTCCTTAGTGGAATCTTTCCAAAGTGATTCTAAATCCTCTGTCACCTGCCCCAGATCATCAATAGGTTTAAAAAAATTGGTGACCTGGTATTCTGATCCTAGTCCATCCTGCAAATTTGGGCAACACCTCTTCCATGGGAACTACCTAACAACAACACTTTCTTTCTCTTTACTGATTTCCCTACATTCTTACTTTTCAATTTGTTTCTGAAAGTTTGTTGAGCCCTGTCTATACCCGCAACTGCTTGAGACTCACCAGCTTCTAACTGAAGCAACAGGTCAAATCTATTTTTCCACATTCGCCATGACGCTGTCTGACAAAGTTCTAGGCCTGTTCCTCCTGTAGCCTATTGCCACTTTCCACCTCTCTTTACCCTTTTCCCTCCTTAGCCTGACAAGATCTCCCCTGGCCTTGTCTAACTAAGCTTGAAGGGCGCCAATTTTCCCCTCCTGTTCCAGTATCTTCCTATCTCTATTACTTATCCTACAAAACCACTGATGAGTCTCATTTACTACCCCTTATCCCACGCAGTCACTCACATGGGCAAAACTACAGCACCCGTCACACCAAAGCCCCGACCTAACAATTCTACAAGTCAAGCACTTATCATTCATGATAAACGTAATAGTTCATTAAAAATAAATCAGTTAAATTACTGATAAACACGAAAATATGACTCCAAAAATTTGGGCTATACGCAACTGCTTGTAAACAAAAACTACAGTGCAAAGTTTTTTAAACAACGACCTAAACTTTAAGCTAGTTTCCGGAAATGTGAGTTAAATAATGATCAGGTACGCTTCAGTTAAGTTGCTGGAGAGAGCAAAGAACAACTAAACGATATCTATAGATTTGCTTAGGAACATAAATATTTAGACGATTCTCCATGAATGGAAATTACAGAAGTGGACGTTCCATCAATTGTTACTTCTGGTACCCAAAAATCGTGGTTTCTCTTGGTTTTCTCAGGAGCCGCACATGAACAAGTGGTGCTTTTGTATGACGTCTCAGGCCCACCCTGGACCACACATAGAGCCAAAGAATCAACCTACTTGCTCAATTTTCCTGACCTGGAGGAAGGAGGTGACGTTTAAATTTTCATCCTGTGCTGTAGGGTAGCCATAGTATGTACGTTCTTCCGATAGGTACACAAAAATGATCGCTAGGCCAAGGACACTTAAGACACCTTATGTATGTGACCAATAGAACCCGTGATGCGACCCCTCAAGAAATCTAATTTTCGAGCGCAGTTTTAAAGAACACATGGTACTGTACAATATAGTGCACGGAGCGATAACTGAAACGTCAATCTCTGGGAATTTGCAGAGTAGTTGAAAATTTTGACTGGAGAGGGGAGCAATTCACAGTGACTGGCGGAAGAGTTTTGAAAGTTCACAACATTTGATTCTGTGTGCAGACGTCTTTATGTTGGGGGGCGGGGGGAGTCAAGATCGGACCTCGGATTCTAAAGGGCATTTTTCTTTATGAGGTGAGCAGTTGCCTCCACCGATGGAGATGCCCGTGAGAGTTTCTCTGATAACTCATTGTCAACATCGATTCTCTTGACGGCCAACTACCGTACAGGATGTGAATTTTTCTTGCATCAACTTTCTTCGAGATGGCTACAACTACATCGAACTCCGTTGTGTACCCATCTTCAGTAATGTCTACAGATCATTAGCCGTCAAGGAGACAGCATAATTCTGCACTGGTAGCTTTGCTGTCGGATTAATTTTAGACGCCAAGAGGCAGATCTGTATCAGTGATAGATGCTCACTGCTACAAGAAATACGTGGAAGGAATCAAAGCAAAACCAAACGCAGGAGACTGCTGAGTACAACAAACAGAACAATAGTTGACTTGCATGTCATGCTTGTATAGAAATATAAAGCTCGACTGTATTTGCCTACGTGGGCGTTGCTAGTATTGTGAATTAATATTAGACTTCCACCCACGCCGCGGCCGCTCCCTGGAACACTCCAGCAATTTGTGCCGTGCCAGACATTGTTTTAGCCAGCTGCGGCAACGGTGACGGTCCGTAATTGGAGCTGCACGCGTGCGTGTTCTCAAAGCCACGTCTCGTTACTCCATTGTTACCGGGCCCCCGTGCAAAAGGCCGACCGTTGTTTGAAATTCAAGGGCCACTACACGGCTCCAGCTCAAACGAGGTTAGTCTCTTTCCTCCCCGCTGTACTGTTCGTAGAAACGCCGTGTCATGCAGGATTATGTTTAACTGACTGGAGACACACAGAGGGGAAATTATTTTTAACTGCAGGAATTGGATCTGCAATATTACAAAGGCCTTGTTTATTACACAAAGCAGTTAAACTATGTTTCAGCGATACTTCTGCGAATTCACATCGTACATAACAGGAATTCTGTAATAGGAATCCTACGACATTTACCACTTTTGTTGTTACTGATTGTCTTTAGGGTAAGCAACGTATTGGTGTCCAACCAACGTATTAGTTTGTAGCGCCCAAATAAAACTATTCTGAAGTGGGTGTTTACCTAGTGAACCGATTACTGTTAATTTCCCGTACGTACACTAATAGTCACAAAACGAAATAAAATTATCTCCCCGAGTGTGCGTGATTGGCAGACAGCTGAAGTATAAAACGGGTAAGACGCAGCCACTCACGTTTATCCACAATCTCCTTACCCAATCACCTGCTCCTCAGACGAAAACGAACTCACGTATTTTAGAAAATATTCCCTGACTCGCCTAAAAACCAGATAGTTCAGTATCGATAAAGGTATCTAAAATACAGAAATTCCTTTGACAGATACAGGGTAACATTTAATATGGTTGTCTTATAGTGTAACGTATAGGATTAATTAGCTACTTTATGGTAATCTGAAATTTTCTAGCTAATATTTGTTATGGAATTACACTAGCACTAGCAATAATTAAAATTATTATATATACTTCAACTCTCATTATTAATTAAAATTGAGAGAAACCTTTTTTTAACCAGTCTGTCACTCTGTAAATCGAATTTATAAATGCCTGTTTAGAGGGTTGTGTTGAAGTACACTGCAAGCTACATACTTTTGCATATCTTTTGAATTTTCTATTAGATAACTGACATATTAATACTTAGCGTACATTGAAACAGAAGGTATAACCTGTTATATCAGTGCAAAGTGTATGACTGACTATTCAACTATGCCAGTATGAAGTATTTACCTGACTATAAAAGCTTATTTCTGGTATAGTCGTTTGAAAATTACAAGGTCGTTTAACATTCACTGGTAATACTTAGAACGTGGATACTGATGTTTTCATGCTGTGTAATGGATCACTGCGACCACTATAAATAGTACTACCCGTTCAAAATTGCTTTAGGATTGATAGCTCTGAAGTAAATGGTAGGGTGGGACTCGTGCAAGCGGCACCGCAAAGGTCGCACCATGTCCTACGAGTTCTATGGCCACAGCAACCACAAGCTGTTCGGAAACCTTAGCCACCATCAATAAACCTCCGCTTTCGCTATGCATCTATTTCACGCAGCTTGTTGGCCTTTGTCATCCTTGGTTGTGCGCTGTTAGACCGTGTATATTTTTTCCTTACAGTTAAGAGATTTTATTTGTTATTTCATGTTAGTGTTATATTTTGTATGTTGTCTGATACTGAACTATGTTAGAAGCAAATTTGCCATTATTGTGAGTGGAAAAACTAATGTCGCTCGGTTTGGTAAGCGACTGAGTCACGAAGACAGACGAGATAAATGGTTTGCACGTGTTTAGGGTTCAATAGTTATCATCATCATCATCATCATCATCATCATCGATATCGTGGATTAGCCGTATTGGTATGTTCAGTCCAAATTTAGTGAATCTATTGTCTATCATACATTATACATGAGTCCTCTAATTTTTTCTGTGTCTCTGTAACATCTGTAAATTGCTCAACATATAGTTCTTGCCTAATATCACGACAGTTTTTATAACTTGTAGCGATTATCCCTGTATAGAATGGAGAAACATAATTTCAGTCGATTAAATTTGTATTATTTCTTTATAAATAGGAATCCAGCCTTCACATAACTATAACAAGAGGTAAAGAGCTGTAGTTTTGAATAGTCCGAGTACGGTGTCCTTTCGAAGGTTAAATTTTAATCTTTGTGACATTTTTTCCAGGTAAGTGTCTAAACCTTTAAAGTTTTATTTCAATACCGATCCAGTATCCTTACGATGCATACGTTTACATTCACTTTTCTGTCACTTAAAATGATTGCTCTTGTCGGTTCTAGCTCTAAAAATGCCGCCACTTTAATTTCGCGTGTGGAAATAGCGACAGTAATACTCGGCTGTAAATCCAAAACCCTGTGCGGTTCCTGGTTGTCTATTCTTGGGAGTCTTCGCCTAGAGTGAATCGCTTTTTTAAAATTAAAATAAATAAAACGTACTCCGATGTATTAACCATCTGATGTATTAAACTCCTACTGTTAGGCACTTCCCATGAAGAGGAATGGACAGTTCTAAAAAGGAAAGTCACAGAGTTTGGAAGGAAAAACGTACGTAAAGGGAATGTAACTGCGATGAAACCATGAGTAACAGAAGAAATATTGTAGCTGATCGACGGAACAAAGACGTACTAAAATGTTCAAGGAGATTCAGAAATACACTTAGGAGTGAAATAAATAGGAAGTGCAGAGAACCTAAGGCGAAATGGCTACGTGAAAAATGTGATGACATCGAGAAGGAAATGACTTTCGGAAGGAGTGACTTGGACATATAGGAAACTGAAATTAAAAGCAAGAGCGATATCATTGAAAGTGCAGTGGAAATTGTATTATTAAATGTAGAGGAGGGAGCGGATGGATGGAAAGAGTACAATGAGGGCCTCAAGACGAGACAGAAGAGGTAACGGGAGTCTGTAGGGAAGATATATGGGCTCAAGTGTAAGAATCACAATTTACAAGAGCTCCGAAGATTTAAAATCAAATATGGCAGGTGGAATAGATAACATTCCATCGGAATTTCTAAAATCGTTGGCAAAAGAGGTAATAAAACGATTATTCACGTTGGTGTTTCGAATGTATGAGAATGGTGCTATACCATCAGACTTGCGGGAAAACGTTGTTCACACAGTTTCGAAGATTGAAAGAACTGACAAGCGCGAGAATTATCGCAGAATGAACTTATCGGCTCATGCATCTAAGTTGCTGAGAAGAATAATATACAGTAGAACGGAAGAAAATTGAGGTTCTGTTATTAGACGGGCAGTTTGGCTTCGGAAAAGGTAAAGGCACCAGAGAAGTAGTTCTGACGTTGCGCTTGATAATGGAAGCAGGACGGAAGAAAAAAAAAGACAAGTTTGTAAGATTTGTTGACACAGAAAAAGAGTTAGACAATGTCAAATGGCGCAAGGTGTTCAAAATACTTAGAAAAATATGGGCAAGCTATAGGGAAAGAGGGATAATGCGAGTAACGGGTACAGGAACCAATATCTAACAGCAAGACTGGAGACCAAAAACGAACTGCACGGATTCAGAAAGGTGTAAAGCAGGGATGTAGTATTTCGCCGCTGCTGTAAAGTCCACATGTCGAAGAAGCAATGACGGAAATATAAGAAAGTGTGAGGAGTGGGATTTAAAGTCAACGTGGAAGGCTAGGAATGATAAGATTGGCTGAGGACGTTGTTATCTTCCGTTATAACAGCCGCTCAATTCACCACCACAACCTACCATCAAATGAGGTCTGAAGATGAATGTTTTTGCAGCCCGAGACTGTTTGTGTTCATTTCTAAAGTATTTGTTGCCAGACGGCTGTTCACCGTGAGAAATATTCTCAAAAATCACTTAATAGTAATTGAGGGTAAAGAACAAACCCCCAAATAAGAACGTTTATGGTCAGTAAATTCACACAATAATTCGTAGGCAAGTGACAAGGTACTGTCCGATTAAGTGAACTGGAATTTGCTCGAGCCTCCAATGCAGTGGTTGTCAAACACACTAAATAAAATAATAAATAAAGTCACTGGAAAACACAGTCAGCGTTCACAGTTAAAATTAATTAAAGGTAAACACCACACTAACTCACACAAAAATGGTTCAAATGGCTCTGAGCACTATGGGACTTAACATCTGAGGTCATCAGTCCCCTAGAACTTAGAACTACTTAAACCTAACTAACCTAAGGACATCACACACATCGATGCCAGAGGCAGGATTCGAACCTGCGACCGTAGCGGTCACACGGTTCTAGACTGAAGCGCCTAGAACCGCACAGCCACACCTGTCGGCTAACTCACACAAATTACATACACATGCAAAATTACAGCTCCTACTGAACAAGCAGAGAGAATAGAAACATGATCCTGACCATTGCAAAACAAACTTCAAGTTACTAATGAACGCACCCAAAAAAATTCATGGTGTTATGGTCGACGACTCGAAAAATTTCTGATATTAAAAAGCGCGCAACTGAACACCGCTCACACCAGCATGCGTTTTCCCTTTGTAAATCCAACCCAAAGAGTGCGAAAGAGTAAGATGCGTGCCGCACTTACAATGAATTAATCCTTCACTCCACTGAAACACTCTGCATCCATGTCAAATAATGACTTTATGTTATCAGCAGCCCAGTATACGACTTTTTTCACATAAACAGAAAAAATCTAAATGCACCACTAGCGAAATTGTTTATAAAAGAAATGGTTGAAATGGCTCTGAGCACTATGGGACTTAACATCTGAGGTCATCAGTCCCTTAGACTTAGAACTAATTAAACCTTACTAACTTAAGGACATCACACACATTCATGCCCAAGGCAGGATTCGAACCTGCGACCGTAGCAGCAGCGCGATTCCGAACTGAAGTACCAAAAACCGCTTGACCACAACGGCCGGCTTGTCTATCAATCTTGGTACCTCACACTAAATTCTACGTGCGGTAGTTCGCGCAATATTTATCATTAAGTAAATGTAAGGTTTAGTTGCAGTGAAAAAAAAAATCTGTATGTGACTGCCGCGCTGTTGATTATTTCTCATAGAAATTATTCTCCTATTTCTACTGCTGAAAGCGGAATTAATGTAGCTTCAATAGTTTCTAAGGCATGGGCAAATCTACGCAAATTAACCAACAATTAATTAAAAACGATAATCAAAATTGTAAATGTTACGCAATAAATTTTGTATTTGATGTGTAATTATTCGTGGGGACACACGCTGTATAAGTTAAATTAAAAAGTGTCTCACAGGTTAACTAATTCCGATGTGATACGTGTGAGTAGTTCAGTCTATGCACGTTAAGGAGACCGAGAGCTTGACTGCTTGATCTCTATTGTACCATAAACACACCGACGGAAAAAAATCGCAACACCAAAAAATAATTAATGTAGAGCAATTAAATCTCTGGAAGACAATCGTCTGCGTAACGTATTTCAGTGATCAACACTGCAAAGATATCAGATTGTTGTGAGATTTAGATAAGCCATTGCAAATGTGAAACACTGGCACCATTAATAACTGATGTAAGAACTAGACTCTTGAATGCATGCATTCAGACATGCGTGCATTGTGTTGTATAGGAAACGGTAGTCAGTTTGAGGAATGGAGTTCCATGCCAGTTGCAGTTGGTCGTTCAATACAGGGACAATAAATGCTGTATGTGGATAGCGCTGTACCTGTCGTCCGATGATGTCCCATCAATGTGTTCTACTGGAGACAGATCTGGTGATCGAGCAAGCTAAGGCAACATGTTGACATATGTGGGCCCCTTGGGTGACAACAGCGTTATGTGAGCAGCGTTATCTTGCTGGATTATACCCAGTCAAATGCTGTTCATGATTGACAACACAACAGGTCGTATCAACTGATTGACGTATAATTTTGCAGTTGGGGTGTGTGGGATAACCAGGGGCGTGCTGCTGCTCTCATATGAAATCGCACCCCAGACCGTAACTCCATATGTAGGTCCAGTGTGTTTGGCATGCAGACAGGCTGGATGCAGTCCGTCAAGTGGTCTCTTTCTAACCAACACTCGGCCATTACTCGCAACGAGGCAGAACCAACCTTCACCAGAAAACACAACAGACCTCCCCGCTTCCTTGTAATGAGCTTGCGGTTTGGAGTCACAGGAATGTACGCTACATTGTGTCTGACTCGAAGCTGTCCTTGAAGTAACCGGTTTCCAACAGTTGGTTGTGTCGCTGTGGTGTCAACTGCTGATCAAACTACTGCTGCACATGCGGATTCAGGGCTCTACGTAGCACGTGGCCGTTCAGAGACCTTTCAGAGACCGATCCTCTTGCGGCTTTATTTGCAGTGAACACCGATGCCAGCAATCATCTACAGTGGCTCCATTCCTGCCAAGTCTTTCAGCAATACCGCTAGCTTTTCGTAACGCTGTTGAACTACCACATTCAAGCTCGGTGAGGTGTTGATAATGGTGCCTTTGTGGCCTTAAAGGCATTCTTAATTAACATCAGCTCATCACGTCAAATCTGGAAGGTAACAACCCTGACGACCGTCACATCATGTAAAACCTGATCTGAATCCTCATACTGACGCTACTAGCCGCGTTCTTATGCTATTGGCGTGGAATTCGAATAGATATCTTTCAGATGCAGAAACAAGCATACCAACATTCTTTCATGTCTCACAACTCTTTCTTGGTGCAGCGATTTTTTTCCGTCGGTGTATATAAAAGTTATTAAGATATGCAATGCTACAGAATCGTATTTATCTCCTCCTTAATCTGCCGTATCGTCGTCCTATGTGCCTATCACAGTTAAATGCTGCAGGTGAGCAAACGCAAACAATACAACTCATAACAATATGATTTCTTTGTGTTTGTTAACGAGCGACAGAACTGACGTCACGTTCGTTTCGTTTGAAATTGACATGACCAGATAGAACGCCCAGGCAATCAACAGGGAAACAGCTCAATGCGAGATCGTAAAAAGCCAATGCTGTTTACGTCATTCTACGCTCCGCGTATTGTCAACCATGCAACTACAGTACTGAATGCTAATGGCAACGGTGGGCGGGACTGGATGCACCCAATGACGATAACACCATGACGCTAAGGAGCGTAGTTCAACTGCTTGGTCGATGAGTAACTCACAACAGTGCTACAGTGCTTGTGGGTTGATGCAAAACAAAGCAATGGCAACCTCAAACAATACATTGCATCATATCTACAACAAACAGTTTCCGAAGTTGAGATTTCGGCAGAAAAGAACCCAAGGAATTTCGCAGAGTGAGAAACAAGTGACAGATGAGATATTAGCCTTTCTGTAAGATGAGTCAGTGGTATATGTACTACTGTGTAAACTCGACTGTCGGAACGATGTACATGAGAAGTACAATCACAGCGATACGTGTTTAACAAGTGAAAATGACACTGAAAAGGTGACGAACCACGTAGCTCATCATCCTTGTCGGACAAGGAGCCACAAGTCCAGTCTCCAGTGAAATATAGTAAAGGACAATCGTTGTCCAAGGAGTGGGTACGTGGGAGATCATCCACAGCACAGTAAAAAAAAAACACTATGAATGGATTACAAATAGTCCGCAGAAATAGGACTGTGTAGTGCATAAGAAAAATTAAGGGTAGTCAAAGGAGAACAAGGCATACCAGGTGTTTGCACATTTCAAGAACGCTCGATACAATTTACAGGATGTGATTGTTAGCTACCTACTACGTTATGCAATCAATTTGCTGCCGAAAGAGGTTTCAGTCATTCAAGGGAAGCAGTGGACGGTAGCACAACTTCAAACAGAGCTACAGAATTGGCAGACGTAAGATAACGAAATTTCAAAAAAGCGACAACTAGACGATGAGCAGGAAACTGCGAAATCAACCCAAAAATTTGTAGGTGAGGTACACGAACTTATAGTTCAATAAGGAATTTATTTTCAGCTCCGACCAATTGGGATTTGAAGAGGAAATGCATATGAAAAGAACGCTGGAAATGAAAGATACCAAGAGAGTTGTATCAAGATTAGCTAACATAAATGTCTTAACCCTTTCGTATATGATTATCCCGAATGTTAATCTGGGTGGCAAATTGGCTACAAAATTATTTATTGTGTTGCTGGAAGTTGGAGATGCTCTGCCTCGTTGCGTGGTCTACAGTGCCTTTTCACGGTGCTCGTGGCTTCCCCGAAGGAGGTTCGAGGCCTCCCTCAGGCATGTGTGTGTGTGTGTGTGTGTGTGTGTGTGTGTGTGTGTGTGTGTGTATGTCTTGTCCTTAGCGCAAATTAGTTTCAGTTAGTAGAGTGTAGGCCTAGGGACCGGTGACATCAGCAGTTTAGTCCCGTAGGAGCTTCCCACAAATTTCCAACATTTAGCTCTGCCTCCCACAGTTGTTACTCTTGTGCGTGTTCTCGCAAGGGCAGTAGGGAATATTTACGTCACAGCAAGCAAGAATGGCAAAATTGACGTAAGAAAACTACGCTTACGGTATGAATACCGCTTTTGGCCAGAAGCTGGTCAAAGTAACTTGCCTTATCTAGATTCCTGTTCTGCGTATGAAAAAATACTCCTTCAGAGCGAACTACCCCTCCTGGAAAGTGTGTGACATTGCAGTACATACTACCTAGAATCACTGATCAAATTCAGGATCTGTATGTTTCTTCCGTGCCTATAAAACATACTATCGCACTATCTGCAGCTACCTCTTAAAAGACTGCTCGTTTCACGATAAGCTCCACGACAGATTGTCCAGGATTCGACTGCTTGTCGTCACATCGATACACCATTATTATTCTATACCCATTCTTTAAGAATGAGTACCTAGCTGAACGTCCTGCATGGTTTGTAGCTCCCAAGGAGTTCGCCTTCGGTCTTGATGGTCGGAACATTTTTGATGAATGTGACACGCCATTTTTCATTAGATGCAAGTTAATGGTTTGTTTTGAAGATTTATTGAATGTCGACGGTGTCGTTTATGTGAAGTGCAATACGTAGATCCCATAAAAGATCGACCTCTGCACCTCCCGGACACTCGCTTTCTGTCGCCCTCCTGTTGCACATGGCGTGTCATTAGCGCCTAACACACTAAAGCGTCAAAGAAACTGGTATAGGTATGCGTATTCAAATACAGAGATATGTAAACACGCAGAATACAGCGCTGCGGTCGGCAGTGCCTATATAAGAGAACAAAGGTCTGGTACAGTTGTTAGATCGGTTACTGCTGCTACAATGGCAGATCATCAAGTTTTATGTGAGTCTGAATGTGGTGTTATAGTTGTCGCACGAGTGATGAGACACAGTATCCCTGAGATGGCGATGAAGTGGGGATTTTCCCGCACAATAAAAACAAAAATGGCTGTAAGCACTATGGGACTTAACATTTGAGGTCATTAGTCCCCTAGACTTAGAACTATTTAAACCTAACTAACCTAAGGACATCACACACATCCATGCGTGAGGCAGAACTCGAACCTGCGACCGTGGCAGCTGCGTGGTTCCGAACTTAATTGCCTATAACGGCTCAGTGAGAGCGCCGGCCCCGTACAATCATTTCACGAGTGTACCATGAGTATCAGAAATGCGGTATAACATTAAATCTCCGACACCGCTGCGGCTGGAAAAGGATCCTGCAAGAGCGCCAACTGAAGAGACTCGTTCAACGTGACAGAAGTGCAACACATCCTCAAAATGCTGCAGATTTTAATGCTGGCTCGTCAACAACTGTCAGCGTGCCAACCATTCACCATAACATCATCGATAAAGGCTTTACGCCTCGCCTGAGCCCGTAGACAGCGACATTGGACTGTTCATAATTGGAAACATGTTGCCTGGTGGGACGAGCCTCGTTTCAAATTGTATCTAACGGATGGACGTGGAGACAACCTCATGAAACCATGGACCCTGCTTGTCAGAAGAGGATTGTTGAAATTGGTGGAGACTTTGCAATGAGGTGGGGTGTGTGCAGTTGGAGTGATACGAGACTCCTGATAAGTCTAGATACGACTCTGACAGGTGACAAGTACGTAACCATCCTGTCGGGTCACCTCCATCCATTCATCTCCATTGTGGATTCCGAGGTATTCCGAGGTACTTGGGCAATTCCGTCAGGGCAATCAGGGGCACACCTTCAGAATTGGTACTGACTGGTTTCAGTAACACTCTTCTGAGTTTAAACACTTCCGCTGGCCACCAAACTCCCCAAATACGAACATCAGTGAGCATACCTGGTACCATGCTACGTGCTATTCAGAAGAGATCTCCTCCCCCTCGTACTTTGACGATTTATAGAAAGCCCTGCAGGATTAACCCTAGGAAGCCTAAGGGGGGATGGGGGGGGGGGGGGTCGTTGAACCAACAATTTTTTTTGTCCCCTGCTTTTGCCCAAGTAACTTGGGCAATACTACATATTCCCTTTGAGTTATTGCTTGTTGGCTATTTTATGAAACGTTAGTGTCAATATATTTTATAGGAAATTCCTGCTTTGAAAGAAAAAATAAATAAACTTATTATGGGTCCAACAACCCCCACCCCCTTTAGGCTTCCATGCTATAGAAAATTTCCCTTAGTAGGATTTCGTATTTCTGATCTCTACAACAATGCAAGTTAGTTTCTTGTTGGTTAGTATTTTTGATATTTACAACAATCGGTTTACTTTCAGAGGTAGTTATTGTTGATGTCAGTCAGCTGTTATTTGTCTTGTAAACTTGCAATGAACTACTGCAGTTCCCAACACATAGGCATCCAGTAACTTTGGTGTCCTACACAGCAAAAACGAAACCAAGTAAAAACTTACTGATGTTTGGCCACAGTGCACCAAGATAATGGCACTGTTGGAGGAGAGGAGAATAAAACCGCGATAAATGCATATTATAATTCCACTAAAGGTGGAATTGATACCGTTGATCAAATGGCGCGTACGTACACCTGCAAGAGGGGAACAAAGAGATGGCCTCCATCTGTATTTTACTCCCTCATCGACATTTGTGCTATCAATGCAACCACCATATACATCCAGCAACATCCAAGATGGAATGAAAAGAAACACAACAAACGGAAAGTTTATCATCTGCAAGCTGGGATGGAACTAGTGAAATTGCAGGTAGAAGAAAGAAGTGCCAATGTAAGAGGTTTATCTAACCAAATTGTTCAATCAATGGAGACTATTCTACAAAAGAAAATCAAAGAAGTGACAATCGAAGCACGTCAGCCTCCTGCAGGGAACGGTCGGTGCCATATTTGCATAAGAAAAGCTAAAACAAAGAAGCAGAAGTACAACAATCTAAGTAAACCAAAACAATATTGTGGACAGTGTCATAAACATGTGTGTACACACATTCAGAAAAAATTGTGAAGTGTGTCTCTTGCCTTGAAGTTGAGGACTCAGAGTAGTCTATTGTATATGAACACATCTGTATTTTGTATTGCAATATGTCAATTTTTTATTCACTCAATCCAATATTTATAGCAATTAACAACATTTATAAACCGATGCCTTAGTTAAAATACATAAACCATTTTGAAAGTTGTAATTTTTCGTCAGTATACTTATTTAATAACTGCGGGCTCGCCGAATCCCCCCCTTAGGCATCCAAGTTAGAAAAAAAGGCTTGTGCGTCCTAGGGTTAATGATGTCACTTCGCTCCACTTCAGACAGTAGTCGCTCCTATACCACGTCGCGTTGCGGCACTTCTGCGGACTCGTGGGGGCTCTACACGATAATATGCTGGTACCAGTTTGTTTGGCTCTTCAGTGTATTTTTCCTGTCATTATTGTTAATAATACAACGTTCATGAAACGGATTATTCCCGGTCATAACCTGGTTCACCAGAAATATGTCCTGCAAGCAAGGGAAACCTGACAGCAACGTTGAACTAATGGAAGGGGGGATTATTTGAATTTACATCTATATCTACATCTACGCTCCAAAAAACACCATACGGCCAGGCGTGAGTCACTTCATAGCCATATTACCTAAATTCTGTCCTATTCAGTTCACGTATTTCTGGGATAATGCCTTACATACCTTTATACACGTTGTAGGATTCCTGATGTGGGCGGGCGTTTTACCTTATCTAGTGCATGTTAATTTTATACCAAATGTTTGTCTCATGTGTGTGAGGGCTATTGAGCGTACAACAATGAAATTTGTACCACACGTTAGGTTGCTACAGTGTCTTATACGTAATCTAAAAAAATTCTTTAAATTGCTTTTTTCCACAAATTTGCAGGAAACGAAAGGATTTTTCTTCAATTATATTTGTAATTATAAGAAAATAATACAAAGGAGATGGATGTTATTTAGACTAAAGTATCTTTATTAGTTCTTCATGAAATGAGACTTTTGTATTGAAATATGTTCGGACATAATATCGAGAGGTTTTAAAAAGCGCCCGGATTAAGCTGCGTCGGAGAGAGGTGGAGCTGATAGCGTCAGTTACGGTTGGCGCGAAATAGCGTTTAGTCATAATGGACGCTGAACGCCCGACAGCATCATGAGTACGCTGGCAAAGCATTAAATCAAAACGGTAGTTCGTACCAGGTAGCACGTCGTGCATTCCGCAAGCACTTCAACATTAATCGGAATCGGCCGGTGCCATCTGCCTCTGCGATTAAAAAGTGAGTTTAGAGGTTTGAGGAGAAGGCCTCATCGGCACAGAAAAACACCGGTGACCAAAAACTGTGCTAGCACCTGAGAACATCGAACGTGTAAGAGTTGCCATTGAGAAAAGCCCTCGTCTCTCACTTGGGATCTCTAACAGAACGGCAAGGAGAATTCTACACCAATATATGCACTTACACCCCTACAATATCCAAATGGTTCAGAGCCTTAAAGAAACAGGTTAAGTGAGCCGAAGCTGGTTCTGCTTAGAATTTTTCAACATGATTAATCAAGACGACGACATTGTAAGCCGTTTGTGGATGTGTGATGAAGCTCACCTCCATCTCACTGGTTATGTGAACATGCAGAACTTTCGATTTTGGAGTGTCGTCAATCCTACAGAACTGCATCAGCAACCATTGCACTCCGCAAAAGTTACTGTGTGGTACTCCGTGTCTTCATTAGGGATCATAGGGCAATAGCGTTTTGTAGATGGCCTTGGCAATGTTGTAACAGTGAGTTCACAGAGATATGCAGACATATTGGAAACCTGTTTACTCTACTAGGAAGTGAACGATGAGACGTTTTTCCAGCAGGACGGAACTCCCACATTGCTCGAGTAAGCCTGAATTTTGTTAACCGTTTGTTTCCAAATCGTGTGATCTCCCGAATTGGAATATTGCATGGCCCTCTCGTTCACCGGACCTCACAGCATACAAATTTTTCTTGTGTGGTTACCTGAAAAGCAAAAAATTGAATCCCAGGAAAAGTGGTCCCGACAGGGAATTGTTCAGCACTTTCTTTTCTCCAAGACCATTCCAGGAATCGTGACTTCCTGCATGATGTCTTAGTGGAGACTCAGTTTTGGTAGGACATGCATTGTAAAATGAGGACGGATGTAGTTGGTAATGTTTGGGTAGTGGAATTATTGACAACTACATAATTTTAGGAACCGGATGGCACATGAATAAGGTAAAATTTTCTAAACAAATTGTTTTCTCTACAACAAAATTTATCTCTTACTAACAATATGGCTCCTAGTAGTTAGAGTGTATAGTACTTAGAATCTTTTTATTTTGCTGGCTGTAGCTGCTGTCTGCTGTGATTGCTGTAGTTCGTGGTATGAATATTTTCTGTGAGGTAAGTGACTTATGAAAAAGTATAGGTTATTGTTAGAATTTCTTGCAATATAGGGCCATTCTTTTGTGTTAATTATTTGAAGCCATGTAGTCACTGGATAGCAGTCAGATTATGTTGGGCTTATTATTGCTGGTAATAAATAAATAGGTAAACAGGTTAAGTTAGAGTTGTTCTTGCCTGGGAAAATTCCGTAGGTCAGTGTTGAAATGATAAAAATAAGTAAAGTGACAGTAATCTCGCCTACTCAGTAGTTTCAGTTACACTTAGTAGTTTCAGTTGTTACTGTTACCAACAGATGGCTTTACAGTTAAAACCGAAACAGAGTCTTAAATTAAATATTTTCCAGAGCTAAAATATTTCAACACTCTAAAATGCCTGCAAAACAATTCGGCAGCGTAAGGAGCGCACCGAGGATCGAGGGCTTAGTTGAGGTTAGTAGATGAGTAAACACTATGAGACACGCATCAAATAATGAACTTTCATAATATTGCAAAAATACGTCTGTAGTCTAAGAGGAAGTGCGAGCTAAATTACACATATGCACAAAATTACTGCCCAGAATGTACTACAGTGCTAGATTTCAATGCCTAATAACAGTTGACATTGGAGAATGTAGGCGCAATAATTCACTGTCATAAAACTAGCCTGATCAGACTTATAATACCAGAAAGAAACGTTCTACCTTAAATACTATGTTAGAAAGGCAAACAGACAGAATGAGGTTAACTGGTTATGCCTACTCTTGATGTAAGTCACAAGCTTGAATTAAATATATCCCCATTTAAATCGTTCTGGACCACCATTTGAGAAGGGACAAAGTTATACATTCACTCCCAACAGTGGCTGTTGATAGTCAGTTATTGCAAATGAACACATGCCGACTGGAGGCTATACACAATAACAGCAGTTTGCAGTGGGAAGGATCCCTAAATGCCTTATAGACTTGGTGACAACATTGCAAAAATACGTCACCAATGCGAAGAGTGCGATATTCACGTTGCAGCGGTGTTGAAATAAGTAAACTGTGCATTATATCTGTGTCACTGCGTTTCCATAAATTATGGAGCACAAAAATCAAAAATCTGTAACCAATTACACCATCACCAACAGACACATAATTGTCTTATTAGGATAGGAACGAAGAAGAAACGTTTTTTATTACCAGATATTATTTAGACTGCAGAATAACATGTATCGCTTATAAGACACGACCAAAGACGGTAACAGTAAGACATGTGATATTTCTAAAGTCAATCTCAGAGACAATACGTCGGAAAAATTACTTATCATATGTTGAGAGACGTCTCATACCTTGCAAGCAAATGTTAAATATTGTCAGATCAAAATTTTTTTTGTAACTCACTACATATATATCGTAATGTGAGTTAAACCGCTACGAAAACTTTATTTCGTTCACCTGGCAGGCACAAAGAGCCATCTTGGCAGTCTAATGCCTCATTCACGGCATTGTATGACAATACGTATTGCTATAAATTCTAAACAAGCTGCACATGTTTTAAAGTGAAGTTCTCTGTAAATATATGTAGACGTAGATCCACATATAATTTTCAGGAATGCAGAGTGGTGAGACAGATCTCCCTTCCCTTTTCCTATTCTGCTTCCCCTGCCCTTTCCACCTCCCTTTTCCTATTCTGTTTGCCCTCTCCTCTCTCCCCTCCCCTCCTCTCCTCTCCCCTCTCCTCCCCTTCCCCCTCCCCTCCTCCCCACTCAGTAAGTGGCAAGATGTGATGTGTCAATTGACCTTGGAAGAAAGGAATTGCTGATGCTGCAGTCACAAAGTAAAACATGCGTTTTTGCCTCAGCTGTAATATGACAGCACAAATAAGGAGGTATTGATGCTGATGTCAGCAAATTATCCATCCTAACATACACTGCCCAACATGCGCAGTAGTCTCAGCTGTAATATAACAGAATAAATAAGGAGGTGCTGATGTCAGCAAATTACCTACAAATGGTTCAAATGTCTCTGAGCACTATGGGACTCAACATTAGTCCCCTAGAACTTAGAACTACTTAAACCTAACTAACCTAAGGACATCACACATGCCCGAGGCAGGATTCGAACCTGCGACCGTAGCAGTCACACGGTTCCGGACTGCGCGCCTAGAACCGCGAGACCACCGCAGCCGGCCAAATTATCTACTCTAACGTACACTGCTCTACTGCCATCTTGCACTCTACAGTTGTCACAAAATGCGAAGACCTCAGGGATAACCACTAATTTTTGTAATACCCAACACTTTGCAATATTTAAACAACTGCCTGCGAGAACAGCATCATAGACTCCTATTTTTAACTGCTGCATACCCTATAACACAGTATTTGGTAGATGATTCCAAACGAAGCTGGTAAGACTTCATTTGGATTTTGTTTTCGTCCATTCAAACACTTCTTCTGTTGCAGTCCGACTATGAAAATTTTGTTTCCATGACAGCCTTGACATGGTTACCAACTCGTCCAGTATATTCATTTCCAGACTGTTTTGTTCGACACCATTTATTTTTATTACCTGTCTCGCTTATGAATGCATACTTTCTACGTGCCTGACACGTCCACAGATTATACAATTCAAATCCAGTTTATATGCTTATTTATCTGCAGTTACGATTAATTTTTGACACTAACATTAAGAAGAGGTTACACATTGGGCGCGATGAATATGAACCGGTTTTGTCTTAACCGGCCATTAAAATTGCTACACCGAGAATAAACGCAGATGATAAGCGGGTATTCATTGGACAAATATATTACACTAGAACTGATATGTGATTACATTTTCACGCAATTTGCGTGCATAGATCCTGAGAAATCAGTACCCAGAACAACCTCTGGCCATAATAACGGCCATGATACGCCTGGGAATTAAGTCCAACAGAGCGTGGATGGCGTGCACATGCAGCTTCAACACGATACGAGCCAGTGGCTCGGCCACCATTGACCAGACGTTTTCAGATGGCGAGAGTTCTGGAGAATGTGCTGGCCAGGGCAGCAGTCAAACATTTTCTTTATCCAGAAAGGCCCGTACAGGACCTGAAACATGCGGTCGTGCATTATCCTGTTGAAATGTAGGCTTTCGCAAGGATTGAATGGAGGTTAGAGCGACGGGTCGAAACACATCTGAAATGTAACGTCCACTGTTCAAAGTGCCGTCAATGCGAACAAGAGGTGACCGAGACGTGTAACCAATGGCACACCATACCATCACGCCGGGTGATACGCCAGTATGGTGATGAAGAATACACGCTCCCAATCTGCGTTCACCGCATTGTCGCCAAACACGGATGCACCATCATGATGCTGTAAACAGAACCTAAATTCATCCGAAAAAATTACGTTTAGCCATTCGTGCACCCAGTTTCGTCATTGAGTACCCATCGCAGGCTCTCTTGTCTGTGATGCAGCGTCAAGCGTAACCGCAGCCATGGTCTCCGAGCTGATAGTCAATGTTGCTGCAAACGTCGTCGAAGTGTTCGCGCATATCGTTTTTGTCTTACAAACGCCCCCATCTGTTGACTGCCGTGCAGGATTAGCCGAGCGGTCTAAGGCGCTGCAGTCATGGACTCTGCGGCTGGTCCCGGCGGAGGTTCGAGTCCTCCCTCAGGCATGGATGTGTGCGTTTGTCCTAAGGATCATTTAGGTCACCTAGTGTGTAGGCTTAGGGACTGATGACCTTAGTAGTTAAGTCCCATAACTATTCTCACCCATTTGAACACCCCATCTGTTGACTCAGGGATCGAGACGTGGTTGCACGATCCGTTACAGCCATGCGGTTAAGATGCCTGTCATCTCGACTGCTTGTGATACGAGGCCGTTGGGTCCAGAACGGCGTTCCGTATTACCCTCCTGAATCCACCGATTTTATATTCTGCTAACAGTCATTGGATCTCGACCAACGAGAGCGACAATGTCGCGATACGATAAACCACAATCGCGATAGGTTACAGTCCGACCTTTAACAAAGTCGGAAACGTGATGGTACGCTTTTCTCCTTCTTACACGAGGCATCACAACAGCGTTTCACCAGGCAACGCCGGTCAACTGCTGTGTGTGTATGAGAAGTCGGTTGGAAACTTTCCTAATGTCAGCACGTTGTAGGTGTCGCCACGGGCGCCAACCTTGTGTGAATGCTGTGAAAAGCTAATCATTTGCATATCACAGCATCTTATTCCTGTCGGTTAAGTTTCGCGTCTGTAGCACGTCATTTTCGTGGTGCAGCAATTTTAATGACCAGTAGTGTATTATTGAGCTTCTGACACGGAAATTATACTAGACTGTTGTCAGCCAGATGTAAAACTCTTCTTGCTATGCAAGCTCTGAAGAGAACCATCTGGAAATTTTACTTCCTAGTAGTTCGAGAGATTCCACGGTAGAATTTGTTGTTATCATTGGTTATTATTCCTGTTTTCTTCACTCGCCTGCCAGTGCAAGACTGCTTGCGAGAAGCTTTTATTGCTTTTGCTCATTTCAAAAAGAATTTGCCGGAAAACAAGCAATTATTTAGTTCTTCCCATCTCTAGAGAACGCATTTCTTGATAATACGCGACATCATTCACTGATTACATTAGAACTGGAATGAAGACGTCACTTGATAAATAACGATTTGAACTGCATCATAAATTTGCACTTACCAACTGCTGTTGTAAAACGCTGAAACAGGCGGTTCAGAGGCCACTAGATTTTAACGAGTTATGGTATTTTGTCAAGGAGGAAAGATATGGATAAGGCTAACTGTTTTCGTGGCAATAAACTCATGTCCTATCATTCTCCGTAGTCCAAGCTTTGATTGAATGTATCAGTTACTTATAAGGGAGAGTCAGTATGAAAACCAGACACATGGAAAAAAGTAAGTAAACCTTTTCTATTGACAAGATAGACAATGCCTTCATGGAAAAATGTTTCTGGTTGCCTACCGAACCATGATTCTAACCCGGCGTGCATTATTCGTACAAAGTCAGTACACGTCCAAAAGTTTCTTTTTTTATGTGTTCAGAAATATGGAAATCGCATGGGGTTAGCTCGCGACTGTTCGGAGGACGTGTAAGAGCTCCACAACGAAACTTATCAGCGCACTTCCTTCAACGTAGAAGTCAACTACATGCGTCGAATGAAGTGAACACTGATTTTAATTGTGGTCTCACTGAAATATTTAGCGCAATGTCAATAATAATGTATTTTAGACAATTCAGTTGCAGCAGATAAATGTACTCAATTTATGGTTATTTCGGTTACATTCATTGATCCAATAAACGCATCTGTGGGTTTTGATACATAGGCTACATGTTAAACATCAAGAATTCAAACCATGATACTATCAACTCTTCTTTCTTTGAGTTAATTTTGTTAAGTAGGCTGTTTAGGTTTTTATGTTGGTAACGCCATGTAGCACTCTGTATGAAAAGCACTGGCTGTGCTGTGTGTAGTCTGTGGCTCGTTTGCATTGTTGGAATATTTGCTATTGTAGTGTTGGGCAGTTGGATGTGAACAGCGCGCAGCGTTGCGCAGTTGGAGGTGAGTCGCCAGCAGTGGTGGATGTGGGGTGAGAGATGGCAGAATTTTGAGAGCGGACAATCGGGACCTGTGTCCATCAGAAAGAGTAAATTTGTAATATTGGATATCATTAACTGATATATCTATAATGACTTGTGAACACTATCAAGGTAAATACATTGTTTGTTCTCTATCAAAATCTTTCATTGGCTAACTATGCCTATCAGTAGTCAGTGCCTTCCCTTCACTAGTTACAGTCTTTTATTCAGCTGGCAGTATTGGCGCACGCTGTATTGCAGTAGTTTGAGTAACGAAGATTTTTGTTAGGTAAGTGATTCATGAAAGGTATAGGTTACTGTTAGTCAGGGCAATTCTTTTGTAGGGATTCTTGAAAGTCAGATTGCATTGCGCTAAAAAAATATTGTGTGTCAGTTTAGTGAATGTCTGAGTACGTTCAGGTTTGCTCAGCTGTCTGAAAATCAAATAAAGTGGAGGTCTTCCAAGACTGTCATTTATAAAAATTTTCTAAGGGGATGTATCAATTTATATTACGATTTAGAACTGTTAAGCATAATTTCGGAAGAGCAGAAAGTGTCATAAATAATTTTGCCGATAAGAATTTTTCCTTTTAATATCGTACTTTTCAGAGATTAATAGTAAAATTAAGAATTAGATAGTGATTCAGGTCGTGTTGCTCTGGCTATTGTATATTTTTAAGGAAATACGTTACGCCAAGTGTCACTCTATACATTTCGGTAACAGAAGCGTATCCACGTTCTATTACTGTGTCGTGATTAAAACGATAAAATTTTAATCTGCAGATATCCGTTTCGAGCTTTGTTCTTCATGCAAATTTTAATTCATTGTGTGCAATGAATTACGAGTATAGGACGACAACTGGAAATGTAGCGATCGGAAGTATTGATAGACTTGTATATCATTATGTATATGGCTTAACGGTCGCTGGATGAAGGCAAACGCTAACAGCCTCCGTTAACTACCACACTGTAAATACACCTCAGTTAGATGATGAACTCTATCTTCGATCTTGATTAACGTTTGATTTTCTTAGCAGTACCTCAATCTTAGGTGTTAAACACGGTTCTAAGTAATTTCCACAGCTACTGCAACATCATTAGCAATAACTATTAGGAAAAATTCCTGTGGAGTACTATCAAACGAACCGAAAGCTATAGCGTACTTGCGGAAACTTGTAAGTCAGTTGCACAGTCTCCTTCGAGAAAGAGCAGTGCAGAGAAAATATTCATCGCTAAATCAGGTTACTGAACGCGATGTACCGCGCCGTGTTTTCAGATGGCAAAGAGCGCTGCGGAAACACGATGTTCTCTAAATCAAATTATTTTAAGTGTTATTCCACGGAGATAGAGATTTTGATTGGCAACTTGAAGGTCTCCAGGTCGTATGTGTGATTCCACGAAAATGTGAACTTGAACTACATGGAATGCTAGAATTTGAGTTTATTGTCACGCAAATTATAGATCTTTTCAATTATTTTCCTAGTTATGCAACTTGAAAAATATGAAGCGGCCAAATCGAACAAGTTACCTCGAATGAATGACCATGTTATTTAGTGACAGACGTTAACATAGTCTGACTTTTGAACTGACATTTAACATTGGTTCTAGCGTTCTTAAAAATATTTATGTAGCTATTCGAAGGAGTTTCTCTTATCAAATAATGTCTTCATCAATAAATTAGTTTGAGTGTAACCAATGAGTAATTAGAGAGGTCGGTATTAACATCAAAAGTATTCCGTGTATATAAGAAGAACTAATAATTACCTGTTCTTAGGCAACTTTTTCTAAACATGAACCGAGAGCATTAAAATTTGTGGAACTATTGAGCATGTCGATAAGCCAGAGCTGGTGAAAAGCAATGGTGTCGAACAAAATGGTAACAGATCCTGATAATGAACACACTGACTACTTTAGAATCTATCTCATGGGTGACAGGAAGTCAGAACTTTCATAGTGTAGCGCATCGTTCCTTACAATAAAATCATGAAGGAGCCAATACGGACTTCAGATGGATACTTGTTTGATACGCACGAGGTGTGAATTCCCTTCCCACCTCAAGCATCCATTTTCAATAGAAGCAAACAGACCTGCTTCACTTCTAGTAACGTGAAATGAAGAACGTCGGTTTACACCACAATTCTGAATCAGCATTTAAGATTATGCCCCTCTCTAGCGACTGGGTCACACTTGTTTAAGCCGACACACGAAAGAAGCAGACGTCGCGGCAAACAGAAACTCTGTCGCTAGCAGCCTTTATTATAATAGAAATGGTATTTTATTTAATGATCCAATCGTCATGTAATACCGCAGGTCATATCTTTGCTTTATTCGAACATTAGACGTCAAAAATTTTGGTGCTGTTCTGGAATCCGTATTCGGGTTTCTCTTTTCTATATGGATCTGACCCTGAACTTACAATACAGTTCCCGAGTTCTGTTGTTTTCCCCATGACTGCGAACTCCTCTAGGAGTCCACTAAAGGCTCATTTCTGGGTTGGAATACTTGTTCGGCACAAATATATCTATCATTTCGTTTCAGCCCTAGGATATTAACATCTCACTGTTGGTGAAAAAACAGTCGAGGCCTAGTGTCTATTCCCTGCTAGAAGATTATGACGATAGGTACCGTATTCGGATTCTAGGCAGGCTAAAATAATTGTATCGTCAATTCAGGTTTAAACATTTAGCTAGTGGTGAAAAAATGTATATCTAATATCTGGATGTGCTTAGTTAACAATAATATTAGGCATAGATTTCGAATCTCTGTTCATCACAAAAATTTATACATCTGAGCATTTCAGTATTCAACATGTACACTTCTTTGTTACCTTTGACTGAAACTATATTAACTTTCGTGGTTAGTTTACAGGGACAATCGGTTCTAAATAGAAATCCTCGTTGAATACAAAAATCTTCGTCAGTTTCTACACCGGATTTGTTAATACTAGTCAAAAACTACGACAAATCACATCGTTCGTTCTCATAGTCAGCAATGACGATCTCGAGCCTCGGACTCACTCGAAAGCTTCGTTTGAACAGAAAGTGCTGTAGATGCTGGGCTGCAATCCAGAGTCACGACAACAAGTTGGTAATGTCGCTGAAAGTTGCAGCATGTTGTAAGTACCGTCTCATGAACACCCTTAATAATTAGTGTCACTTTTTGCTAGATAATATCTGCAATAGGTGATTTTCGAGTTACACATAGATCCATGTGCCATCGTTGAAGTGAATTTACCGGTGACACGCTTTTTGATGTTTACTTTTCTGTAGAACGCTTGTCGCTGTTAACCCATTTGTACCTATAAAGCAACTGTAACAGTAATTTGTAGTTGTGATTTCTGAAAGGAAGCTTTTTTCAGTGAGTTCTCAAAAATCTCATGGACTCATAACGTCGCACTACCATGAAGCAGAAATAACCCAGATATAACTTATTTTAATCCAATCACTGTTTATTATTAGGAATTTGGTATCAGTATTTATTACTACAAGCTATGAACTATTAGTAGCAGTATTAGATTTGTAAGGAAAATAAAACATAATGCCCTTCTCTATAAATTCTGCAAAGCATTAGTCACGCAGAATTACATTAAATTTGTGGCTCACTTTGACAGTCTTGTTCTCATGGAGTGTACATCTTTTGACGTGACCATTGAGAATAATAAGCTGACCTTGTCGGGTCGCACAGGGTCATTATCAACCCTGTCGGCGTACATGAGTTTACCGAGACTTTTACTGGCTGATTTGTTTATGCAAAACCACTCGCCCCACGAACGACGGTTAGTTACTGGTTGGAAGATCTTTCAGAAAGAATAATTCTTCGATTTGTCATGGAATTTGTGAGTCCAGATATTCTTTCGAAAAGTCTTATTCATACAATTTTGTTGTTTCTGTTATGGATTATCGAATGATTTATTTGGTAAAGTTGCAGTTGTTCGTTGTTTCGGATACTAATGAGTGTGGTGATGATTTTTAAATGTCACTGATTATAATACAGTTTGTTTTAAAAGCATTCAGGGCTGTCGCATCTCTAACAACGGGTTTCCTAATGTGTATAATATCGTGGTGTTAATGTATATGGCGATTGACTGCTATAAAGTATTACGGTCCCTATTGTGGCAACGATTCTGGTTATTCATATAAATAATGGTTCACATGGCTCTGAGCACTATGGGACTTAACATCTGAGGTCATCAGTCCCCTAGGACTTCGAACTACTTAAACCTAACCAATCTAAGGACATCACACACATCCATGCCCGACGCAGGATTCAAACCTGCGACCGCAGCGGTTCCAGACTGAAGGGCCTAGAACCGCTCGGCCACACCGGCGGCTTTACTCAAGTACCCTAGCTATAGTGTTCTATGCCGGTCTCAGTAATTTGTGTAAATATCAGCCGCATCCAGATAATCTACAGCATTCACTCTCTATCAACATGTATAACTTGACGTTGATACCTTCATCAGAATGTTTTATGGTATGTACGGCTGGTGGGCATGTTGGTTAATTGTGAAAATACTTTTTTCTTTATCTTATGTTGTGATAGACTTCTTACAGATCTAGCTTTAGCAAAGTGAATTTCGTTGGTTACACCCTGTTTTAATTTTCAACGGATCTGAAGATGGCAGTAGCCGAAATCGGTAGTAGTGAAGTGTAAAAGCTCTTGTACGATCGAGACGGACCTGTAAATTAAAGTGCATTCTGCACAATCAAACGAATTTTATGTGTAGTCAAACGACTATATCGACAAGAGATTAGCGGAGGTGTAGCAAAACGACTTTATGTGTTCTGCTTGCAAATCAGATTGAACGTATTTGAGGTCGTTCAGATACTTTCGAGCATAGTAGCACTACCCTGAACAAGCCCAGATTTTTGCCGGTGCATTCACACTGTGAATCTCCAGTTCACATTTCGTGAATAAAGCTTTACGTGTTCGCACCATATCTTACCGTTGTGCAGAATTAATCAAAATATGACAAGAAGTGATTTGAGTGATGTCTTCAAGATGTTTATTATTAATCTTGTAATTGGATATTGTTGCAATCTTCCAGATGTTGCAGGACGCAGCCATTTATTTAATCAAGCTTGAATCACATTTCTCTGACGTAGAATATGTCTGACACCTACGCACTCGTATTTCTTTTTATGTCTATATAAGCAATTTCGATGACTTCCTCGACATGTAATGTAGTTTCAGGCGAGATTTGTAACTGCGAATTTTTCCTTGTATCAGCCTCGAACGTCCGTTCTGCGATAACTCTCCAGGGAATTTTAAATGTGCATTTACATAATGATCTGTACTAGAGCGTTCTGCGTGAGTTTTTCTAATTACATCTCGTGTTCGGTTTCCGTAACGATATTCTACGGCAGTGAAGCGGTCATTATTTCGTTATTTCCCTAACGCGCTGTGAAGCATCTGAATAATGTATAGCCGCAGGCCTCTAAGGCACGCAGAAACCAGAAAAAGGAAATCATGGTAGAGTTTCGACCACTCAGAGAAGAGGAAAGAGGGAGAAAGTAGAAAGAGCTCAAAGGAGAAGGAAAAACGTCTGAGAAGCCTTCTAACCTCCTATCCGTTTCGATTTGACGCAGTCGGGAAGTATTTGATTCGCGATAGAGGGCTCGCTACACTGGGCCACAGTATTCGAACGTGAGGACTGAATGAACTTCTGTAAAGGCAAGAGCAGAATTTGGAGGCGTTTTATATCAGCCTTGGAAAGCCATTGAGCTTGATTGCTAAGTACTTTGTTTTCATAATCATTCATGTACTTGTTTAAGAATGGTATGATTGCAAGCTGCCTTATATATCTTATATCTGTTACATCCGTGGATGAAGACGAATCTATCCCACAGACGGTGGACTTTATAGGTTAAAAGGCTCCTCCGTAGCTACTCCATGTGACCGACGGCCACTCAAGCAGTGTCCACCTGAAGAACTAGAAAAAAATGGGAATATAACCTGCTGCACAGGAGGAAGAATGTCTTCTTTGAGCAGCCACCTCGAGCATATCATCTCCAGATACGCCATGCTATTGTCTTCTCACCTCTGCTGCCATTGGACCCTGATTGCATCGATCCATTTCTCTGCACTTTGTTGAATTCTTTGTCTCGCCCTGAAGTACTGCTCCGAGACTTTGTTGGAAGTGCCTTTTGGCTTCTGTCTCGGTTTCTTCGGCAGAAGGCCGTCTGATAATTTTTCTGACGTTTCGCCAGCACTAGTGGCTGGCATTGTCGAAGTTTCAACCTCCGTTGCTGGTGGTGAACTGAAACTGAGCTAGCGGCCGCAAACTATGTGTACCTGGCCTTTCTGTCATACATTCCTAGAGCGATGTACAGAATCGGTAGCATATTGCGCAAACACGGGGTAAAGACTATTTACAAACTGACAAATAAAATCAAAGAGTGTCTCATATTGGCAAAGGAGAAAAAAGACCCCACTTGCAATGCCAGGAATATACCACAGATCATGCACAAGCGGAAAATTTATGTTGGAATAACTGGACGATCGATCAACACCAGGATTACAGAACATAAACAATATTGCAGGTTGCAACACGTAGAGAAATCAGCTGTGACAGAGCACGCGCTGTGTGAGACCGACCACGTAGTAAAATTCGCCGCGCGGAAGTTCTGACTAGAGAAGAACTATCACACCTGCTTGTTCAGAGAAGCTGTAGAAATACAAAAACACGAGAACAGCTTCAACAAGAAAGAGGAAAGCCTCAAAGTAAACGGATCTGGCTTCTGTGCTGCAGCGAACGGCCGTTGCAGGTAGCAAGAGGAGAACCACACTAGAAATGACGGCCGAGAAGCCCTCGAATGTTGGAGCGAGCTCGGCATCAGACCACCACCACCAATGGAGGGTGAAGCTTTGATAACGCCAGCCACTCGTCCTGGCGAAACCTCAGAAAAATCATCAGACGCACGCCGGCCGAAGAACCCTTAACAGAAACCAACAGGCAATTTGTCAACCAGGTGCCACGAAAGGCAAAATAATTTTGTTGGATGTGCTCTATGACAGGTTACAAACTGTGGAACTATTGCTCAGGACATTGTGCTGTCCTAGTCTATGTCATGTGGGAATTTTTCAACTTTTTCATGTCGCCCAGATTGCATTTTGAGACCGACATAAAACTTCTAACGAATTCAAAGCGCAGGTCTTCCCGGTTTTATTATTTTTAGTGCACTTGGAATTTTCCCAGACACAAGACTCTGGCCATTCAAAATGTAGTCATATTTTATCCTGAGTGAAAAGGTTAACTGTAAAAATACTTCAAGTATTTTCTGTTGGTTCCAGCAATATGCGTTGAACACATAGAGAAAGAATGAAACTGAAGAAACTGGTTCCCTAGGGGCAAGACAAATATTAACTCCAGTGGTGAAACCCTATAAGTGTTCGAGATCATGGTGTTGTCAGCACTGGTACGTTCCCTCTGTGTCGTCTTCGGAGCTTGCATGGGAGCGCGTGTTGACCAAATGGAGGTGGCCCTTACACCGTCCTCGACCCGCTACACCTCACGGATAGTGGTACTCATCGTGGTCTGCGACTTTAGCGCTGACCAGAGGCAGTTGTCAGCTGCGTGTGGAGCAGAAATCACAGAATTCTTACGAAAACAGACGTACCAAAAGTACCTGAGTTAACTCTGTCAGTGATTGTCGGAGAAGAGCAGAGAAAATCGATCAGAAGGTGCTGGATTTGTCGAGGGCTTGAACAGTGAATTGCTGGTAGGGGAACACTACAAAACTTTGTTCAAGTATATGAGATTCATAATAGTCAAACTTATTCGTTAAATGGATATTCATCGAATTTTAGGTTTTAATTACTACAGTTAAAGTATAGTGCCTAATATCAATTTGCGCACGCATGACATCCGCTTTCTAGATGTTTTGTTGGCTACAATCACTCTGAAGTAACACGTTTCATCTCATAAATTTCAAGCTCGAGATTAGTTTCACAATTTCATTTGTATATTTACCGGCAAGGTAGAAAGACGGGGTACTCCACAAAACCAACAGACCGGTTAACATATTGTCAAAAACTTCCCGTGTGTAACTTGTGTTTACTTTCTGACATACACTGGAGGGCACGTTAAGATTTCTGGCCACTAAGAAAACATTCCAGCCGTTGGCCTTGCAAAAAGACATGCATAAAACACTTGGTTTATAATAAATTACGCCAAATTTTGCTATAATACTTATATTAAATTAAGAAGAAAGACTGATAATTTTTAGGAAACAGAAACGAAAAAAGAAAAAAAAGAAACACTGTAAGGTGATGCACGCGAACCTGCTACTTTAGTCTTCACAGCCTACAGCTTATGACGCTGTTTCTTTTCTTCTCGGCCTCCATCCACTCGTGCAGCCTGTTCCTTGCGCTAGCCTAAATACACCTTCATCGGCTGGCTTCCTTCAGCTGCATTCAAGTTTCCTCAAGTAACTAAATTATTCCGTTTTGAACTTAACTAAGGATTTCAACTTGCCTCTTAAAATCAAAATCTTCTTCACTTAAGTGTATGGCATTATTTAATTTGTAGCAATTCAGAAAAATTAAAATGATGTTCTTATCTCATATGAAGTAGGGGAATTAAGCTATGTAACTACATGAACTCTACTCTTCCTCTGAAAAGTAACTTTTCGGTGTTTCCCTTTTTAAGCATAAAATTTTTCAAATTGCTCTGAGCACTATGCAACTGAACTTCTGAGGTCATGAGTGGCCTAGAACTTAGAACTAATTAAATCCAACTAACCTAAGCACATCACACACAACCATGTTCGAGGCAGGATTCGAACCTGCGAGCGTAGCGGTGGCGCGGTTCCAGACTGTAGCGCCTAGAAGCGCTCGGCCACTCTGGCCGGCTTTTAAACATTATTGTTTGTTGATATCAGCTGGATCGGGACGTTATGTGGAATCAGTGGCGACGAGTGAAAATGTTTTCTGGACCGTGATTCGAACGCGGTATGTCTCGCTTACTTTTTCTTTTTTTGCACACAGGAAACACACCGAAATATACACTCAAATGGCAGTGTAGTCCTTCAAAAACCGAAAATATAACTTTTGTGTTTTCCCAGATCACTTATTGAAGACAATCAATTAAAATGAAACAAAAGAAGAAATTTCGACAAAAACAAAAAGGGGGAAATCAGAAAAACGTATCTGAAGGAATGGGGCGTTAATTTCAACCTGACCACACATTCTTTCCTATGTCACTTCTACATCGTGGAACATCTAAATCCATAGATGAGTGTCCACACAAAAAAATGGGAGGGGGGGTGGGAGTGGATGGCAACTCATCCAGAGCCTTGTCGATGAAAAACAATACACAATATTATAGAAAAATTTCAGGATAGCGGGGCATCATGAGTCACGTCCAATGGGCGGTGGCGGCCATATATTGGGAAAAGGCACGCGGATCTGCGTCATATCCACTCACTATCACTTAGTGGACATAATGTCTTACAAGCCACATGATGGTATTGTTCTTCGATCAGGGAAAGAAGGTTAAATCGGGACACACGAGAACCTTCCCCGAGATAGTCACCTCCGACGTCCTGAGGAGAAAAGCCAGTTGTCGGCGAAGCCATCTCCAATGGTCATGACCGCAGGAAATCAACCGCTGAGATAATGTATCAGTTTCATGGCAACGATCGCAGCGATCCGTTACACTTAGGCCAATACAAAAAGTCGCACGTTGGTAGGTACAATATCATGAACAACTTGGTACCACGAGGACGCCACTTCCATCGGGAAAATAGGGAGGCTGATGTTAGAACAAACAATCTTCAAATTCGTTTCTGGTGAGAGGGCTTACACAGAGGGAATACTATGAGGAATTGTCCAGCGGCTTAAGAGCATTTATGGCGAGAAATTCGCTTGGGAAAGGATATTTACTCCTAAATAACTGACCTCAAGAAAAAATTCCTTAACGTGAAGTAGTTCATAACTAATGCTGCCAACACATACTGGAGGTGTTAAACTTGCCGGTCGGATACAGTCATAAAGGCGAGCTGTAAGTGACTGGGGGAAAGGGGGGGGGTGAGGGGGTCGTTGACACGTTAAAACGGTGCGACGGATGAATAAGGCAGAAGCCTTAACCCGAAGACGGACTGTGTGGCCGTGCGGCTCTAGGCGCTTCAGTCTGGAACCGCGTGACCGCTACGGTCGCAGGTTCGAATCCTGCCTCGGGCATGGATGTGTGTGATGTCCTTAGGTTAGTTAGGTTTAAGTAGTTCTACGTTCTAGGGGACTAATGACCACAGATGTTACGTCCCATAGTGCTCAGAGCCATTGGAACCATTTTGAGCCTTAACCCGAATGTCAGGGAGACCCGAACCTCCAAGCAGAAAAATTAAAATGAAATTATGAAAGCTACAGCCTATACCACGACAATCATCTAGCGTTTCGAATTCTGTCAACGGAATTCCATCTCAATAAAGCGAAGACATACCGGTAGAATTTTCAGGTGCGACATTGAAAAACATCGAATACCCTTGAAGACAAAACACATCAAATACCACCTCTTGTAAACACACGATATCAGCTTGGGAATCGTAAATGATCTGGCGTAACGAAGCAAGCCGTAATTGGGAACGTATCCTATTAACAATGAGGGTTAGAAATGTATTGCCTGCATCCGTTAACACATGTAAGGTCAAGAAAACAACACTAAGGAAAAAGCACTCATCACGTCCGTCTCTCCCCAACGGCCGGAGGTGGGGGAATGAAGGTATAAGGCTAGTCCTCCCCTCCGGACGCCGAGGAATCCTCGTTTTTCTTTTTACGACGTGCCGCTGCACGTACAAGTTGAGAACGCTGTGTCACACGACCAAGTGAAAACATACACTCTTGCTGTGGAGGGGTTGGGGGCACGTCAAGCTCCGATTTAATAGAGGAGCCATCGCCACCGCACTGATCGTATATCGGGGAGCACAACTCAGAAAGACCGACAGATGAAACAGGTAATACACTGCTGGTGTCGCTGAAACCACAAGTAAACAGTAATGAAATCCTAAACTCAGTTTGGAATGTATACCGCAGGGACAGGCTGGACAGTGAAGGGGGAGGCGTGTTTATAGCGATAAGAAGTGCAATAGTATCGAAGGAAATTGACGGAGATTCGAATTGTGAAATGATTTGGGTGAAGGTCACGGTTAAAGCAGGCTCAGACATGGTAATTGGATGTCTCTATAGGCCCCCGGGCTCAGCAGCTGTTGTGGCTCAGCACCTGAAGAATAATTTGGAAAATATTTCGAGTAGATTTCTCCACCATGTTATAGTTCCGGGTGGAGATTTTAATTGGCCGGATATAGACTGGGAGACTCAAATGTTCATAACGAGTGGCAGGGACAAAGAATCAGGTGAAAGATTTTTAAGTGCTTTATCTGAAAACTACCTTGAGCAGTTAAACAGAGAACCGACTCTTGGCGATAACATATTAGACCTTCTGGTGAGAAACAGACCCGAACTATTTGAATCAGTTAATGCAGAACAGGGAATCAGTGAGCATAAAGCGGTTACTGCATCGATGATTTCAGCCGTAAATAGAAATATTAAAAACGGTAGGAAGATTTTTCTGTTTAGCAAAAGTGACAAAAAGCAGATTACAGAGTACCTGACGGCTCAACACAAAAGTTTTGTCTCAAGTACAGATAGTGTTGAGGATCAGCGGACAAAGTTCAAAACCATCGTACAATATGCGTTAGATGAGTATGTGCCAAGCAAGATCGTAAGAGATGGGAAAGAGCTACAGTGGTACAACAACCGAGTTAGAAAACTGCTGCGGAAACAAAGGGAACTTAACAGCAAGCATAAACATAGCCAAAGCCTTGCAGACAAACAAAAATTACGCGAAGCGAAATGTAGTGTGAGGAGGGCTATGCGAGAGGCTTTCAATGAATTCGAAAGTAAAGTTCTATGTACTGACTTGGCAGAAAATCCTACGAAAATTTGGTCCTATGTCAAAGCGATAGGTGGATCAAAACAAAATGTCCAGACACTCTGTGACCAAAATGGTACTGAAACAGAGGATGACAGACTAAAGGCCGAAATACTAAATGTCTTCTTCCAAAGCTGTTTCACAGAGGAAGACTGCACTGTGCTTCCTTCTCTAGATTGTCGCACAGTTGATAAAATGGTAGAGAAACAATTAAAATCGCTCAAAAGAGGAAAGGCCGCTGGTCCTGATGGGATACCAGTTCGATTTTACACAGAGTACGCGAAGGAACTTGCCTTCCTTCTTGCAGCGGTGTACCGTAGGTCTCTAGAAGAGCGAAGCGTTCCAAAGGATTGGAAAAGGGCACAGCTCATCCCCGTTTTCAAGAAGGGACGTCGAACAGATGTGCAGAACTATAGACCTATATCTCTAACGTCGATCAGTTGTAGAATTTTGGAACACGTATTATGTTCGAGTATAATGTCTTTTCTGGTGACTAGAAATCTAATCTGTAGGAATCAGCATGGGTTTCGAAAAAGAGGGTCGTGTGAAGCTCAGCTCGCGCTATTCGTCCACGAGACTCAGAGGGCCTTAGACACGGGTTCACGGGTATATGCCGTGTTTCTTGACTTCCGCAAGGCGTTTGACACAGTTCCCCACAGTCGTTTAATGAACAAAGTAAGAGCATACGGACTATCAGATCAATTGTGTGATTGGATTGAGGAGTTCCTAGATAACAGAACGTAGCATGTCATTCTCAATGGAGACAAGTCTTCCGAAGTAAGAGTGATTTCAGGTGTGCCGCAGGGGAGTGTCATAGGACCGTTGCTATTCACAAAATACATAAATGACCTGTTAAATGACATCGGAAGTTCACTGAGGCTTTTTGCAGATGATGCTGTGGTGTATCGAGAGGTTGCAACAATGGAAAATTGTACTGAAATGCAGAAGGATCTGCAGCGAATTGACGCATGCTGCACGGAATGGCAATTGAATCTCAGTGTAGACAAGTGTAATGCGATGCGAATACATAGAAAGATAGGTCCCTTATCATTTAGCTACAAAATAGCAGGTCAGCAACTGGAAGCAGTTAATTCCATAAATTATCTGGGAGTACGCATTAGGAGTGATTTAAAATGGAATGATCACATAAAGTTGATCGTCGGTAAAGCAGATGCCAGACTGAGATTCATTGGAAGAATCCTAAGGAAATGCAATCCGACAACAAAGGAAGTAGGTTACAGTACGCTTGTTCGCCCACTGCTTGAATACTGCTCAGCAGTGTGGGATCCGCACCAGATAGGGTTGATAGAAGAGATAGAGAAGATCCAACGGAGAGCAGCGCGCTTCGTTACAGGATCGTTTTTAATCGCGAAAGCGTTACGGAGATGACAGAGAAACTCCAGTGGAAGACTCTGCACGAGAGACGCTCAGTAGCTCGGTACGGGCTTTTGTTAAAGTTTCGAGAACATACCTTCACCGAACAGTCAAGCAGTATATTGCTCCCTCCTACGTATTTCTCGCGAAGAGACCATGAGGATAAAATCAGAGAGATTAGAGCCCACACAGAAGCATGCCGGCAATCCTTCTTTCCACGTACAATACGAGACTGGAATAGAAGGGAGAACCGATAGACGTACTCAGGGTACCCTCCACCACACACCGTCAGGTGGCTTGGGGAGTATGGATGTAGATGTAGATGTAGACTGGAGTGGGGCGTCCTCGAAATGTGACGGTCTTCAGTCCGCCGGCGTTTGACTTGCGCTGCAGGAGCCGTCGTACCCTGATGGACAGAGGCCGTACTGGTGCGCGATGGTAACTGTGGAATTTCGCGAGGAGTAGGTGATAATGTTGCCCCTACATCGCTTAAAGCTGGAGACTGACTGACACCTGACTGCGAAGATACTACGTCTGCTAACGTTAAAGGAAGAAGATTTTGATAAGACGACGTCAGAACAGTAGTACGGCGCGGACGATCAGATATGAGATGACGGCTTTCTTTACAGAGAAAACATATTCCTTGTTGCCCTGCATACGTAACATGGATTCAGTAACCACAAACTGATAAGTGGGAAGGAATTTTCTTTTTAACGCCCATGTCCACAGTCCGGATGCCATTATAACACGGGAAGCGATGTTGTGCTGACCAGCGTTCCATCGGATATGCCGATCACTCCAAACGGAAGCAATGCTGTTTTAAGAAATGAATCGTCCACTTCAGGAGGAAGGTTATAAATTCCAACCGGAGTGTACTCGAGTGCCGCATTTTCAAGGAGGACTTGAGTAACGGATCCATCGCGATGTGTAAACAACACCTTAGAACCATCCCGGGAGAGAAGTCGTTCTACTTGAACAGGATCATAAAACTTCACAAAGAATGCGTACAAATCAGAATCAAAGTAAACAGTATCTACCTGATCAGGTGTAACATGGATAACATCAGCCAACCTATCGTGAATTTCTACGGAGCCAGATTGAACACTACGCACACTCTTGTCAAAACTGAAACGAACAGTAGTTCGACGAGAAAGGGGTTTAGGAGACTCGACAGACACCATGGCGCGGGCAGAAAACACCGCCGCCAAGAGGAAAACGACAACAAACTCTTCTACGGAACTACGGTGTGATTCCGGCCGATATACTAACAAGGCTGAGCAGCTTCGACACAAGCGGCGCTGCGGCACAGGCGGGAGTTAACGGCAACCTGATCGCTCGACGCTCAAGGCGACACTCACACTAGGTAGGTGCGTGAAACACTGCGCCATCATCCGCACAGTGTAAGCGTAACTCCGCGGACTACCTCGCCACGCCTCGCGGCTGACATATACCCATCGGGCGCCACGCATCCGTAGTCCCTCTCCACTTCAAGTTCTTTTTTAGTGCCATCAAATAAGAGTAGTGTGTCATCTACATATCTCTTGATGGCACTAAAGATGAACTTGAAGAACTCCTCACATCATCCAACTCACTCCACAATAAAATAAAGTTCACAATAGAACATGAAACAAATCAATCCATAAATCTCTTAGACCTCACAATTATGAATGAACAACAAGAACATAACTTGTGCATTTACCGAAAACCAATATACACTGACATCACAATACATGAATCTTCATACCACCCGAACACACATAAATCTGCTACATTTGAATCAATGTTGAACAGGGCACATACACTACCTTTAAAACCCAAAGCACTAACACAAGAAATAGATACTATAAAAACAAATGCAGTAAATAATGGTTACCCTGTAAGATCTATTGATATACTATCTAGAGAAATTCAGACCAACATCACTCACAAAAACACAGAAAAAAAATACCGACTGAAAACAAATCTTCACAAGCATTTCATACTTAGGCACAGGATCACAAAAAACTTATTCAAAAAAACCAATATTAAAATATCTTTCTCCACAAACAGCAAACATGGATACCAACCTATCTCACCCAGTGAACTCAAAGAAGCGAACAACACGACACAGTGGAATATATAAATTACAATGTAACAGATGCCATGCATTTTACATAGGAACAACTGGAAGAATCTTCCACACACGCTATAAAGAACACACCGACACCTTTCGACTAAACTATTTTGAAAAATCTACAGTAGCTAACCACATGTATATTAGTAAACACAGACTTGATGACATCCACAAGCGCCTAACTGTACTTCACACAGAACCCAACAGTAAAAAACTTAATCTACTAGAACAGTTAGAAATAATGCTACACAAAGAAAAATATTCCGAAAACTTGTTGAATGAACAAACAGAGTTTAACAGCCACAATTTTTTTCTATGCCTTGTTTCTTTTTTCCTGAGGAATCAAATCTGTAATAGTACAAACAGCTGACAACCTACAATATGGTACCAAATAATTATTTTAATAAAACCTGTGTACTAATAATACTATATTATATTATTTCTGTGAAACAAGAAAATCGATTATATTTAGAAGTACATCTGTATGAACGAGAGTCCTCGGCATGTTTACGTTCTGTCATTGTAGCAGCAGTAACCGATCTAACAACTGCGCCAGATACCTTTTGTCTTACATAAGCGTTGTCGACCACAATGCCGTATTCTGCCAGTTTTCATATCTTTGTACTTGAATAGCCATAACTAGACCAATGTGCGAAAAAGTGTGTGACTATGTATATATCGCAGTATGTACTGCTAAATTAAAGATGTATATTGGATATACTAACTGCACAACAGAAGCAGACATCATACAATGTTAAACTGTAAGTTATTTTCATATTATTAATGCCGTTAAACTTATATCTAGAATATAACATGTTCCAGCACAAAAATGTAATATCAACAAGCAGACAACTAGAAAACCTGATGTAAATCACTAAAAAGCACCTGAAGATGAGCCTCCAGGGCTCGAAATGCATAGTGCAGTAAATAAACGCAACTTGTGACTGAAGGCGGTTTATTCTTCATGTTACGAAAGTAAAACAGTCGCGGACGGAACACTGAAGAACAATGGATAAAATTAATTAAATTTGTTGATCTCTGATAATCACTGACTCCCATCTTTGAACACTAAACAGTCTTTTTTTACCTGTGGCTCAGAGGCCAGCGGCTCACGTAAAACACCTAAAGGCTGAACGCAAAGTCTTTCACTTTCTGAGCTCCACGAAATTTGTTTTAACTTTTCCCCTTTCAATCAGTTACCCCGGGAATATTGTTCTGCCATTTCTGCTGCCCATTTGCAGCTGATGCTATTAGCACTCTTCTGCAAATAATTACTTCCGCCGTGACTTTTGGAGGTTTATTCCCCACTGAAGCTGAAAACTGGTGCCATTATGGAAAATTTATCACCCTTGTGGTAGCATAGTGGCCCCAGTATAAACATTTTTCAAATCTCACTTAAACTCAGAAGAGTGTTCCTGGAGCCACTGTATAGCAATTCTGGGCGTTTGGGGTTTTCCATTGTCCTGATGGAATTGCCAATCTGCGTCGGAAAGCACAATGGACATGAATGGAAGCAGGTGATCAGACAGGATGTTTACGTACGTGTCACCTGTTACAGTCGAATCTAGACAGATCAGTAGTCCCATATCTTTCCAACTGCACACGCTCCATACCATTACTGAGCCTCCACTACCTTGAAAAGTCCCCTACTGACATGCAGATCCCTGGATTCATGAGGTTGTCTCCATACCCATAAACATCCGTCCGCTCGATACAATTTAAAACGAGACTCGTCCGACCAGGAAACATGTTTCCAGTCTTAGACAGTCCAATGTCGATGTTAACGGACCCAGGCGAGGTGTAAGGCTTTATGTCGTGCAGTAATCAAGGACAGACGAGTGGGCCTTCGGCTCCGCAAGCCAATATCAATGATATTTTGTTGAATGGTTCTCACGCTGACACTTGTTGATGGCCCGGCACTAAAATTGCAGCCCTTTTCGAAAGGTCTCAATTCTGTCACGTTGAACAATTCTTTTCAATCAACTCTGGTCCGTTCTTGCAGGATCTTTTACCGGCCGCTGCGATGTCAGAGATCTGGTGTTTCATCGGATTCTTGATATTCATGGTACACTAGTGAAATGGTCTTACGGAAAGTACCCACTGCATCGCTGCCTCGGAGATGCTGTGCCCCATCGCTCGTGCGCCGCCTATAACACCACGTTCAAACTCACTTAAATCATGATAACCTGCCATTGTAGCAGCAGTAAGCGATCTAGCAACTGCGCCAGATACATTTTGTCTTATATAGGCGTAGCCGTCTGCAGCGTCGTATTCTGGCAGTTTTCATATCTTTGTACTTGAATACCCATAACTGTACCAGTTTCTTTGGAGCTTCAGAATACTATTTGCCGTGTTTGTGTTTTAACGGTCTAGTATGAAATGTCCATTAAATATGAATGCATCTCTATATAGCGTAGAACACCATTAAATACAGACATTGCAAATGTAGAAACCATCACTCTTATTTATTTCGATTTAGTACAGAATATAACATAGTGTCATGACCAGTCAGGTAATGTATCAGTCTCTAGACAGGTTAGAAATCTCATTTTTAATCTCTCCCTGATGTTAGGGAGAGACATTGATCAAAAGTATTTTCTTCAGTTCACCCAGCATCTTAGTTTTACATCTGTAGAATACTTTCGATAAGCGTCCCAAACAGAATTGACCTGTCGAAATGTTTCTGATTTTACGTCTCTTTTCACAAATATACAGGCCGATTCTGATAGACGTATTTTCCAGCCATTTGCAGATGTGTGCTTGTAACACATGTTATCCCCACCCCCCGGTGTTCACTCCTTCAACATGCCATTGGTTTTATCATAATACATTTTTAGACCATGTTCAGAGTAGGCGAACTCAAGTTCGTCTACACTAATTGCATATAGAAAAATATTATAAGTAAGTCTAAGGTTATTTTATTTATTTCCCAGATCTTGGATGCCCTTTGTTTTCCAATTAGATTTAGACGTTTCTCTTCCTAAGATTCATGAAAATACTTTTCCAGACATAGTCACTTTCCTTTAAACCATCTTTTGTGGGGAATTTGTTGGTATCTTTAACGACACTCTGTCTCTGTGGAGGTTTTGTATGTGTTACGTAATATTATAATATATGGTGGAAGGCTTCCTTCAGTATTTTATGCATGCAAGCACACAACCTAGAGTGGAGAAGTTTAAAAGGTGATGTTCTGAGACAATACATACGTCAAGAAAAAGTTTTCATCGTCTCGATTCAGTGAGTTCCGGAACCTGTACAGAAAACTGGAATAGATATCAACAAAACAATCATTTCTGCCCATTTTATTGCTTATTAGAACTATACATTGCATGTTGTACCACTATACGGCGAGACCTTCAGAGGTGTTGGTCGAGATTACTATACACACCGGTACCTCTAATACCCAGTAGCACGTCCTCTTGCCTGTATTCGTCGTGGTATACTATCCCCAAGTGGCCGGCCGTGTGGCCGAGTGGTTCTAGGCGCTACAGGCTCAAACCGCGCGATCGCTACGGTCGCAGGTTCGAATTCTGCCTCGGGCGTTGATGTGTGTGATGTCCTTAAGTTAGTTCGGTTTAAGTAGTTCTAAGTTCTAGGTGACTGATGACCTTAGAAGTTAAGTCCCATAGTGCTCAGAGCCATTTATCCCCAAGTTCCTTAAGTCACTATTGGTCCACATTGTCGCACTCCTCAACGGCGGTTCGGTGCAGAACTTTCAGAGTGGTTGGGGGGGGGGGGGGGGGTCACGTAGTCCATAAAGAGCCCTTTTCAATCTATCCCAGGCATGTTCGATAGGGTTCATGTCTGGAAAACATGCTAGCCACTCTAGTCAAGCGATGTAGTTATCCTGAAGGAAGTCATCCACAGGATGTACACAATGAGGACCCGAATTGTCGTCCATGAAGGCGGATGCCTTTGCCAATGTTGTTGTTGTGGTCTTCAGTCCTCAGACTGGTTTGATGCAGCTCTCCATGCGACTCTATCCTGTGCAAGCTTCTTCATCTCCCAGTACCTACTGCAACCCACATCCTTCTGAATCTGCTTAGTGTATTTCTCTCTTGGTCTCCCTCTATGATTTTTATCCGCCACGCTTCCCTCCAATACTAAATTGGTGATCCCTTGATGCCTCAGAACATGTCCTACCAACCGCTCCCTTCTTCTAGTCAAGTTGTGCCACAAACTTCCCTTCTCCCCAATCCTATTCTATACTTCCTCATTACTTATGTGATCTACCCATCTAATCTTCAGCATTCTTCTGTAGCACCACATTTCGAAAGCTTCTATTCTCTTCTTGTCCAAACTATATCTGGTCCATGTCTCAGTTCCATACATGGCTACACTCCATACAAATACTTTCAGAAATGACTTCCTGACACTCGATGTTACCAAATTTCTCTTCTTCAGAAAAGCTTTCCTTGCCATATCCAGTCTACATTTTATATCCTCTCTACTTCGACCATCATCAGTTATCTTGCTCCACAAATAGCAAAACTCCTTTATTACTTTAAGTGTCTCATTTCCTAATCTAATTCCCTCAGCATCACCCGACTTAATTCGACTACATTCCAGTATCCTCGTTTTGCTTCTGTTGATGTCCATCTTATATCCTCCTTTCAAGACACAGTCCATTCCTTTCAACTGATCTCCAAAGTCCTCTGCTGTCTCTGACACAATTGCAATGTCATCTGCGAACCTCAAAGTTTTTATTTCTGCTCCATGGATTTTAATACCTACTCCGAACTTTTCTTTTGTTTCCTTTACTGCTTGCTCAATATACAGATTGAACAACATCGGGGAGAGGCTACAACCCTGTCTTACTCCCTTCCCAACCACTGCTTCCCTTTCATGTCCTTCGACTCTTATAACAGCCATCTGGTTTCTGTACAAATTGTAAATAGCCTTTCGCTCTCTGAACTTTACCCCTGCCACTTTTAGAATTTGAAAGATAGTATTTCAGTCAACATTGTCAAAAGCTTTCTCTAAGTCTACAAATGCTAGAAACGTAGGTTTGCCTTTCTTTAATCTTTCTTCTAAGAGAAGTCGTAAGGTCAGTATTGCCTCACGTGTTCCAGTATTTCTACGGAATCCAATCTGATCTTCCCCGAGGTCGGCTTCTACCAGTTTTTCCATTCGTCTGTAAAGAATTTGTGTTAGTATTTTGCAGCTGTGGCTTATTAAACTGATAGTTCGGTGATTTTCACATCTGTCAACCCCTGCTTTCTTTGGGATTGGAATTATTATATTCTTCTTGAAGTCTGAGGGTATTTCGCCTGTTTCATACATCTTGCTCACCAGATGGTAGAGTTTTGTCAGGACTGGCTAACCAAGGCCGTCAGTAGTTCCAATGAAATGTTGTCTACTCCGGGGGCCTTTTTTCGACTCAGGTCTTCCAGTGCTCTGTCAAACTCGTCACGCAGTATTATATCTCCTATTTCATCTTCATCTACATCCTCTTCCATTTCCATAATATTGTCCTCAAGTACATCGCCCTTGTATAGACCCTCTATATACTCCTTCCACCTTTCTGCTTTCCCATCTGAGCTCTTGATGTTTATACAAGTGGTTCTCTTCTCTGCAAAGGTCTCTTTAATTTTCGTGTAGGCAGTATCTATCTTACCCCTAGTGAGATAAGACTCTACATCCTTACATTTGTCCTCTAGCTATCCCTGCTTAGCCATTGTCCACTTCCCGTCGATCTCATTTTTGATACGTTTGTCTTCCTTTTTGCCTGCTTCATTTACTGCATTTTTATATTTTCTCCTTTCATCAATTAAATTCAATATTTCTTCTGTTACCCAAGGATTTCTACTAGCCCTCGTCTTTGTACCTAATTGTTCCTCTGCTGCCTTCACTACTTCATCCCACAAAGCTACCCATTCTTCTTCTACTGTATTTCTTTCCCCCATACCTATCAATTGTTCCCTTATGCTCTCCCTGAAACTCTGTAAAACCTCTGTATCTTTCAGTTTATCCAGGTCCCATCTCCTTAAATTCCCACCTTTTTGCAGTTTCATCAGTTTTAATCTACAGTTCATAACCAATAGATTGTGGTTCCTAAATCTCTGTCTTACCATTATATAATCTATCTGATACCTTTTAGTATCTCCAGCGTTCTTCCATGTATACAGCCTTCTTTCATGATTCTTAAACCAAGTGTTAGCTATGATTAAGTGGTCCTCTGTGCAAAATTCTACCAGGCGGCTTCCTCTTTCATTTCTTAGCCCCAATCCATATTCACCTACTGCGTTCCCTTCTCTCCCTTTTCCTACACTCGAATTCCAGTCACCCATGACTATTAAATATTTGTCTCCCTTCACTATCTGAATAATTTCTTTTATTTCATCATACATTTCTTCAATTTCTTCATCATCTACAGGGCTAGTTGGCATATAAACTTGTACTACGGTAGTAGGAGTGGGCTTCGTATCTATAATGGTTACAATAATGCGTTCACTATGCTGTTTGTAGTAGCTTACCCGATTTTCTTATTTCCCTATTCATTATTAAACCTACTCCTGCATTACCCCTATTTGATTTTGTGTTTATAACCCTGTAGTCACCTGACCAGAAGTCTTGTTCCTCCTGCCATCGAACTTCACTAATTCCCACTATATCTAACTTTAACCTATCCATTTCCCTTTTTAAATTTTCTAACCTACCTGCCCGATTAAGTGATCTGACATTCCACGCTCCGATCCGTAGAACGCCAGTTTTCTTTCTGATGATAACGACATCCTCTTGAGTAGTCCCCGCCCGGAGATCCGAATGGGGGACTATTTTACCTCCGGAATATTTTACCCAAGAGGACGCCATCCTCATTTAATCATACAGTAAAGCTGCATGCCCTCGGAAAAAATTACGGCCGTAGTTTACCCTTGCTTTCAGCCGTTCGCAGTACCAGCACAGCAAGGCCGTTTTGGTTATTGTTACAAGACAAGATCAGTCAATCATCCACACTGTTGCCCTTGCAACTACTGAAAAGGTTGCTGCCCCTCTTCAGGAACAACACGTTTGTCTGGCCTCTCAACAGATACCCCTCCGTTGTGGATGTACCTACGGTACGGCTATCTGTATCGCTGAGGCACGCAAGCCTCCCCACCAACGGCAAGGTCTATGGTTAATGGATGCTGCCGATATGGTTGCACTTTCAGTCGGAGGGTGGCATTCACATATCGTACAGCAGTGACGGTGCCTTTTATGACCACCAGTGGTATACGTCGGCCCCACATAATACCACCCAGCTGCACTCGCTTTACAGTGAGTCTAAGGCGTTCAGTCTGACCGGGTTGCCTCCAAACACGACTCTGGCGATTGTCTGGTTGAAGGCATATGCGACACTCATAGGTGAAGAGAACGTGATGCCGATTCTGAACGGTCTATTCGGCATGTTGTAGAGCCCATTTTTATTGCGCTGCATGGTGTCGTGGTTGCAAAGATTGACCTCGCCATGGACGTGGGGAGTGAAGTTGCGCATCATGCAGCCTATTGCACACAGTTTGAATCGTACCACGACATCCTGTGACTGCACGAAAATCATTGTTCAACATGGTGGCGTTGCTGTCAGAGTTCCTCCGAGCCATAATCCGTATGTGCGGTCCTCCATTGCAGCAGTATCCCTTGAGCGGCGTGAGCGAAGCATGTCATCGACAGTTCCAATCTCTCTGCACCACCCCAGTGTACGAATAACATTGTTTTCCCTTCCTGGCACTAAGTAACAACGCGGACTCGATCGAACCGCGGTGCTGGCCGCCAAGGCACAGTTGAACTACCGTCAACATGAGCCGTGTACCTCATTCCTGGTGGAATGGCTGGAAATGATCGGCTGTCCAATTCCCTCTGTCTAATAGGCGCTGCTTATGCATGGTTGTTTACATCTTCGGGTGGGTTTTGTGACATCTCTGAATAGTCAAACGGACTGTATCTGTGATACAATGTACATAGTCAACGTCTGTCTTCTGGAGTTCTGGGAACTGGGATAATGTAAAGCTTTCTTTGATGTGTGTATATTACATCCAACAACAGTAAACACCCATGGTGGATGTAGAAGCTGCTTTTAAATCACTGAAAATTAAAGGTACACATATGAAGCAGAAGTGTGAAGATCAGAGCGCCATTCGCTGCATTTATAGCGTCAGTCTTACAAATACGATCAGTTTCGGGCCAGATAAAGTTAGTGTTAGTAAAACTATTGTATAAAAACGGAAGAAAAAACGACGTAGACCATTTATCATCAGCATCAATGCTACCAGGAGGAGGATGTATGAGAAAGTGGTAACACAACTTTGAACACTTAATTCTGTTATCAGACTCACAGATAGGGTCTAGGAGAAGATCATCAACAGAAAATTAAATTTATTCTCTTTTATGAGGTGCATCTATAGGAGTAAATTATAAATTGTGGACAGTAGTTAACTAATTCGATTTTATCAAAAGCATTTGATTATGTGGAACATGTTACACATTTGCATAAGTTGGAAAACTGTGCGGTCAGCGGTATAACTGAATGAATGTTCATTTCTTGTGAACAAAATAGTAAACTGTAGGGTATCCTCCATTATTAACAACAATGGAACGAATTTTAATTTCTTAATAATTTTGTTCGTAAGATAAAATCTTCTTGTTGAAGTGATAAACAGCCAATCATCAGCAAAATGGAAGGTTTACTAAAACCCCATTACAATAAGTTCAACGTTTATAAAAACTACTTCTTCAGAAGAAAGTATTGGCAAATGGGTTACGTGTTATGGCAGAGATGCGTTATAATGTCGTCGAAAGATCTAAGTCAAATATAAAATTTCAAATCTATAATAACTGAAACACGCAAAACACGACTGTTGTCAGCTGGTATTTCCTCACCTGCGTACAGCTGCTGTAAGTTGGTGAGGAAGTAACAAATGACAGGCATTTTGTGTATGTTTTGCATTGTTATTATCGGATATCTTTTTAGCCATGTACAACTACTGTACATTGGTGAGGCAATACCAAATGACAACAAACATGTTGTGCATATTTTAATTTTACGTTTGAATGACTCCTTTCGGCTGTATTTTAAGGTGCCTCTGCCATAACATGTAACCTATTCTTCAATTTTTCCTTTTGAAGAAGAAGTTTCTATTAACTCTGAGAGCATGATAATAAACCTTCCATTCTGTAACTGACTAGCTGTTTGTCACTTCTACAAGATGATATGAATGTGATTGTTGTGTAGTAACGTAATGAATTCAAACAGATTATGTTCCAGTACCAGCGAGTTTCTTAAAATATACTCATTATATGCCGTTGAACGTCTTCTTGTTTAAAAATGATTGTACTTGCTGAAAACAGTGGTGTAATTTGAGAGATGTGTGATGTAATGTAAATGATTTATGAAATAGGGCTATAATAGCTCGTGGCTTATAGAAAAGAGTGTCAGAAACGGTGAGCATTTCATTTTGCTGCAGCTGAGGTCCACAGATGTAGGTGCAACATTTTATTGTAACGACCTGATGAAACAGACATACATTTTTCGCTGAGAGAACTGAAGATATGTATCACACTCACCCTAAATGCTGATATCTTAACTACAAGTATAATCTTTCCTGTTTCTCTGTTTGATTATTTTGTATTTCTTCAGTCTACCGAATTGCATGCTTTTTTCCAAGATTGCTGATGAACAAAGAAATTTCATGGTTCCCCAAAAGGACTGTGAAAATGCCAACCTATAAACCAGCTTGATTGTTTTATTGCATTCTGAGTTACGTTATTTGGGGAGTTTCTTGTTATGACTGACAACTGTTCGCAATTTCATCTTTACTTGCGACTTATGGGGTCTTCCAATGTGACTTCTGGAACTCTCTATACTTGCTTTCTTGATCCAGTTAATAAAGAATCGTCCACGTCTTCGTTTACTCATAATTATTTTCAGCGCATGTTTGAAACTAGGCAATTAAAGTCAGTTTTTGACTTGTTTGCTGACAACCAGATTTTTTCTTAAGCCAAGAACCCATCCATTTTCCAACACCATGATTTTGCTTCTCGGTATCAATATCATTTCAGTTGTCATCAAGAAGTCCACCAGATCCTAACAGATCTGTGAATTAGCTACTGCCTTTTACCATCGCTGTTCACTGATTTCATCCTTTACTTTTCAAAGGAATGCGGCCAACGGTGGCGTCCGTCAGTATTGATCAGCGAGGTGCAGCAGGAAACGTCGTTAAATATGCAAATATCGACACCACTCTTACTGCCACTCTGTCTTCATACTGCTGCCATCCTACACCGACAGCCCTTTCATACAAGCTCTGACGTGAATTGCGTTCTTCTCTCGATCTTCTCAAAGCATGCAATTCATCGTCCGTGGCAACGAACACTTGGAAATCCCGTCAACAGGAAAACGAGCTTGTTCGCGTTAGGAAACTTGTAAAAAGCTGTTAAATTCTTTTAAATCTGAGTATTAAGAAATAAGTGTTCTTTTACGGTTAATTGTTATTGTCCGTTGATGTCTGATGTTTGTCGAATATCGTTCTCATTGGAAGATAAGGGCAGAACTCTCCGTTACCTCGTCAGATGTTTACTATCATGTACAGAGTTTTACATTATGGACACTGATTTTCAGAACTAATGAAATAGAAATAATGTTGTAGGAATCTTTTATAATAAGCTTAGGAGGCTGATATTTTATGTACTAATAAGTGGACAAAAATGAATATTCGGACTCTGTAATTTTCCTGCGTTGGAATACTTTTTTCTATCTTTCCGTAAGTAAGGGGGCCCGCCAAAAGTTCTTCCGTTCTTCAAAAGGCAGTTACAAGGAAACAAAAAAAAATGTAACAAAAAAAAACAACAAATAGAATGTCATTTTACATTCCTTAGTTTCAAAAATTAAGTCCATAAATGGCGTCTTCCATTGTTGACACATTGAGGAAGCCATTTATGGAAGCTGTCTATAGTTCTTCAAATCACTTCCAGTGGAATGGCAGTCACAAGTTGATGAATCAGGTGACCCTGGGGGCCAGGAGATGTCTCCTCTCGAAGAGAGGAGACGTCCAGGAAACAACTCTCTCAAAATTTCTAGAGAATGCCTAGAAGTGTGGGCTGTAGCTCTATCTTGCTTGAACCAGACTTTTCCATCTGCGTGGGCCCCAACAGACTGGTTTACCTTAGGACGGAGGAAGGCCTCTATCAAGTGACACTAGCCATTTGAATTAACCGTTACCGTTACGCCATCTCCTTTGACAAAATGTTGACCCCACGCACCAAATTCAGGAGTGGCGTACCAAACTGTTATACGATGACTGTGAAAGTATATTTGACGGAGTTTCTGGGGATTTTTCGTTGCCCAGTAACTGAAATTTTGTTTATCTGCAGTACCTGACAAAATGTTCCAACGTGTGTGAGTTCCTAAGGGACCAAACTGCTTAAGTCATCGATCCCTAGGCTTACACACTACTTAAACTAACTGAAACTAACTTAAACTAAGAACAACACAAACACCCATGCCAGAGGGAGGACCCGAACCGCCGGCGGGAGGGGCCGCGCAGTCCGTGACATGACGCCTTGTACAACGCGGCCACTTCGTGCGGCGTACCTGACAAGTGGGTGTAGGCCTCATGAGCAGAAATACAACAGCACCAGAATTATCTTATACATAGCTCTCCTAGTTTCAGAATCCCCCTCACTTAATTCTTGGGTATCAGTTTGTATGGGTGCATAAGCTGAATCCTTCTTACACTTCTATCAGACAACGCCAGGGAAGCTGAATGTTTTAAGTACTGAACGCTTGAAGTTTGCTGGACGAACTCTCTCTAACGCGACACATTTTCCGCCATTGTTACAGTCCGAGGTCGGCCAGTAGATTTTTTTTTTCAATGGAGAACCTGAATCTATAAAGTTTGCTGCCCAAACTAGAATAATATTTCTCTCAGTAACAAAATCAAGTAGGGCAAGCTCGAACCGAATGCGAGTTACTCGCTGAAGAGTACATCTACATCTACATGACTACTCTGCAATTCACATTTAAGTGCTTGGCAGAGGGTTCATCGAACCACAATCATACTATCTCTCTACTATTCCACTCCCGAACAGCGAGCGGGAAAAACGAACACCTGAACCTTTCTGTTCGAGCTCTGATTTCTCTTATTTTATTTTGATGATCATTCCTACCTATGTAGGTTGGGCTCAACAAAATATTTTCGCATTCGCAAGAGAAAGTTGGTGACTGAAATTTCGTAAAAAGGTCTCGCCGCGACGAAAAACGTCTATGCTGTAATGACTTCCATCCCAACTCATGTATCATATCTGCCACACTCTCTCCCCTATAACGCGATAATACAAAACGAGCTGCCCTTCTTTGCACCCTCTCGATGTCCTCCGTCAATCCCACCTGGTAAGGATCCCACACCGCGCAGCAATATTCTAACAGAGGACGAACGAGTGTAGTGTAAGCTGTCTCTTTAGTGGACTTGTTGCATCTTCTAAGTGTCCTGCCAATGAAACGCAACCTTTGGCTCGCCTTCCCGTCAATATTATCTATGTGGTCCTTCCAACTGAAGTTGTTCGTAATTTTAACACCCAGGTACTTAGTTGAATTGACAGCCTTGAGAATTGTACTATTTATCGAGTAATCGAATTCCAACGGATTTCTTTTGGAACTCATGTGGATCATCTCACACTTTTCGTTATTTAGCGTCAACTGCCACCTGACACACCATACAGCAATCTTTTCTAAATCGCTTTGCAGCTGATACTGGTCTTCGGATGACCTTACTAGACGGTAAATTACAGCATCATTTGCGAACAGTCTAAGAGAACTGCTCAGATTGTCACCCAGGTCATTTATATAGATCAGGAACAGTAGCGGTCCCAGGACGCTTCCCTGGGGAACACCTGATATCACTTCAGATTTACTCGATGATTTGCCGTCTATTACTACGAACTGCGACCTTCCTGACAGGAAATCACGAATCCAGTCGCACAACTGAGACGATACCCCATAGCTCCGCAGCTTGATTAGAAGTCGCTTGTGAGGAACGGTGTCAAAAGCTTTCCGGAAATCTAGAAATACGGAATCAACTTGAGATCCCCTGTCGATAGCGGCCATTACTTCGTACGAATAAAGAGCTAGCTGCGTTGCACAAGAGCGATGTTTTCTGAAGCCATGCTGATTACGTGTCAATAGATCGTTCCCTTCGAGGTGATTCATAATGTTTGAATACAGTATATGCTCCAAAACCCTACTGCAAACCGACGTCAATGATATAGGTCTGTAGTTAAATGGATTACTCCTACTACCCTTCTTGAACACTGGTGCGACCTGCGCAATTTTCCAATCTGTAGGTACAGATCTATCGGTGAGCGAGCGGTTGTATATGAGTGCTAAGTAGGGAGCTATAGTATCAGCGTAATCTGAAAGGAACCTAATCGGTATACAATCTGGGCCTGAAGACTTGCCCGTATTAAGCGATTTGAGTTGCTTCGCAACCCCTAAGGTATCTACTTCTAGGAAACTCATGCTAGCAGATGTTCGTGTTTCAAATTTTGGAATATTCCATTCGTCTTCCCTGGTGAAGGAATTTCTGAAAACTGCGTTCAATAACTCCGCTTTAGCGGCACAGTCGTCGATAACAGTACCATCGGCACTGCGCAGCGAAGGTATTGACTGCGTCTTGCCGCTTGTGTACTTTACATACGACCAGAATTTCTTCGGATTTTCTACCAAATTTCGAGACAATGTTTCGTTGTGGAACCTATTAAAGGCATCTCGCATCGAAGTACGTGCCAAATTTCGCGCGTCTGTAAATTTTAGCCCATCTTCAGGATTTCGCGTTCTTCTGAACTTTGCATGCTTTTTCCGTTGCCTCTGCAACAGCGTTCGGACCTTTTTTGTGTACCACGGGGGATCCGTTCCATCTCTTACCAATTTATGAGGTATGAATATCTCAATTGCTGTTGCTACTATATCTTTGAATTTGAGCCACAGCTCGTCTACATTCGCATAGTCAGTTCGGAAGGAATGGAAATTGTCTTTTAGGAAGGCTTCTAGTGGCACTTTATCCGCTTTTTCAAATAAAATTATTTTGCGTTTGTTTCTGATGGATTTGGAAGAAATGGTATTGAGCCTAGCTACAATGACCTTGTGATCACTAATCCCTGTATCAGTCATGATGCTCTCTATCAGCTCTGGATTGTTTGTGGCCAAGAGGTCAAGTGTGTTTTCGCAACCATTTACAATTCGCGTGGGTTCGTGGACTAACTGCTCGAAATAATTTTCGGAGAATGCATTTAGGACAATTTCGGAAGACGTTTTCTGCCTACCACCGGTTTTGAACAAGTATTTTTGCCAACATACCGAGGGTAGGTTGAAGTCCCCACCAACTATAACCGTATGAGTGGGGTATTTATTTGTTACGAGACTCAAACTTTGTCTGAACTGTTCCGCAACTGTATCATCGGAGTCTGGGGGTCGGTAGAAGGAGCCAATTATTAACTTAATTCGGCTGTTAAGTATAACCTCCACCCACACTAATTCGCACGGAGTATCTACTTCGACTTCACTACAAGATAAACCACTACTGACAGGCGTTGAGGATACGGAGGTCTTTTTCGTGGGCCCTGTTCTAGCGCTTATAATAACAATTATTTTTTTATTCTTACACATATTATTACATATTCCTGATCCAGCCTGTTGTTCTATATGGCTGTGAGACATGGAGTATCCTGAAACAGGACTTCCATAAGCCCCTTGTTTTTGAGAGAAAAGTGCTTCGGAAGATCTTCGGTCCGGTTCTGGATGCAGACACAGGGGAATGGAGGATCAGATACAACTAAGAGCTTGAGGGACTATACTAGCAGCCTAGTATAGCAGGAATTGTTAAAGCCAAACGAATGCAGTGGGCCGGCCATATGGCCCGGATGGAGGATCACAGATGGCCTCGGAAGCTCCTGGATTTCACACTTAGAGGAAGGGGACTTCCAGGGAGACCGCACAAGCGTTGGAGGGATGGACTCCATGAAGATTTAAACCAAGTGTCAATAGATGTGGACGAATGGCGGATAGCAGCAATGGACAGAATACAGTGGAGGAGGAAACTTGTAGATGTGTGCGGTCCACTGGGCCTGATCACGTAGTAGTAGTAGTAATAGTAGTATTACATACGTATAATAAATTTGTGAGACGACCAGACGCAAGGAGAAATATGATTATTCAATAGTATAAGCTTTCAATTTCCAGCTGACATTGCAAAATTCCAGTATACAAACGAGTTCAGCGGAGCATCTGGAGAACTCCTAATTTAACACTGAAAGAACTCAGAACTGATATTATGGCTTATCCTAGACAAGGAAGAACGATATGCAATGAACATGAATGACATCTCCACACCAAAAATTAAACCAAAATTACTGTGTAAGTGGGGGAGCGATCATGTCAAATGCTTTAAAATTCCACAGAATATATATTTTTAGAGCGATAAGATAATGTAAAAATAAAGATTTGATGGGGCTGGGTACCATCTATCATTATTATTAGCTGTTACTTGATCGAACGGGCAATGCAAGTACCGCATCACGGCTTCTTTCACATGGCGGTTCAATACTTGCGGCCAGATTAGCAGAAAATGTCGCCACTGGGTAAATTATTCCATTTCATCTTAGTGCGGTGGTACAGTCACCTTCTACTGCTACCATTTAACAAACAGTCGTAACTTGCACAGTGTTCTTTATTTATTCAAGAATGGTTCAAATGTATCTAAGCGCCATGGGACTTAACATCTGAGGTCATCAGTCTCCTAGACTTAAAACTACTTAAACCTAACCATCCTAAGGGCGCCACACACATCCATGCCCGAGGTAGGATTCGAACTTGCCACTTTAGCAGGAGCGCGGTTCCGGACTGTAGCGCCTAGAGCCGCTCTCCCACAGCGGCCAGCTACTCAAGAATGACTTGTTTCGACCGGACAGCGCATCATCGTGTTATTTCTTGGAGGCGACGACAGAAATAACAGCGCAGACCGGGACATTTGCGTGCAAACAGTAAACACTGCCGTACACTACAGTGGCCCGACATCTGCAGCCTACGACTGTTTTTTTTAAATAATACCACAGGCTAATTCAATGAGCCTTATAAAACTATGAGACTGTAGCCACTGTGGCATAGTTACGAAAGAAGCTGCTAGCGTACTGTGCTGACAACCAGAATCGCTGACCGGATCTCACAGTGAGACACACACCACATATGTAACTTCGACTAATGCTGCCCGGACTGTAACACCACTGGAGCGTAAAAGCAGTCTGTAGCGACGGGTTTACCACACGTCCAGGCGTTGCGCCGACCGTGGTGGCCGAGCGGTTCTAGGCGCTTCAATACGTAACCGCGCGACTGCTACGGTCAGAGTTTCGAATCCTGCCTCGGGCATAGATGTGTGTGATGTCCTTAGGTTAGTTAGGTTTAAGCAGTTCTAAGTTCTAGGGGACTCATGACGTCAGCTGTTAAGTCCCATAGTGCTCAGAGCCATTTGAACCATTTTGAAGCAGGCCTTGCACCACACCCGTTGCATGGTTTGTGTGATGACGAGCGATGGCTTGCCAAAACAGTGGTTGGTCCAACCGCTATAAATACTGCCTATTTAAGCTATGCAGTGTCCGTCACTGTTTGCAAGTACTTACGAGATATACCCCAAGCCAGTCATCGACCTGATATGATTCGTCTACTGCTTCTACTAGTCGCTGGCTTAGCTGGCTGCTGAACTACTGGTGGGTCCAGACCTGATGCCGTCAGGAGTCGAACTGGTGCCTTCCATCTGGGTGACCAGCTGCTGACTGACTCTATCAACTTCAGGAAACCTACCTCGTTTCTAGGCGCTACAGTTTGGAACCGCGCGACCGCTACGGTCGCAGGTTCGAATTCTGCCTTGGGCATGGAAGTGTGTGATGTCCTTAGGTTAGTTAGGTTTAAGTAGTTCTAAGTTCTAGGAGACTGATGACCTAAATGTTAAGTCCCATGGTGCTCAGAGCCATTTGAACCGTTTGAAACCTACCTCGGTACCCATGGTTTGCACAGTGACGACACCTGCCTACCTTTGCGGGCAACCTGTACGACTGCAAGGACGCCCAGAGTAGCCAACGTTGACAAGTTCTGCGTGGGGGGTCTTCGATTCAAGCTTGTGGGCTCGAGTGCTTTCCGCACTGCGCATCTGCCCCAGATAGCACGACTGAGTTACACCTTTTCCAATCCGAGGTTTAGCTCTTAGTCTTCCAGGCTTATTATTCTCTTTAGTTTCTTGTATATACTGTATATTACCTACATTATATTGTAGCTTAACCACATTTTTCCTTGGATTTCGAACATATTTACATAACTTTATGTTGTCGAACGTTTTTTTCCAGGTCGACAAATCCTATGAACGTGTCCTGATTTATCTTCAGTCTTGTTCCGTTATCAAGTGCGACGCCGGAAATGCTTCTCATGTGCCTTCATCTTCCCTAAAGGCAAACTCATCATCATCTAACAAAGTCTCGCTTTTCTTTTTCATTCTTCTATATACAGGGTGGTCCATTGATCGTGACTGGGCCAAATATCTCACGAAATAAGCGTCAAACGAGAAAACTACAAAGAACGAAACTTGTCTAGCTTGAAGGGGAAAACCAGATGGCGCTATGCTTGGCCCGCTAGATGGCGCTGCGTTTTCTTAAATAGGAACCCCCATTTTTTATTAAATATTCGTGTAGTACGTAAAGAAATATGTTTTAGTTGACCCACTTCTTTCACTTTGTGATAGATGGCGCTGCAATAGTCACAAACATGTGGCTCAACATTTTAGACGAACAGTTGGTGAAAGGTTGTTGTTTTAAATTTAAAATGCAGAACGTAGGTACGTTTGAACATTTTATTTCGGTTGTTCCAATGTGATACATGTACCTCTGTGAACATATCATTTCTGAGAGCACATGCTGTTACAGCGTGATTACCTGTGAATACCACATTAATTCAATAAAGGCTCAAAATGATATCCATCAACCTCAATGTAATTGGCAATACGTGTTACGACATTCCTCTCAGCAGCCAGTAGTTCGCCTTCCGTAATTTTCCCACATCCATTGACAATGCGCTGACGCATGTTGTCAGGCGTTGCCGGTGGATCACGATAGCAAATATCCTTCAACTGTCCACACAGAAAGAAATCCGGGGACGTCAGATCAGGTGAACGTGTGGCCATGGTATGGTGCCTCGACGACCAATCCATCTGTCATGAAATATGCTATTCAATACCGCTTCAACCGCACGTGAGCTATGTGCCGGACATCCATCTTGTTGGAAGTACATCGCCATTCTGTCATGCAGAGAAACATCTCATAGTAACATCGGTAGAACATTACGTACGAAATCAGCATACATTGCGCCATTTAGATTGCCATCGATAAAGTGGGGGCCAATTATCCTTTCTCCCATAATGCCGCACCATACATTAACAGGCTAATGTCACTGAAGTTCTACTTCTCGCAGCCATCGTGGATTTTCCATTACCCAGTATTGTGCCGGTTTACTTTACCGATGTTGGTGAATGACGCTAAATAGAACGCGTGAAAAATATGTGTCATCGTTCCGTAATTTCTCTTGTGACTAGTGTCAGAACTGTACACGACGTTCAAAGTCGTCGCCATGCAATTCCTGGTGCATAGAAATATGATACGGGTGCAATCGATGTTGATATAGCGTTCTCAACACCGACGTTTATGAGATTCCCGATTTTCGCGCATTTGTCTGCTACTTATGTGCGGATTAGCCGCGACAGCAGCTAAAACACCTACTTGGGCATCATCATTTGTTGCAGGTCGTGGTTAACGTTTCACGTGTGGCTGAACACTTCCTGTTTCCTTAATTAACGTAACTATCCGGCGAACGTTCCGGACACTTGGATGATGTCGTCCGGATACCAAGCATCATACACAGCACACGTCCGTTGGGTATTTTGATCACAATAGCCACACATCAACACGATATTGAACTTTTCCGCTATTCTTAAACGGTCCATTTTAACACGGGTAATGTTTCACGAAGCAAATACCGTCCGCACTGGCGGAATGTTACGTGATACCACGTACTTCTATGTTTGTGACTATTAGAGCACCATCTATCACAAAGCGAAAAAAGTGCTCCAACTAAAACATTCATATTTCTTTACTTACTACACGAATATTTAATAAAAATGGGGGTTCCTAATTTAAAAAACCGCAGTTGGTATCAGTTTTACCTATGGCAGCGCCATCTAGCTTGCCAACCATAGCGCCATCTGGTTTCCCTCTTCAGCCTAGATGAGTTTCGTTCTTTTAGTTTTTTCGTTTGATGCTTATTTCGTGAGATATTTGGCCTGTTCACTATCAATGGACCACCCATTATTATTCTTGTCAGCAACTTGGCTGAACTGTTAAGCTGATTGTGCGTTAAATCTTGCACTTTTCAGCTCTCGTAATCCTCTGAATTGTATGGATGATATTTGTTCGAAAGTCTGTTCATCTCCGGTGGTACCTCGAAAGGCCAGCCAGCCAGCCAGTCATCCAGCACCAGCCGCAGCAGCAGCAGGAGCAGAGGTCCAGTCAGCACAAGCAGCAGCAGCAGCACCAGCGGTCCCAATAGCCCAGCAGCCCAGCAGCCTCTGCGGCCGCCTCCCTTCAGCGTTAGTGGAGTGGGGCTTCCGCCCAAGTCAGCATTTCGTCCGTCTTCATCCGTCTTGGTGAGTTCCTTGTTTTCTTCTCTCGTTTTGTCACTGTCCTGTTCTTTTCCTTGTTTTCCCGTTGTAATCATGATTAGACCCACCACCACATCCACTGCCACCGCTGTCATCTATACATCACCGTCTGCTGCCGCCACCACGATTACGTGGTGTGCCCAGACAACACCCCCTAATTCCATCCCCCCGCTTCTCACCCTCCCCTCTCCTGCACTCTTTGTCGCCCAATCCTTGGCCCCTTCCTTCTCAGTCTACTCCTCTGATCCCTTCCCTCCCCTCCCTCACCCTGTTGCCAATGTCCCAGCGGCACCCTCCAGGGTGGTGGCCCGGAGGGCCACGGCCCATGTGCAACTGTCTCCATCGCCACCACCATCACCTTCACCATTGCCATCACCGTCGCCGTCGCAAACACCAGCACCAGCTCCTGCAATGGGACCTGCCAGCTCCCGCCATCTCCCTGTTGGTCCTGTCCCACACGCTGCCTCTCATCCTTCCCAGCAGTACCTCTGCCTCTTCCATTCCCAATAAGGCACAGCCTCTTCCTCCTCCGACCCCCATGGAAGCCATGGATGGCTCCCCACATGTCCCTTCCACCGCCTCCTATTCCTCCTAATCATTCTCCAAAAAAATACCTCCTGTCCTGTCCTGATCCCTCACTACTCGAGGCCCTAACCTCACCCAGCTCTTCCGCCAGCACTTTCTCAGTGCCCCCATCTCCCTCCTCACTCCCCACCATGACTTTGTTCTTAACACCTCCCCTAGCCCAACTCTTCACCCCAACATACTGCCCATTTCCCTCTTTGGCCCCAATGCCTCCTCACCCATGCTCCTTCCCCATCCCCCTCCCCCCAATCACCACTGCCCCCTCCTGTCGCCCGCCGACCGCCACCGCCTTGGTCACTCGACTTAGTCTGACAATCACGGAGGAGGAGGTGTTGGAGATGTTGGCAGAGCTCAAGGCACACTCGTACCTTTAAATACGGGGATACCCCAGATTTTCAGCCTAGCCGGCCCCATCCGCCTTATGTGGGTGTTCTCCGAACATGCCTCTTTCATCGACCTGCTCCTGTAGGTGCCCTCCTATTCCATCGCCAGTACCAAGTCGACCCCTCCTGTTCCCCTCCTCAATCCCTCCACCGCCACAGGTGCCTGCAATACAACGCACATCCAACATCTGAGTGCCGCGAGGCCCCTGTCTGCTCGCTTGCAAACAGCCGCACTTCCTTCGGCAGTGTCCCAACCTCCAGTCCCCTCCTTCATGTAACACCTGCTACCTCCCACAACGTACCTACTTCCAGAAGTCCAAGGACCGACCACCCCCCCCACTACTCCTGAACTCACCATCCCCGTCTGCCCTCTGGATGCCCCCACCCCTTCTGGCAACTCCCTCCATCCCCGACCACTGCCAAGGACATCATCAGGTTTGTCACCATTGTACTCCAGAACATCCACCCGTTCCAGAACCCCCACACCCTCCAGCAGGTATCCCTCGCTGCCTGGTCTGTCTTCCACATTAACACATATGCCATCTACTCCCATAACCAAGCCGACTTCACCTTCTCCCGTCTTGACACCCTTTTGTAAATTCCTGTCATGGTGCGACAGCACTGTATTTTGTTCAGTAACATCCGCTCCCTTCCAGCAAACAAGTTCCTCCTCCTGCACGCACACACAACCCACCGCGTGGATGCCTTCCCCCTCAATGAAACCTTTCTACAGTCCCAGCATCCAGTACACACCTCGCCCCATCTCCTTCACTGCTCTGATAATCCCCTCCCAATAGTGTGTGGTGGAATAGCCATCGGCCACCACCACCAGATCCATGTTCGGCTCCAATCCCTCCTTCCCGACCCCACAGAACAAGAGCCTTAGTCTCTTCTTCCCTTGCCTTACCATCACCTGTGCCACCATTTATATCCTCCCTAACGCCCCTATTCCTTTTGACTTCCTTTCCCACATCGACCACACCTTTTCCTCCTATGTTATCACTGCCATCCTCAACATTCATAGTCGTTCTCCCACCCAGTTACGGTGGTGGCATCGGTTCCTGTCCTATCTTCAAGGCGACCTAGTTCCCACTCCCGAGCACATCCACCGTGAAACCAATACCACTCCAGATGTCGTCCTCTCCTCCCCCAACCTCCTTGGCTACATAGCGGCGGACGTCCTTGACCCTACTGGTAGTGACCATCTCCCTGTCCTCACCGTTTCAGACGTTCGTCGCAACCATCCCAATCCTCGCATTGACCCTTCCACAAAATACATCCATGATTATTCCTGTGTCAACTGGAATTCCTACTGGGATACCCTCTCTGCCCATGTCGATAGCCACCCCTCACCTACCACCACCCTGATGATGTTACCCATGCCACCTCCTTTCTCCACCATACCTTGTCTGAAGCTGTGGAGGCCTGTCCCTAGCGTCGCCATCCACCCGCACTGTCCCACTTTACCCCCACAGACTGTCCTCCTCCTCCATGAATCCCGCCATCTCTAATATGCCTTCCTTCACACGTGTGACCCTGACACACTATGACACCACCGGCAACTACAAAGACACATCAGAAACTTGCTCGCGGCTAAGAAACGTCAGGACTGGCAACAGACATGCACCCATCTTAATGCTACAATTCCCATCAACTCGTCCAAGTACTGGTCTTCCTTCCAGCGTCTTACCGGATCTAACCCCCCCCCCCCTCCTACTTTCCCTCCTACCTTTCCTTCACTCCCTCTTCCCGATTGTCCACGAGCGAACTGACACCTCTATCCCTCCACTCGCTCCTGGCTTCCAGTACTAGGACAACACTACCCACAATAAACTCAATGCCCCCTTCAGCAAGGTCCCAGAATCCATCCTTACCCAATGCATCGATCAGCATCTCTGCCAGCACCACCTCCTTCCCACTACCCAGTGTGGCTTTTGACCATCCTTATGACCTTCTCCTTCACCTTACTCATCTCCATTCTGAACAGCTCAACTCCTGTCAGTCCACCATCTTCCTTGATCGTGCTTACGACCGTGTATGGCATTCCAGCCTCCTCTTCGAGCTCCAAAATTTATCCCTTCCTATCAATTACGCCCGTCTGATCGGGTCCTTTCTTTCCCAAAGTCCTTCCAGTGTCACCATCCATAACATGGATTCCTACACCTTCCACCCCTCCGCCGGTGTGCCCCAAGGTTCCGTCCTCTCCACTCTTCTCTATCTTCTGTATACCCTCGTCCACCTTCTCCAATATGCCGATGACACCGCCTTCCTCCCCTTGCCCCCATCCTGCAACGCTCCCAACACCTTCCCCAACCCCATCTTGACTAGTTAACCACATGGAGCAACCAGTGGTTGCTCAAGGTCAATCCTAAGACCCAGGCGATCATTGTAGGTAAAACCACCCCTTCATTCTGTCTCCTTGATTTCTGTATCACCATTTATGGCCGTCCTATCGTCCTCACCCCCACCCTCAAGTACCTTGGCATCACCCTTCACTGTCATCTCTCCTTGACACCCCATATCCGGACAATCCAAGCCAAGGCATGCTCCCGACTCCGTCTCCTCAAGCTCCTTTCTGGCTGCACATGGGGCCTGGACCCCTTCACCATCCTCCATACCTATAAATCCCTCATCTACCGTATCCTCTGCTATGCCCACCCTGCCCAGATCTCCACCCCTCCTACCTTTTACAAATCCCTTCAAATCCTAGGACGCCATGCTCTCCGCCTCGCCTATCGCATCCGGCTCCCCTCTCCCACGTGGATCCTCTTTGACCTTATTCTGATCGCACACCTCCTCCTATTCATCGAACAGATATGGATCCTCTACACCTCCCGTAAACTTTATCCCTCTCGCCTGCTTGTCTCTCCCATCCTCTCCCACCTGCGTCCGCTACCACGCCTGTATTCCCAAGTGCGACCTGCTCTCCATCTCTCGACTCTCCTTACCCTCGCCCAAGGTAGCTTTCGCCAACTACCCCTCCTTGATGATGCCCTCATCCCCTCCATCTACCCCTCCTACCAAATTTGATCCTCCTCTTCCGCATCCTTAGGGCACCCTCTATCCCTGCTCTCCCTCCTCCCTTCCTCCCCCCTCCTTCCCCCAGACTTCCCCTGCCCCATCGCACCTTCTTTCCTCCCGCCCATCTTCTCTGCCATTGGCATCTACACTCTCCCCTCTCCCTCCTCCACCACCTTTCCCCTTTTGGCAGGTCCCCGGACTCGCACAAGTGAAGTGAACATTTGCGCGCCGGAGATCATCGCCATAAGTTCTGTGTGTGTGTCGTCGTGTTAGTGCTTCAGTGTTTTTAACGACCACGCCCCATCGTTTACTTGTGTCATCTCAATCATCAGTGTTCGTGTACAGTGCTGACCGTTTTTTTATTTTTCTACGCCTGTGAGCGGCTTCGTGTTTCTTGCTCATGTGTCTATTGTTTTTGTCCACCGTTGTGTTTTTCGTTTCTATGTCTTCCTTGATTTTATTTGTACTGTCTGTGGCCGAAAAGCGTCGTGATACTGCCGCTGTCGGCCCACCTTTTTATGTAAGGTGTTAAAATAATAAAAAAGGAAGAAGAAAGTCTGTTGGAATGTCGCCAGTCTCATACATTCTACTTACGAGCGTAAGTGGTTTTGTAGCCACTTCCCCCAACGATTTTTGAAATTCCGATGGAATATATATATTTGACCTTATATCCGTTCATCATAAGAATAGACCCGATGTAGACAAACACAAACGTCATGATTGGTCAGAAGCCTTAGCACACGTACACTGGTGTTGTTACGCTCTTGGAAGTAGGTCCTACTTATGTACTAGGTATATCATTACTGAATTACGTTAAATGAAACTTTAAGATATTCAAATGTATTAACAGCCATCAAAGTTTTTCTTAATCGCGCTTTAGCTACGCAGTTTTTATTTCAAAAATTGTGTACAGTGACAGTCTCTGCAGTGTTCTGCACTGATTTTCGCGCTGATAATGCGCAGTATGAAAATGGCTGATTCTCCTAGCTGTTCCTTAGTGAAACAAGCGTGTTGAATACGGTTAAGAAGTGCCGAGAAATAGGCTGTCCTTAACGTTTTCCAAAAATTTACGAAGATAATCCGCTTTGAAGTTTTGCCAGAGAATTTATGTCATACAGCTTATACGAAATCCCACGCCGTACATGTCGAGCAGTTGATAGTGTAATGGAATGTCAACAAAATGCAGATTATGGTTCGTAAGTTCAAATCTCCTCATTATCATTTTCTTCCTCGTTCAATTTGAAATACCTACGTCTCGTAATTATAAAACTCGTCATCATTTATATGAATAATGCACGTCTTCCTATTTTTAATACATATTTGAAGCGATAAAAATTGCTTAAATTAATAACATATAACAATTTAATTTTTTAAGCGAAACTGAAAACCCAAACCCTCTTTATTTGGACTATGTCTATCATTTAATACCACAGACGTAGATAAGTACAGTAGAAACATGAAAAACAATAATTTTCACATCGTCGAGCACATCATACAAATGCTCCGTGTTTATATTTGCTACTGTTCCATTACTATATGAACCCAATAGAACTGATCTGCTGATCTGGAGCCAAGTTGCGGGATTTGGCCCGAGAAGCAACAAGACTATTAAGCCGACAATTATACTGAAACTAACGCACGCAGCTTTCTCACATGTCCCTGCCGAACGCTGGCGGGGTATAGAAAGGCTCGTTATAAAAAAGAAGAGAAAATTCCGCGCCTGGTTGGCTTCGTGGATTCTGTTATTTATAGGCTCGTTATCAACGTAGCAGGTGACACTTCCAGACATGAAATGTATTTCTCGGATTAGGATAAGGAAGGAGCTAAGAGATTATCAGATGACTGACTGTAATTAACACCTTCAGTGGCGTCAGTATTGAACACTACCATGAAATAGCTGCGGTATACTTTTGCATTACACACAGCTAGAGCAGACAAATTACCCTATGTTTAAGTTAGAAATTCTCATCTCTCTTGTTTGTAATTAGAATACTATGTCAAGTGGGAATGAGTGAATTTTATGCTTTCCGTCTGGTCACCTAAGAAGCGCGTGGTGGTACTGGAGTTTCCCCGAATATTATTTTATTCTCTTTAAAAATTAAATGACATTCGAAGCTACATTGTTTCTTTGCTCATTGCAGGTTAGTTGGACCCCTGGCTGGTCAGTGTTGTTCAAGTTTAACGCACTGGTAAAGCTGTAGTCCTACATTAGCGCTCAGTCTACTCGTATGTGCATGTAACACAGCATAAAACGTATCTTTACGATCGTACTTGACTGTACTAGTCACAGCTTGGCTTCCACTCCACGCGAAACAAAATCCAATGCGATTCAAGCAAACGTGGAAGAATACATGGTGTAATCCTTACATGAGGTTTATTCGTATGATGAACATAGTATAGTCCTTCCCCTCATAGAGACTTTCAGTGTATTGTTTCCTCCCATCCGCTCTCTCCTCTGCATTAACAGTGGAATTCCCATTGCACTTTTACTCTTACCGACTGTGACTTCATTTTTGATTTCTTCACCTTTTTCATGTACCCATTTCTCTTTAGCTTCCCTGCACTCCCTATTTATTTCATTAATAAGTGACTTTTATTTCTGTATTTCTGAATTTCCCTGCGCGTGTTTTTACTTCCTCCTTTAGTCGGACAGCTGAAGAATATGTTATGTTGCCAATGATTTCTTTGTAATTACCTTCCTTTTACTTCTGTGATTGCTCATTCCTCCTGAGCTGACCTGTCTACTGAGGTATTCCTTATTGCTGTATCTATAGCCTCAGAGAACTTTAAAGGTTTTCAGAAAAGACTGTGAGGTTCAGGCTCCGTGGTTTCAAGCAATAAGATATGCAACTGCTGCTTAAAGATGAAAGAAAGGAAGTATAACGAATCTTAGACCGATCCCGGATTTGCTGATTCTAACGGTTCACCTCTCTCCATGTTAGAAGGCAATCTTCCAAATAGTTCCATGGCACCTGCCAAGAAGCGCCAACATTTAGAAACCATAAACCCCGATTGCAAAGTCAAAATTGAAGAATTTTATATGCATAATGAGGAACAAGAAATAAGAAATATAAAGAAACTATGAAGTATGCGACACAAATTGTCAATGAAAAAGCCATTGGGGCACCGTATTTGGTCAGCTATCGCACTGCGCAAGTGGACGAAGAGCACTCTATCGCTGAGAATTTAATACAGCCATGTGTGACAGGTATAACGCAACGTACAATCGACGAAAATACTGCAAAGCACTGTTCTACAGTGTCGCTTTTGAATGATACTGTTTAAAGTCTAATTAGTGATCTCGCAAGCTATATTGAACAATGACATTTTGGTTGCCTCCCACAAAACAACTTAATCTTGCAAACGGATCAGTCGACGGTTGTTGCGTGACTGGCTACCTTTTGTTGTCATGTAAGTTTCTAATAAAGCCATTAATTCGAATAATAGTCTTAAGGCCTTACCTAGAAATAACCATTTGGCCTCAGCATGGAGGATTAGGGTTTTATGCCCGTTACTCAATATTCACACAATACTGAAATCAATCGGCACTGAAGAGGGCGTGATTTAAGGTAACTGAATGTTTTTACTGCTTCTTCAACAACCAGTTTTGTAGTTGGCGGCATCTTCTTTATCGCGAAAGTTTGCCTATGCGGGATACGGTTGGTGGAACTGCAGTTTCCCGCTTCACATTATGCTGTTAATACCACTCCTGTTTCTTTACCTGTAATTGCCTTCCCACAGCTGTGCAGCTACAGAAACTGTTGCTCAAACGGAAATGGTTCATTTGAAAGAGTTGTTAATAATAACAAAAAGTTCACCTCCGGTTGCAATAGTTAGCAGCGATACACACATAACCAAGTGCTTGTGCGGTGGGATATCGCACACTTGAAGGATTTCTCTCGAAAACAACCAATGTCAAGAAAATGAAATGTCCAGGAGAAGCACTAAACCGTTAAAATGTGATAAAATTTACATACATTTTCTCACAGGAAATAAACAGTGTGTTGAAGTGTTCAAATGGTTCAAATGGCTCTAAGCACTATGGGACATAACATCCGAGGACATCAGTCCCCTATACTTAGAACTACTTAAACCTAACTAACCTGAGGAAATCACACACATCCATGCCCGAGGCAGGATTCGAACCTGCGACCGTGGCAGCCGCGAGGTTCCAAACTCGAGCGCCTAGATCCGCTCGACCACAGCTGCCGGCTTGAAGAGATTGACATTAAAATTTTAAAACTGTTGTCTTAAACAAAAACAAATATACTGCCGGCAGTGCCGCCGAGCGGTTCTAGGCGCTTCAGTCCGGAACCGTGCTGCTGCTACCGTCGAAGGTTCGAATTCTGCCTCAGGCAAGGGTGTGTGTAATGTCCTTATGTTAGTTAGGTTCTAAGTCTAGGGGACTGATGACCTCAGATGTTAAGTCCCATAGTGCTTCGAGCCATTTGAACAAATATACTGACACTGATTGCTTTTGAAACTTCCTGGCAGATTATAACTGGGAGCACACAGTTTTAATCTGCCAGGAAGTTTCATATCAGCGCACACTCTGCTGCAAAGTGAAAATCTCATTCTGGAAACATCCCCCAGGCTGTGGCTAACCCATGTCTCCACAATATCCATTATTTCAGGAGTGCTAGTTCTACAAGGTTCGCAGAAGAGCTTCTGTAAAGTTTGGAAGGTAGGAGACGAGATACTGGCAGAAGTAAAGCTGTGAGTACCAGGCGTGATTCGTGCTTCGGTAGCTCAGATGGTAGAGCATTTGCCCGCGAAAGGCGAAGGTCCCGAGTTCGAGTCTCGGTCGGGCACACAGTTTTAATCTGCCAGGAAATTTCATATCAGCGCACACTCCGCTGCAGAGTGAAAATCTCATTCTGGATTGATTGCTTTTGCTTAAATTGTCACAAAAAAGCACAATGTTCTTTAAATTCAACTTTTAATGCATCAAAATCTGTCATTACTGTCGCACATTTAATTAAATGGCGATATTATCACAAATTCAACAAAGTATGTCGTGTCGTGCAATGTTTTATAGTTTTTCTTACTTGTTTTCCTTCCATCAGGAGGAACCGGAAACGGATTAAGAAAAAGATACAGTAATATCATGGTTCACTAATATTCTCAGCTCTCTTCCAGCTGTGTGTAGAAGAGCCAACTTTGTGGCTATTGAAGGAATGCACGCATTCGTTTTACGTTCTGTAACTTTGCTGTTGGGAAACGAATGGAACGTCCATACAGCGTGGTTAGCTCTACGCTTTGAGAAAACACAACTTCCCTGCGAACAACACAGTCGTCCCAGTGGCCACAGAACGTATTCCATTTCAAAATAAAAGGCCACTCCAGGGCCACAACAACATCAAACTAGGATGGTCTGTTGCGGCAACTACTCACTACTTCGTCCAGCCACTTGGTATTCCTAGTGAATTAGCTCTCTCTTTCTTCTCAATTAGCGCAAAGTCTTGGTCACTGGGTAGGAAGGAATGGCCCCTCGTCGGAAAAGAAAACATGAGTTATATTCTTGGAGAGATCGAGTGGGTGAACTTGTATGCACTGAAAATAGATCACCGTATGATTGTTGTTCTGACCAGAGCACCCATCACTCAGCAGAACTAAACGATACGCAGTGATGACTTTGCTGTTAAAATAATGCTACAACATAATTGGGACTTCTTTTACCCTCTTTCTTCCTACTGTTTATGTAAACCTACACTAATGGCCATAAATATTTGCTACACCAAATCGATGTCATGCTACAGACGCGAAATTTAACCGACAGGAAGAAAATGTTGTGTAATGCAAATGATTAGCTTTTCAGAGCATTCACACAAGGTTGGCGCCGGTGGCGACACATACAACGTGCTGACATGAGGGAAGATTCCAACCGGTTTCACATACACAAACAGCAGTTCACCGGCGTAGCCTGGTGAAACGTTGTTCTGTGTGTAAGGAGCAGAAATGCATACCATCACGTTTCCGACTTTGATTGCGGTTTATCGTATCGCGGCATTGCTGCTCGAGTTGCTCGAGATAAATATGACTGTTAGCAGAATATGGAATTGGTGGGTTCAGGAGGGTAATACGGAACGCCGTGCTAGATCCCAACGGCCTCGTATCACTAGCAGTCGAGATGACAGGCATCGTATCCGCATGGCTGTAATGGATCGTGCAGCCACGTCTCGATCCCTGAGTCAACAGATGCGGACATTTGATAAATATGACTGTTAGCAGAATATGGAATTGGTGGGTTCAGGAGGGTAATACGGAACGCCGTGCTAGATCCCAACGGCCTCTTATCACTAGCAGTCGAGATGACAGGCATCGTATCTGCATGGCTGTAACGGATCGTGCAGCCACGTCTCGATCCCTGAGTCAACAGATGCGGACATTTGATAAATATGACTGTAGCAGAATATGGAATTGGTAGGTTCAGGAGGGTAATACGGAACGCCGTGCTAGATCCCAACGGCCTCTTATCACTAGCAGTCGAGATGACAGGTATCGTATCCGCATGGCTGTAACGGATCGTGCAGCCACGTCTCGATCCCTGAGTCAACAGATGCGGACGTTTGCAAGACAACAATCATCTGCACGAACAGTTTGACGACGTTTGCAGCAGCATGGACTATCAGCTCGGAGACCATGGCTGCGGTTACCCTTGACGCTTCTTCACAGACAGGAGCGCCTGCGTTGGTGTACTCAACGACGAACCTGGGTGCACGATTGGCAAAACGTCATTTTCTCGGATGAATCCATGTTCTGTATATAGCATCATGATGGTCTTATCCGTGTTTGGCGACCGCGGTGAACGTATATTGGAAGCGTGTATTCGTCATCGCCATATGGCGTATCACCCGGCGTGATGGTATGGGGTGCCATAGGTTACACGTCTCGGTCACCTCTTGTTCGCATTGACGTCACTTTGAACAGTAGACGTTACATTTCAGATGTTTTACGACCGGTGGTTCTACCTTTTATTCGATCCCTGCGTAACCCTACATTTCAGCCTGATAATGCACGATCGTATGTTGGTGGTCTTGTACGGGCCTTTCTGGATACAGAAAATGTTCGACTGCTGCCCTGGCCAGCACATTCTCCAGATCTCTCACCAACTGAAAACGTCTAGTCAATGGCGGCCGAGCAACTGGCTCGTCACAATACGCCAGTCACTACTCTTGATGAGCTGTGGTATGGTGCTGAAGCTTCATGGGCAGCTGTACCTGTACACGCAATCCAAGCTCTGTTTAACTCATTGCCCAGGCGTATCAAGGCCTATATTACGGGTACTGATTTCACAGGATCTATGCACCCAAATTGCGTGAAAAAGTAATCACATGTCAATTCAAGTATAGTATATTTGTTCAACGAATACCCGTTTGGCATCTGCATTTCTTCTTGGTTTAGCAATTTTAATGGCCAGTAGTGTATGTTGTTGCACTGTCATCTGCCGCATCCAAAATTACAGAATGGCCTTACATCATTTGTACATATACGAGGTAATGGCAGGTTCTGCATGAACTCAAATGAAATTACCATGCATGTCTCTGCTGTAGCAGCTTGTTTGTACGCTCTCTTCATTTCAAAACATTTACCTGCCCTCCTCTGATGCCACTCTTTCTTATGCATTAATACGTTCTTTTCTTCATTATCTGATGAATTTTCCATTTGTGACTGTAACGCATCGTATGTGCAAAACGTATCTGTCCTGGGAATACTGAATGTAATGATAAATGCATTGAAAACTCAATAATAAGCTTCTATGGCACATTCAGCGCATTCTGTCTTACTTCATCAGGGAAAATTTTGAGTATAAGGCTCACGTTCAAGCATTCTGTTATATATGGACTGTTTGGGTAGTCGCGATGGGAATACCAGAACTGTCTGACGCTGAATGGCTGTATATGTCTTGTAATAAGTATAAGAACTACACCAGGAACTTTGGTTGGTCTTCAAACGTGCTTACGCATCATGTCCTTAGGCGAAACGCCCATTACCTTTAAGAAATGCTCGATCCTTCTTAATGTTGGTCTAGTTATTCCACGTAACATTGCGGCACTTTTCTTCCTCAACGACAGTAACCCTTACTTTATAGTAATAGGCGTCATCATGGTTATAAGGTTATAAGTGAGGTCAGTTTCCATTTACAGCGACGTCTGTTCTGTTTTACGTCGGAAAATGATGGTTCAAAATGGTTCAGATGGCTCTAAGCACTATGGGACTTAACATCTAAGGTCATCCGTCCCCGAGACTTAGAAATACTGAAACATCACTAACCTAAGAACATCACACACATCCATGCCCGAGGCAGGATTCAAACCTGCGACCGTAGCAACAGCGCGGCTCACGACTGAAGTGCCTAAAACCGCTCGGCCACAGAGGCCGGCTTCGGATAATGATATGAGAGGTAAGAATCTTGTTGGTTCTCAAATGTTTAGGGAAAAATGGTTCTAACATTTACAACTCAACCTATGCCGACTACCTATGGAAATTCCTGACATCGGAATTTTGCACTATGAAAGAAAAGTCTTAGACTAAACATACTGGACGAGTTAGAGATCTTCAAACATCTCTCTCTCTCTGTGAATGATGGCCACATTTTAAATGGACAACTTCAGTCATGTAATAAAAATTTTTTCAACGGCTAAAAGCTGTTACTTAAAGATACGTGATAGCTAATTCTGGTTTACCGCTTCCCTGTTAGGCCCTTAAATACTGTTTCCCTCTTCCTTGCTTTTATGATTTACATTCTGTTAATTTGTCAATCGCTGTTATATTAGTTTTGCAAATATGTTGTAGTGCCCTTAGTGGCTTATTTATATGGCGTTTTATAATTTTGACTATACGTCTTCTGTTTTCAGGTGGAAAACGTTTCAATTGTGGTTTTAATGTTTAGACTAGAGCGATGTCACTCAAATTTCCTTTTGACCACATGTGAGTATGTTCATGTAACAAAATTTGTAAATTGATTCTTCTAATACCTACCTGTTATTAATGTACCTTCTTGTGATATTGTTAGGTAAGGTAACAGTTTCTTCCCAAGAAGACGCCACTAGTTGAGATTGAAAACTACACTACTGGCCATTAAAATTGCTACACCAAGGAGAAATACAGATGATAAACGGGTATTCATTGGACAAATATATTATACTAGAACTGACATGTGATTACATTTTCACGCAATTTGGGTGCATACATCCTGAGAAATCAGTACCCAGAACAACCACCTCTGGCCATAACAACGACCTATATACCCCTGGGAATTGAGTCAAACAGAGCTTGGATGGCGTGTACAGGTACAGTTGCCCATGAAGCTTCAACACGACACCAGAGTTTATCAAGAGTAGTGACTGGCGTATTGTGACGAGCCAGTTGCTCGGCCACCATTGACCAGACGTTCTCAATTGGTGAGAGATCTGGAGAATGTGCTGGCCAGGGCAGCAGTGGAACATTTTCTGTATCCAGAAAGGATCGTACAGGACCTGCAAAATGTGGTCGTGCATTATCCTGCTGAAATGTAGGATTTCGCAGGGATCGCACGAAGGGTAGAGTCACGGGTCGTAACACATCTGAAATGTAACGTCCACTGGTCAAAGTGCCGTCAATGCGAACAAGAAGTGACCGAGATGTGTTACCAATGGCACCCCATACCACCACGCCGGGTGATACGCCAGTATGGCGATGACGAATACACGCTTGCAATGTCCGTTCACCTCGATGTCGCCAAACACGGATGCGACCATCATGATGCTGTCAACAGAACCGGGATTCATCCGAAAAAATGACGTTCTGTCATTCGTGCACCGAGGTTCGTCGTTGAGTACACCATCGTCAAGGGGAACCGCAGTCTTGGTCTCCGAGCTGATAGTCCCTGCTGCTGCAAACGTCGTCGAACTGTTCGTGGAGATTGTTGTTGTGTTGCGAACGTTCCCATGTGTTGGCTCAGTGATCGAGACGTGGTTGCACGATCCCTTACAGCTATGCGGATACGATGCCTGTCATCTCGACTGCTAGTGATACGAGGCCGTTGGAATCCAGCACTGCGTTCCTTGTTACCCTTCTCAATCCGCCGATTCCATATTCTGCTACAGTCATTGGATCTCGACCATCGCGAGCAGCAATGTCGCGATACGATAAACCGAAATCGCGATAGGCTACAATCCAACCTTTATCAAAGTCGGAAACGTGAAGGTACGTATTTCTGCTCCTTACACGATGCATCAGATCAACGTTACACCATCGAACGCCGGTCAACTGCTGCTCGTGTATGAGATACCGCTTGGAAACTTTCCTCAAGTCAGCACGTTGTAGGTTTCGCCACCGGCGCCAACCTTGTGTGGATGATCTGAAAAGCTAATCATTTGCATATCAGAGCATCTTCTTCTTGTCGGCTAAATTTCGCGACTGTACCATGGCATCTTCGTGGTGTAGCAATGTTAATGGCCAGTAATGTAGTTAAAGAATTTTAAAATCTATTTGCAACCGGTTGGCTGGAATTTTGTGACATTGTAGACATTATACGTGAAACCACTTTATCCTTATCTGCAGAAGCCCTAAAATATTTAGTACTTCTTATGGATTATGTTACCAAAAACGTTTGATAGCCACTGTTCTAGGTCAACGTCTGAGTAGCTGTGGGTCTCAGTTTATACGTTGAGGATTGTCCATGGCGTACCATAACCGATAAGACCAAGCCTAGCGAAGTATTGTGGTGTTTCAACCAATCTTCCTTTGCAGTGCTACAGGAGAGACGAAATGTAAGGACCGACAAGAGTGTGTGCCTTTTCGACTGGCCTGCCTGCTACTGCAGCACGCCTCCCGTTCTCCCCGACGCCTTGTCGGCAGTAGCAGCCGGTCCCTACCACGGGTTAATGATCGCGGCCGGATGCATCGGCCCGCCACACACTTTTACCGCAGTAATTGTACAGCTAGCGATCTGGCAACGACGTGTTACGCTATAAAATCCTATCAAGTGGGATACCACTTTTAAAGAAATTCATGTTACCACCATCACCTTCTTTTAGAACAATACTTTATTGACGACAGGTTTCGGTAGACCTTTGTAACGGAAATAATAACTAAAAAAGTCGAAAATATAGTCATTTTTTTATAAATAACAGTCACAAAAGTAACTTGCAGAAAATTCCGCGGTGCCCAGGTAAAAAATCGTAGTACAGGTTGACAAATAAAACGTCATACTCATATTCACAGCTGTTTCATCCAAGCAAATACGTCAACGCCTGAGAGAGAACGTCTTTCGGATGTCGGCATGTGTATGCTCTGCGGCACACACATACACACAGTCCAGTCACATTAATGTGACCACAGCCCATCCCGATGTCAACGCGCAGTAACCACTCACAGACTGCTGGTGTGCAGCACTAGCAGTGTCGGGATCTAGACCTACACCTACACGATTATTTTGCAATTCACAATTGAGTGACTAGCAGAGGGTTCATCAAACCACGTTCCAGCAATTTCTCTCCCGTTCTGCTCTCAAACAGAGCGCGGGGAAAACTAACACAAATCTTTCTGTGCGAGCTCTGATTTATCTTACGTTATTATGATTGTCGTTCTTTCCTATGTAGATGGGCGCCAACCAAATATTTTCATAGTCTCAGGAGCAAGTTGCTGATTGAAATATGCATGAGAGGATCTTGTCGCAATGAAAAAAGCCCTTCATTTAATGTTTACCGCCATAATTCACATATCATATGCATGACTCCCTCTTTCCTATTTCGTGATAGTACAAAACGAGCTGCCACTATCTGTACTTTTTCGGTGTCCTCGGTCAGTCCTTCCTGGTGCGGATCCCACAACGCCCATCAATACTGCAGAACAGGTAGTACAAGCATAGTGTAGATAGTCTAGGCTGTCCCTTTAGTAGACCTCTTGCATTTTTCTCAGCGTTCTGTCAATAAATCGTAGTCTTCGATTTGGTTTACCCGAAGCATTATCTATGCGATCATTCCAGGTTAACTCATTCCTAATTCTAATCTCTAATTATTTACTTAAATTTACAGCCATTACATTAGTGTCGTTCAAATGACTCTGAGCACAATGCGACTTAACTTCTGAGGTCATCAGTCGCCTAGAACTTAGAACTAATTAAACCTAACTAACCTAAGGACATCACACACATCTATGCCCGAGGCAGGATTCGAACCTGCGACCGTAGCGGTCGCTCGGCTCCAGACTGTAGCGCCTATAACTGCACGGCCACTCCGGCCGGCTAGATTAGATTTACTCGTATGTGTAACCGAAATTTAGTGGATCCCTTTTGTTACTCGCGTAGATGACTTTTCATCATTTACAGTCAATTGACAATTTTCGTACCATACAGATATATTGTCTAAATCTTTTCGCAATTTATTTTCATCATCCCGTAACTTTATAAGACAAAAAATCTAAGGGCTCTACTCAGCTTATCTCCTAAATAATTTATGTAGATAAGGAAGAGCAAGTGACCAGTAACAGTTCCTTGGGAACGCCAGATCTTACTACAAAATGTGACCTTTATCATAGGAAATGAGGAGTCTAGTTTCAAAACTGAGACGATACTGTAGAGGCAAGCAATTTGCTTAGAAGTCGGTTCTGAGGTGCGGTGTCAGAAGCCTTCTAGCATTCTAAAAGTATGGTTTCAATTTCGCATCCCCTCTCAACAGCACTCATTACTTCGTGACAACAAATATCTAGTAGTGTTTCACAAGAACTATATTCTCTTGTTTATCAACAAATCGTTTTCTTTGAGATAACTCGTAATGTTCGAACACAGTATATGTCAGAAAATCTTAATGCAAATCGACGTCAGCGATACAGATCTGTAATTCAGTGGACTACCGGTTCCCGCCAGATCACCGAAGTTAAGCGCTGTCGGGTGTGGCAGGCACTTGGATGGATGACCATTCGGGCCCGATGCGCTGTTACCATCTTTCGCCTTGCACTCAGCCTCGTGATACCAATTAAGGAGCTACTCGGCAGATTAGTAGCGGCTCCGGTCAAAGAAAAGGATCATAACGACCGGGAGAGCGGAGCGCTTACAACACGTCCCTCTTATCTGCATCCTCCTCTGAGGATGATGACACGGCGTTCGGATGGTCCCTGAAGACGGAGTGAGTGTATTCAGTGGATTACTCTGATTTCCTTTCTTGGGTATTGGTGTGACCTGTGCTACTTTCCATTCTTTGGGCACAGATAGTTTAAAAAACGATCTCTTGTACGTGACTGCTATATATGGATCTGTTGTATCAGCAAACTCTGAGAGGAACCTGACTGGTATAAAATCAGGACAGGATGCTTTGCTTTTATTGGATGATTTAAGTTGCTTCGTTACAAAGAGGATATCTCATAAAATATATGGCCAGTTGTCCTTGGTTCGAATTCTGGAATTTTTACATCGTCTTCCCAGGCGAAGGAATTTCGGATAATCGTATTTAATAATTCTGATTTAGTAACACTGTTACCTTGCAGTGAAGGTATTCATTATGTCTTTCCGCTCGTGTACTGTACAATTGACGAGGATCTCTCCGGATTTTATGCCAGATTTCGAGACAGAGTTGCGTTATGGAAAGTATTAAAAGCCTCTCGCAGTGAAGTTCTCTCAAGGTTTCCAGCATCGGTAAAACATCGCCAGTAGTAAGGATTTTGCATTATTTTAAATTTTACATGGTTTTTGGTTGCTTCTGCAACACTGTTCTCACCTGTTTTCTGTATTATGGGGTAAAAAGTGGAGATTATTTCTTAGGACGGTCTCAAGCGAAAGTTTATTTGCTGTTTTAAATAGATGTATTTGGCATTCTTTTTGGTAGGTTTGGATGTCACGGCATTCAGTCTCGCTACAAGAACCTTCTGGCCACTAATTCCTGTATCCATCACCTGCTCTGGATTATTTGTTGCTAACAGGTGAAGAATGTTTTCGCAACCATTTAAATTACGTGTGGGCTCTGAACTAATTATTCGAAATAATTGTCTCACAACGCATTCAGAATGATTTCGGACCACGTTCATTCCTACTTCTGTATTTAAACATGTATCTTCCCTACATATCGTGGGTAGACTGGAGTCACCACCAACTACGGCTGCATGAGTAGGGTACCTATTTGAAATGAGACTCAAGTTTTCTTTGAAATATTAAGCAATTGTGTCATCTGAGTCGAGGGGTCGGTGAAAGGAACCAATTCCGGTGATCAGGTATAGCCTATCCCCCCAAGTTAATGTGAATGAATAGGAAAGACAAACCCGTGATGTTCGGATGCAGCGTTAGTAGTGTCCTGCTTGTCACAGTCGTATCATTGAATCATCTGGGAGTCACGTTGCAAAGCGATATGAAATAGAACGATTGTGTGAGTATTGTGGCAGGGAAGGGGAGTGGTCGACTCCGATTTCTTGGCAGAATTCTAGGAAAGTGTGGTTCATCTGTAAAGGGGAGCGAATATAGGAAGTTAGTGCGACCTATTCCTGAGCACTACTCCCGGTCGGATAAACGGAAGACATCTAAGCAATTCAGACCTGGGTTGCTATATTGCTTACTGGTAGTTTCGAACAACACGCATGTGTTACAGACATGCTTCAGCAACACAAATGGGGGGGGGGGGGGGGGGGAGAGGCGACATTCTTTTCGAGGAACACAGTTGAGAAATTTAGAGAACCGACATTTTAAGCTGACTTCAGAACGATTCTACTGCCCCCAACATACATTGCGTGTAAGGACCATGAAGTTAAGGTACGAGATATTAGGATTCATACGAAAGCATTGGATGGTCGTTTGCCAGCGGAACAGAAAAGGAAATGAGTGGTAGTGGTACGCGGTACCCTCCGCCACGCAGCGTGCGGTAGATTGCGGAGCATCCGTGTAGGTGTGGATGCCAAGTCACAGGAACTATACACTTCGATATCGCTTCAAGGTAAACTACTTCTGACAGCAATAAACACTCCACTACCAGCTGTGTTAAATCTATCCTTTCTGAATAAAAAAAATCGCTAAACCTAGGCTGATAAGCCGAAACATTATGACCACTGCCCACCACGACGTTAGATGTCGCCTGGTGGTGTTACGGCCAAGTGACGGGTCGTCAAATGTATGTAGGCGCAGCAGAAACGGACGGGTGCTCACTCTAGCGAAGATAAGGGCTTCTATTGGGGAAATCCATTGAGGTAAGCGACTTTGACAAGGTCCAGATTATTATTATTATTATTATTATTATTATTATTATTATTATTATTATTATGCAGTGCCTGTGAACGAGTATCTCTAAATCGGCGAAGCTGGTAGAAGGTTCACATGCTACTGTCATGGGGCTCTATGGAAAGAGATAGGACAGTGAAACTACCAGTAGGCGCTAAATGGTTGGACGTCCACGACTCTTCACAGAGCGTGGTGTTCGGAGGCTTGTCTGCTATGTAAAGTAGGATAAATGGTTAACCGTGGCATCGGTGCCAAAAGATCACAATGCTGGTGCACGTACGAGTTTCTCGGGACACACCGTTCATTGTACAGTGTTGAATATGGAGGACTGCACCAGACCACCTCTGACCCAATGAAATCATCGGTTACGATTTGGAGTGGGCACGGGGCCATCGGGATGCGACCTTGAACAGTGGGAACCTGTCGGATCTACGGATGAATCACAAGTTTGCTAGACTGTGTCGATGGTCATGTCCACAAACGCTTTCATCCAGCAGCTAGACTAGTGGGAGCTAGTGGGAGCAGTATTAGCTATGGGAGACATTCTGCTGCACTTTCTTGGGACCTGTGGTACTAATCGAAGATACGCTGACAGCTGTGAACCACCTGCATCACTTCAGGCTTTCAGCACTATAATTATATCTCGGAGCCAGAATAGTACTACAGTTGTCTGAGGAGCATTATAACGGACTGAAGTTAATCTCTCGGCTACCAAATTCATATGATGTCAATCCCATGGAACCCATCTGGGCAGCTATCGGGCGCCATCACCTGGTACGCATATCAGCGGCCCATTATTTACGCGAATTACGTGACCTGTATGTACACATCTAATGCCACATGCTTTCACAAACCTACCAACGAAATGTAGGATCCCTGATACGCAGAATCAGTGACGTATTTCCTTCCAAGGGCGTACAAAAAAGTTATTATGCAGGTGATCGTAATAACTATTTGAGGTCCAGTGATCTTGATTAGCATTTGGAGCTCCGGTTCTTTTCCACCACAGCTACGATAATTTGCAACTACAGTACAGATTGTTCCTAGGTGCACTGTACTGCGTTTGTACTGCATACTTTCAGACTGACTCTCTTTTTGTAGTTTACCTAGATCCTCTAACCTAAAAAACCTCCCAGTCCCCACCCCACAGCCCCACTAACCGTGCAGCCGCTTCATGTCTGTACTGGACCCCTGACTCATTAAACGGAACCCAGAAACCCACAACCCCGTGTCACAAGTCGGGGCGTCTGCAGCCTACATGGTCGGAGAATCGCCTGAGCCTCTGATACATACCGTGCGCTCGGTTCTGTACCAAAGAACCACAGTCGGTTCTCTCGACGATGCTGCAGATGACAAGCAAGCTGAACTAAGCCCGAAACAAGACAGACTCTCTTCCGATCCAAAGCGACACACGTCGTGAGTTCCGACATGAGTCTCCATCTGCAGTTCGCTGCAGCCTGTGCTCCTCATGGCATCCGAATGCTCCTTTTCCACATCTGGAATGCCTCCTCCCAGTATGCATGGAGAGTGTACTCTCATGAAGGGGTAATCAGTGCAGTCATAATCGTAATGTGTGAATAGACTTGTATATAGGACGTGTAAAAGTGCATGGTCATTGGGTTTTAGGCCGAGGTTGGACGTACTTCGGAAACGGCTATATTTGTAAACTGTTCGCGTGCCGCCGTTGTTGAAGTATACCATGGATGGCTACGTGGACCTGTGCAAAACCGGCGCTGAGGCAAGTGTAGTGAACTAAGAACAACAGATGACAGGATTGAACGACATGTGTGGAGAAGTGTACGGGGGAACACACTTGCTACTTTTGAGCAACTGAGCCCAAATAACCAAGGGACTAGCAACAGTGTCTTCTCAACGACTGATCAGCTAACGATGCCGCATGAGGTCCTTCGCAACAGCAGCCTGGTTCATTTACCCATGGTGACTGCGGTTCAGCAGCAACAAAGGCTGAAATTTGCACGCCGTTAGAGGTGGAATTTTCAGATGAATCACATCTTGTGCTCAATCAGACAGAAGGCAGTTGGCGTGTACAGCCTGAAACGTCTTCAAGCAAATATCCTGCAACAACAGTCGGGAATATCCAGGCCAGAGAGCATTCCCTGTGTCCTTTCACCGTTACGGAAGGCATATTGGATCAACAACACAGGTACACATTTGTCCTTGGGGACGATATCCGCTCCTACAGGAAGTTGTTTTTCCCTCGGCTCGACGGCATGTACCAGTAGGATTACGCAACGCGTCTCACGTTTGTGGTTAGAGAAGCATCAGGATGGTTTTAGCGTACTATCTACGCCACAAGACTCCCCTGGTTTAAACTCATTCAGAAAGTTGTGGAACCACCTATTTCATATTGTTACGCTATGGATCCTCAACCGAGAGGCCCAGCGGAGCTGACCACGTTAGTGGAGTTAGCATGGTGTCACTTTCCTGTCGGTACCTTCCAGAACGTCACTGACTTCCTTCATGAACGTCTCGCAGCTGCCCATGATGCTAATGTTGATTATTCAGGCTTTTGACAGGTGCTCACATTAATGTGACTGGACATAATATAAGTGTGGATAACGCACCAGAATTAGATAATATAAAAATGGATTAAAAGAGAGTTAAAATAGAAATGAAACTCTTATCTAAAATAACTGATGTCAATACGGTAAAAATGCTAACTCTGGCTGTGTTTGCTTTTATAATTAGCCTCCACATCTGGTTCTGCCTCCCACCATCACGTTGCTCTCTTCACTCTTTCGCATCCTTCCTCTCTCTTCTAAACACACTCCTTCATTAAAACTATCCAGCTATCACTTCGTATTCCCCCAGGTCTTTAGCCTCCCATTATATTTTGAGCTTCTCTTGGTATCCTACAAACTTATTTTTAACATGTCCACACTACCTTAATCTTCCTTCTGCATGATTTTTTTGCAAAGGCTTACCCTTCACTACTTCTCTTGCCGTCTAATTCCTTACATTAGCGTTAATCGTTAGTCCTAAGCTGCTTCTTGGTACTCGTAATTCCTGTCACAAGACAATATCACGCTCACCATCCTTTTGATGCGTATTCCACGTTTACGACACATAATTGATTATTCGAATGATATATGGTCAGTACGACATTTTCTTGCGTTTTTGTCATTGTTCCAGACAGTCTGTAGGAGTCCGTATCCTTCGCTCCCCCTGTTGTCAGTCTTAACATTCGTCATCCTCTTGTCTGTTGTGCTCCTGAGGTACTTGAAACTTAACATTTTTCTTATTCTATCCATTGCTCTCTTTACCTCTGGGTCATCAGTCTTCGGTTAGGTTTGATGCGGCCCGCCACGAATTCGTCTCCTGTTCCAATTTTTTTCATGCCAGACTAGCGTCATCGCTTCTTCTTTGTGGAGAATTAACAGTAGCGGCGGAGGAGTATATCCCTGTCTCATACCCGTTTTAATCGTAGCGCATCTTTCTTCTTCTGCCGTTCTTACTGTTTCCGGAATGAACTAACGGTTACTGCTTATGTAGCTGCTCTTCCTAACATCGTTACATACGAGCAAATCGGTTACGTCTTTACATGCTGTTACTTCTACCTTAGGTACTTGGGCTATCCACGGTTCTGCTTAGAAAGAACAGCTCGATGTAGCCACAGAGTCGCGTCGCGCACGTCTGCTTTCATGCTCCGCAGATAATTCACTGACATAAAAACCTGAATAACCTGTAGCTGTAATTCTGCATCGAAATAGTATGTGCATTGGCTAGAGCAGCGATATAGTAAGATAAAGAGAAATAAAAAAAGATGTTAAATGAATAACATAATAACAAGAGCTCTGTTCTACCATATGTAATTTTTGTAGACGACAGAGATTTTATGTTGAATAAATGTCTATTCAAGAAACATCTCAAATAAACCGGAAACGGTCCTACGATACTCAGTTAAAGTAGAGATAGGAAACACCCTTATCAAATGGAGTAAATTTACGTTGAGAGCGTTACGAGAATGGTAGCAAAATCCCAGAACTAAACTGTAATCTATATCTACATCTACATCCATACTCCGCAAGCCACCTGACGGTGTGTGACGGAGGGTACCTTGAGTACATCTATCGGTTCTCCCTTCTATTCCAGTCTCGTATTGTTCGTGGAGAGAAAGACTGTTGGTATGCCTCTGTGTGAGCTCTAATCTCTCTGATTTTATCCTCATGATCTCTTCGCGAGATATTCGTAGGAGGGAGCAATATACTGCTTGACTCCTCGGTGAACGTATGTTCTTGAAACTTCAACAAAAGCCCGTACCGAGCTTCTGAGCGTCTCTCCTGCAGAGTCTTCCACTGGAGCTTATTTATCATCTCCGTAACGCTTTCGCGATTACTAAAGACCCTGTAACGAAGCACGCTGCTCTCCGTTGGATCTTCTCTATCTCTTCTATCAAACCTATCTGGTACGGATCCCACACTGGTTAGCAATACTAAAGCAGAGGGCGAACAAGTGTACTGTAACCTACTTCCCTTGTTTCCGGATTCAATTTCCTAACGATTTTTCCAATGAATCTCAGTCTGGCATCTGCTTTACCAACGATCAACATTATATTATCATTCCATTTTAAATCACTCGTAATGCCTACTCCCAGATAATTTACGGAATTAACTACTTCCAGTTTCTGACCTGCCATATTGTAGCTAAATGATAAAGGCTCTTTCTTTCTATGTATTCGCGGCACATTACACTTGTATACATTAAGATTCAATTGCCATGCTCTACACCATGCGTCAATTCGTTGCAGATCCTCCTGCATTTCAGTACAATTTTCCATTGTTACAACCTCTCGATATACTGCAGCATCATCTGCAAAAAGCCTCAGTGACCTTCCGATGTTATCCACAAGACCATTTATGTAAATTGTGAATAGCAACGGTCCTACGACACTCCCGTGCGGTACAACTGAAATCACTCTTATTTCGGAAGACTTCTCTCCATTGAGAATGACATGCTGCGTTCTGTTATCAGTCCCCTATAACTTAGAACCACTTAAACCTGCCCGAGGCAGGATGCGAACCTGCAACCGTAGCGATCGCACGGTTCCAGACAGAAGCGCCTAGAACCGCTAGGCCACTCCGGCCTGCAGAGTAGATTTCTAGTCTCCAGAAAAGACATTATACTCGAACATAATACGTGTTCCAAAATTCTACAACTGATCGACGTTAGAGATATAGGTCTATAGTTCTGCACATCTGTTCGACGTCCCTTCTTGAAAACGGGTATGATCTGTGCCCTTTTCCAATCCTTTGGAACGCTTCGCTCTTCTAGAGACCTACGGTACACCGCTGCAAGAAGGAAGACAAGTTACTTCGCGTACTCTGTGTACAATCGAACTGGTATCCCATCAGGACCAGCGGCCTTTCCTCTTTTGAGCGATTTTAATTGTTTCTATATCCCTCTGTCGTCTATTTCGATATCTACCATTTTGTCAACTGTGCGACAATCTAGAGAAGGAAGCACAGTGCAGTCTTCCTCTGTGAAACAGCTTTGGAAGAAGACATTTAGTATTTCGGCCTTTAGTCTGTTATCCTCTGTTTCAGTACCATTTAGGTCACAGAGTGTCGGGACATTTTGTTTTGATCCACCTATCGCTTTGACATAAGACCAAAATATCTTAGGATTTCCTGCCAAGTCTGTACATAGAACCTTACTTTCGAATTCATTGAACGCCTCTCGCATAGCTCTCCTCACTCTACATTTCGCTTCCTGTAATTTTTGTTTCTCTGTAAGGCTTTGGCTATGTTTATGTTTGCTTTAAAGTTTCCTTTGCTTCCGCAGCAGTTCTCTAACTCGGTTGTTGTACCACGGTGGCTCTTTCCCATCTCTTACGATCTTGCTTGGCAGATACTCATCTAACGCATATTGTACGGTGGTTTTGAACTTTGTCCACTGATCCTCAACACTATCTGTACTTGAGACAAAACTTTTTTGTTGAGCCGTCAGGTACTCTGTAATCTGCTTTTTGTCACTTTTGCTAAACAGAAAAATCTTCCTACCGTTTTTAATATTTCTATTTACGGCTGAAATCATCGCTGCAGTAACTGCTTTATGATCGCTGATTCCCTGTTCTGCGTTAACTGTTTCACATAGTTCGGGTCTGTTTGTCACCATAAAGTCTAACATCTTATCGCCACGAATCGGTTTTCTGTTTAACTGCTCAAGGTAGTCTTCAGATAATGCACTTAAAAAAATTTCACTGGATTCCTTGTCCCTGCTACCCGTTATAAACGTTTGAGCCTCCCCGTCTATATCCGGCTAATTAAAATCTCCACCCAGAACTATTACATGCTGGGGAAATCTACTCGAAATATTTTCCAAATTTTCCTTCAGTTGTTCTGCCACAACAGCTGCTGAGCCAGGGGGCCTATGAACAGAGATACACGAAAATTGAGTACATTTCGTAATCGCAATACGCTAAATATTCACTAGCTCAAAACATGATGATTCACAAATTGTCATAGATACAAGGAATAGTACACCAAAAAAGAGCTCTAAGCACTATGGGACAACATCTGAGGTCCTCTAGAACTTAGACAACCATGCCTGAGGCAGGATACGAACCTTCGACCGTAACGGTCTCTCGGTTCTAGACTGAAGCGCCTAGAACCTCTCGACCACACCGGCCGGCAATACAAAGTCCCTTCGGAAGTTAAAGTATGGTAGCTGCTATTCACCACTCAGAACCAAAACCTCCACGATTGAAAGCCACTCGTTATCACTGGTAGATTTGCCTCCTTCCAGAACTTTCGTAGAAGTCCAAAATCTGTCCCTTGAGCTCTTCATTCGAAAATACCCAGTGTCCACTTGACTTCCGTAGTGTTCTACTATTGTCTGCTTTAAAATTGGCTGAAGGCCGTTCCCACATAAAAATACGAGGGTCACTCCAAAAGAAATGCACACTATTTTTTTTAATCCGTTTTTTATTCTACATGTTTTACAGTGTTTAGATACATCCTTTAGGAACTATGTTTTCATTTCTCCACATAATTTCCGTCCCTCTCAACTGCCTTACGCCATCTTGGAACCAGCGCCTGTATACCCGCACGATAAAACTCTGGACCAACCCGTTGGAACCACTGTTTGGCATCGTGCACAAGGGAGCCATCATCTTCGAACCTTGTTCCAGGAAGAGATTCATGGTGCATGCACATGCGGAAAAGTTTATGTCGGAATGACTGGACGATCCATTAACACCAGGATTAAAGAGCATAAGCGACATTGCAGGTTGAGGCAGGTGGAGAAATCGACCGTGGCAGAGCACTCACTGAATGAGACAGACAACGTAATAAAATTCGCCGGCACGTAAGTTCTGGCTGTAGAGAAGCACTATCACACGCGCTTGTTCAGTGAAGCTGTAGAAATACAAAAACACGCGAACAGTTTGAACAAGAAAGAGGAAAGCCTTAAGGTAAACGGATCCTGGCTTCCCGTACTGCAGCGAACGACCGTCGCAGGTAGCAAGAGGAGAACCGCACCGGAAATGACCGCGGAGAAGCCCTCGGACGTTGGCGCGCCAGGTACATATAGTCTGTGCCCGCGATCTCGGCTCCAGTTCACCACCGGCAATGGAGGGTGAAGCTTTGACAATGCCAGCCACTCGTGGTGGCGAAACGTCAGAAAAATCATTAGATGAACGTCGGCCGAAGAACCCGAGACAGAAGCCAATAGGCAGTTTGTAAACATATGCCTAATAAAAAAAGTGTAATAGGTCTCATAACTCAGTATATAAATTATATAAAGATGTTTGACTTTCTGGGATGACAGCTCTTGTGTATTACTGTCATCTGAGATATGCTATGTTGAAATCGTATGAATCGTTTAAAAGTTGTTAGTGTAGAGGCTCATTGTGTAAATGTTTATTTTCTGCGAAATATTAACTTCTGGAGCTTTACACATATTGAATATATTGTTGTCTCGTTGGATGAGCCTCATATTTATAAGAGTGCAAACATATTGACATTTGCTTGAACACTTCACTGCAGATTAGTACCGATTCTCAAAGAGCTGTAAGAAGCCATCTTTGAGCATGTCTGATACTCTGCAATTTCTTGGAGAATTGTCTGTCCTCTTCAGGATCGAAGTTCCCTGTACCACGATTTTCCCATTTTGGCACGCACTCCTTGCTCGCCTGTACCGGCTGCTTTCTCTGATCTGCCGCGCCGCGCTCTGACGCCGGGATCCGCTAGCGTTCAGCCGTAAAACAATTTCGCCTCCCTTCGTACCACCTCCAGGCGGCCAAATTGCTCGCCTGCATACACACAACGTTATAGGTTTAATCTTCGTTCTTGTACACATCATACACTACTGTCCATTAAAATTGCTACATCAAGAAGAAATGCAGATGACAAACGGGTATTCATAGGACACATATATTATACTAGAATTGACTTGTGATTTCATTTTCACGCAATTTCGGTGCACAGATCCCGAGAAATCAGTACCCATAACAACCACCTCTGGCAGAAATAACGGCCTTGATATGCCTGGCCATAGAGTCAAACATAGCTTGGATGGTGTGTACAGGTACAGCTGTCCATGCAGCTTCAACACGATACCGCACTTCATCAAGAGTAGTGACTAGCGTATTGTGACGAGCCAGTTTCTCGGCCATCATTGACCAGACGTTTTCAATTGGTGAGAGATTTGGAGAATATGCTAACCAGGGTAGCAGTCGAACATTTTCTGTATCTAGAAAGGCCCGTACAGGACCTGCAAAATGCGGTCGTGCATTATGCTGCTGAAATGTAGGGTTTCGTAGGGATCTACATCTACATCTACATACATACTCGACAATCCATCACACGGTGCTTGGCGGAGGGTACCTCGTACCACAACTAACATTTTCTCACCCTGTCCCATTCCCTAACAGAACGAGGGAAAAATGACTGCCTATATGCCTCTGTACGAGCCCTAATCTCTCTTATCTTATCTTTGTTGTCTTTCCGCGAAATGTAAGTTGGTGGCAGTAAAATTGTACTGCAGTCAGCCTCAAATGCTGGTTCTCTAAATTTCCCACTTACTAATGAATCGACTTCATTTACTTCCGATACGATTGACGTGGAAGAATTATGGGCAAATTTTAAACACATTGTAAATAACGCATTGGGCAAGTATGTGCCGAAAAAGTGGGTTACGGACGGAGAAGACCCACCGTAGTTTAACAGCGCAATTCAGAGAATGCTAAGGAAGCAAAGGCAGTTGCACTCGCGGTACAAGACAGATCGGGAGAATGAGGACAGACAAAAGTTAGTAGATATTCGTGCTGCTGTAAAAAGAGCGATGCGCGAAGCATACAACCTCTACCACCGTCATACCTTAGCAAAAGATCTTGTTGAAAACCCAAGGAAATTCTGGTCTTATGTAAAATCGGTAAGCGGGTCGAAGGCTTCCATCCAGTCACTCACTTATCAGTCTGGCCTGGCAACGGAAGACAGCATAAAGAAAGCTAAAATTTTAAATATAGCATTTGAGAAATCTTTCACGCAGAAGGATCGTAGAAACATACCCCCGTTTGAGTCACGTACAGATTCCCGTATGTAAGACATAGTGAGACATCCCTGGTATTGTGAAGCAGCTGAATGGGTTGAAAATAAATAAATCGCCGCGTCCTGATGGGATTCCAATTTGGTTTCACAGAGAGTACTCTACTGCATGAGCTCCTTACTTAGCTTACATTTATCGCGGATCTCCTGCCCAACGTTAAAAAACAACTGGAAAGAAGTTCAGGTGCCTCCTGTATATAAGAAGGGTAGAAGGACGGATCCTCAAAATTACAGCCCAATATCCTTAACATCGGTTTGTTGCAGGATTCTCGAACATATTCTCAGTTCGAACATAATGAATTTCCTTGAGACAGAGAAGTTGCTGTCCATGCATCAGCACGGGTTCAGAAAGCATCGCTCCTGCGAAACGCTACTTGCCCTTTTTTCACATGATATATAGCGAACCATGGATGAAGGGTATCAGACGGATGCCACATTCCTTGACTTCAGGAAAGCGTTTGACTCGGTGCCCCTCTGCAGACTACTAACAACGGTACGAGAATATGGGATTGGTTCCCATGTATGTGAGTGGCTCGAAGACTTCTTCTTCGTTGTCCTCAATGGTGAGTGTTCATCGGAGGTGAGGGTATCATCTGGATTGCCCCAGGGAAGTGTGGTAGGTCCGCCGCTGTTTTCTATCGACATACATGATATTTTGGATAGGGTGGATAGCAATGTGCGGCTGTTTGCTGATGCTGCTGTGGTGTACGGGGAGGTGTCGTCGTTGAGTGACTGTAGGAGGATACAAGATGACTTGGACAGAATTTGTGGCGTGTAAAGAGTGGCAGCTAACTCTATAGATAAATGTAAATTAATGCAGATGAATAGGAAAAAGAAACCCGTAGTGTTTCAATACCCCATCAGTAGTGTAGCGCTTGACACAGTCACGTCGATTAAATATTTGGGCGTAACATTGCAGAGCGATATGAAGTGGGACAAGCATGTAATGGTAGTTGTGGGGAAGGCGGATAGTCGTCTTCGGTTCATTGGTAGAAATTTTGGGGAGATGTGGTTCATCTGTAAAGGGGACCGCTTATAAAACACTAATACGATCTATTCTTGAGTACTGCTCCAGCGTTTGGGATCCCTACTAGGTCGGATTGAGGGAGGACATACATTTGTTACTGGTAGGTCTGATCATCACGCGTGTGGTACAGAAATGCTTCAGGAACTCGGGTGGGAGTCTCCAGAGGAAAGGAGGCGTTCTTTTCGTGAATCGCTACTGAGGAAATTTAGAGAACCAGCATTTGAGGCTGACTGCAGTACAATTTTACTGCCGCCAACCTACATTTCGCGGAAAGAGCACAAAGATAAGATAAGAGAGATTAGGGCTCGTACAGAGGCATATAGGTAGTCATTTTTCACTCGTTCTGTTTGGGAGTGGAACAGGGTGAGAAGATGCTAGTTGTGGTAAGAGGTCCCCTTCGCCACGGGTCGTTTCATATCTGAAATGTAACGTCCACTGTTCAAAGTGCCGTCAATGCGAACAAGAGGTGACTGAGACGTGTAACCAATAGCACCCCATACCATCACGCCGGATGATACGCCAATATGGAGATGACGAATACACTCTTCCAATGTGCGTTCACCGCGATGTCGCCAAACACGGATGCGACCATCATGATGCTGTAAACAGAACCTAGATCGAGACTTGGCTGTACGATCCGTCACAGCCATGCAGATAAGATGCCTGTCATCTCGACTGCTAGTGATAGGAGGCCGTTGGGATCCAGAACGGCGTTCCGTATTACCCTCCTGAAGCCGCAGATTTCATATTCTGCTAACAGTCATTGGATCTCGACCAACGCGAGCAGCAACGTCGCGATACGATAAACCGCAATCGCGGTATGCTACAATCCGACCTTCATCAAAGTCGGAAACGTGATGGTATGCATTTCTCCTCCTTACAGGAGGCATCAAAACAACGTTTCACCAGGCAACGTCGGTCAATTGCTGTTTGTCTATGGTGAAATCGGTTGGAAACTTTCCTCACATCAGCCCTTTGTGTCACCACCGGCGCCAGCCTTGTGTGAATACTCTGAAAAGCTAATGATTTGCATATCACAGCATCTACTTCCTGTCGGTTAAATTTTGCGTCTGTAGCACGTCATCTTCATGTTATAGCAATTTTAATCGCCAGTATTGTATGTTACCAGTCTTTGTCTATATGTCCTATTCTTCTCTTTTTCATCATTTTACATTAAGAAACGGTTTTTCTAGATAGACAAACCTTATGAATATGCATTGATTTTTCATTAACATTTCTTTGTTTTCAAGCACAGCATCAGACTTACCATTCTGGTGCCTTTACCTTTCAGACAGCCACAGTGATACTCACATACTGGATCCTCAACTTCGTCTTCCACTGTTCCCTGTATTATTCTTGTCAGAAGCTTAGATGCGTATTATATTTAGCTGATTTTGCGATAGTTCTATCACTTGTTTTATGGGCGTTGTGGATGGTATCCTTTTGAAACTCAGGTGGTATGTCTCCAGACTCACACGTCCCACACACCAATTAGAACAGTCGTTTGAATGTCACTTCCCCTATAATGTCCTTGTATTTACGTTCAAAAATGGTCCAAATGGCTCTGAGAACTGATTCCCAATGTACCAGTTTCTGCTGTTGTAGTAATATCCTTATCTTCACCTGATCAGAAATCGTTACCTTCTTTCCATTTCTTTCCACTGATCACTACTATATCCTCTGTAGTATCTTTTCAAATTTTCCAGCTTTTTCTACTATCCCACACCCCGACTCGTTGAAATTTATGCTTTCGTTGATTATTCTATATTTTACCACCCCCTCACGAATATTCGGATTGGTATAATCTGGTAATTTTTTCTAACGCAGAGAGTACACGCAACGTTTCCTGTACGTACGCATCATGTGTCTTTACTGCAGTGGTTTCCATTACCTCTTGAATCCTCCTGTTATCGATTATCTGTGATTCTTTCACTTTTTAGGGCGAGTTTTTAACCTCTACGTAAAGAATTTGCCCTTAATGACTGTCCAGTTCTTCTCCCTCTTTGTCAATACCGAAAGCAGAACGAGGGTGACTCCTGATACTATGTCTTCGGCCGCCAGTGCGGATGACTTCTGTTCATAACTTAATCAATGGCTGGACCTGAATGAAGTACTCCGGACGTTTTCAGTTTTTATTTAATTGTTTGTATATTGATTTGTTTGCCTTATTACCTCCCCTTACTGTCTTTCTATACCGTCACCTATAGTGGCCTTCTCGCTTGCCTGCTGTGCGTTTCATTCTATTTGTTAAAACAATATACTTCTAGGAAAGTACGAGGAATTAACTAACGTAAGAATTTATCACTTATTTTAATTTAATTTCTTGTCAATCTGTGAAGTAAATGATAAAAGAAGGTTTTCATTTCAGGGAATTGTTGTTGTTGTTGTTGTTGTGGTCTTCAGTCCTGAGACTGGTTTGATGCAGGTCTCCATTCTACTCTGTCCTGTGCAAGCTTCTTCATCTCCTAGTACCTACTGCAACCTAAATCCTTCTGAATCTGCTTAGTGTATTCATCTCTTGGTCTCCCTCTACGATTTTTACCCTCCGCGCTGCCCTCCAATACTAAACTGGTGATCCCTTGATGCCTCAGTACATGCCCTACCAACCGATCCCTTCTTCTGGTCAAGTTGTGCCACAAACTTCTCTTCTCCCCAATCCTATTCAATACTTCCCCATTAGTTATGTGATCTACCCATCTAATCTTCAGCATTCTACTGTAGCACCACAATTCGAAAGCTTCTATTCTCTTCTTGTCCAAACTATTTATCGTCCATGTTTCATTTCCATACATAGCTACACTCCATACAAATACTTTCAGAAATGACTTCCTCACACTTAAATCAATACTCGATGTTAACAAATTTCTCTTCTTCAGAAACGCTTTCCTTCCCATTGCCAGTCCACATTTTACATCCTCTCTATTTCGACCATCATCAGTTATTTTGATGCCCAAATAGCAAAACTCATTTACTACTTTAAGTGTCTCCTTTCCTAATCTAATTCCCTCAGCATCACCGGGCTTAATTTGACTACATTCCATTATCCTCGATTTGCTTTTGTTGATGTTCATCTTACATCCTCCTTTCAAGACACTGTTCATTCCGTTCAACTGCTCTTCCAAGTCCTTTGCTGTCTCTGACAGAATTACAATGTCATCGGCGAACCTCAAAGTTTTTATTTCTTCTCCATGGACTTTAATACCTACTTCGAAATTTTTTTGTTTCCTTTCCTGCTTGCTCAATATACAGATTGAATAACATCGGGGGTAGGCTACAACCCTGTCTCACTCCCTTCCCAACCACTGCCTCCCTTTCATGCCCCTCGACTCTTATAACTGCCATCTGGTATATGTACATATTGTAAATAGCCTCTCGCTCCCTGTATTTTACCCCTGCCACCTTTAGAATTTGAAAGAGAGTATTCCAGTCATCATTGTCAAAAGCTTTGTCTAAGTCTGCAAATGCTAGAAACGTAGGTTTGCCTTTCCTTAATCTTTCTTCTACGATAAGTCGTAAGGTCAGTATTACCTCACGTGTTCCAGTATTTCTACGGAATCCAACCTGATCTTCGCCGAGGTCGGCTTCTACTAGTTTTTCCATTCGTCTGTAAAGAATTCGTGTGAGTATTTTGCAGCTGTGACTTATTAAACTGATTGTTCGGTAATTTTTCACATCTGTCATTACCTGCATTCTTGGGGATTGGAATTATTATAATCTTCTGAAGTCTGAGGGTATTTTGCCTGTTTCATACATCTTGCTCAGCAGATGGTAGAGTTTTGTCAGGACTGGCTCTCAGAAGGTCGTCAGTAGTCCCAAGTGAATGTTGTCTACTCTAGGGGCCTTGTTTCGACTCTGGTCTTTCAGTGCCCTGTCAAATTCTTCACGCATTATCGTATATCCCATTTCATCTACATTCTCTTCCATTACCATAATCTTGTCCTAAAGTACATCGGTACATCACCCTTGTATAGACCCTCTATATACTCCTTCCACCTTTCTGCTTTCCCTTCTTTGCTTAGAACTGGGTTTCCATCTGAGCTCTGGATGTTCATAGAAGTGGTTCTCTTTTCTCCAAAGGTCTCTTTAATTTTCCTGTAGGTAGTATCTATCTTAGCCCTAGTGAGATAAGCCTCTACATCCTTACGTTTGTCCTCTAGCCATCACTGCTTAGCCATTTTGCATTTCCTGTCGATCTCATTTTTGATACGTTTGTATTCTTTTTTTCTTGCTTCATTTACTGCATTTTTATATTTTCTCCTTTCATCAATTAAATTCAATATTTATTCTGTTACCCAAGGATTTCTACTAGCCCTCGTCTTTTTACCAACTTCATCCTCTGCTGCCGTCACTACTTCATCCCTCAAACCTACCCATTCTTCTTCTACTGTATTTCTTTCCCCTATTCCTGTAAATTTTTCCCTTATACTCTCCCTGAAACTCTCTACAACCTCTGGTTCTTTCAATGTATACAGGTCCCATCTCCTTAAATTTCCACCTTTTTGCAGTTTTTTGAGTTTTAATCTACAGAGCATAACCAATAGATTGTGGTCAGAGTCCACATCTGCTCCTGGAAATGTATTACAATTTAAAACTTATTCCTAAATCTCTGTCTTACCATTATATAATCTATCTGATACCTTTTAGTATCTCCAGCGTTCTTCCATGTATACAACCTTCTTTCATGATTCTTAAACCAAGTGTTAGCTATGATTAAGTTGTGCTCTGTGCAAAATTCTACCAGGCGGCTTCGTCTTTCATTTCTTAGCCCCAATCCATATTCACCTACTACGTTTCCTTCTCTCCCTTATTCTACACTCGAATTCCAGTCACCCATAACTATTAAATTTTCGTCTCCCTTCACTATCTGATTAATTTCTTTTATTTCATCATACATTTCTTCAGTTTCTTCGTCATCTGCAGAGCTAGTTGGCATATGAACCTGTACTATTGTAGTAGGTGTGGGCTTCGTATCTATCTTGGCCACAATAATGCGTTCACTATGCTGTTTGTAGTAGCTTACCCGCATTTGTATTTTCCTCTTCATTATTAAACCTACACCCGCATTACCCCTATTTGATTTTGTATTTATAACCCTGTATTCGCCAGACCGAAAGTCTTGTTCATCCTGCCACCGAACTTCACTAATTCCCTTTATATCTAACTTTAAAAGATCTAACCTACCTGCCCGATTAAGGGATCTGACATTCCACGCTCCGATCCGTAGAACGCCAGTTTTCTGTCTCCTGATAACGACATCCTCTTGAGTAATCCCCGCCCGGAGATCCGAATGTAGGACTATTTTACCTGCGGAATGTCTTACCCAAGAGGACGCCATCATCATTTAATCATACAGTAAAGCTGCATGCCCTCGGGAAATATGGCGGCCGTAGTTTGCCCTTGCTTTCAGCCGTTCGCAGAACCAGCACAGCAAGGCCGTTTTGGTTATTGTTACAAGGTCAGATCAGTTAATCATCCAGACTGTTGCCCTTGCAACTATTGGAAAGGCTGCTGCCCCTCTTCAGGAACCGTACGTTTGTCTGGCCTCACCACAGATACCCCTCCGTTGTGGTTGTACCTACGGTACGGCTATCTGTATCGCTGAGGCACGCAAGCCTCCCCACCAACGGCAAGGTCCATGGTTTATGGTTGGGGGAGGGGGGGGGGGTCAGGGAACTGTAAAAGACAGTAGGTCTCTTTTGATTACTGTAAATTTCTTCATTTTTAATAAGTAAAGTAATTTCTCCTTCTAAAATAATTTGCATCTGTCATTATCCTAGACATTAAATGTATGCTTCTTTATAAACGCTGAACTGAGTTTATAATTCCTTGTTAGCGAAAAATTGATAAAAATTAATTGGTTTCTGCTTTATTATAGCATTTGTAAGGTTCCCTGCCTCAATCAGTAAAAAGTAACCATTCGTTTAGAGGTAATATCTAGAGTTTTTTGGTATAACTCAGAGAGATATGAAAAGAAGTTCCTTTGTTCTATTCTCCAACTCACATTTGTTGTCACCACATAGTCTAAGCAATCTCAATAGTTTGGTTCTATGCATGCTCAATCCAAAAATTTCATCTGAAATTGCATTCGCTGATGTATTTCCCGATATTACTGACGTTTCCAGCACAATAATTGTTAATTCCTTGTCTCTGAGTCACGTAGTATTAAATGCACAGTATCCTTCTGCATGCGCTGAAGTTTCCTTCTTTAAACTGATTCTGGTAACATAAATACAATGATTGGAAAAATTGGCCGGATTTCAGACGCAGTGGCCTTACGTGGTAATACGGTTCCAACATCAGGTCACGAGGGACGTATGCGACCATGCTGAAAGCAGTACGAAATCAGCAAAATGTTGAGTAGGTCCCTCAGGGAATCGTTATTTACTCAATGAAAGCTCATTTTATTATTTAAATATTACCCATTTCAGGCACCAAATACCCTGGAACATCATGTTGCAAATAGACAGAAAAGCTATTTGTTGAAGTAGTGATAATAATAAGTATAAGGAATGTTTTAAACACATATTACGCAGTAACAGAATATCTTCCACACTGCTGTTGCAAATTCTCCGCATCAGCTCTCACTAGTGCCACAGGTGGACGACGTACATCAATACATTGATTATTAGCAAAATGTGCATATGTTTTCGAGCGGTGACAAGAGTGATTTTAAAAACATATTCCTTACAGGCAGGGTTCTAACTAACAGCTGTAGTACGACCTACGTCAAAGGGGCAGTGGCTTGCATATCGGGAGAGGATAAGTGTGCCAACTCATGTGAAGAGCATATATATCCAAAAAACTCGATAGCTTAAAGTAAGGCGCACTAAACATCGGTTCGTGCCAATACTGTAACATGAATTTCTTCCAATGTTAGAGCTGTGGAGCACGATGTAAAAAATAAAAAAAATAAAATAAAAAACTGGTTAGTACTATGTTAACAGTTATTTTGTTTCTCAATTTTGATAATCCACTGTAGGCAATGGAACGTAATTTTCCTATACGAAATTAAGGTACATATGAAAAAGAACTCTGGATTTATGAGACTGGAGTATCTTTTTCAATTTATCTCTCATTTTTCAGTTTGAAGAAATGGTTATGTATGCTAAAAGTAATCGCTGAACAATTTCAGTTAGTGTGTAAAAGCTGTAGTTAGTTTCGTGGTTTCTTGAGTGAACTATACAGGACTGCAGGAATCGCCAGCTGTCAATAAAGCGTCAAGTGACTCTTTATCTGTGTTCATTATTCGTGTAACATTCTACTACAGTTGTTAATATTATTATTCATTGGTCCTGAAACTGATATTTCTGAGTTACGCAACAGGAACGTTTGAGTTTTCTGTTATATAGGCGTAAAATGTGCTCACAAAATGGTAAGGAACAATGTATTTCACTCCAAAAGAGGAACCATAACATTTCTTAGTTATAGATACTTGATAAAAGTAAATTACTACGCTTGGTCCTCCTTCCTCCGACCTCTGAACTGACCCACACAGCCACTTACAGTTTAAGCGGATTTCGCTTCACGGTGCAGCTCTAGATTTCTCACGGGCACAGACATTACCAGATATGAAAGCAGTGAAAAATTCCAGATACAAATGTTATGAATCAACGTGGATCCAATCGGGCACCTTTCGATCTCTACTTTAGCTTTTTATCACCAAGCCAAACAAATGGGAGATATGATTTGGGCGCCTCATAAGGAAAGCCAAGAGAGATCAGTACGTATACAGAATCAACAGACTTGAACCATCACAAATAACGGTTCTAAGTATCCTTCACCAGGCATGGTGTACGGTATGGCAATTGAACCTCAATGTAGACAAGTGTAATGTGCCGCGAATACATAGAAAGAAAGATACCTTATCATTTACCTACAATATAGCGGGTCAGCAACTGGAAGCCGTTGATTCCACAAATTACCTGGGAGTAGGCATTACGAGTGATTTAAAATGGAATGATCATATAAAGTTGATCGTCGGTAAAGCAGAAGCCAGACTGAGATTCATTGGAAGAATCCTAAGGAATTGCAATCCGGAAACAAGGGAACTAGGTTATAGTACACTTGTTCGCCAACTGCTTGAATACTGCTCACTGGTGTGGGATCCGTACCTGATAGGGTTGATAGAAGAGATAGAGAAGAGTCGACGGAGAGCAGCACGCTACGTTACAGCATCATTTAGTAATTGCGAAAGCGTTACGGAGATGATAGACAAACTCCAGTGGAAGACTCTGCAGGAGAGACGCTCAGTAGGTCGGTACAGGCTTTTGTTAAAGTTCCGAGAACATACCTTCACCAAAGAGTCAAGCAGTATATTGCTCCCTCCTACGAATATCTCGCGATGAGATCGTGAGGATAAAATCAGAGAGATTAGAGCCCATACGGAGGCATACCGACAGTCTTTTTTTCCACGAACAATACGAGACTGGAATAGAAGGGAGAACCGATAGAGGTACTGAAGGTACACCCCGCCACACATCGTCAGGTGGCTTGACGAGTATCGACGAAGATGTAGATGTAGATGGATACTTTCTCTGTTCCTACTTTTCCTTCCACGTAGGTTGCCAGACTGAATTAACAAATAAAAGAAATTAGTATTGTACATTAAGTAACTAAATACTTTAAATTTCATTTTTCTCGTCTGTAGGCCATTAGCTTCAGCAGTCACCTATTGAGATATGTACTTTTCAAGCTGCGTTAAATGTCTCAGCCACATCCTCAATAAACACCTAATGTCAGAAGATAGGAAATTCTCGTGCCGCCATTAGCTGCTTAATATAGCCTACCGACCACTTCAAGAACTAGTCCTGTCTGAGGAAAATTTAATATTACGGCACATTTATGCCCAATGCAAGCGAAATCGTTTTCCCATTACAACAACTGTAGCGGAAACGAATTCCCTTTGCGTGATTCACAACATTCTGAGTACCAAATACAAGTAGCGCTTCGCGTGGTATCGTGTATTTGATTACAAAAACGACAAATATATTTCAATTCTCGGCCATAGTAAATAATCCATCAAGATTGCAGGTACAATACAATGTTAAGGCTTATACTTGTATGTTGAACCACTATTGCCAGTTTTATATTTCAGTTGATTACCACTCATCTGTCAGTGCACCAAAGCTGGTATAGAAGAGCACACTAGTGACCAAATCTTGCTAGTCTTTTCTCAATCCTCTCTTTTCGGTAAAGACTTATTCACTGCACTGAGTATACTCCAAAATATTTTTTTATGTTCTCTGGTATGATGCACTGAAAATTAGTTTTTCCTAATGCAAAGAGTTACGAAAATTGAAAACTGTGCAGCCCGTGGCCAAGTATCTGTGAATGAAACACGTTCGTGTAGGCTTACAGCAGTTTTTGAATCTTAATTCTCTATTTTCTCCTCTGTTAGTTCCATGGAGAAAGCACAACTTTTTGCCTCTATCCAAATAGTCTTTATCCAGAGCAAATCATTTTCACTTCCTATTTGTATAATTAAATCACCAATTTCTTGTCTTGGAGTTATTAATGTTGGTGCATCTGCGGTATCGCATATTCTAATGCCCGTATTTCACTCTGTTGTGACTGCAGAAATCAGTTTTATTACTTCTGTAACAATGTCGTGTAATTTTTATAAAAAAAGCTATCAATTTTTGCGAATTTCTCGCTATATCTGCGCAATGTAACTGTCAAAAGTCAAGAACAATAGCATTATTGTAAACGAAAACGAATTGACACACATAATGCGAATATGCTGCCAAATACATATACCGAGAGATGAAAAAGTCAGTATAATTTTGAAAACTGAATAAATCACGGAATTATGTAGATAGAGAGGAACAAATTGACACACATGTTTGGAATGAGAACCACAAAAATACAAAAGTTCGAAAAATGTCCGACAGATGGCGCTTCATCTGATCAGAATAGCAATAATTAGCATAACAAAGTAAGACAAAGCAAAAATGATGTTCTTTACAGGAAATCCTCAATATGTCCACCATCATTCCTCAACAATAGCTGTAGTCGAGGAATAATGTCGTGAACAGCACTGTAAAGCATGTCCGGAATTATGGTGAGGCATTGGCATCGGATGTTGTCTTTCAGCATCCCTAGAGATGTCGGTCGATCACGATATACTTGCGACTTCAGGTAAACCCAAAGCCAACAATCGTACGGACTGAGGTCTGCGGACCTGGAATGCCAAGCAAGACGAAAGTGGCGGCTGAGCAGACGATCAACACCAAACGACACGAGCAAGAGATCTTTACGCTTCTACCAATATGGGGTGGAGGGCCATCCTGAATAAACATCGTACGTTCCAGCAGGTGCTAATGAGCCAGGCTGGGGATGATGCGATTCTGTAACATATCGGCGTACCTCTAATCCGTCACGGTAGCAGTCACTGAGGTTTTGCTGTCCAGCGCCATCTGCCGGACGTTTTGTGAACTTTTGTATTTTTTTTGGTTCTAATAAAACCCCATGTCATTCGAAATATGTGTGTCAATTTTTACCTCTCTACCTACATTATTCCGTGGTTTATTAAGTTTTCAAATTTATACTGACTTTTTGATCATCTGGTACATGTATAGTACACATGGTAACTTTTCTAGCCGGCCGTGGTGGCCGAGCGGTTCTAGGCGCTACAGTCTGTAACCGCGTGACCACAATGGTCTCAGGTTCGAATCCTGCCTCGGGCAGGGATGTGTGTGACGTCCTTAAGTTAGTTAGGTTTAAGTATTTCTGAGCTCTAGGTGACTGATGACCTCAGAAGTTAAGTCCCATAGTGCTCAGAGCCATTTGAGCCATAACGTTTCTAGATAACCACTTTTAAAAGGTTCAGAAAAGCGGAAACTATTGCGCAGCGGACGAAAATCTTTCATAAATAATATCCTGAGTGGAAAAATAGTCGGTTTCTTTCCATAAGTAAATAGCTGTAATACCCTCAATGACAAAGGTATACTGTAAACCTGAAACTTCATTTATTATCTGTTTATGAATTTACCGTGTTACAGTTTTAACAACGAAGTAGCAGGTTGGATTAACTGATGACATAAAGCATTCACAAAAAATGGTTGTATGAGTCTATACAAAAAATATGGGAAACCTACCAGACATCTTATAATACCATGTAAACTGCCTCTAGCAGAAGATAATGTCCTCAATTCAGCGAGGAAGCAATTCCACAAATTTCTTCTGGTACTCCGTATCCACCTAAAATCATTAATTGATGATTATATTCCCGTAGAGCTACCAAATTGGGGGGATATTGATCACTACGTTGAAGCCAAAACTTTGTTTCAAATTAAAATCGTGCAATTTAGAGGGCCATTTCAGATACGATAGAGTGTCTGATGGTTTGCGAAACCAAGAACGTATGTGTGCGTCCCATTTAAGACTGTCTTCTTACAAACGGGAATCTCCGCAGCATACTCATCACGTAGATTTTGAGGAGACAGACATCCCCAAGTGAGGAACACATAGCGACGTGTATTGTTTATTACAAATTTTGATGGAGTTGTCCATAATTTTATGAAATAAGAACTCAAAGATAACCGGTTTCAAATGACTAGCAACCATCGTCAGATGACGTTTACACTATAAGTGTTACCAAGGAACAGTGATAACCACAGCAGCGGTTTTATTAAGCCTAACTTGGCAATATCCAAAGGCTCGTCAAAGCGTGAAAGCTGAGGCAAATAATACAGAGATTTTGAAATCGATGTACTCTGAATTGCAGGGTCCCTAGAAAAGGGTCAGGTGAGCACTACACGTTAGAGGCTCCTAAACAACTAGCAGACTGTGTGTGAGGTGCACATAAGTATTTTTTATATTAGGTGACTCTATATCTAGTTGAGACCCTGGACTATTACTCAGATCCTAGGGAATGCCCAACACTGGTGAGAATATAAAAATCTTTGTAGTTGACTGCCGAAGCATTAGCACATAGTGTCAGAGTTTGAAGCGCTCCTGTCAAGCAGGGAAGTTCATGTAAAACTAGGTATAGAATGCTTCTTAAAAGCTGCATTCTTGATGAAAATTTAAGTCTATATCGAAGGGACGGGCTAATGAGAAATGAACGTCGCATATTTGTTGCAGTAAACAAGATCCTGAAACCCGCAGCCGTAGAAATTGCAGCCGCATGTGTGATTGTTTGGGCAAGACTCAGTGTCAGAGGTGGGCATAGAATAGCAATTGTACCCTTCTACTGATCACAGGACTCACCCCCTGATCTAACCAAAATCCTTAGAGAGAAACTCAGTTCGTCAATCATACAACGTCCCCAGTAGTTGGAAGAAATCGCAGGTCACACTCCTTTACAAGAAGGGTGGGAAATGTGATCCACAAAATTACCTTCCAGTAACCTTGATATCGATTTATTGTAGAATCTCAGGACATATTCTGAGTTGAAACATAATGATACATCTCGAACAGAATGGCCTCCTCCATGCTAGCCGGCATGGAATCCAGAAACATCGATCATGTGAGACACAACTCCCGCTTTTCTTTCATGACATGCCGAAAGCTTTGGATCAAGGCAGTCACATCGGTACAGTATTTCTTGATTTCCTGAAAAGTGGTACAGTGACACAGGGATGTTGAAGAAACTAAAATGGCTGAAATTTCTAGACAGATGTAAAGAATCCCAAGGAAACCTGCTTACAAAGTTTCAAGAACTGGACTTGAGTGATGACTCTAGGAATATACAACTGCCTACATACCGCTCCCAAAAGGATCGTGTGGACAAGATTAGATTAATTACAGCTCGTGCAGACGTATTTAAACATGTATTCTTCGTGCTCTCTATATGTGAATGTAACGTGAAAACACTCTGTGGCTTGTACAGTGGGACGTACCCTGTACTATGCACTTCACAGTTATTTGCAGAGTCAAGGTGTAGGTGTAGATATATAACTGGTTGGGGTATAAGGGTTTAACAATTATCTAATGCTCTTATTTGTACATTGCAGGCCTTTATGTTAATATTTTTTGCAAGTGTCAGTTTCATTTGTGGATCTCTACATTCTTAACGTTACAGAATTGTTGCTGTAGAGAAACGGAAATTATGTTTCAGAAACCACTTGAGACATAGATTTATCGTTTCTGCTTACCTTATGTTTTTCTAACGATAGTACGTCATTTAACTTGGCCTTCAGAGTGTTCCTTGATTGAAAATTAAAATGATGCTGACCCTTAACTGGCCTCCTTATAACCAACGGACACTGAGGCAGAACCAGCTGTCATCAGACCTACACGCTGCCCGCCAATGTGCTCTCGCTTCTCATTACTGAAGCCACAAATGGCGGTGGTTTGTGGTCAGTCGAAGTCACACTACAGGACGTCTGGCTCGGAGCTGTCCTTGAAGTAACCGATATGTAACAGTTCTTTGTGTCACTGTGGCATCAGTTGCTGCTCAAATTGCCCAAAATGCTAAGCACGGCAGTATCCCAGTCGTTAGTGCCAGTTGGCCGGCCGGCCAGAGTCCGGGCTTCTTGCGACCGTACATTCTCGTGACCACAGCAGCCAGCAATTGTGCACAGTGGGTGCGTTACTGCCAAGTCTTTCTGCAGTATCACAGAAGGAATGTACAGCTTCTCGTAACCCTATTACACGGCCTCGTCGAAACTAGTGACTTGTTGACAATGGGGTCTTTGTCGCCTTGAAGGCTCAAATGGTTCAAATGGTTCTGAGCACTATGGGACTTAACATCTGTGGTCATCAGTACCCTAGATCTTAGAACTACTTAAATCTAACTAATCTAAGGACATCACACACATCCATGCCCGAGGCAGGATTCGAAACTGCGACCGTAGCGGACACGCGGTTCCAGACTGAAGCGCCTAGAACCGCACGGCCACACCGGCCGGCTACGGATAGGACGGTTCTTTGCGATCAGTCAGCAGAGCCAATAGTCGGAGTCGAAGAATTATTCAACATTTACATAGCGACGGAAGTTAGAAACACAGTCCATGGAGATTTGGATGGGTGTCCTGTTCTTGTAACGCCTGCGAAATTTAATAAAGATATCGTGGCATGTAGAACATTTTGTCGTCTTTGATGGAAGTGTAATAGTGCAGCAAGGAAGAAGAACACCTGAAAGATACCAAGATGAACGTTTCACTGGCAACAGGGATTCGTTGATTAGCAGAAAAATAGTACTTCTCATTTTATGACAGAAAATTTTGAGATGGGGAAATGTATCAGTAGAATTAGGAAATATTGTCTCAGAAATATCATCATGCTTCGTTCGATTTCATGTTTCGTTATCAGCCACTCCAATTCTTAGTTATTCACAGAATTATTTTGCGGTACTTGAGTACTGTAAATGTGTGGCTAGTGGCCAAATTAATGTCAAGACTACACGACAAAAGTTCCTGGGTGATACCCTGATCCGATTCTAAGATACTTTATGTCACTTATCACACCTTCGACCTCTGTCATTGATATGTATATATGAAGTAGGACGAGTAGAAGCGTACTTCCGAGTGCCGTTAAACTGTAGTCATCAACAATTTCACAAATTCCTCTAAGTTTTTCCATCCTTTACAATCACCAGTAATACCCCTGGCTGCTTTCTAATGTCTATCTATTAATCTAAGGTAAGCTGTAGGTCCTCCCACAATTACGATATTGCAGTGTCTGTGTTGTTAAGAGGAACGGTACAATGTTACTTTGGACATCAACGAATGTCCGAAGGAGCAAGCACTGCGACGAGTGCAACCATTATGAGATGCATGAAATGTATTCGCAGTTCCGAATGAACATTGCATTGTTTTTCTTAAGAACACAGGTAGTCGGTATCGTATTTTTCTGCCGATACCAGGCAACGACTTTCAACTGAAGTCTCCACTCTTGTACGGGAATTACGTAATAATTGTACGATTACAGAACGCAGGAACGACGACATGTGGAGTTTTGGATCTGGCTGTGAGTTGTGCCCGGATGGTCAAACTTTTAAGGCGACCGCTACCGTAAGGTGGGAATTCCGGGTTAGACTCCAGGTCAGGCAGGAATTTTCATTGTTGTCATTCAAATACACGTAAATGGTCGTTCGTATTCGCTGACTGGGTCCGTCATTTCATCGGTCATTCACCATCTCCTATACTTTCGGGTTCAGGGAAGATTTACCCCATATTTTGTAACTAGCAAGCAAGGAAACACACTCAGCCTAATAAATCGAAGATGATGAAGTGGTCATAATCAATGTTGCCTTTTCTTAAATCTTAAAGCGGTTTGATTCTTTCCAACCAACGTTTGTGCGTCTGGCGGGATGAAACGTTTTGGCAAAACGGAAAGTGTCCTAGCGTATATTGATGGCGTAGGTGTGAGCGTTCTGAAGCTAGGAGAACCCAGAGAGTTGGCTTCTCGCCAGGCGGGCGCCGGTAATAGGGAGCGGAACTGTGTTTGCCCTTCTGGAAAGAAGGGAAATATTTACGCAGCTGGACGTGACCCGCCTCTCTGCTCGCCTCCTTCCCCTTCCTGTTCCTCTTCCACTCTGACGCTCCAACTCGCCGCGGAGATGACTGCACTCGGTCTCACCTTAGACGTGATGTTACCACAAGGTTTTGCGGGGACACGTACGGCCGGCGTCTACAGACACACTGCACAAGCCACTGTATTGTGGTTAGTGAGAGGTATTCCGTATCACAGTTAACCGCTCCCTCCCCAACTCCATTATACTGAGTCACGGGACCGTTAATGTCTCTCTCTCTCTCTCTCTCTCTCTCTCTCTCTCTCTGTATGCTGTGCCGCTACCGCCCACTTTCGTAGTCTACTTACAGCAGTGAATGGTGTCTGCCTGAACTGTCTATATGTTGTCCAGTTGGTTGGTAGCATCCGCCACATTCAGTTCAGTTAATAAATCATCTGCCATAAATTCATGCACATGCACAAAGAAATAAGAGCGAAGTGATAAGCTACTATAAATTACTGTAGCCGAGAATAACTGTTTAAGTTTATTGGAAAAAATCCATAAATTGTGATCACTGGAGCATATTGTGAGCCTCATTTGATATTAGCACCAAAACCATGCACCGAAATATTGAAAGTCTTCCAATAGTGTAGGTAACACTGTATGCTCTAACCGCTCATACTCCAAGTAAATCAGTCTTAATGAAACAGAGTATAAATAGAGCCCTCGACTGTTGCACTACAAAAATAATCCTTGTTCCTCAAACAGAGTATAAATGAAACAGCCAATTATTTGTCCTACTATCAAAACGAAGTCACAACAACGGCTAACATCAAGAATAACATATTCCTCCTGATCCATCAACCAACAAATATCAAGTGCCAACTGCCCGTCATACCACAAGTTCAAACTGAGGTTAACTCTCAAAAATTCCAAACACTCGACCAGTGTCCACCAATGGAAATACAAGAGCTATTCGTTAATGAGGGTCCGAACAGTCGCGAAATGGAAACTACAGTGAAAATCCGGTGAAGGTTTGTACAGATTTGTTGGACAGTGTGTCTCGTCTGCCCATCGTCTGCGTCACGTCGCTATTTTCAGCTTTGGACGCACAGTGAAAACGTAAAGATGCCTAGAACAATAACGCCAGCACGGAGTAGGAGTACCTTTTGAAACATTTCACCTGACTTCATGTAGCCCACATAAGGTGTCATGCATTTCCTTCCTCATGGCAATTGCCAGCCGCACGCTGCAGGGGCTATAAATACGCTCCTGCAGCGTTGTCTGTGTGGAGTTTTTGCTCATCCTCTGGGTTTCATCCCTGTTCACACGAACTACTGGCTATGGAGTCAACAGTTTGGGACAGACAATGTACTGCAGACCAGAGTAGAGAATTCACGGAAAGCACAGGCGCCTATCTTCTACGACGAGGGCATTGGAAGTTGGTACAATGCTACAACAAGTGACTAATTCTGAGCGGTGGCTGTGTAGGGAAGTAGCTGAAAGCAGTAGCAAACAGTTGCGCACATAGCATTTTTTTATTTTCAACGTGGTTTCCACTTCACAGCCGATTAGACCTTAATAAACGAATATCCCTCGTAATACAAGCACTCAGGAATTTAGAGGAACCTACGAAATCACAGAATGAAGTATGAACTTCTAATTTTTGCAAGTTCTGAGGGCACACGCGTGAAACTTTGGAGTTCACACCAAAACGGGCGAGCCATTCGTAGTGTAGTGTGAAACAAGTAATGCCTCAGGTGTGGTCATAAACTGTTCACTGCTCCACATGAGTGACGTACCTGGAATTTCTTGCAAGATTGTATGTGGAATGCTAAGTTGTAATGAGTTTGCTTTAAAAATTGCTTAATAAATAGAAAGTTTCCTTTAACGTTTTACTATGAAGTACTGCTCGAATAATTCAGCATTAAATACTTATTCCACACATTACCTTGTACACAAGACTCAATTTCAGTCTCCAGTGTAAGGGCGGGTTATGGCGGTGAAGACGCAGGTGCTGCACTAAAAAAGAGTTCGCTCTTCATAGTCACACCAGCCCTTAAATACCCAAAGCCAGGACTTACCATGACTATAGGTGATGAGACTCACCGGTCGCCTCAGTACGAAATCATGGATCCTGTGTCTTCAATGCTAACTGAAATCAAACTACATAGGAGAACTAACGCTTTCGTACTGATTAATTCAAGGAGTGGCAGTTAGTCGTGGAGTGGATATTTCGACCACAATAGACAAAAAATATAACTGGAATGATTGAAAAATTTCATCTAGTTACTAGGAGCACTTAAAATTTATCAATCACAAGCAACGTGGCACTGTATTCCTACTGAAAATTACCATCTGTTTCTGCTATTCAGTCGGTAACTTTAGTTTCTATACATCTAAATGGCTGACTCGGGGCATGGTCACCCAATCAAAAAAATGGTTCAAATGGCTCTGAGCACTATGGGACTCAACTGCTGTGGTCATTAGTCCCCTAGAACTTAGAACTACTTAAACCTACCTAACCTAAGGACATCACACACATCCATGCCCGAGGCAGGATTCGAACCTGCGACCGCAGCATTCGCACGGTTCCGGACTGCGCGCCTATAACCGCGAGACCACCGCGTCCGGCGGTCACCCAATCCCACTACAAGATTGCCTTTCTAGCGGCTTCCAGGATTAACATAAATTTAATTTTCAATATTTCGTACAGCTCCCGAACGTATCTAGAAACTTAAAATCCACTCATGACCTACCTATTAAGGGTTGTAATCTTCTTTTGAAGGTTTAACTCAGTAACGCAAGTATTGCAGTCAGAAATTGTGTGTGAGGCAGGAGACCGCATGACTTACGACTCGCAAGTTACTCACATTTTATTCCTCCTGTATTTGCAGTTGCGAGTACTTAGCGACTTGTAACATGCTTTTCGCGTAATTTCAAACCCTTTCGAAATATATCTAGTGATGTGTCGTGCATCTAGGGCCTCTGGTCGGGTAGAGCGTTCGCACAGGTGCAAGTCTTCCGATTTGACGCCACTTCGGCGACTTGCGTGTCGATGGAGATGAAATGTTGATGATTAGGACAACACAGCACCCAGTCCCTGAGCGGATAAAATCTCCGACCCAGCCGAGAATCCAACCCGAGACCTTAGGATTGAAATCTGTTGCGCTAATCATTCAGCTACCGGGGGCAGACATATTTATAGTTAACACACCACACAAAATGATGAAACAGAAGGAGTTTGTAGCTTCTTATATTTCCGATGTTCATGTAATAAGCCACGCGGAGTAGCCGCACCGTCTCAGGCGCCTTGTCACGGTTTGCACGGCTCCTCCCGTCGGAGGTTCGAGTCCTCCCTTTGGCATGGGTGTGTGTGTGTGTTGTCCTTAGCGTAAGTTTGTTTATGTTAGATTAAGTAGTGTGTAAGCCTAGGGACCGACGACCTCAGCAGTTTAGTCCCATAAAAGCTTACCGCAAATTTCCAAAATTTCATGTAATAAAAGTTCAGCATCAGGCATGGCGTTTCATAATAGTGTTGTAGTATTCTATGGGAAAACTTTTTATTTGCCAAGATCTCAAAGAAGAATCAGCGATTCCTAGCTTCGACCAGTCAAATAGCTGTCTTCAGATCTAAAAATATACAGATGGCTTCATGCCGAGATTCAGAATAGGGACAATAGACAACATTATTGGTTCTGTAATAGTTTTAAGAGGACAAACTACATAATAGAACTCAGTCTCTGCATAGATTACTAATAATTCACAGTAATAGGAAAAAGTATGTGTAACACGCATCTCAAAAAGTGTAGCTACAATATATACTTGTTACATTGGGTATGCACCATATCATTGACCAGTGTAACAGATACAACGTACTGATGTAATGAGGCAACGTAAGGACCCGTGTTGGAAATTAAATTACCGTGTGGGTAGGCCCTCCCGTCGGGTAGACCGGGCACTTAGTCAAAGTCTTTCGAGTTGACACCACTTCGGCGACTTGCTTGTCGACGGGTATTAAATGATGATGATAAGGACAACATCCAGTCCTTGAGCGGAGAAAATTTGCGACTCAGCCGGGAATCGAAGCCGGGCCGTTAGGTGTGACATTCCGTCGCGTTGACCACTCTGCTACCAGGGGCGGGCGTCGTGTCTGTTGACAGTATCGGATGAAGCTATCCAGCTCACAAAAGTATGCAGACTGACCGATCTTGTGTATACCGGCGTCTGAATCATTGATGCTACCACCAAACTGCACGTCAGTAAACATGCAATACTTTTGGAGAATAATATAAAATAAGAAAAACCATGAATTAGCTTAAAAAGTAGATGTAAAGTACATTACAATGTTTTATATGTAGAAATATGGTAGTTAGAGCCAATGGATGGTAAACTTGATAATGCCTCCCCCCATGAACCACGGACCTTGCCGTTGGTGGGGAGGCTTTCGTGCCTCAGCGATACAGATAGCCGTACCGTAGGTGCAACCACAGCGGAGGGGTATCTGTTGAGAGGCCAGACAAACGTGTGGTTCCTGAGGAGGGCAGGAGCCTTTTCAGTAATTGCAGGGGCAACAGTCTGGATCATTCACTGATGTGACCTTGTGACACGAACCAAAACGGCCTTGCTGTGCTGGTACTGCAAACGGCTGAATGCAAGGGGTAACTACAGCCGTAATTTTTCCCGAGGGCATGCAGATTTACTGCATGGTTAAATGATGATAGCGTCCTCTTGGGTAAAATATTCCGAAGGTAAAATAGTTCCCCATTCGGATCTCCGGGTGGGGACTATTCAAGAGGACGTCGTTATCAGAAGAAAGAAAACTGGCATACTACGGATCGGAGCGTGGAATGTCAGATCCCTTAATCGAGCAGGTAGTTAAGAAAATTTAAAAACGGAAATGGATAGGTTAAAGTTAGATATAGTAGGAATTAGTGAAGTTTGGTAACAGGAGGAACAAGGCTTTTGGTCAGGTGAATACAGGGTTATAAATACAAAATCAAATAGGGGTAATGCAGAAGTAGGTTTAATAATGAATAAAAAAATAGGAGTGCAGGTAAGCTACTACAAACAGTATAGTGAACGTATTATAGTGGCCAAGATAGACACGAAGCCCATGCCTACTACAGTAGTACAAGTTTATGTGCCAACTAGGTCTGCAGATGACGAAGAAATTGAAAAAAATGTATGATGAGATGAAGGAAATTATTCAGGAAGTGAAGGGAGACGAAAATTTGATAGTCATGGGTGACTGGAATTCGAGTGTAGGAACAGGGAGAGAAGGGAACGCAGTAGGTGAATATGGATTGGAGCTACGAAATGAAAGAGGAAGCCGTCTGGTAGAATTTTGCACAGAGCATAACTTAATCATAGCCAACACTCGGTTCAAGAATCATAAAAGAAGGTTGGATACATGGAAGAATCCTGGAGATACTAAAAGGTATCATATAGATTATATAATGGTAAGACAGAGATTTAGGAACCAGGTTTTAAATTGTAGGACATTTCCAAGGGCAGATGTGGACTCTGATCACAATCTATTGGTTATGAACTGTAGATTAAAACTGAAGAAACTGCAAAAAGGTGGCTGTATAAGCAGATGGGACCTGGATAAACTGACTAAATCAGAGGTTGTACAGAGTTTCAGGGACACCATAAGGGAACAATTGACAGGAATGGAGGAACGAAATGCAGTAGAAGAGGAATGAGCAGCTATGAGGGATGAAGTAGTGAAGGCAGCAGAGGATCAAGTAGGTAAAAAGACGAGGGCTAGTAGAAATCCTTGGGTAACAGAAGAAATATTAAATTTAATTTATAAAATGAGAAAATATAAAAATGCTGTAAATGAAGCAGGCAAGAAAGAATACAAACGTCTGAAAAATCAGATCGACAGGAAGTGCAAAATGGCTAAGCAGGCATGGCTAGAGGACAATTGTAAGGATGTAGAGGCTTATCTCACTAGGGGTAAGATAGAAACAGCCTACAGGAAAATTAAAGAGACCTTTGGAGAAAAGAGAGCAACTTGTATGAATATCAAGTGCTCAGATGGAAACCCAGTTCTAAGCAAAGAGGGGAAAGTAGAAAGGTGGAAGGAGTATATAGAGGGTCTATACAGGGGTGAAGTACTTGAGGACAATATTATGGAAATGGAAGAGGATGTAGATGTAGATGAAATGGGAGATACGATAATGCGTGAAGAATTTGACAGGGCACTGAAAGACCAGAGTCGAAACAAGGCCCCTGGAGTAAACTACATTCCATTGGAACTACTGACGGCCTTGGGAGAGCCAGCCCTGACAAAACTCTACCATCTGGTGAGCACGATGTACGAGACCAGCGAAATACCCTCAGACTTCAAGAAGAATATAATAATTGCAATCCCAAGGAAAGCAGGTGTTGACAGATGTGAAAATTACCGAACTATCAGCTTAATAAGTCACAGCTGCAAAATACTCACACGAATTCTTTACAGACAAATGGAAAAACTAGTAGAAGCCGACCTCGGGGAAGATCAGTTTGCATTCCGTAGAAATGTTGGAACACGTGAGGCAATACTAACCTTACGACTTTTCTTAGAAGATAGATTAAGAAAAGGCAAACCTACGTTTATAGCATTTGTAGACTTAGAGAAAGCTATTGACAATGTTGACTGGAATACTCTCTTTCAAATTCTAAAGGTAGCAGGGGTAAAATACAGGGAGCGAAAGGATATTTACAATTTGTACAGAAACCAGATGGCAGTTATATGAGTCGAGGGGCATGAAAGGGAGGCAGTGGTTGGGAAGGGAGTGAGACAGGGTTGTAGCCTCTCCCCGATGTTATTCAATCTGTATATTGAGCAAGCAGTAAAGGAAACAAAAAGAAAAATTGGAGTAGGTATTGAAATCCAGGGAGAAGAAATAAAAACTTTGAGGTTCGCCGGTGACATTGTAATTCTGTCAGAGACATCAAAGGACTTGGAAGAGCAGTTGAATGGAATGGACAGTGTCTTGAAAGGAGGATATAAGATCAACATCAACAAAAGCAAAACAAAGATAATGGAATGTAGTCGAATTAAGTCGGGTGATGCTGATGGAATTAGATTAAGAAATGAGACACTTAAAGTAGTAAAGGAGTTTTGCTATTAGGAGAGCAAAATAACTGATGATGGTCGAAGTAGAGAGGAAATTAAATTTAGACTACCAATGGCAAGGAAAGCGTTTCTGAAGAAGAGAAATTTGTTAACATCGAGTATAGATTTAAGTGACAGGAAGTCGTTTCTGAAAGTATTTGTATGGAGTGTAGTCATGTATGGAATTGAAACATTGACAATAAATAGTTTGGACAATAAGAGAATAGAAGCTTTCGAAATGTGGTGCTACAGAAGAATGTTGAAGATTAGGTGGGTAGATTACGTTACTAATGAGGAGGTATTGAATAGGATTGGGGAGGGAGACCAAGAGATGAATACACTAAGCAGAGTCAGAAGGATGTAGGATGCAGTAGGTACAGGGAGATGAAGGACCTTTCACAGGATAGATTAGCATGGAGAGCTGCATCAAACCAGTCTCAGGACCGAAGACCACAACACCAACAACAACTTGATAAAGACTAACATTACAGCAGTGCGATACATTGGATCATATGCAAATATTTTAACGTAAAATGCCAGACATTAGGTGATATAGTACTATGCTTAAAATTGTGAAATAGAAATACAATGCACTCTTATGAATGTCCATTGTATTTTATCGTGACTACGAAGTTTACCACGGCGCTGTCCTTGTATAAAAATTTCTCTGTTGATTTCCTGCATCAGATTCGGGTAAAATTCCAAGGTGTCCACAGTATTCACCATCATATTCGTCAGGTACTAAAACTGACTGTCGTAAGCTGTTTTTTTCTTTTTTTATTGTTATTTCATCCTCCTGCTCCTTGTTGACAGGGTGAGTTTAACGCTGCTCTTCAGCCAAGCTAAACGAACAAATATAAAACAAGAATGAAGAGGATAATACATGAATGAAACACACAGAAGCAGGATAATATAAATGGGAGATATTGTCACAAGTTAAATCCACAGAGAGCATGAATTAAAACCATACTGGGTGAAGAAGTTGAAGAAACACCGGTGTTACTGTATAACATGTTGAAACGGAGGTCACAGCACTAGAAATCCACACGGCACAAACACATTTTAAACACTTTACTTGTAGTGGAACACAAATGGAATTCACGAAGCACTTCACAAGTTACAATGGGAAGGATATGTCAAGGGAGGGGTGCCAGATGGAGGGAGAAGAGCTGGGAGAGGCGAGGGGGTGTCAGCGGAAGGTGAGGGTGGATGGGGCGGCAGGGGAGGAGGATCTGAGAGTACACCAAGGGAGAGTGGATGGGAGAGAGAGTAATCTGGTAGGGAGTGCAAAGACAGGGAAAGAAGGAAGAACGAACAAGTGAAGGTTGGTGGGTAGGAGACATGTTGCAGCAAAAAGAAGAGGAAGTGGGGGAGGGGGAAGCCCTAGGGGAGAGGAGGATTAGGTCAAATTTGGAAGGAAGGATAGACATAAGGGGAAGCTCAACATCAGGGATGGGGAGACAGGAAATGTTTCTTTGAGCTAGGGCATAGCAGATGTGGAGGTGTGTGGGACACAGCTGTATAGGTGTGGTAATGAATGGAGATTGGAGAGATGAGGAGACACCAGGGAGCCAGGGGTATCGAGTTTGTGGACGGCCAAGTGGTGAGCTGGTTAACGTGTGTCTGTAGGATATGTTGTGCCCATTGTAGGGTAGGAAGAGCGAGGAAGGTGGTGTCATCTTCATATTAAAGGAGATGTACAGGGGGTGAGGGTGGAAGCTTGGGCATATCAGCAGTGTAGATGATACCAAGGAGAGGAGAAAGGACAGATCCTTGGAGCATACCTGCAGTGGGGTAGAAGTTACAGTATATGGTGTTATGAATGGTGACATGGGAATGGTGATGCGACACAAAGGATGTGATGAAGCGGACATATTTAATAGGAAGGGCATTGATCTAAAATTTGAAAAGGAGATTGGAATGCCACACTCTGACACAGGCGTTCTGAAAACCTAGTGAAAGAAAGTGGTGAAGCGAAGGGAGTTATGTAGGAGGAAGAGGAGATGTGTGAGGTTAAGTAGCTAGTCTTTAGGAGAGGAGGATTGGAAGCGACATTGGCTAACGACAAGGAAACGGTGTTGATGTAGGTGGTGATGGACACGATGGGGGAGGATGGATCGAAAACCTTGCTGACCATCGAGATGAAGCATGTGGGATGGTAGGAGGAGGTGTCAGAAGGAGATTTCTTTGGTTTAGGGAACAGAAGGATGCTGGGGGCCTTCCACGGGTCAGGGTAAAGGGCAGTGGAGAGGATGTGTAATCGGAATGTTTATTTCTGTCTGCAGCATTTGTTTCAAGTACTGGAAGCTAGGAGCAAGTTGCAAGGCACTGATATTGGTACATTCATGGACAGTGGGGAAATGGGAGTAGTCAAAGTGAGGATCGTCAGCGATGGAAAAAGACGTCAGAGAGGTGGGATGCAAAATGTTTAACCATACTGAGGGTATCAGGGAAGGGGCAGTTATCACAGATGAGCAGGTAATGTGGGGCGTGATTGCTGCCACTAAGGTGATAGAAGGTGGACCAGTACTTGGAGGAGCTGATAGGGAGGGTGGGGTTGGGTTGTGTACATGTCTAACGCCAGTCTAGGCGTTTCTTCGCTGTCAAAAGGCTAATGATGGCTCTTTGTATTTGACAGTGGCGAAGGAGTGTATCCCAGTCACGACTTCAGAGAAAGGAATGGTAAAGCTGGCGGGATTTGCAGAGAAGGAGTACGGCCCAGGGGGGAAGGGTAAAGAAATGGGTATGGATGGCTTTGGTAGGAGTGTGGGTTATCACATCGCACGACAGGGTGTCATGGAGGAAGGACGAAACATGGGTGATGTCACATGGTGGTGGAATGTGACGGGCGACTTCCCATCTATTTGTCAATGGATTCCCAGTAGGCATTCCAATCACCCTAGGGATAATCCTGATTCATGAGATGGCAAAGATCCCTCTGTTATTCCCTCGAAGAAAGCATCCGATTGGCTGGATTACATCATGATAGCACATATAGAGGTGGGGACCTCTACGTCCAGAGATTTTGCTTGCACTCTCTCTCTATCTAGCGTTGCTTGCAGCACATTCCATTGCATCAGATGGTGAACTTCGGGAAATATTCCTCTGTGTACTTTCCTGTGTCACGTTCACGGTTCCATACATTGTTAGATGTGTAGCCAGTGTCTCTATTGAAGTTGTTTTCATGAAGTCTAATTACAACAGCTCCTGTGATCGCAGGGTCCCAATAGTTCGATGTGCAAGCTAGTATACTCGTTTGTTAAAACACGACCTTTTGCATGCTTAACAGGGTCTGCTCCGCCACCGCTGATTTATCCAAATGCTTATATATAAGGCGATGTTGATGTATGACGCAAGGTTCTACAGACGTCCATGTAGAATGGCCCACATAATCGTTGCCACACTCGCAAAGAATATTATAAATTTCTGGCACTCCTAGGTCAAGAGTATCTTTAACAGGTCGCAATATTTCTTTAATTTTGCTTGGTGGCCAGAAGCCTGGCCTGATTCCTTGCCTGTTTAGGACATTACCTTGGCTTTTTTCAACAAAGTCACTTCTTGGTTTTCTCAACAGCGTTTATCTTATGTTACAGACAGAATACGTGTTCCTTATGAACACCGACTTCATATGGTTAATCTTGCAACCGAGGTAATCCACATCTGACATAGTTCTAGCTCTCTGTACTAAGGCGTTCAGCATACCTCTCTTCTGAGCTGGGTGGTGGAAGCTAGTCCAGTTGCCATACAGATCGGTATGCGTTGGTTTTCTGTACACAAAATGGCCGAGTTGATCATCTGATTTTTATTCAACTAACACATCAACATAATTACGGAAAGTATGTATAACCACCTCCGTTGCATAAAATCGTTGTTAAATTGACGATGGTTTCGACAGCACTAAGGTGGTCTTCATCACAATAAAAATTACACAGGATTACATGTAATCACACCATGGGTGGAAAACATGTGATGAAGAGCGCCTTAGTGCTGTCGAGGCCATGGTCAATTTGCCAACAATTTTATGCAACCTTTCAACATCAGAGAAGGATAATCTCACGTACTTTCCGTTCTTCTCCACCTTATCTGCAATTATTATGTTGGACTGTGTGCCACACGGATGATCAACAAACTGCTGCAGCGCCTCACTGTCATGTGGCGAGACTAAAAACTTAGCTTTAGCATAGCTGAAGAAGCAAGATGGCTAGAATGGAGCGTTGTTCAAAGCTTGTCCTTCAGAATCTTCCTTGAGAATGTTAGCTACCGCTGACGACAATTTTGAACCCATGTCTTTTCCATCAATCGTTTCATAATAATTTCCACCATGCAGAAAGTACCTGGTCTTTAAAATGTGGCGAAATAATTTCAAAATTTCTGTGGGGAAATGAGTGGCCAACAGTGTTTAAGTACCTTCCGCTTGTAACTTCGTTAAGGATACAGGGTACTTATAAACGGTGGAAAAATCGAATTTTTATGACATTGTTAAATTCTATAGTCTTTCCTGCTTACATTGATATGTACATTACATGGTTTAAAATGAAAAATGACATATATATATCAAATTTTAAAGTCACGGTCATGTATGCCACCATGCCACCTTTATTTCCGTTACAGAAACCAGTAATATTTCGAAAAGATCTGTGAACTTTCCAGCGATTATGCGTAGATACATTGTATATGTTGGTAACAGTGCGAGTTTCTAGTTTCTGTAAGTGATTATCTTTTTGCTAGTATTTAATTTTGTTTCGCAGAAGCAATTTGTTCACGTGTTACTGAATGTTTGTCGCCCAAGTGCTACATATATTTGTGGAAGTACATATCCTTTAGTGTGCAATAAATACGAACTATGCCACGCATCAAGAAATTCAATAAAATGAAGTAACCAGTTCACAAACATAGCAAGCCACACTGTTGAAAGTGTCCTACGAATCAGGTCTTCAGGGAAGAGACTCGCACATGGCACGCCTTTCGTGTTAACAATGATGCTGTTTGTAGTGGATATGTTGTTGTTGATATTTAAAAAATGGCTCTGAGCATTATGGGACTTAACATCTATGGTCATCAGTTCCCTAGAACTTAGAACTACTTAAACCTAACTAACCTAAGGACATCACACAACACCCAGTCATCACGAGGCAGAGAAAATCCCTGACCCCGCCAGGAATCGAACCGGGATGTTGTTGATGTGGGCATCATGTCTTCTGTGGTAATGAAGTGGCGAAATGGAAAGAATGATGGTGTAGGCTGTCTGGAAAACACTGAACAGCAAAGTAGCAGGAAGGGTTTAGCATCAAAATTAGTTATTCTGTGTAGATCCTCCAATAAATCTACCTCGAAAATAACTTAGAACGTTGTGCATAACACATAGGATGTGAACCTGATGATGGTGTATGCGGTTGTCTAAAGCATCTATGAAATGTGCAGTAGAAGAAACTGTAAATATCTGTGGAACCATGGACATCGCTGTTGCACTTGATGGGACATGGAAGCGTCGAGGACATCGTTCGTTGAATGGTGTTGTAATTTCTACTTCTCTGGAAATGGAAAAGTTTTTGATGTTGAGTGCTTATCTAAGTACTGCCACACCTCCCATGCTAACATTGAAGGACATATTGAACATGAGTGTTCTAAGAATTAGGAGGGTTACAGTGAAGGTATGGAGTGTGATGGAGCTCTAAAAATATTTCAGAGCTCGGTGCCTGTTTATAACGTCAGATATACGAAGTAGCTAGGCGATGGGGACTCTAAAGCTTTCAAAAAATTTAATGAGTTCAATGTTTATTGTGACACCTTGGTAACAAAACTGGAGTGTTGTGGAATGTGCAACAGAGGATGAGTGCTAGATTGAGGAAGCAACGAAGGGAATTGAAAGGGAAGTTGCTATGCGATGGAAAATCTCAGCCTGGACGAGACAGATTGACAAAAACTAAAATAGACCTTCTGCAGAGTTTTTATGGACTGGCCATTAGACGAGCTGCACCTCTGAATGATGTTACAGCAATGAGAAAAGCAGAGTCTTGATGTGTTTACCAAAGAGGCAAAAGAAAGTGGTCAAATCGTAATCATTCTCTTCCTGAGCCTGTTATGAATGAAATAAAACAAATTTTTAGAGATCTGAGTGACCCTTTTTTGCTTAGTAAATGCCTTCATGAGGGCACTCGGAATAAAAATGAAAGTTTCAGCGATTGCATATGGGAAGGTTCACGCAAGAATGTTTTGGTAGGGCTAAATACAACAAAGTTGTGGTAATAGATGCAATGATATGTTTCAGTGATGGAGTGATAGGAAGGTTGGAAGTCCTGAGAAATTTAGACATAAAATGTGACTCTAACACAGAAGTTCAATTGCTTGCGTGTGACAGACAACTGGTGCATCAAGCTGAAAGATTCGCTCTTCGAGTTACCAAAGAAGCAAGAAGATCTAAAAGGCATGCCAAGAGGAAGCTTGAAGATGAAGAAATGCTGTAGGATGAAGAATATGCTTCAGGAATGGTCTGAACAGAGTTTAATTGGACTCATATCTTCATTCGCAATTTCCCACAAGTTGTATTTTCAGAATTCAGGTATAAATATTTACTAAAGTTTATAAAGCATTGACCTAATTTTTTTTGTAACTTACAGTAGTCCATACTTATGTAGTAGACCTAAGATTCATTGCAAAATCAACTAAATTACAGAAAAATAAATTTTTTTAGGAAACAATTATAAAAAATGTTAGATTTGAAGATTTGATATGATTTTATCTTTGTAATATACATAAGAGGTGGAATTAAATATGTCTAGTAGCTCAGTCATCATGTCATGCATATTTAGTAAAAATTTGGACTCCTTCAAATGTATGACAGTGGATTAAATCGTACCTCAATTTGAGGAAGCATTTTGGAAAAAAATTGCGTCAATTCCTTTGTAAGTTTTTTAATAACCCTAAGCACTTCCAAAAATATTCAAGATGCTTCTAATTTGTTCACAAAGTGTACTGCATTACCTGATATCAACACGAAATCTGTAAAACATATACATTACAAACAGTGCCTGAAAGAAATAGGTGTTGATTTTTACATAATATGCAGATGAAATAGTACCCTGTATCCTCAACAGGGAGACCAGAGCAAGGGTGACCATGACTTTTTTGGGCCAATCCTGATCTGCTTTATGTTATCAACAAACATTTGTGAGTTTTTAATACGATGTCTACAGCGACTGACTATAGATTCCACTTCCCCACAGCTTCCTGCCCATCAAAAGTCACATCGACCAGCTACCCACAACAACATCTACAGCCTCCATATTGCCTTTTCCCAATTCTTCGCCGCTCCACCCCTTCCCACAGTCACAAATGCCCCTGCAACTCCTGCATGGATTATCTTCTACGGTGCCACATGACTACACCAGACGCTGGGACACCGTTCACCACTGGCCACTCCAGCCCTATGCAAAGACCTGTCAAGCGCCATATTACACTCTCTCGAATTCCTCAACTTCAACCCCATCCCAAAGTCATCAAAAAACCACAGAAACACCAAAACACAGTCGCCACAGCCACCACCATCACCACAAAACCTCAGACTAGCCCAGACATCACTGCCCAAGTTGACACTGCTCCTTCCACACCTTGTTTCTAGTTTGTCCAAACCTTCCTTCTCTCCCTCCCTGACCCTCAGTTGCTCAACGCCAAATCCCTCACCCTTGAATTTCGAAAGTATATCTCTCATCTCTTTATCACCAAAATCATCCTTCATAAGGATTCTTACCTCACCAAATCCACCACTCCCACCTTCTACACAGATCTTCTATCCAAACTCCCTCACATAACCGTTCGTTCCCTTGCTTCTCTTTTCACACCAATACCCCTTCCAAACTGTCCCAGCTCTCCTGCTGTTGCACCACCCTCACTGAAGTTATACAAAGCTTCACACCAAGATCACCACACAGATGGTGTCACCCAATTTGACTCCAAGCCTTCCCTAGAAATCCGCAGCTTCAGCTGTGTATTCCATGACTCAGGACCCACCTTCCTCATATATGTATTTACAGAGCATGCTTCCACCAACTACAAGCCTCCTCACAGAGGGGGTCCTTATCTACAACAGCAGTCACAAAGTGGAACCCTTCAATTCCCCCTCCCCCAAATCCTGTGAATGTCAAAAATGCCTTCACTATAATGACCACATTATTCCTGATTGTAAAAATCCTCCTGCCTACTGCCACAGTAAGCAGTCCCACTTCCCTAACCAATGTTACAACCTAGGTTTCCCACCCACCTGAAACACCTGCAGTGATGCACATTCTATGCATTTTATCATGTGCAAGGTCAAACCCACACCTGTCAAACTGGAGTTAACTGTGATTGACCATCCCATCCAACCTGAAAACTTCCTTTCATCCACCAATCACTAGTGAAGACACCATCCATTTCTTTACTACTATACTCCAAAAGATCCATCCAATCCAATGCCAGCAAACCCTTCAACAAATCTTCCTTTCCACCCACTCAGTATCTCACCTCCACACCCAATCCACACACTCCTGAAACCAAGTTTACTTCATGTTCGCCCTTCTCAACACCATTGTATAAACCTCTCCTATCCTAACACTCGCAACCAGATACCTAGCTTCACATCATGGTGTCACAGGACTACAGCATCACATGTAGCAACATCTGCTCCTTCACCACCAACAAGTCCTTTCTTAAGCATACCCTTTCTCAACTGAAAAAAATTTTATCGACTTACTGCCTACCATCCCATTCCTCAACTCGATCCTTCAGAACGATTTTCCCTTACCTGATGACGTTAGCAAAGCCAAACACTTCGCATCTAATTTTTCTGACGTCTTCTCCATCCTTGAGGATCCTGACTTCCACTGATTCCAGTTCTTACTGGCCATGAAAGTACAGATACCACAAACCCATTCCTCATCCAGATTCCAGTACTTGAGCAATGTATCAATATACACACAGAGCACCTCTGGCTAATATGCACCACACACAACTCCATTCCATCAATCTTACTGCAGTATCCAGTCGTATAGTGTTGTTGCACCTCTACCTACACCATCAACACTCCATCTCCACACCCTCTAGATACTGTCCCAAAGAAATTTCAACCACCTCCATCTCCCATATCATGATCTCTGACACAACTATATACCTCCTACTAACTCTGAATCCATTGTGGCCTCTCTCACCTTCCACACCTCCCCCTTTCTCTCCTCCCATTCGCTCCTCATTATCTTTCCCTTTCAATCTAGCAGGTCCCAATGGCACATACCCCTCTCTCCCTGTACCCCAGTAGCCATCCCTATCACTGTTATTGCCACCTCTTACTAGCCCTCAGTTCCCATCAGCACCTCTCTGCTCTCTCTCTCTCTCTCTCTCTCTCTCTCTGTAACTATTTTTCCTTTCGCCTACCGTCCCAGAGCAGTTCCTTCAAGGCATTTTGGTTCGAGTGTTTTTAGTGTTCTTCATGTGTTCCTTAATCTGTGCTGTCTGATAATATTTTTATTCCTGCTATGAAGCTATTCAACCAGCCTTATTAACTTCGTCTTTCACAGTGCTCATATTTCTCCACTTTTTTTAAAATCATTGTCATTATGCCTCTATGTTCATACATTAGTGCTTAAGTGTTTGTAGTCCCTTGGCTGAACAGGAGGATAGGTTTACTGCTACCAGCCTCCCAGGCCCACGACTGGATATGATGAACCTGCGCTGTACAGATTTCTTAGTGACAACTAAAAATTTATGCGACGCTGGGACTCCACCCAAGATTCCATGCGTATCACCAGTGGTCCCCTCAACCACTATATTTCTGATCACGCCTCCAGGTCAGACTGAACCATTCATCCCCATAGGCGTCTTCAGCTATTATTTCTGAAACTGAACACGCTGCCACTAAAGATCCATATTCTTCTCGCCATGGCTACGAGATAATAAGCTCCTCTAAAAAAGGTGAGATAAGGAAAAGACAATTAAGGCAAAGGCAACACAGTACGGAACAAGTAGGCCAGTAATACTAAAGAATAGCAGCTGTGATTCATCTTTCACCACAACATAGCATGCACTGCAGCAAGCAGCGAAATGATTATGACCACTGAAAGATTGTCAGAGAACTGTAGGCAAGAACGATCTAAAATCCTGGTAACAAATGCTACATGTCTTAGGAGCCAAAACTGTGCAATCAATGCCTGACCCACTGTTGTTTCAAAGATAATAAAAGGACGTAAAAAAGATTTCCAGTAACTATCAGGGTTAGTCTGTAACAAACCCCTTCCCTTCTATCGACAATGTTAGAAATATATGACCGTGTAAGCATGTGACTAAACAATTGGAATAAAATTTTGAAAAGGCTATCTTTCCGAAGATTCAATATGAAGTCGATAAATTAGGGGGAGGTTAACAACAAAATGCCTTCAAGGACAACTTATTCCGCCTCCTTAATTACTGTAAAATTTAGTATGGTTGTTGGAAAGGTTTGTGCTATCATTCACGTACTGTGACAACGAGATGGGGTACCACGTGGATCGGAACAGAATAATAATAATGTAATAATTATAGCATAATTATAGCTAAAAGAAATACGGTCGCCAGCGAAAATGGGCAAAATTTGTGTTCGGCAGGTGAATTAATGAGCCGAACAGTGAACGTCAAGAATTACTCGCACATGCACGGCAACAGAAGGCTGCACGCACGTCAGCAAAAACAATTGAAACACTTACGTAATAAAGCGAGAAGTAAAATAGTTTGCACGCGAAATATCATTAACTAATACAGCCGAAATTTCGAAAACATACAAGATAACACTTAGATTAATTGATAAAACGGTTCAAATGGCTCTGAGCAGTATGGGACTTAACTTCTAAGGTCATCAGTCCCCTAAAACTTAGAACTACTTAAACCTAACTAACCTAAGGACATCACATACATCCATGCCCGAGGCTGGATTCGAACCTGCGAACGTAGCGGTCACGCGGTTCCAGACTGTAGCGCCTAGAACCGCTCGGCCACCCCGGCCGGCGATTAATGGTTTCTCACTGTTGTAAGTGACAATGGTGCTACCTCACAATAACGTCTACTGTTTTCGAAAATGGCAAAAAATAATTAAAAGAATCTCTATTGTCTTCTGAACAGGGAAGTAGAAATTGATAATTACTGTATCAAAAGGTAATTATTATACTTTAGCACGACTACAAGTCAAAATGTGAACCAGAACTTGACTAACAACAAATTACAATAATCACTGATATTTGCACTCACTCGTTAATTCTATTTAGAGCTTTTGTTCATAGTGCCAGGAATCATTTTAATTTCATTAGTTGATTTACTATTTGCAACAATTAGATCGCCTAAGATTAAAGTTCAAATTTAAAGATAGTGAGACTGAAATTACTGAATGCTTTAAGTTCAAGTCTTTAATCTTACTGAATCATTTACTTCGTAAGCAAAATTAACTGGCACTGCAATTTTCATTTTTCATAAACGGTACTCGGATTATTGTAACAATAGGACAGGATAGGAACCTACTTGGTGAATGATTTTAGGACCATCACGTGTAAACAGTTTTCATTAAACTGTGCTAATTATTCACTCGCAAAACACCACAAAGCTGAGTAACGCCGTTACAAAACTACTTGACAATAAGCTGTAAATGCAGCAATCTTACTTCAGTCCATTCTCGCCGTGAGGAGGTTGTCGATGACGATACTGTTGCTGGCTCCTTTCCATCATAAATAGCGAGCACGGGAGATAATGGCAATGATACTGGCGTGGCGGGTTCTTGATGTTGCTGCAGCCAATATTTCCTCCGCCCACGCTCATCACTTGCCACGTGCCGCTAAACAATCACCCCTCCAGTACAGTGCACGCCATCCATGCGTCCGCACTTCACCAAGTCCCACACCAGAGTTCTCTCTCTCTGTGCAGCGCGCGCTCTGACGTAACATCCTCCTGCGTCCAGAGACGCCGCTACTCCACCCATGCTTATTCGTTCACAAAAGCCTAAAGTTTCCCTAACATTCCCTCAGCGATTACTCAGCGACATTTACATAATATACATACCTGATTATACAGAAAAATAAACCAAGTAATTCATACATTATGTACATATATATTTTCATAAAGATAAAAGCAAGTATATATACAATAATAAATGGTCAAAGAGCAAATCGGCATGGAAGTGTTACAAGTCAAATGTAAACGAGACAGACAGAAAAGAAGTGCGTGAACTGTTTATTATTTCAAAAGTAATCAACATACCTTTTAATACATTTATCACATTGTGACAAATGACTGTCGATGCCTTCATTGAAAACCGTTTGACATGAGTAGTAGTATAGTGGGGTCATGGATGCAATTTTGATATCAAATTAATGTGCAAATTAATTAAAGTGATCATTTTATCACCCCCCCACCCCCGCCGACAACCACCGCTGACCACACCCAACCCCACGCCCCAGATTATGTCATGTGTTTTTCTCAGCCTGCAAGTGTACCCAAGCCCCTTCCTCCCCTGCCCTCTTTACCAACCACTACCTGACTACTCAAAACTACCCTATTGGCGGAAATTTTGAATTTTGGCGTAAATTTCGAATTTTGGCAGGAGTTTCGAATTTTGGTGGAATTTTCGAATTTTGAAGGCACTTTCATTGTCCCAGGGTTCTGCTGACATCTCACCCCACCCCCACCCAATAACTGATGGGAAATTAAAGTGGTAGCCACCTTTCTGTGACTCTACCTCTGGTCTTCCTGGTCAGAAAGCCCAAGTGTTACCCCCTACACAATTAAACCACCACAGGCGCTAGGAATTGACAGGAATTTAAAAATGGTTGTGCCCTTTCTGGGACTCGAACCATGATTCTACTGGATGGAGAGCCCAAGTGCACCCCCTAACACATGGAAACTGTTCAGATGCGGGAGACGAAGGTAAGATTAGTGTACTTTATTTCTTTTGGCCGGGAAACTGACGCTAAGATCGATCCTAATTACGTAATTAATCACAAAGATCATACTTAATTACACACCTATATGTATAGCGCTACAAATATATGGTATAAAAGCGCATTGCAGCTCAAAAATTGATGATACCATACAAGTAGTGTTATCCTGCTGGGAAAAATCACTGGAAACTAGCGACAGACCCACTCAAACTTTACCCTACTCCTGGAAGATAGCGGGAGAAAGGCAGGGGTGTAAGGTACTATCTTTATTCATTTGGCAGGAACAATGTTCAACAGAGACGATGCTGGTGTTGCACAGAAAAAAATGTTTTTATATGTAAGTACACAGTATCTATCCCTGTTTGGCATCAGAGTTCGCTACAGACCCCTGCTCAAAAATTACCCTGCAGCCCAGATAACCGATTCCAATAAACACTACCCCAACAGATGGGGAAAAAATGCGTCACAGCTCTAACTACACTTCAAAATTGTTTAAAAAAAAAAAAACAGTACTCGTAATTGGCCATAATATAAGACATGCACTAGATCTTTGTCCTGAAAGACTGCAAAGGGAGCAGTAGTTGAACGTGCGTTTTCCTCTAAAGGCGCCCATAAACTGCCGAAAATCGAAGCCCTCTTCCTCCCTCCCTCCACCCCTGCTCTCTCCATCCACCTGCAGGGTGCGGGGGACACAGGCTTCTTAAAACTGCTAGCTGCTCCACCTATTACCTCGCAGCATGGGCAGGCTGCGGTCCACATTCTGCTTTCTATCATTTGGCCGCCACCTTAAAGTGACGGTCCTACAAAACACAAAGGGAAATTTAGTAGCATAATCTGCCCATCTGGAGAACACTCCAGATGGCTATTTCAAAAGTCAGCTGGTTGCGGAACAGAAAGCCCCATCCGCCCATATCTGCTTGACTACTTAACATCAACGGGACCCCTTTAATAACGCAATTATTAAAAAAGGATAAGCCCATTCGTGACAATAATAAATGTACTCTTTCCACGAAAATAGGCAAAGTCCATTTTTTTTTTTTAGTTTTATGAGCAAAATCGGTATAAAACTTCCTCTATATTGATGCGAAAACTAGCGATCACAGCAGAATGTCCTCGTTATTTCTAAACCCTCAACACAGTAAAGAAAAAGTGATAATTTAAACTACAAAGAAAAAAATCTATGTTTAGCAATTTCTTTCAGTTTGTTGAACAAATTACATGGCCTGAGAGCATCTCTCGTGTTCAGTGTCTGTAAATAAACTGTCATGAAGATATGTGTTAAAACGTTTCACACAATCTTTCACGCCATTGGCATAAATGTCGGGAAAAAACTTTCATTTTACGTTTGACAACAAGAAGTTATAATTCAAGAGTATGTAGTGTTATATACACTATGACAGGTCCATTTTACCAATGCGATTCTGTATCATACTAGCGTTTACGAAACAGATCGTGAGATCCTGTCTCACCCTGAGTAGGTGAGAGACTGAAATTTCATTTAAAGATATCACCAAAAAAAATTTTAAAAATGAAACGCATGTCAAGAATCAATCTGTGGTGCCCTAGCCATATCTTCCATGCACCAGGCGGTACGTCATTAATTTGAATTTCGGAGGCTGATTAATTAAATTGTTCCTGAGAGTCACTTTGCATGGCGAATAATTTTTTTTCAGCGGTCGTATTACACTCGCCAAGTAGGACAACTGGGAATCCATGGAGAGAACACGATGTTCCTTTCGAGGAAATCTATAGCGAAAAGACATCTGAAGCTAATCACAGAGGGATTCTACATCCCACAACATACATTTCGCTTAAGGACCGCGCTATTAAAAAACACGATAATAACGCCTATGTCACCATCATCCTGTATAAAATGCGTTCTTGGGTCAGCAGAGCCACACACGGGTCAATGTTAGTGGTACATTTTCAGGCAGAAAGGCTGTCCACCATTTGGAATCAAGTCTATCCATTCAACCACATATTTGCATTGGATCCTGTAGAGACGTCTTTTAATGATTGCAGCCACTGGTGAATCACACTCGTGCCTCTCTCGTATCTCGAAACGAGTCACCTTTTTTCGAAACTATCTGCTAAAGATCCCACATACCAAGAACTCCAGCGCTGTTTTTACACAGTCATTCTTCATCTTGTAAGTGCTCCTGAATATCTGCCCTGCCTTCCCTGCAGCTTGGTCTATGTGATCGTCCTGATTTAAGTCTGACCTGTACTGCAGTGGGAGAGTGGTATATCTAAGATTTTCTGCATCCTGTGTGGAAACGAGATGAGCTGAGTTAATGCGGCACGAGCGCGTTTTGACCACTCGGTCTAAATGGGAATATGGTGTCACAGCTCCACCAACAATGTACCAGCGCCAAACGAAGCTTTCCTCTGAAGTATGAGGTTGTAGAAGTGATAGTACGAGCAGTTACAGTCATGTTTCTTGTTGGAAAAATTAGGAAGACTACACATAATACATATTATGGCTGAAGGATAAAGATTTTGCTACTGAATTGCGACAAATCTCCAAACTACATATAGGTAGTCCGAAGGAGATCTGTGGCTCTCAGGTTGCATTCATGTCTATGACTCAAACATATGTAGCGATCCTGTTTAATATAAGTGTATTGGTTCATTGGAGCAGATGTTTCATGATCATAGTCGTTTCCACAGGCCGGTGTCAAGCTTCATCACGTGTACAATAGGCTGACCATATCCTGCAGACTATGAATCACACGGGAGGGTTCCTGCTTCATAAGCAGTTTAATACATTGCTTTTTTTTTTGCTGTATCGCACCCAATCAGCGTACCACGCCGTACACATTGTTTTTTCTACCATGACTGAGATCCATGTCCTGTGCTGCTAAACCGACATTAACACGTTTGGATCACTTGGCACCAATAGAAAAATTAACATCACATGGCATAAACTTGCGACGGGTCAGGCTCTGATCGCGCAGTTTCCTTTCCCTGAAAGAAAATCCACCTACCTCGTTTCTTAGGTAGTTGCTGCACTCGCCTCTCCTGATAGCAGCTACTGGAAAAATTGCAGAAAAGCAGTGTTGAAGAAACTGCAATTTAATAGCCGCTCACCGGAGGCCGCGATACATGTTTGCTGAAATACAATCTATGAGCAATCTTCCTAAATAAATTGAGTTATTGGAATGGTAGTAATTGTTTACTCAAACGAGAACGCGAAGTTGGTAATTCTATTTAAGCTCTTTATTGTCTTTAAGCCTGATCATCAGCCCGCTAATCTACGTTTGAAGAAAGTTCAGTTCACAATTCTATCCACACTCAAACCCCGCCAGAATTAGCTTTCAAAGTTACGGAATTTACTTAACTGCAACACAGACGATTTTCTAACATACACGTTTGCAGTCGATGTTCAATAATAGTTCGTTTTTTTAACGTTAATGCTCGCCATAAGCACTTAGTAAAAGTTTACGAAGTACCGCCACGCTTTTAATTATTAAAGTTACTCGCGTCTTTCGCGGAACGAAAAGTCACAACTCGCTCAAACTCACACTACGCGTTACTGGACTCTTTCAGTCTCAAATCGCACAGTACCGAACCGATGAAGCCGTTTTATGACTTCATTTTACACATTATTCGCGAGGACACATCAAGCATGTCTCTTCTCGATCACAGTTCCTTCGCGACTCCCCTCCACTCGCGACTCCCTCTCCTAGTCTGCTAACCGTCCTCGCATCTCATTGGCTCACACATCACACAGCCAATCAGAATTAACTCTTTGGGTGCGCCTCGCGCCAAAATCTAGCACGCACCAGTCATGACTTCTGAATCATTTACGTCATGATTTCTTGTTACACAAAATTTACTGTATAATTTAACAAACCGAAAGGAAAACTAGACTTTACTTTATTTCCAGAAATTATTTAAATACTCGCGAACGTTCTGGCTGCTTGTACAATACCATACACTCTTGGACATCCGACATTCACTAAGATGGGGAACCACTGGCGACTCTGTTCCCACGGTTACATCGTCTGAACACTTGCGAGTTCCAACCTAGATTTTATACACTTGCAAAGAATGGCGAATGTCCCTCTTTCATTCACTCAGGCACACTCATTCACTCTCACCTACTCATATAAAATAACTGTTCACAAAAATTCAAAACATTTATGGTTTTAACAAAGTTATAGGTGAATTTCTAAAAGTAAAATTCTCAAAATAAATACAAAAGCACGGAAGGTGATTTTGTTTCATAGTTGGATGGTCACTGAAGGTGATCTATACATAATGGTATTTATTTAGACTCGAAAATTGTAGAAATTTGCGTTTTCTGTAAGATTTTTCTAATTTCCAAAATATGCAGGTTTCAAAGCTCAAATTTGGATGACTTATTTTTATTCATAACAGAAACTAGTATATTAACTTTTAATTTCCTCAGGTTCCTCAGTTAGAAGTTATTAAAGATGAAAGTTCCACGTTATACACGCGGCTAGTTAGCGCACAGGTCTTACATTCTCACGGTACAGACATGCCATATGGTCGTGACGTCAGACGAACGGACACCGGTAATCTGCCCGCTACAGCACATATGCTAATCTGATGGCTACTTTACAGTCTGTCTACATTTCACAGTAAATATTTGATAGAAAACTGTGCGCTCGCACTAGTTGCGACGCCACAAACTATACAGCTATCACAACATGGGCTGGTAGAAATAAACCACAGTGGAATTGTTTCACATTGACAAAAATATGAAAGACATAGTAAAATATGGAAACTGGGATAGCTTGCTGTAATGTAGAGCGCTTCTAACAAGTATTCGAATGTGATGACATGTACAGTTAATCTCACCTTTCCATCGACAGGGTAGCAGATGTCTCGGTGTTCCGTTTCGAGAAGCATTGTTCCTACATTTTGCCGTCATGTACATGATTACTGTTCCAGTGTTGATCATCGCTGAAAGGTGCTGTTCACCACACGCATGAGGTAGCACAAATAAAAAGAGGTACTGTGGTTTTATTTTTGGAAAAAGGAAAATAAAAATAAAAATGTAAACCTGCGGCGGTCATTGCTGCATAAGGAAATAGGACGAGTTTCTAACAATGAGGAATGCTTCCAAGAAACTGTATCAAGGTGATGACCTCCACATTTAATCCCATCTTCCACAGCGACAAGTAGCAGACACCAAGGTTCCCTCCATCTCAGCAGAGTGTTTTCAGTCATTGTGCGGCAATCAACAGCATACCCAGTGGGCGGTCAGGATGGGAAAGATACCATTGATATTGGGCGATGTTCTGTAATACACACCGCAGTTGATAGCGAGATCAGTTTTATCCAGAAGTCGGAGAGAGCAGTATCTACCACATTCTGCAACCTGTGTAGAATGCGAGTGAGTTGAGTAATGCTGTAGGACCGTATTTTGAGCACTCGATGGAAGTGGGAACACGTTGTCGTTGTTCCGCCACCCGCGTACGATGAGTAAGGTCAGCCCCAAATGAAGCCTGCTCCTGCAACATGACAACAATACGATTAGTTACGGTGGTGTTTCTTATTTTGAAAATTAAGGAGACTCAACATCGAAGCCGATCCGCATCCCTCAGGATCCATACACGTCTATCACTCATACATTCTGTCATCGTTATTCTGTACCATCCAGAAGAGAAAAATTACAAACTAGAAAAGCTCCGTTAATTTCAACTGAGAGATTTTAACGCATCTCTCTTCACCGATATATCGAAAACGTATAACGTCTACGTGCCGGCATCGGGCATATACAGCGGTCCTATTAAATGTACAGGTATATATGGGGTTGGAAGTTACTGGTTGCATTCGAGTACAGTGCTGTACTATACTGTACGACCAGAAAAGTAGTGCTTTTGTGCTAGGTATTGGCTACTTTACTACATTTTCAAGTAAGAGTGTAACATGGAACGAGCGTGAACTAAGGATACAATCTTTTATTTTTAGTCATGGCAGCACTGTAACTGTATGTCTATTGAGGTAATAGTGCCACGCGAGAGTTGACTGCTGTTTTTTATGTTTTCTTAGAAAACGAGACAACCACCTGCCTCTAAACTTACTTGCATATGCGTTAACGCCGGATATCCATGTGGTCTCGGGTGCCTTGTCATGGTTCGTGCGGCTCTCCCCGTCTGAGGGTCGAATCCTCCCTCTGCTATGGGTGTGTGAGATGTCCTTACCTGAGTTAGTATACGTTAGATTAAGTAGTGCGTAAGCCTAGGGACCGATGACCTTAGCGGTTTGGTCCCTTAGGAACTTACCACAAATTTCTAAAATATGCGTTAAAGAATGACAGAGGGTGTATGAGGTGATAAGGTAAGATGGAGCTGTAACGAGGTAGGATTTAATGGTAGACTGATGTTGCATTCTAGAGAGAGGGGGAGATATTGCTATAGATCATTAGACCACTTTTTCCGTTGTTGTGTCGGGATGTATCAGTTGTGTGACATAACCTGCGTTCGGCTCGCATACAACTGCTTGTTCTGTGTATGAGTTAGCCTGCCTACTTGCCATCGTTAACAGCATCAGAGGACGTGGATCCTGTTTCGACTAATTCCTCTAGACAAACGAAGATTTATGCGAAGCACTCCATCCCCCTGCCGCATCTTGGTCATAAAATCGAGTCTTCAGTTTCATAACTACGGTGATGCTAGATTAGTGGTGTTTGTGAGGTATTACAATCTCAGTGTATACATCTGTTTACAGAGTTAGTGGCGCAATGGCATGTAATTTCACATGTCACCGTTGCTATGCGTTTGTCCCTTTCTTTGTAAGAGGCATTTTCCGTTACTAACCGTCATTTTATGTGGAACTGATGCAAGCATAATATGATTTCTGAACCATGATCGGATGTGAATAGTGGGGGCTATACACCTCTGGAAATCTATATTGTACGTGTATCGCAACAATGAACCAATGTTTCAAGGAAGTAGTTTTTCATTTTACTGTTTATCACCATTGTATGGAGAAATCTGCACTGGAAATATATATTTCTTACATTGGGATAATAACAGTGAGTAGACATGTGGCTGCTCCTTCAGCAAGGTACGAGCAGGAACACTGGGGGAGGGGTTTATTAGTTATTGGTAGCTCCAACGTTAGGCGGGTGATGGAGCCCCTTAGGGAAGTAGCGGAAAGGTGGGGGAAGAAGGCCAGTGTTTACTCTGTCTGCTTGCCGGGGGGTCTCATCCGAGATGTGGAGGTGGCCCTACCGGCGGCGATAGAGAGCACTGGGTGCACCCGACTGCAAATTGTTGCTCATGTCGGCACTAATGACTCCTGCCGTCTGGGTTCAGAGGTCATCCTCAGTTCGTACAGGCGGTTGGTGGAGTTGGTGAAGGCGGAAAGCCTCGCTCGCGGGGTGGAATCGCAGCTAACTATTTGTAGTATCGTTCCCAGAACCGATCGCGGTCCTCTGGTTTGGAGCGGAGTGGAAGGCTTAAACCAGAGGCTCAGACGATTCTGCGGAGAGCTGGGGTGCAAATTTCTCGACCTCCGCTATTCGGTGGAGAAATGTAGGGTCCCCCTGAATAGGTCAGGCGTGCACTACACGCCGGAAGCGGCTACAAGGGTAACGGAGTACGTGTGGAGTGCACATCGGTTTTTTTTAGGTTATAGAATTCCCTCCCTAGGCCCGACAAGACGCCTCCTGAGACGCGGCAAGGCAGGAGTAGGCAAAATGCAACAGGGAATAACAATATTAATGTGCTAATAGTAAACCGCAGGAGCGTCTATAGAAAGGTCCCAGAACTGCTCTCATTAATAAACGGTCACAACGCCCATATAGTACTAGGGACAGAAAGTTGGCTGAAACCACATGTAAACAGTAATTAAATCCTAAACTCAGATTGGAATGTATACCGCAGAGACAGGCTGAACGGTGAAGGGGGAGGCGTGTTTATAGCGATAAGAAGTGCAGTAGTATCGAAGGAAATTGACGGAGATTCGAATTGTGAAATGATTTGGGTGAAGGTCACGGTTAAAGCAGGCTCAGACATGGTAATTGGATGTCTCTATAGGCCCCCGGGCTCAGCAGGTGTTGTGGCTCAGCACCTGAAGAATAATTTGGAAAATATTTCGAGTAGATTTCCCCATCATGTTATAGTTCTGGGTGGAGATTTTAATTTGCCGGATATAGACTGGGAGACTCAAACGTTCATAACGGGTGGCAAAGACAAAGAATCCAGTGAAATATTTTTAAGTGCTTTATCTGAAAACTACCTTGAGCAGTTAAACAGAAAACCGACTCGCGGCGATAACATATTAGACCTTCTGGTGACAAACAGACCCGAACTATTTGAATCAGTTAATGCAGAACAGGGAATCAGCGATCATAAAGCGGTTACTGCATCGATGATTTCAGCCGTAAATAGAAATATTAAAAAAGGTAGGAAGATTTTTCTGTTTAGCAAAAGTGACAAAAAGCAGATTACAGAGAACCTGACGGCTCAACACAAAAGTTTTGTCTCAACTACAGATAGTGTTGAGGATCAGTGGACAAAGTTCAAAACCATCGTACAATATGCGTTAGATGAGTATGTGCCAAGCAAGATCGTAAGAGGTGGGAAAGAGCCACCGTGGTATAACAACCGAGTTAGAAAACTGCTGCGGAAGCAAAGGGAACTTAACAGCAAACATAAACATAGCCAAAGCCTTGCAGACAAACAAAAATTACGCGAAGCGAAATGTAGTGTGAGGAGGGCTATGCGAGAGGCTTTCAATGAATTCGAAAGTAAAGTTCTATGTACTGACTTGGCAGAAAATCCTAAGAAATTTTGGTCCTATGTCAAAGCGGTAGGTGGATCAAAACAAAATGTCCAGACACTCTGTGACCAAAATGGTACTGAAACAGAGGGTGACAGACTAAAGGCCGAAATACTAAATGTCTTCTTCCAAAGCTGTTTCACAGAGGAAGACTGCACTGTGCTTCCTTCTCTAGATTGTCGCACAGTTGACAGACGACAGAGGGATATAGAAACAATTAAAATCGCTCAAAAGAGGAAAGGCCGCTGGTCCTGATGGGATACCAGTTTGATTGTACACAGAGTACGCGAAGGAACTTGCCTTCCTTCTTGCAGCGGTGTACCGTAGGTCTCTAGAAGAGCGAAGCGTTCCAAAGGATTGGAAAAGGGCACAGCTCATCCCCGTTTTCAAGAAGGGACGTCGAACAGATGTGCAGAACTATAGACCTATATCTCTAACGTCGATCAGTTGCAGAATTTTGGAACACGTATTATGTTCGAGTATAATGTCTTTTCTGGAGACTAGAAATCTACTCTGTAGGAATCAGCATGGGTTTCGAAAAACACGGTCGTGTGAAACCCAGCTCGCGCTATTCGTCCACGAGACTCAGAGGGCCTTAGACTCGGGTTCACAGGTAGATGCCGTGTTTCTTGACTTCCGCAAGGCGTTTGACACAGTTCCCCACAGTCGTTTAATGAACAAACTAAGAGCATACAATCAGATCAATTGTGTGATTGGATTGAGGAGTTCCTAGATAACAGAACGCAGCATGTCATTCTCAATGGAGAGAAGTCTTCCGAAGTAAGAGTGATTTCAGGTGTGCCGCAGGGGAGTGTCATAGGACCGTTGCTATTCACAATATACATAAATGACCTGGTGGATGACATCGGAAGTTCACTGAGGCTTTTTGCAGATGATGCTGTGGTGTATCGAGAGGTTGCAACAATGGAAAATTGTACTGAAATGCAGAAGCATCTGCAGCGAATTGACGCATGGTGCACGGAATGGCAATTGAATCTGAATGTAGACAAGTGTAATGTGATGCGAATACATAGAAAGATAGGTCCCTTATTTCGCTACAAAATAGCAGGTCAGCAACTGGAAGCAGTTAATTCCATAAATTATCTGGGAGTACGCATTAGGAGTGATTTAAAGTGGAATGATCATGATCGTCGGTAAAGCAGATGCCAGATTGAGATTCATTGGAAGAATCCTAAGGAAATGCAATCCGACAACAAAGGAAGTAGGTTACAGTACGCTTGTTCGCCCACTGCTTGAATACTGTTCAGCAGTGTGGGATGCGCACCAGATAGGGTTGATAGAAGACATAGAGAAGATCCAACGGAGAGCAGCGCGGTTCGTTACAGGATCATTTAGTGATCGCGAAAGCGTTACGGAGATGATAGATAAACTCCAGTGGAAGACTCTGCCGGAGAGACGCTCAGTAGCTCGGTTCGGGCTTTTGTTAAAGTTTCGAGAACATACCTTCACCGAAGAGTCAAGCAGTATATTGCTCCCTCCTACGTATATCTCGCGGAGAGACCATAAGGGTAAAATCACAGAGATTAGAGCCCACACAGAAGCATACCGACAATCCTTCTTTCCACGTACAATACGAGACTGGAATAGAAGGGAGAACCGATAGAGGTACTCAGGGTACCCTCCGCCACACACCGTCAGGTGGCTTGCGGAGTATGGATGTAGATGTAGATGTAGATGTAGAACAGCGTAGCATTCCATACGACTAATAGGGAGGAAACCGCAACGATCTAGCATTACGGTGTGTTTTAACGGCAGAACATTGTAGCCTTAGGAGTGCCTGTATTTATGTTCTCTCTTGCCAATACCTTCTTGGTAATGACCCCAGACACTAGAACAATACTTTAGAATTGCTATCGGAGTTGATTTAAGTAAAAAGCAGGAAACTCCATACGTTTGGAGCTCCATCATCCTTAAAAACCACCCGCTTCTTCCTCTTAACCGTCTGGTATATCATCACAAAAGTTTCGTATCTAATGTACATCGATAAAGGGTGCTAACGTCCTCGACATTCAAACATCTGGAGAAATCTTGTGTTCTTGGATGAGTGCGGGACAGCAGTCACAGCCTCGGATCGCACTGTTCCTACACTGTACGTAGAATGTAGCGGTCTACTTCTGGTCAGCTGCAGGCAGCGTTCGTCAAAGATTATACGAGGAGATCTTTCAGTCTCTCCTTTTATCCTAAGAATGCGAAAATGCCTTGAGACTCCCATCCACATAGAAAAAAATCGTAAGTTACGCGCTATGATCGAACTGCTCTAGATATGTAGGTCGCTGTCTGGTATACTTTGGTGTATATGTACGAGAATTAATATTGAATGAAGATACTACACAGTCACCTACTCACATTCGCGATGGTACACGCAAAGTAGTGGAGGGGCTGTTTAGCGATGACACAGAAGTTGGTAAGCATGCTGCTGCGTTATTGGTTGGTACTGAAATTACGATAAAATTGCTAAAATTTATCCCACTATCAACGGTGATGCTAATTATTACAGTACATCGACGGTGTATTTTCCATCTCAACAGTCAACTGGTACGCTGTTGTTTACCACATGATGTCATTTACACGGTAAGATGTCTAGTTACCGTGGGGGAGTCAATAGATAAATACCTGTTCATTTAATAGGATCGCCGCCTGTGCTCGATGCTGGCACGTAGACGGTATTCGTTTTCGATACATCGTAAGGGAGCAATGCGGTAAATATCAATCGGGTGAAATTAACGGAGCTTTTATAGTTCGTAGTTTTTCTCTGCTGGATGGTAAACAATAACGATGATTGAATGTTTGGGTGATACACGTGAATGGATACTGAGGGACGCTGATCTGCTTCAATGTTGAGTCTTCCTAATTTTCGCGATAAGAACCACCACCGTAACTGTTCATTCTGTCTTCATATTGCGGGAGCACGCTTCATTTGGTCCTGACCTTACACGTCGTAGACGGGTGGCGGAGAAACGACAACATGTTCTCACTTCCACTGGGTGCTCAAAACACAGTCCTACAGCATCAACTCAGCTCACTCTGTTTCGACATAAGTTGTGGAATGTGGTAAATATTGCACTATCCGACGTCTGAGTGAAATTGGTCTCGCTAACAATTGCGGCTTTTATTACAGCACATCGCCCAATATCAATGGTATCTTTCCCATCCTGACCGACCACTGGGTACGCTGTTGATTGCCGCACAATGACTGATTGACTCCGTTAAGATGCCGGGAACCTTGGTGGAACACTGGATATCTGCTACTTGTCGCTATTGTACTAGAGGATTAAATGTATAATTCATCATTTTAATACAGTTATTTGGAAGTATTCCTCATTGCAACAGATTCGTCCTGTTTCCATGTTCTGCAATACCACCACATATTTTTTTTGCCAATATTATATCAGTGCCTCTTTTTATTTCAGCTATTTGTGCTATCTCTTGCTTGTTGTGAACGGCAGCTCACAGCGATGGTCAACACCAGTACAGTAATCGTGTACATAAAGGCAAAATGAAGGAACAATGCTTTTCTAAACGGAGCACCGAGACATCCGCTATCCTGTCGATGAAAAGATGAGGTTACCTGTACAGGTTATCACCTTCGAATAGCTGTTGGAAGCGCACTACAGTATTGCAAACTCTGCCAATTTCCATATGTTGCGATCTCTTTTACATTTTTGTCAATGAGAAACATTGTCTCTGTGTTTTATTTCTAGTGGCCCATGTTGTGGTAGCTGCATAGCTAATGCCATGCGATGTTCATTTTTCTGTGAGAACCAGAGGATCGAAACATGTTGATGTCGGCCTAGCTGCTGCTCACACGCGTCTGTGATATATGGTAGAAAAAATAAAGTGTATGGCGGGGAACAATGATTGGATGTGTTAGAGGAAAAAAAAACACAAAAAACAATGTATTAAACTGCTTATGAAGGAGCAATAAAGGAACCTTCTCGAATGATTCTTGGTCTGTTGGATATGGTCAGCCTATAGTACACGTGATGAAGCTTTACACCGGCCTGTGGACACGACTATGATCACGAAACACCTGCTGCAGTGAACCAATACCTCTATATTTAATAGGATCGCCACACGTGTGTGAGTGATAGATACGAATGCACTCTGAGAGACACAGATCTCCTTCCGACTAACTGTATGTGATTTGGAGATGTGTCGCAATGCAGTAGAAAATTCTTCATCCTCCATCCATGTCATGTATGATGTATAGTTTTCCCAATTTTCCCAACAGGAAACACAACTGTAACTGTCCGTACTATCCCTTCTACTGCTTCGAGTTGCAGGGGAAAGTTTCGTATGGCGCTGGCCTTACACACTGTACATGGTAGGCGGAGCTATGACACCATATTCCCATTTCCACTGACTGATCAAAACGCGCTAGTGTCGCATTAACTCGGCTCATTTCGTTTCCCCACAGGATGCAGAAGATCTTAGATATAGGGCTCTCTGACTTCCGTATAGGTCAGACTTAAATCAGGACGTTCGCATAAACTAAGCTGCAGGGAGGGCAGGGCAGATACTTAGGAGCAGTTGCAAGATGCAGAGGGACTGTTTAAAAACAGCGCTGGAGTTCTTGGTGTGTGGGATCCTTACAAACAGGTTCGAAAGAGGTGACCCGTTTGGAGATAGACGAGGGCCACGAATATGATTCACCAGTGGCTGTAACCATTAAAAGACGTCTCTACATGATCCAACGCATATATGTGGTTGAATGGATAGATTTGATTCCTAATTACGGTGCGGGTGATGGTAATATATGCGATATGATCGTATTTTTAATACCATGGTCGTTATGCGAAATCTACACTACTGGCCATTAAAATTGCTTCACCAAGAAGAAATGCAGATGATCAACGGCTATTCATTGGACAAATATATTATTCTAGAACTAACATGTGATTCTATTTTCACGTAATTTGGGTGAGTAGATCCTGAGAAATCAGTACCCATGAAACGCCCCTTAGAAAAGTTATACCGGACTGTGCTTAAACTGACACACAATATTTTCAGCGCAACGCAATCTGACTTTCAAAAATCCCTACAAAAGAATGGCCCTGACTAACATTAATTTATACCTTTCACAAATCACTTACCTCACCAAAAATCTTCGTTACTCGAACTACTGCAATACAGCGAGCGCCAATACTGCCAGCTAAATAAAAGATTCAATCCACTGAAGGCACTAACTACTGATAGGCATAGTTAGCAAATGAAAGATTTTGACAGAGAACAAACAATGTATTTACCTTACTAGTGTTCAAAATACATAATATATATAGCAATTCATGACATCCAGTCTTACAAATTTCAAAATTTCGCCATTTCTCTCCCCACATCCACCACTGCTGGCGGCTCACCTCCAACTGCGCAACACTACACACTGTTAACATGCAGCTGCCCAACACTACAATGGCAAACAACAACGCAAACTAGCCTCACACTGCACACAGCACAGCCAGTGATTTTCATACAGAGCTCTACTTGGCGTTACCAATATAAAAACCTAAACAGCCTACTTGCATAGCTCCCATGCTACCCACAAAAAATCTTACAAATTGTTTTGGGCAGTGGCCAATAATGGTTTGATAAAAATTTTCATAATTAAAATAACAAAAATATCAAATGCACATACTTTTTGATACAATGTTGGTCAAAAGCTAAAATTTTCTCACAGTCCATAAAGACAGTCCTGATCATTCATCACAGTAAAATTGCAGTGTTTTTTTTCTCAAAGTCTGAGCAGTAAAAGAAAATGCACATGCCAAAGTAGAGGATTTGAATGCAGTCTTGAAGAAGTAGTGTTGTCCTTCCAACAGAAAGACAATGCTGACTCTTAACATGCAGACAGGTAATTGGCCACAACAGAGCAAACCCACAGCAGAGTCATTCGAAGTTTTGAAGAATATTGGTAGGTAGGTCATCACAGAGCAGACCCACTTAGTCCTAGTAGAGATTATGGTATTGGCAGGCCACCAGAGGTGCATACGCACTGCAGTCCTTGTAGAGATAATGGTACTGGTGGGCCATCAAAGTTTCAGACCCACTGTAGTGTTTTTAGAGACGGCCAGGAGCTATCTATTGCGACTGTGCAGGAGCACAATCACCATCGAAGAGTCTTGCGGAGAATATAGCAACTCTATAAACCACCAATTGTGCACTCACAAAGTTTTTTTTGAAATGTCCTTAGAACCAGAAATGCTGTTATCCAGTCCCTTGCTGAATTATCAACACATGTGCAAACACTAACAATCCCTACTTCTCACAGATTGTCCATATACTATGACCAACAGAAACATGAGCAGTGAAATGTAAGTTACAAGTTACTTAATTTGATGAACTGGTGTCAATTACAATAACATAAGAATAAAATTACAAATGTACAATATACATCATTAAGGAACACCATAGTACGGATAACATTTGTAGTAATAAAGGCTTTACAAAATAATAGAAATAAACATGTACCTCAGTGTTACAGGAATTATGACATAAGTAAATAAATAAAATAATGAGAATAGATTTCGAAACATTAATTTCACGTATGAGAATTGAAACAGAACACAATTAATAATGTCTAAACATCTTTAAAAAGTAAATAACATATTATTAATGCAAATTATATTTGAGTATAACAGTATTCCTCATCATAGTGAATGTAGCTGAGTATTAGAAAAATTCAACACTATAAATCTTATCAGATAAACACATAAAGAAAGAGAAAACACATATACACAAGGGTACACAAACACATAGCGGAATAGGACAAAAGGAAAGGACAGGGTTTGTTTTACTGCAGTATTTTGCAAACAAAACTTTCTTTACTTCTTGGAGATCTCCCTTTATTCATCATTATTCCCAAAAAGTCCTAGCTCTACCTGCTTTCTCTATTCTATTCATATTTCTTTCAAAATTATTTCTCAGTATACAACACTCTTTTTCATACAGCTTCTCAATGCATTATTTCCCTATTCTCCATCGTTAGTTTCTTATGTAGTCTTCCCAGTCTTAAGCTAACTGAAATCTACTGAGCTCAGATGCTAAACTAAGGGACGAGGCAATGCAGCAGCACAAAACAATTAACACAAACAGCAATGACAAAAAATCTGTACTAAATCTGGCTTAACAGAGTAATACACACTGAAATTTAATAGCACTATGTCTGGCAAGCAGCAGCAGCTGACAAAACATGATATAACTCAAGCAGAAAAAATATTACACTAAAAATGGCCATGTCTAATACCTATGTCACATCTTAACACTAGAGTGATGCATCACAAAAACTTACTCTGCAAGAAAGTTACCAAGTCATTAAAAAAATTATTTATGCAATTCCTGTGAAGGGAAATGTCTATCTGTGCTCTATTTTCTACAAAAGTACATCATATAATTATTCTTTACTGTGTCTGTATACAGAAAATGGTGATATTAGTACATCTATTAAATTTTATTTCAACGAATGCTGCAGTGCATCTAGAAACTAGATATTAAACAAAATGGGCAAATGTGTATATAAAGCAACATATGAAATGTCTCGCAAGGCAAAAAAAAATCTCTCAGCTAGAATGTCAATAGATGTAAAATGTTTCTCATCATTTCATTAGGCATTTTAGTAAATATCATAAATTACGAGCTCCACAGTGTAATCATATGTTTTCAAGTTTGAGTGTGTCATATTTGCGATGCTTTCTACAAAGAAATGTCAATAGCGAGGATAATGGCCTCCTTTTTTCTCCACCTGTGCCTCTGAAAGGCACACACTAATGGCTTTTTTCCAGGTGACTGTTGCGCAGGTGGGTGCCCACGACGCATTATGTGAAGGCCACTTTACTTTCTTACCGAAATATTTACAACACCAGTTTGCGCTACAGTGACAGTCTTATATTAAAAATTTCACAGGACGAGAATTTGCGTTGCAAATGTGTATAAACAAAATCCTATGAATATAACTATGACCATAAAATTTTCGCCGCCATTGTGATACATTCACGCATTTGCACACATTTCATAACTCTTAAAGTACGATTCTTAGTTTCCAACATCCTTTTTTACAAGTCAGAGTTCCTAACAACTACTCATTATTACTTACCTTAGTACACATATACATATTCGTCGACACTTCCTCAATATTTCATCATAATAAATACATATCATAATCAAATTCCGCTTATAGCGTCAGCTTATTGATCATAAACATACCTCAACAGCATAATACACATCATCTAAAAAATAACATCATAACACCCCAGTCAAATCTCTAAAACGCTGTAGCTTTCTGCAATAATGTCAAAACCTAAAAAAAATCTCTGCTCATTTCAATAGTGTCATCTACCTCAAATGTACTTTAAAAATCATGATCCCATACCAAATGCGACATTCAAAGCTCTCGTAGTATCACAATGGTCAAAAAAAAAAGAACATTTCACAAAATACTGACAAAATACAGTTTCATATGTGTGAAGTTATCTAACTGTGTAATTACGTAAACATCTGTCAATGATGTAGTAAAATAAATGTTTGTCTCTCTCAGTTAAATGATCAGATAGATGTGTAATTTATGTGTTAGAGAAATATGGTACCGATGTGTAAAGTTGTATAAGCAAATACCATATTAGCTAGGGCTCCTTGTGTTTGCCAAACACATAGTACACAAAGTAAGCATGTACCCCCCTGAGGTTTAATGTAATTATACCCTCAGGTGTTACAGACTACAGCATTGGAATGAGATGTATCACGGAAAACTTTCTTTGTAATTGAAAAATCTTTAAAAATAAATTTTTTAAGGTAATAATTAATCACTCAAATACGTGTACTGTATCACTAAGCTGTGTGTCTTGTTGTAAGATAATCTTTGTGGAAGTGTCGTAGTTATCGTCCTCCGAATGCTAAATTCTGCAGAAGTCAATGTACTTACCTCATGATAAACAAAAGTGAAATGCTTTGCGTATAGATATCTTAGTTATTACGCTTATTGCCATGATGAAGAAAGTACTGTGCTATAACGTATTGTTGTGGTACGGAAAAGGCTGTCTCATTGTAGCTATACCACGAAAGTTACTACTAAAAGATGTTTTACTTTCCAGAATAATTCAGAAAAACTGTGCAGATATAAAACAGAAACACTGCAAAATCAACATTGTAAATTGTCACTCATTAGTAGCGTCGTGATAAAATCGTGTATCTGTCACATAAACTAACCATTGTGTCATCTTTTATCTCACAGTAAGTACTTTAAATCCAGAATGTATTTTCAAATAAACCAAAATGTAGCATTAAAATCTTATTAGCAGTACTGGTAAATGTTCTAAGTATGTGTGCCTTATAGTCGTTACATAATCGTGCAACTAACAAGCAAGAATGTACACACACAATAACACTGTGTCATCTGTTCACAATAACAATGCATTCGTAATTTCTGTTTAAAAATGTTCCCTACGTTCTAGACTGGATATTTAATTTTAAAACATTATTGCATGATAACAGTTTCTAAGTGTGACAAAGCATACTAGTAACGTGAAGTGAACAGCTTTATTGTAAAGACAAAGTTAAAAAGCAGATTATCTCTCAAGAAACGGTTTTTCATGTGAAATGTGGTGCAATCATTTACCCTTTCTAGTGCGCAGAGTTTCAACTTCCAAGTAATTATCATGTATACGTTGGTACGGAATGCTAAAATTTTTCTAAAGGGTAGCGTGTATGTTATTTTTCGCTGAGCCAGCTGATGCACGTGGCAGCCTGCGGTGCGAGTCATTGTCTGTCTCTTTGTTGTCGAGCGTCGTTATTGGGATTAGGAGATCCAACTTCTACAAATTCACCTTGTCGAGAGTGCCCTGCTCTGTTTGAATCTCGCCAGTTCTAATGCAATTCAGGTCTGTCGTTACGATCATATCGTCTGTCATCATGTCGGTAGATTCCATAGTGTCTTTCTTGTCGGTCACGTGGTGGAGAATTTCTCCCTGAATCGTAACTGCGCGCTGGACCGTTACGTCTAAAGTCTCCCTTGATAATATTTATTTTGGTTCCCATATTGTCTGTTTCTCTGATTGCCTCTGTGATAGTCACTACCGAGGAGAGGTGATCTTTCCCTGTAATTATTACTACTCTGCCAACGGTTATCATACGGGTGGTGTCTGTTTTGGTCCCGATTTGTGTTGTGAGAATAGCCTTGTCGTGTCCAGTTATTATTTCTTTCATCGCGGAATTGTGCCGGATGTGACTGTAATTGTTCTGCTCCTGTTTTCGCGTTTCGCGATTGTCAGTGTCAATTTCCAATTCTTGTAACAATCCCTGAAAAGCTTCAATATCGTCTTTGCAACGTCCTGTCAAAATAATATGTCGTAAATGTTCAGGTAATTTCATTAAGCAAATGCGGTGAGTTCTGACGGACTGTATGGGTTTGACAGGCACTGATTCTTGTGCAACATGTCTTCAAAATATTTCACAAGACTGGAGAATTCAGATTGTTCGAAATGTTTCATCATTATGATGCTATTTTTTACTAGGTCTTGTGCAGCTTGAGGCCAATATGCTGAGAGGAAGGCATGATAAAATTCTCCTTCACTGTGGCAATCGTGAATGACCGATTGCATTCTTACAGCTGGTTCATTCTCTAAATAGCCCCGCATAAATTCTAATCTGTGCTCTAATGACCAGTTAGGAGGAAAACAATAAGAGAATTGAAGAAGCCATGCGTGTGGATGAATGTCGTTGCCGGAATTCTTAAATGTTTTGAATTTACGTGTAGTAATGAACAGCTTATAGTCAAAATCATCGCGTCGGCGAGTAGCATATCGGTCATTGTTACGTCGTGTCGGCGATTCCATCTCAAAATTCGGTGAACCTTTCCAGTTTCTTTCATAATTTCCGAAATGCCCTGTGTTATTATTTTGTGGCTTTTCCGTATTTCTAACTCCCTCTTCCCCTGTTGGAGCGCGAGTGTCCTCTGAAATATGTAACTTTTGTATTACTTGTGCCAACTGATCTTCTACTTCCCGGATTTCTCTTTTGTGTTGCGTATTAATTTGATTCTGATTTTGTTTGAATTTCTTAATTTGTTCATACTCTTATGTGTCAGTGAGGGCTACAGGTGTTGTGTCATTCAGATCATCATCTACCTTAGCAGATAAGTTAGTGAACTGATCCGAAAGTTTGGCTAATTTCTCCGATAGTGTACTTATTTCCTCAGTGTGTTTTTCTGAACCAAGTTTCAGAGCGTCCATTTGTGTTGAAATCGTATCTGCTCTGTCCTTTAAGTTTTCCTGAGTTTTTGCAAGTAGCGTAACCGAATCGGTGGATGCAACAGAGTCACTTTAGCTTGCAAGGTCTCATGATTTTCATGAACAATAGTTTGCAGTTCTTTTATGGCTGATTCATGATTCTTTAATGTATTTTCATGCCGCGAAAAAATAGGTTGGAAATGCTCACAAATTTGTGTTTTTACGTCATTACAGCCTTTTTGACATTTCGATTCAATGTTATGTAACTCAGTAGTTAAATCTTCACAAGTTTGTTCAAGTGTGGTGTCTTACTTTTGAAGCTTTCGCTGTGTTTGTCTCTGATTTTGTTCGATTGTGTCTCACTTTTGAAGATTTTGTTCCATTGTGTCTAACTGTTGCTGTGTTTGTCTCTGGTGTTGTTCCATTGTGTCCAACGTTTGAAGATTTTGTTCCATTGTGTCTAACTTTTGAAGCTTTTGTCCCATTTGTTGCATTAATTGTAATAACAATGCACTAGTGTCTGAAACATGTTCCTCATTGCTCTTCGGCAATGCATTTGAACCGGCAATATTCGCATTTTGAAAAGCAGGAAATGTGTCTTGACTTATTTGAGAAAACGGCGAATCTATAGTAATTGCAAGATTGTGTCCTGTCATTTCGGATTCCGACGGATCGATCGATAATGCTTCCCTGTTCGCTAATTGTTTCACTGCATACACCATTATTTGCATCCCGCTCCATTTCCCTATGCACAATTACCAAATAACCACTTTGAGCATTAGTTAATTCATTACACGGTGGCGCTAACACACTGCTTTCGTCTTCACTGTCATTTCTCAGTTTACTTTGTAGCCTAGTATTACGTTTTTCACACGCCATTATTGTCACAATATTTCACACGATTACATAGAAAAGTACAATTTGAAGAGCAAAAATAAGAGAACACGTTAACATAGCACTGAAAATAATATCTAGTTAATTGCAAGCGCAGCTGCGAAATACTTGGTGCAAATCTACATGCATGCCACAACTGTTTTACTGTACAACAATGAAAGACTGCAACTACAAAGGAGGTTCTCTCTACAATTACGTGCTAGTAATAAACCAAAGCTACACTAATTACAGAAACTACAAGAAAAAATCAGAAAATTCCAGTGAGGTATCCTCAGCTAAGGGTCAACATGTGAAACGTCATCTTACAAAAATTATACAGGACTGTGCTTAAACTGACACACAATATTTTTAGCCCAACGCAATCTGACTTTCAAAAATCCCTACAAAAGAATGACCCTGACTAACATTAATTTATACCTTTCACAAATCACTTACCTCACCAAAAATCTTCGTTACTCGAACTACTGCAATACAGCGAGCGCCACTACTGCCAGCTAAATAAAAGATTCAAACCACTGCAGGCACTAACTACTGATAGGCGTAGTTAGCAAATGAAAGATTTTGACAGAGAACAAACAATGTATTTACCTTACTAGTGTTCGAAATACGTAATGTATATAGCAATTCATGACATCCAGTCTTACAAATTTCAAAATTCCGCCATTTCTCTCCGCACATCCGCCATTGCTGGCGGCTCACCTCCAACTGCGCAACACTACACACTGTTAACATGCAGCTGCCCAACACTACAATGGCAAACAACAACGCAAACTAGCCTCACACTGCACACAGCACAGCCAGTGATTTTCATACAGAGCTCTACTTGGCGTTACCAATATAAAAACCTAATCAACCTACTTACACCCAGAACAACCAACTCTGGCCATAATAACAGCCTTGATACGCCTGGGCATTGAGTCAAACAGAGCTTGGATGGCGTGTACAGGTACAGCTGCCCAAGCAGTTCATTCACAATAGTGACTCGCGTATTGTGACGAGCCAGTTGATGGGCCACCATTCACCAGAAGTTTTCAATTGGTGAGAGATCTGGAGAATGTGCTGGTCAGGGCAGCAGTCGAACATTTTCTGTATCCGGAAAGGCCCGTACAGGACATGTAACATGCGGTCGTGAATTATCCTGCTGACATGTAGGGTTTCGCGGGGATCGAATGAAGGGTAGAGGCACGGGTCCAGTGACGGGACCAGTGACACGTCTGAAATGTAAAGTACACTGTTCCAAGTGCTGTCAATGCGAACAATAGATGAACGAGACGTGTAACCAATGGCACCCCATACCATTACGCCGGGTGATATGCCAGTATGGTGTTCCATATTACCCTCCTGAACTAACCGATTCCATATTCTGCTAACAGTCATTGGATCTCGACCAACGCGAACAGCAATGTCGCGATAAGAAAACCGCAATCGCGATAGGCTACAATGCGACCTTTATCAAAGTCGGAAACGTGATGGTACGCATTTCTCCTCCTTACACGAGCCATCGCAACAACGTTGCACCAGGCAACGCCGGTCAACTGCTGTTCGTGTATGAGACATCAGTTGGAAACTTTCCTCTTGTCAGCACGTTGTAGGTGTCGCCACTGGCGCCAGCCTTGTTTGAATGCTCTGAAAAGCTAATCATTTCCATATCACAGCATCTTCTTTCTGTCGGTTAAATTTCGCGTCTAAAGAATGTCATCTTCGTGGTGTAGCAATTTTAATGGCCAGTAGTGTATGTCGTGGGCATTAGAATCCCTCTGCAATCAGCTTCAGATGTCATTTCTCTGTAGTGATCCTCAAAAAGCACATCGTCTTCGCTCTATTGACTCCCAGTTGTCCTAGTTGGCGAATGTAACCCCACTGCTGAAAAAAATAATGATTCGCCATGCAAAGAGAATCTCATGAACTATTTATTTAATTAGCATATCAACGTCATATGAATGACGTAACGCCTAGTACGAGGAAGAGATGGCTAGGGAACCTCAGAATGATTCTTGACATGCGTTTCTCTTTTACTTTTTTCGTTGTGGTGATATCTTTTAATGAAGTGTCAGTCGCCTACCTACACTGGGGGAAACAGGCTCTTTAGATTTGTTTCGTAAACGCTTGTATGATACAGCATCGTATTGGTAAAAGGGGACCCGGCATACTGCACAAAACAGCTTCATTCTCTTGAACTATAGCTTCTTGTTGTCAAAACTTAAAATGAATAAATTTTTTTTGTCGACATGTGTGCCACTGGCTTTAAAGATTGTCTGAAATGTTTATAATACACGCCTGGAAATTGAAATAAGAACACCGTGAATTCATTGTCCCAGGAAGGGGAAACTTTATTGACACATTCCTGGGATCAGATACATCACATGATCACACTGACAGAACCACAGGCACATAGACACAGGCAACAGAGCATGCACAATGTCGGCACTAGTACAGTGTATATCCACCTTTCGCAGCAATGCAGGCTGCTATTCTCCCATGGAGACGATCGTAGAGATGCTGGATGTAGTCCTGTGGAACGGCTTGACATGCCATTTCCACCTGGCGCCTCAGTTGGACCAGCGTTCGTGCTGGACGTGCAGACCGCGTGAGACGACGCTTCATCCAGTCCCAAACATGCTCAATGGGGGACAGATCCGGAGATCTTGCTGGCCAGGGTAGTTGACTTACACCTTCTAGAGCACGTTGGGTGGATCGGGATACATGCGGACGTGCATTGTCCTGTTGGAACAGCAAGTTCCCTTGCCGGTCTAGGAATGGTAGAACGATGGGTTCGATGATGGTTTGGATGTACCGTGCACTATTCAGTGCCCCTCGACGATCACCAGAGGTGTACGGCCTGTGTAGGAGATCGCTCCCCACACCATGATGCCGGGTGTTGGACCTGTGTCCCTTTCTGCTGCAAGGGGGCAAAGTTTTGATTTTAGGATTATGCCGAGAGATGGCAGAGCAGTAGCAAACCATCAGAATGGAGCCGATGCAAGACTCCCGGGCCAAGCAATATGCTATAATTGAATTCTTGGATGCAGAAAAGGAAGCTGTGTTGAATAGCCATAAACGTTTGTTCGTAGAGTATGGTAACGATATTGTTTGTTAGGGTTATTGTTAGGCTATGTGTAAAGAGAGGTAAAGCTTCAGGAAGGGCAGAAACTCAGCTCAATGATTTCACCGTTCACCTTGTAGGCCAGACCTGACGCCCTCAGAGTAGCATCTGTTTTAGCCACTTTAGGATTCTCTACGTGGGACACAATTTCGAGGTTGTGTGTGTGTCATTCATACACTGAAATCAAGGCTACGACCAAAGGAGAGAAACTGACACCAAACTCGAATGTATACATTTATACAACACTTGCGTAAGGCCATAGAATAATGGAGTTTATGTAGAAATATAACACATGTAAAACAAATTTTGAATGATACTGTGACAAAATTCTAACTCTAAGGAATAAGTATGTTCAGAAAAGAACTCTTGAACACTTCCAGTCAACTACCCTCATGAATGCAGATTTAATAACGACCAACAGTTTGTGATATTTAAATCATCAGTTTCATATAATGCCTTGCTTGTGTTTTATACAGGATAAAATGTATGTAAGTGGCATGTAACGGAAAACAGTAATGTATCTATTCATGGTGTCTTACTGTCATATACGTATGATGAATTGTGACAATATCTACAAAAATTTTGAGCGTGATGTCCTGGTACTACTTTGCGCGAAATGTAAATTCACTTTTCCATCCACGTCAAGAAATAAATAACTAGAGCATAGACATTCGACATGTAGGCACCCTGGAATTCATCGGATTTTTCCCCCTTCACTGAATATGCAGTGGACAAACCATTCAGACATATTGTTCCACATTTGTAGACTATACACAGCGCATTCTGTTGGCGTACCTTTCAATTAGCCTGCTCATTGAGTGAAGCGACGGGCAGAAAACAGCCGATTCCAACAGGCGCTGCAACGGACGTAATCGGCTGCTATGCCTTCGATTAATTAACTCTAATGTCCGCAACACAGTGTGACGGAATCAGATTCAAAATGCCATTTGCAACGTAATCCTCGGGCCTATTCAAAAGGCTTTAACCAGCAGGGGGATGGGGTGAGTGCGAAAATATGTAAAAATTAAAAGGAGCTCTGCACAAGCTTCTGTTGTGTGTAATGTTCGCGGGGAAACTTCCATTAAAGGCCTGTTACATATTCAAGTAAAGTACAAAAGGCTTTTGCTTAAACAAAAGTGATAGGGATTCATACTAATTTTTGCACAGAGCACAGTTATTCCTTCTCAAATAGGTGAACTAAACTGTTTAGAACTTTTAAAAATAGTGTAAGAAACGATTTTCATTTACGAGGGAATTGTTTAGATTATGCATATTGCCTCTCATGGGAAAAAAATCAGTTTTGGAGGAAAATGCGTTTTAATTAAGCTGAGTGTATCTCTATACTACACAATTTTCATTATATTTTCACGTAATACAAGAAGGTTACACACATATTATTATGATTTCGGTGATGACCAGTTCGCGTCTTTCGAACACATAAATACAATGACAACGAATGCCCTGAAACGTGATGAATAATGCTGTTTATGGATCTGACCAACTGTGCTTGTCGGCGAAGTAGATGCATAGGGTCCATATGGAAACGTGTGCGTGTTTATATTATGCTGCAACTTGTGCAGGTATAGCACTATGTGGAATTTTCTCGAAACCCATTCTTGACTTTCAACAGTTTGCCATTTCATCTGCTTCTGTGTTATACATGTTACTCCTCTTTCGGTTTTTCATCTACATCTACATAAATAATTTGCAAGCCACTGTACAGCGCATGGTGAAGGACAACGACTTTGACGAGCGAAAGAAACTGGTACACCTGCCTAATAACAGGTATTGCCCCCGCGAGCACGAAGAAATTCCGTTAAACGACGCAGCGTGGACTCGACTAACGTCTAAAGTAGTGCTGCAGGGAATTGACGTCATGAATCCTGCAGAGCTGTTCATAAATCCGTAAGAGTACGAGACGGTGGAGAGCTCTTCTGAATAGCACGTTGCAAGGCATGCTGGAAAAGCTCAGTAATGTTTATGTCTTTGGAGTCTGATGGCCAGTCGAAGTGTTGAGCTCAGAAGAATCTTCCTGGAAGCACTTTGTAGCAATTCAGATCGTATGGGGTGTCGCATTATCCTGCTGGAGTTGCCCTAGTCTGTCGAAATATACAATGGACATTAATGGATGCTGACGATCGGACAGGATGCTTACGTACGTGTCACCTGTCGCGGGACTGAACCGTCGCCCTCCTGAATGCGAGTCCAGTGTGCTAACCACTGCGCAACCTCGCTCGCTAAAGTGGTGGTGGCTCCATAATGGTACAGGCTGTTTTCCATGGCATGGACTGGGTCCTCTAGTCCTACTGAATAGATCACTGACTGACAATGGTTACCTTTGGCTATTTGTAGACCATTTGCAGCCGAACATGAATGTTATGTGCCCAAACAACGATGACATATCACCAGCCCACAGTTGCTAGCGACTGGTTTGCAAAGTTTGAGCAAATTATTTGGCCACCCAGGTCGCCCCCCATAGAAAATTTATGGGTCATAATCAACCACAACACCCTGCACCGGCAACACTTCAGCGATTATGGACGACTCTAGGGGCAGCATAGCTTAATATTTCTTAAGGGGCTTCCAACGATTTGTTGAACCCACGCCACGTCAGGTTGCTGCACTATACCAGCAAAAGGAGTTCCGACACGATATTACGAGGTATTGTCACATCATTATAATTCTATTTAATGCCACTAATAGTCACTAATGGTTCCAGAGAAAAAGATGCTAACAGACACAAGAGCAACAGGTAGCAAGAAACATTTTGTTCATGTGATATAATTACAGATCAACAGTTTTGGGTTTATTTTTAGTTGTACTGTGTGAGCCAGATCGCTGTTCTATCATCAGCTATCGGCTTGTTATCTTTGGCGGTCCCCGGGCATGAGCATCTTTGTGTTTTCGGTAGGGTGCGCGGGACGGCGAGTGGCTGTCGCTTTGGGGCGGCCGGTGAGACTGGTGTTGTGGGTCGGGCGTAAGCACATGTGTGATGTCTGTTACGCTGGGGCTGTTAGCTATTCGTGAAACGCCTGCGGCGGTTTCTTGTTGCCTGGAAGGCATTTCGTATAAATTGTGCCAAGCCTCGCAGTGAGAGAGGAGTCCAGAGTTGGTGTTGGCCTAGATGTTTGTACAAATTTAGGTGCCTGTGTGAGAAGCACGGCGTGGGCCTCTTGGTTGCATCGTCCTTCTGGGAGCCACCGCAAGCGGATGTTCGGCCGAAATGTCTACAGTTTGTGGTGAGCATAGTGTGAAGAAGTTGTCGTAGGATGTGCCGACGTCCTGACTCTTAGCCAGTCTTATTTCTGGGTGCCGACCCCTTGTCTGTAACTGCTTCCGTGTGACCTGTAAATTTCACAGCAAAACTATGTTTTTGTGGCATTCTGTGTTTCAGGCTCAGCCTCCGCCTATAAAGGTTCAATTGGACATCTTTTGGAATTCCTTAATGCTGTAATTTAGATATCTGTTTCTTTGTGACACTGCAGTTTACACAAGAGTGGCGTAATGTTAATGAGTATTTATTCGTGAAAAGAAGTGTACATAATGTCTTGCAGTATTCCGGGGCACGAAACTGTGTTATTGAACTCATTTTGAAGTCTGTAATCGGGTGAATGACTGCTCTCCACTTCAGTGTATTCTTTGGAGTAGTATCGTAAGGTTTTTAGGGTATTTGTCAGTGAGGGCATTGATTCAATTTTATTTTTCTCCTTCTTTTGAATTACGCAGAATTCTTCAGTTTATCTGGTTATTGGCTTAACTCGCGCTTCACGCACTAAATCAGCTGATATTGAAAATTGATAGTTCTATTCCTGTTTAATGTCAGACAGATACAAATGTAACTTCATTTATGTTATTTGGTATAAATATGTTGGATTGAGCTTAATGAATTATGTGCAATCGAAGTAAGGGACCCATTCCTTCATTGGCGCTTACGTGGAGTGTGGTTCGGGTTGTAATCCCCGTGCTCGGTCCACTGTGAAACCTTGCTTCTTGCCAAATTTCATGCTATATCTCATGAGAAATAGCTTATAGATTTTGAAGAGCGAGTTTCCAAGTGTGACAAATCTTGACGTAAATGTCCGCATCCTTTTAGCTGCTTAAAGCTTTTACGCCGTTCCTGAGAAAAAGGGGTCATAACAAAAGAACTGACACATGGAGATCCTACGATTCTTGCGTTCTACTTGCTGAATTATGTAATTTTAAATACCAGTCTCTTATGCATTACTTTATTACTCATGAGATTACATTTTGTATCTTGTTCATTTACCAAGTAACATCACCTTTAGCGCAGGTAAAATAATCTGCGAATTTTTCTCGTATACTAGCTTCGTGGCGCCTTTGTGTATGCGAGGTATTCCGTGCGTCTTCTAAACCAATTGTTTCTAAATTATCATCCACCTTGCATCAATCTCTTTTGTTGACAAAGTTGTGCAGAAAGCTGCATGCTGTAATTATTACTGTGTAGAACTCATGTCACACATTTTTGTGATGAAATATTTGCCATTTTGTAGCCATTTCGTATCTGCCTCGCACAAGCACAAAGCTCTTGAAGCAGAGCCTTAGCGGAGTGGTTTCGTGGCGTCTACGGCGTCTCCACTGCACGAATCAGTACCACGACCGTCGATCTTTCCAACGACTGAAACGCACTGCTGAATCACCGCCAGTATGTCGACATGGTGAAAGCTGCAGAGATCGGAGTTTCGGCGGCGCGGCTGTTGTATTTACCGAGCTGATTAGAGCAACTTGCATGATTGCTTGTTCTCAGTTGCCCGATCTAGCTAGTCCGAGGTCTGGTAGGTTTCCGTATATTGGGGGGGAGCGTAGTGCTGTCTCTGCAGTTTACAGGAGCTATCGGCAGCAAGTAGAGGCGCCGCCAGCAAGTGGCGCTCAACTTTAGCCTTAAAAAAGGTACCTATTGTTCAGTACTACAGTAAGCCTACTACTTGAACTAATTAGTGGTTCCTACTTATTTTACATTCAATTGCAGCGATGCTACAGGTAGCAAAATTTACAGTCCCAATAACAAACAGACAAACAGAATATTCTGCTAAAAGTAACACTATTTTATTTATTTCTACCATATACAGCCCGCAGTGTTACAGGTTGTGCCACTAGAAATAGGAAGCTATCATAGCCTGTCGCCCAATGCTCATTGAACTAATACCAGTGGGCTTGCCCTTGGCATTGGGCTAGCCCAATACCTATGTTATTTATTGCAACCCTCTGTAAAAGAATAACAACATTATACTGCCTACTCTAATTCTGAACAACTACTAAACTAAGATCTGTTGGGAAATTCGTCATAATCATCGCACTTCCTTTCTCTTGCGAGACAAGGCGAATTCCATCATCAGTGACTGCCAGTCCACGCCCCAGCGGCAACGGACCGATGTGACCTAGTTACATATTGTATCTTCTCCTAGAGGTCATTTTCCCAAAGGAATTCCCCCAAGATCATCTGTGAGATTTCATTAGACAAACTGTTTAATATATAAAAAGCTTCCTCTTGTCTAAGTAGGTGATACGTGTCATTATTAGGAAGTTAGGCTGTTGTATCATGATATGTGGGGCACTCGTAGACAATGTGGTCTTAAGTGTCCTCTACCACTCAATAGCCACACGCTTCCCTAACCAGCATAAACATGCCAGGTACGGTCCACAACCTATAAGCAAATGAATCAGTCCCCTGCTTGGTTTGAAGTACTTTAATTGAAGACATTCTCTTATGTTTGGCACCATTCGAAAGATACTCCTCCGAGATTCTTCTGCTTCCCAAAATTCTTGCCAAAGCTTTTCCAGCGTGTTCCCTTAGTTTCATGCCAAGGAGGCAAAGAGCCATTAGCACTAATAAAGCCCCACCTGGGGATATTCTATATATCCCAACAGAGTGAAATATCGTATTCTGTTGCACCCTCCTCACAGCCATGGCAGGCATTACCCTCGTAAGCCTGTGTTCCCAGACACCGGAATTGTAACCCATTGTAGACGCCTGTGTACTGTTACGGTATGGTTTAATGAAGTCGGAGACAGATGGAATCTCTTATGTCCAATTCTAATCAGCGATCTCTGAGTTACTATGTCTATGTGGGCTGTAAAGTTCCAGCGCTCATCAATAATAATTCCTAGATGTTAGGCCTCACAACACAGCCCTTGATTCTGACCGTCGGATTCTTTACCCGCTGACCTTTTAATAATACATATTTCTACTTATTTGGAGCAATATTCATTTTCGGTGTTTCTTTGGCTACAATCAGAAAGTAGAATCATTGCCCTCTCTACGTTAGGCTAAAAATACTCGTAGGTACAGTCGCCGACCAGCAGGAAAAGGCCGTCCACGTAAGCTATCACCTCCAGCACATCCCCCCTATTCTACAGTTTTCCAGCAATGGCTACATGTTAAGATTCCACAAACACAGACCCAGGACAGAGACCTGTGGATACTCCTTTGTAATCCTTTTACTGATAGACCCGCTAGGAGACAGTAGACCGAGCTCCCTTCCCTCACAATAGCTCCTGAGACAACTATAAAACGGCTCTGGGCATTCTATCTCCCATAAGCAGGAGAGTGAAGGCCACCAGATGTGCCACTATGCCCAACATGACGCCAGCTGTGTACTTGCGCAGGAAAACCAAATTGCTTGCATTCCACACAGCGCTCGGTGTGGCGCCAGTCTGTTAGCAAGCAGGTTTTCAAACATCTTCCAAACACACATGCAGAAGACATATAGGCCTAAAAGACTTGGCTTTTGCTGGAACCTTATCTGGACTTTTCTTGATAATAAACATATGCTCCCACTTCAAGATCTGGGGAATTTACCCATTCTGAGACATTCGTTATACGACAATTTGGTAAGAGGTGAAGCTCGGGAGGGGGGGGGGGGGGGGGGGAAATTGGGCAGGGCGTGGCAGGGAACTGTAGTATCTCTACCACAATACCGTCCGCCCTGGAACTCTATTTCTCTTCAAGGATTTTATCTTGCGGTCTTCTTCCGAGAAGGGAGAGACCAGTGTAACATTGGTATATTCTGATTGGTCCCCTAGTCTGTGAGACACCAGCTACTCCCACGGGGCAGAACAGATAATAGGATTGTGGAAAGGGCCAAGGGTTGAAAACAGTTTCTGCTTCTAATTGTCATTTATTGTAATTTAGCGACTCTTTCACAGCTGAAAGCCTCCAACAAGAAATCTTAACAAGATAAAAGTTCAGTTAAGATAGCAATAAAATAATTTAAAGAAACAACATGTTCAAGGTTCAATATCAATGACTGAGGGCCACAAAAATTTCAAAATATATTACTATAATCTTGAAAGGCAGAGGGTTGCAGTGTTTAAGTTTGAAAGATAAATTTAAAAATTAATTAGCAAAATTTTAAGAAACAAGCTATAACCACCAGGCAAAATTTAAAATAGCTGACAACAGATATTTGAACACTGGTGGCACTCAGTAGGCCTCCAGGGAGGTCGGTCTGTCGTCGTTCACTTAGGTGAGACAGGTGGTGAGCCCAACTATAGTTGATCCGTCGGAACCCAACCAGGAGGAGCAGCCACGGACCGACCGACACAACAACTAACTTCCCGTCAATCAGTACAGGAGAACCCCAACCGGCAATGTTACAGACGTGATAATCCACAATGGAGTAAGTTTTAGCTGTCAGAAATACACACCATGTTGGACAGCGACAAGAGGTGAGGAAAGGACGCTGCCTGAAATTACGTTAGTGGCCAGGGCAGGTAACCGGAACACTAACGGTCGCTAGGCAGAACATTTCTCTGATACATTTGAATTTGAAACACGGCAATAGTTAACTCACTCAAAAGAACACTGCCTGAATTTACGCCAGTGCCTAGGGCAGGTAACCAGAACACTAATGCCCATAAGACAGAAATTTCCACTGGTGCACTCAAATCGTAGTCGACCAAAATAGTTAATTGCACCGCATGGCGGCTAATTCTCAGCTGTACAACCACTCAATGTTGCTCACCAGAAAGCCTCCCCAACAGCAAACCACCGAAGCGAACCACCACAACATGAATAGACGTGGCTTGGGTAGTCGAAACCATTACTCAACTTTGACGTTCTGAGTCGGCGAATCACGAAGCTCGTAGCGATCGGACAGCTGCACCACACACACTCCAACACTGCGCAGGGGCTAACAGCGGCCCAGTCGACTGCACTGCTTGGAGAACTTCCCTCGTGCGCAACAACCGAACGACTCCCTCCAGACCCCTTGCCGGAAACTATCAGCACCAAAACAAAAATGGTACACGGTGCTAATATTGATACATATCACTGCTGCCACACGTAGAAGGAAGAAGAACCACGACGTAACCTCGACAAGGGCGGGAAAACAAACACAGATAGATGGCGAAGTTCACGAAAACGCATAGTTGGGAGAGAGCACGGCTCACTCTGATCCTTCTTCCTTCTTCTGTGTCCGCCCGATTGTCATCGCGAGGCAACAGGGTCTGGAGAAGGACCTAAGCAGTTTCCTGCCAAGTATCCGTCGTACAGCCTCCGTCCCTGTCGATTTTTTACCTCGTAAACTGTTCTCACACAAATAATCGTAGCACTTCCAGTTCACCAAATATATGCTTGCACACTTGCACTATTAAACAATACTCTTTCTCGAAATAAATTGGCGCGAAAAAGAATTCTCAAACGATCACATGGGCAACCCTCAAGTGAGGCTCGCTTGCCACCCACCCTCCAAAACGACTGACCCCTGGCCAAGATGGCCGCTCGCTTATATAGGCTCAGGCGTCAACCCCTCCCCCCCCCCCCCCCCCCCCCCCGGTTATGCAAGCACTAATCCCACCACTTAAGGTTACAAATTTTTATACATACATCCCTTGACAGAAATAAGTACATCCTCGGAACCGTGCTAAATGTACATCTTATTTACTATGCTATATTAATTTCTAGGATTATTATATGGCCGGTAAATCAGGTTTTAGTTTTTGCAAAATTTCGACACTTAGTACATCTGTGTTGCAAAGCTTTAACATAGAACTGCATATAGCACCGTTTTTAGACGTAATCTATAGTGATCTAACCCTTGCGCTGCTCAAAACCTTCATATCTATAATAATTAATTATGGGCAATAAATGATAGTAATAATTTGCAAATAATGAAAACTATTGCAAGTTAAGTGTACAGTATAACTCAACTTGTTTAAAATACGTGTGATGCCACCTAAAATATTATATAGTGCCGTTCTATACGTCATGAATTTTCTATTGAATTTTATATATGATTTTCCCTCAAACTTTGTTATTGCTTTTTACGAGCTTAATGATTTATGAATCTTAACTTACGACTACGGCACTGGATCCACTATGATCAAACGTTTTTAATGAGTGCTCGCTCATCCCTGTTAGTGGCTATTTACTATTTTTATTAATCTTTCAGTATGGTGATATTAACCGATTTTGAGCTTACTAAAACTTTTGCGTCTCGTGACTTGAAATAAAGATGGATCTTTCAGAAGTGCATATTGCTGACCACAATCCACTGCCGAATAGCTCATCATCGTAAGTTGCATAGTTTTCGCGTAATGCGCGAAAAACCAAACAATGCCCCAAGCTGCAGGCTACGTGGCTGCCCGGCGGCGGAGACCATCGCACTGACCGCTGCGAATCTCGTGCGGGCGCGCCACGCGCTTCCGCGAATCGCGCGCCATGTAGCGCGCTCGCTCTCCACAAAGCACTACTTGCATAGTAGATATATCCATCTAGTGACGGGGTTTGCACCGTCACAATGGCTAGTTGGCTTTTCACATAGCGCTCCCAACTAGGAAGTCAGCTAGCCCTCAGCGATTTTTGGAATAGCTCTTTAACAACTCTGTATTACTGCAACCAGTGCTGTTTTTCTTGCCAAACCAAAGGTCTGTGGTAGTACTTCCTAGCCCTTCTGACAGACCGAAGTTCAGAAGACTATGGCGATGGCGAGTCAACAGTTCCTCGGCACACTCATCCACGTCTTCATCATGATCCAGCGATATTGGGGTGTCACGCTCCTTTTCCAGGCGTTCCCAGTAAGTCCGGTTATAATTTAAGTAACGCGTCGAGAGGCTGAGCTACCGAGGGGTCATTGCTTGCTGTTCTACGGAAGGAGAGTGAGTGCCGTCTACACGTTGTGGGTCCATCAGCTGCATCCAAAACGCATAGGCAACTGATTAAGCAACCGCCTGCACTCCATGTCCTACCGACTGTTAGTAAGGATGTTTAAAACGTTGTTTTACTAATTAAACTAAGGGACTGAGGAAGGGAAAGTAGATTATAAGAGTGCTTAACTTATGTACGTGGTTTTGCCACATTAACGTGACAAACAGCTTGCTTAGCAAAAGTTGGTTATTCAACTAACTTTTGCTGTGCGGACGTGCATGAAGAGGGTCAGTGAGGTTCTGGAAGGTACTGACAGGGATGAGGAGCCATGCCGACTACAGTGCAGTAGCCAGCTGCGCTAGGTTCCTCAGCTGAGGATCCATGACGCGAGCAGACCGATAGAGGTGGTCCCATAAGTTCTTTATTGAGTTTAAACACGGAAAGGCTTCCTGGGGTTCTTCGAACAACGCACGTTCGTTGCATGCTGTGTAAAACGTCGCATTGTCCTGCTGGTATTTGCCGTACCCATAAGGACAAAACTAAACCAAAGGAGGGTGCCATACGTGCGCCTTCCAGAATGTCGAGATCACCTGGAAATGCCACGAAAACTCTCCAGACCATAACCGACCGTCCACCGAACTGGGCCTTTATGACGATTGCTATAGAGTCATACACGGCAACTGACATCTGTCCGATGCAGCACACACCATGAGTCATCTCAAAGGCCACCTATCGCCACTTAGTGGACATCCACTTTCAGTACTGGCATGAAAATTCCAACATTTGTCGTCATTGAACAGCGGCAGGCATGGGTGCATGAACCAGGCGCCTGCTGCAGAGGCCAATACGCAGCTACGTCGCTGAACGTTCGTTGAGGAGACACTGTTGGTAGCCCCTTAGTTCACCTGGGTCATCAGTTGCATAATAATGGCACGTTTATTCTGCTGTGCACACCTCTGCAACCGTCATTCACCCCCATCATCTATGGCTCACACATGCCTCAACACCAGTTTTGGATAGCGCTGTTTCGCCAACCAAGAAATACACTACTTGTCATTAAAATTGCTACACCAAGAACAAATGCAGATGATAAACTGGTATTCATTGGACAGATACATTATATTGGAACTGACGTGTGATAACATTTTCAAGCAATTTGGGTGTATACATCCTGAGAAATCACTATCGGGAACAACCACCTCTGGCCGTAATAACGGCCTTGATACGCCTGGGCATTGAGTCAAACAGAGCTTGGATGGCGTGTGCAGGTACAGCTGCCCATGCAGCTTCAACACGATACCACAGTTCATCAAGAGTAGTGACTGGCGTATTGTGACGAGTCAGTCGCTCGGCCACCCTTGACCAGACGTTTTCAGTTAGTGAGATATCTGGAGATTGTGCTCGCCAGGGCAGCAGTCGAACATTTTCTGTATCCAGAAAGGCCCGTACAGGACCTGCAACATGCGGTCGTGCATTATCCTGCTGAAATGTAGCGTTTCACAGGGATCGAATGTAGGGTAGAGCCACGGGTCATAACATATCTGAAATGTAACGTCCACTGTTCAAAGTGCCGTCAATGCGAACAAGAGGTGATCCAGACCTGTAACCAATGGCACAGCGACGATGACGAATAGATGCTTCCAATGTGCATTCACCGCGATTTCGCCAAATACGGATGCTACCAGCGTGATGCTGTAAACATAACCTGGATTCGTCCGACCAAAAGACATTTTGCCATTCGTGCACCCAGGTTCGTTGTTGAGTACACCATCGCAGGTGCTCCTGTCTGTGATGCAGCGCCAAGGGTATCCGCAGCCATGGTCTCCGAGCTGATAGTCCATGCTGCTGCAAACGTCGTCGAACTATTCGTGCAGATGGTTGTGGTCTTGCAAACGTCACCAACTGTTGACTCAGGGATCTAGACGTGGCTGCACGTTCCGCTACAATCATGTGGATAAGATGCCTGTCATCTCGACTGCTAATGATACGAGGCCCTTGGGATCCAGCATGGCGTTCCGTATTACCCTCCCGAGCCCACCGATTCCATATTCTGCTAACAGTCATTGTACCTCGATCAACGCGAGCAGCAATATCCCGATACAATAAACCGCAATCGCGATAGGCTACAATCCGACCTTAATCAAAGTTGGATACGTGATGGTACGCATTTCTCTTCCTTACACGAGGCATCACAGCAACGTTTCACCGGACAATGCCGGTCAACTGCTTTTTGTGTATGAGAAATCGGTTGGAAACTTTCCTCATGTCAGCACGTTGTAGGTGTCGCCACCGGCGCCAACCTTGTGTGAATGCTCTGAAAAGCTAAGCATTTGCATATCACAGCATCTTCTTGCTGTCGGTTAATTTCGCTTCTGTATCACGTCATCTGCGTGGTGTAGCAATTTTAATGGCCAGTAGTGTACTTTAACCAAGACGGTACACGGACGATTTGCAAACTTACACGTTTCGTAAATGCTTCGACCCCTCACCCAAACGTCAATGATCACGCCGTTTTGCACGTCAAATAAATCAATCTGTTTCTGCATTACATCCTCGACTACACTGTGTGTCCCCGATACTTTTTACTATATCCCCCAGTGTTAGTGCTGCCACCTGCTATCTATGAATAGTTATTGCCCGTTGTCGTCGAACGCACGCAGTGGTCACATTATGGGTGTCATGACTGCATATGATGGAAAAGATAATTTGTAATAGATGCTGAAACTATGGGTGGTTTTTGTGATACGGACCTGGGTGATAAGACGTCTGTTAAATCAAAGAGGGAGGAAACTAGTCAAAAAGGAAAGTGTCTCTGTGAACGGGGAAACTGTGAATTTACTCAGTGCTATAAAAATTTTGTTTGGGCAACAATTATTTAATTTAGAATCCAAGTCTGACTTGCATCCGATTACACTCTTATAACGAAGTGATTATTAAGAAGTTTTGTACAGAAGAGTTAAAATCTGATCACCAAGCACTTGTTGTTAAATTTGGACGTAATATTAACGAACTGGAGGCTGACATGGAAACCTATTTTCAAACTCAGACTCTTGAACTAACGACGTAATTCAAACAGGATTTGGGTTCAATTCAACAAGCTGCTGAAGTTATCATGTAGGAAGTACAGGATACATATCCTGAGATTTTTTTTTAAATTTAAGGAGAATATCTCTACGGTTGCATTTAATTGAAGTCCTGGTACTACTGCACACGTAAATGTGTTGACGAAGGAGTGGAATGAGGCTATTGATACCACTGAAACTGAAGATTCTGAATTAGTGAACTCTTGTGAAATAATACATGTGAACAAATCTGAGAAACATTACCCATTGGTTTAAGTACGATGAAATCTGATGTGACACAGCACGTGGAGGTAGTGGAGAAGAACTCTGTAAAGCAAACTGATGAGCTTATACTCAGGACAAAAAAAACTAGCTGGTAAGTTAAGCCAGTCTGAATGTAATTACACATATTAGTCCAACGTTTAAGAACGAGTCAGTAAATGACAGTGAACTAGTAGTACCAAAGCTAATTACGTGAAAGCCGGCCGTTGTGGCCGAGCGGTTGTAGGCACTTCAGTCCGGAACCGTGCTGCTGCTACGGTCGCAGGTTCGAATCCTGCCTCGGGCATGGATGTTTGTGATGTCCTTAGGTTATCTAGGTTTAAATAGTTTCTACGTCTAGAGGGCTGGTGACCTCAGAGGTTAAGTCCCATAGTGCTCAGAGCCATTTGAATCAATTACGTGAAATCCTCTGGGTGGAATATGCCGAGCACTATTTTTTTAAGTGAGTCGAGGGAATACAAGTCAAATATTGGCAGGATGTTAAGAGTCTGGGATTTAGTGTTGGTTGTTTAAGAGGAGAAGATCAGAATTGGCTTGTCAATACCAGAGCGAATTTAAGATGTTGTCTCCGACTAGTACACAGGAGGGTTTTGTTTGTACTATCGAGTAGAAAATACGATGACAGGAAAGGTCACTACGAAAAATATTTAATATGTGAGAACTATGCGGGTGAGTGCTTCAGGTTTAAGAACAGTGCGCAACAGAGAGGGAAGACTACTAGTGGAGACTCTAACGTGACCGAGCGAGGTGGCGCAGTGGTTAGCACACTGGACTCGCATTCGGGAGGACGACGGTTCAATCCCGTCTCCGGCCATCCTGATTTAGGTTTTCCGTGATTTCCCTAAATCGTTTCAGGCAAATGCCGGGATGGTTCCTTTGAAAGGGCACGGCCGATTTCCCTCCCAATCCTTCCCTAACCCGAGTTTGCGCTCCGTCTCTAATGACCTCGTTGTCGACGGGACGTTAAACACTAACCACCACCACCACTCTAAAGTGAGTACGGTATTTAAGTGTTATTGTATTAAGGTGTGCGAGCAGTGATTTCTAATTAATTGGAACATTAAGTAAATAATGGACATGCTTTGCGTGAGGTGTGCGTCAATAACTGCCCACTGTAGTAACGCCTGTTGGTAGTGGAACTTTACGTTTTATCACTGTGCTGCGATATATAGATGTATTGTATTTGCGAATAAGATGTGAATTATTTAATGAATCGGTAAAAATTTTAGGCTTAAGACGCTTTTACTCTCTGTCCCGGTTGGGGCGATCTTACTTCATGTGGAAAATATCACGAACCATTGCGATTGTGATTTGTCTCAAGTTGACCAGGCACCGAACTGGAGGAAGGGCTTTTGCTTGTTTCCCAGGTTAAAGCTTTTAGCTACACAGTTAGCAATTTTGGTTACTTCCTTATAACCAGTAATCTTATTTCAACTATTCTTGTTATAATGAAGGTGAAGACTGATGTTATGCGAGTTCTTTCATTGCGCAGTACAAGAATTACTAATAAGTATCAGATGTACTGACTGCAGCAGAAGACGTTTTGAGTGTTAAATGTAACCGTTGGTTTACCAAACAAACCTTTTGCGCCTTAACAGGCGCAAAAGGCGTTGCTGCTTGCTGAAATTTGTGATAACCTGGATGGAACGGAACATTTGGTGAATATCTTGAAGCTTTCGTGAAGTTTATAACATCATCAGAAACGCGAATAAAAAATATTTTTCTTTGAACTAAATGCGGTTAGAGAAGATTATGATATAATTATAGGGACTTATTTAGCCTCATTTTTAATGCAATATTATTACATAAAAATATTTTAGTAGAACTTGAATATTATGGATTTAGATAGAGTAAAGAATATGATGGATGTTTATTATGCAGTAAGTTGTGCTTGGAAATTAGCTATTAAATTCAGGAGTAGGCCTGAAGTACACGCGGTTGAGTGTCAGCCAACGATATTCTAACAGGTCGTGGAATATAACTGATAAGAATTCCAGTGAAGATGAATATTTTTTCACTACTTCAGGAATACCACGAAGTTTGTTATTGTTTGGTTGTGATACGAATTAAGCCTTTATTTTATATTTGAATTCAAAGCCGAATTTAATTGACTAACTACTCTTAAATGCCTAGAGTGGACTCGTGACATCAACTGCTGTTGGCTGAAAGAACTCTAACATAGAAGCTATGTATAATAGTACTTATCAGAAAGCTGTTTAAGGGACCTGTACTGAAAACGGAAGACTTACTTCCACTAATAATAAAGATGTGATGTTCAGCAGGAGTTGTTTATGAGGCTACTTGAAAAAAACTTCACACAACTTGGTCATAAATCAATGTGACGGAGGAGTCAAACTATATTTACGTACAGTAGAACATATTCTAGGTTGGCAATAAACTCAAACAGATATTTGTGGTGGATTGGTATCGTACTTCCTGCGGTATTAACCAGGCACTATAAAGTACCCTATCTATTATCTATCTCCCCCCTCATGAACCATGGACCTTGCCGTTGGTGGGGAGGCTTGCGTGCCTCAGCGATACAGATGGCCGTACCGTAGGTGCAACCACAACGGAGGGGTATCTGTTGAGAGGCCAGACAAACGTGTGGTTCCTGAAGAGGGGCAGCAGCCTTTTCAGTAGTTGCAGGGGCAACAGTCTGGATGATTGACTGATCTGGCCTTGCAACATTAACCAAAACGGCCTTGCTGTGCTGGTACTGCGAACGGCTGAAAGCAAGGGGAAACTACAGCCGTAATTTTTCCCGAGGACATGCAGCTTTACTGTATGATTAAATGATGATGGCATCCTCTTGGGTAAAATATCCCGGAGGTAAAATAGTCCCCCATTCGGATCTCCGGGCGGGGACTACTCAGGAGGATGTCGTTATCAGGAGAAAGAAAACTGGCGTTCTACGGATCGGAGCGTGGAATGTCAGATCCCTTAATCCGGCAGGTAGGTTAGAAAATTTAAAAAGGGAAATGGATAGGTTAAAGTTAGATATAGTGGGAATTAGTGAAGTTGGGTGGCAGGAGGAACAAGACTTCTGGTCAGGTGAACACAGGGTTATAAACACAAAATCAAATAGGGGTAATGCAGGAGTAGGTTTAATAATGAATAGGAAAATAGGAATGCGGGTAAGCTACTACAAACAGCATAGTGAACGCATTATTGTGGCCAAGATAGATACGAAGCCCACACCTACTACAGTAGTACAAGTTTATATGCCAACTAGCTCTGCAGATGATGAAGAAATTGAAGAAATGTACGATGAAATAAAAGAAATTATTCATATAGTGAAGGGAGACGAAAATTTAATAGTAATGGGTGACTGGAATTCGAGTGTAGGAAAAGGGAGAGAAGGAAACATAGTAGGTGCATATGGATTGGGGCTAAGAAACGAAAGAGGAAGCCGCCTAGTAGAATTTTGCACAGAGCACAACTTAATCATAGCTAACACTTGGTTTAAGAATCATGAAAGAAGGTTGTATACGTGGAAGAACCCTGGAGATACTAAAAGGTATCAGATAGATTATATAATGGTTAGACAGAGATTTAGGAACCAGGTTTTAAGTTGTAAGACATTTCCAGGGGCAGATGTGGACTCTGACCACAATCTGTTGGTTATGACCTGTAGATTAAAACTGAAGAAACTGCAAAAATGTGGGAAATTAAGGAGATGGGACCTGGATAAACTGAAAGAACCAGAGGTTGTACAGAGTTTCAGGGAGAGCATAAGGGAACAATTGACAGGAATAGGGGAAAGAAATACAGTAGAAGAAGAATGGGTAGCTCTGAGGGATGTAGTAGTGAAGGCAGCAGAGGATAAAGTAGGTACAAAGACGAGGGCTGCTAGAAACCCTTGGGTAACAGAAGAAATATTGAATTTAATTGATGAAAGGAGAAAATATAAAAACGCAGTAAATGAAGCAGGCAAAAAGGAATATAAACGTCTCAAAAACGAGATCGACAGAAAGTGCATAACGGCTAAGCAGGAATGGCTAGAGGACAAATGTAAGGATGTAGAAGCTTATCTCACTAGGGGTAAGATAGATACTGCCTACAGGAAAATTAAAGAGACCTTTGGAGAGAAGAGAACCACATGTATGAATATCAAGAGCTCAGATGGCAGCCCAGTTCTAAGCAAAGAAGGGAAGGCAGAAAGGTGGAAGGAGTATATAGAAGGTTTATACAAGGGCGAGGTACTTGAGGACAATATTATGGAAATGGAAGAGGATGTAGATGAAGACGAAATGGGAGATACGATACTGCGTGAAGAGTTTGACAGAGCACTGAAAGACCTGAGTCGAAACAAGGCCCCCCGAGCAGACAACATTCCATTAGAACTACTGACGGCCTTGGGACAACCAGTCCCATCAAAACTCTACCAGCTGGTGAGCAAGATGTATGAGACAGGTGAAATACCCTCAGACTTCAAGAAGAATATAATAATTCCAATCCCAAAGAAAGCAGGTGCTGACAGATGTGAAAATTACCGAACTATCAGTTTAATAAGCCACGGCTGCAAAATACTAACTCGAATTCTTTACAGACGAATGGAAAAACTGGTAGATGCAGACCTCGGGGAGGATCAGTTTGGATTCCGTCGAAATGTTGGAACACGTGAGGCAATACTGACCTTACGACTTATCTTAGAAGAAAGATTAAGAAAAGGCAAACCTACGTTTCTAGCATTTGTAGACTTAGAGAAAGCTTTGACAATGTTGACTGGAATACTCTTTTTCAAATTCTAAAGGTAGCAGGGGTAAAATACAGGGAGCGAAAGGCTATTTATAATTTGTACAGAAACCAGATGGCAGTCATAAGAGTCGAGGGGCATGAAAGGGAAGCAGTGGTTGGGAAAGGAGTGAGACAGGGTTGTAGCCTCTCCCCGATGTTATTCAATCTGTGTATTGAGCAAGCAGTAAAGGAAACAAAAGAAAAATTTGGAGTAGGTATTAAAATTCATGGAGACGAAGTGAAAACTTTGAGTTTCGTCGATGACATTGTAATTCTGTCAGAGACGGCAAAGGACTTGGAAGAGCAGTTGAACGGAATGGACAGTGTCTTGAAAGGAGGATATAAGATGAACATTAACAAAAGCAAAACGAGGATAATGGAATGTAGTCAAATTAAATCGGGTGATGCTGAGGGTATTAGATTAGGAAATGAGACACTTAAAGTAGTAAAGGAGTTTTGCTATTTAGGAAGTAAAATAACTGATGATGGTCGAAGTAGAGAGGATATAAAATGTAGACTGGCAATGGCAAGGAAAGCGTTTCTGAAGAAGAGAAATTTGTTAACATCGAATATAGATTTATGTATCAGGAAGTCGTTTCTGAAAGTATTTGTTTGGAGTGTAGCCATGTATGGAAGTGAAACATGGACGATAACTAGTTTGGACAAGAAGAGAATAGAAGCTTTCGAAATGTGGTGCTACAGAAGAATACTGAAGATAAGGTGGATAGATCACGTAACTTATGAAGAGGTATTGAATAGGATTGGGGAGAAGAGAAGTTTGTGGCACAACTTGACTAGAAGAAGGGATCGGTTGGTAGGACATGTTTTGAGGCATCAAGGGATCACAAATTTAGCATTGGAGGGCAGCGTGGAGGGTAAAAATCGTAGAGGGAGACCGAGAGATGAGCACACTAAGCAGATTCAGAAGGATGTAGGTTGCAGTAGGTACTGGGAGATGAAGCAGCTTGCACAGGATAGAGTAGCATGGAGAGCTGCATCAAACCAGTCTCAGGACTGAAGACAACAACAACAAACAACAACAACAACATCTATTAGTGTATAAGGTGAAAGAATGTATGAAGTTGTTTTATAAGATGAGTAGTTGTAAAGTGTGGAAGATAAATGACAGGGCAAAGATGTAACCTTATTTGATTCTCGTTTCAGTCGTATTGTAGTACTAGATGAAAACGATATGCTGCTTTATTATGTTGAGGAAAGTATGATAGATAACAGTAACGATAAAAATGTTGCATTTATTTAGAACGGAAAGAAATGTATTACATAGTAATTATGACTATTCTGACAGATTTAACCTTTTTATGGAAAGATATTATTGAAATATGTCCCGGTCTCTAAACGGTGATCCCAACTACCTGTGGGATAGGACGATGTTTGTAATAGTATTACTAAAATTTGGCGTGAATTCATAAATGTAATAATATGTGCTGTTTTAGGTAAAGCACTGATTGTGCGTTTGTATTTTTGGTCGAAGGGAATACCTATGTGTTTATGGTAATTTCGTCGTGTGAGAGCTAATTTCATTGACCCGTAGACCCATATTTTATTCAAATTAGGTGTCGGGTCGTAAATAATGGTTGAATTATCCAAATATTACATGCGAATGGAGCCTCTACATTTTCTTATTTGCATTTATTTACACGTGGGGCGAAAGATTTTTGACTCAGAAATCTAGGCGACTTTGCTTTGTATATGTAGGGAGGAATGTGAAGGTCTGCATAGTGCAACCGTCACAGTTCATTTCTCATCAGAGAGTATAGCGTCAAATTTGGAACTTTTAATGACTACGGCGTTGAGAGGCAAGATAGTCTACAAGTGAAGGGAACCCCAATTGCAAGTATGTGCGGAAGGTTTGTAGCAGAGCGAGCCTGACAGTATCCTGAAGACCAAGCAGGGCTACAAACCCGTCCACCAAAGAGATTGGAGATACTATTATCGTATAATGAAGTCAAGCCACTAGTGCACTTCCAGTTACATGTTGGTGATTGTACTGCATTTTGGACAGACCAGTGCCCCATGGCAGTTTTGTTAGAAGCTACATTCGACTGTATTTAGTACTTAACTCTTAGATAGCCAGAAAATCATGAGGCACAATACTTTTATTGATTTAGGAACAATATATACCACCTAACATGCAGGAGCCTGTGACTTCGTGAGTAGTCTAGTATTTAATGAAGTGATATTCTGCCGTGATTGTTTATTGACATCTCAGTGATGAAAATTTATTTAGTTTGTAGTGGAGAAATAATTACAAGTTAATTATTCTTAATAATTGATTTAATGCTCGTGAGAAGAAGAGACTGTTAGATCGTTTGTATTGAAGTAAATTCAAACAGTGCGCAATTAGATAGAATTTTAAGTCAGTTACAATTGCAAAAACAGACATAATGTCTTATGGGACAACAGCAATCAGTGATTTTATAATGTTACTTAAAAACCGTCTTGATTGCAATTTTTTTTTATTCATATGACCGGTTTCGGTTCGTTCAGAACCATCTTTAGATCTGATATTTCAGTTACAGGAGTAACCCGTCCAAATCCAGCAGTTTTCACATGCTACTTCAAATCAGTAGCATGTGAAAACTGATGGATTTGGACGGGTTAATCCTGTAACTGAAATATCAGATCTGGAGATGGTTCTGAATGAACCGAAACCGGTCATATGAATAAAAAAAAATTGCAATCAAGACGGTTTTTAAGTAACATCTGTTACAATTGCTTAACTGAATCTTACGGCTTAAGCTGTGGATATTTATTAGGTCACTTTTGCTGGTGTCCGTATTTACTTCTGACTCTACGGTTGCTGTGTGGCCAGGTTCGGGAAGCTGTTGATTTTAGCCATCAATTCTAGAATACCTTTTACATGTACCTCCAGAAAGGCAGGCCACCGCAACCGTTACGACCCTAGAAGCGCTCTAGCTCTTACGACATTTCCTGACGTTCCTGCCTTATACGGACTCCAAAAACGAGTAATGTTCTAGACTTGGTCGCACTAACGTCACCGGTTCCCATTGCAGTTGCACCGCACTGTCCCAGAGCAGTTCAATGAAATCTAAGCTTTCCGTAGCCGCACTATAGATGACATTGTCGTTGATCATTTAGAAAACCAGTTTTTCACTAATAACCCCGCAGCAGCTAGTAACGTTCTCTACTATTGCCGGTATGTGGATGGCGTTATTTTGTTAGTTACAGGAGATCAAAGCGATTTTAATGGCACAGCTGAACAACTGAGTGCCACTCACCCAATAATGAAGCTTACAGTGGAGAGCTAAAATAAAGCAGCACTCAATTATCTCGACATTTCGTTTACAAGACAAGGGGGTGTGTACCATTTTACCATGTACAGAAAACCGACCCCTGCATACTTTAATATTGATTAAATCTTGGCACCCTGAGAGAATCAAGATGACATGTTTTTGACTTATTATTCATAGGTTATTAAAATTGCGACAAAGCGAGCAGGAGAGTAATAAGGAAATCGATACTATAGAGCCAATTGCAATAAGAAACAGTTATCCAGTCTCAACAGTTACTAAGTTACCACTAAAAATTAAAAGACGATAACATTATAATGTTAGTGGTAGACAATTTCGCATTACTAGTTTGCCTATACCGTTTAAGACTAATGACATATTCGCCTCAGACTGTGGCACCGTCAGCCTCAAGATACACGACAGCAGGTATACATAAACTAAAGTGTGTAAAATGCTTAAACGTTTACATATGCCAAACAGGCGGGACGTTTGAAATACTCCTCAGAGAGCACGAAATTCACAATAACAAACAGGGTTTGGTGAGTGCCTTGTAACACTTAAATAAACTGTTGGAACTTTTGATACAAATATGGGAGTGACGCACTCTGAATCCAAGGGACATCTGCTAATAATGCTGGAAGAAACTGATTTGCAATAGTCTAGCAACACATTAAATTAGCACAACGATGTTATTAATAATTTAGTGCATTTTTAGACACGTTGAAGGTCTCTTCCTTCTCGCCGTAGGGCACGTGTGATAAAGAGCCCCGCTCAATGAGAAGAGACAGCGACAGGCCATCCTCTCACACACCGTCCTAACAGCAGGTCGGCGCTCAGACTGGCTTCCGTACATCCTGCAAAAGTGTGCGCCGCACAACGGCACCAAGCAGAAGCAGATGCAATTAACCATAACTTGCACACTCTGTTCCCTGTGACTTTAAATGCTGCACATTGTTTCACTCTTATAATTTACTGCTTTATACCTTCAACATTTTTAAAATTTGTAATATTTAATGACTCTTCTTGCAGTTCTAGGTGCCCTACAAAACTGCTTCTGTAATTTTCAGATCTTTATGTCTTTTACTATTTATTCATTTATTGTTCTAGGCCTATACCTTGAATATTTTAACAAACATTTTTATACTGTTTTATTGTTTGTGATTCCAGAATAGGACCTTATTGGTTTATAATTTTAAATTGCACGCTTTTAATATCTTAAGGCAATAACTGAATTTTAGCTACTTCATTTCCAATTTTATAATTTACTAGTTTATCCCCTTTTACATTTTTACGGAACGTTTTAATACAAGTTTCTTTACAAAATTTGCTTTTTACAGTTTCAGCATAGTACCTTCCTTTGTTTAGCCCGTAGCATCCCTGCCAATAACACTCTCTGCTGTCTCCATACCCGCACTCTGTCCCCCCTCACTTCATTTTATAATTTTGCTATCTTATGCGGTTTAGATTTTACGTACTCGTTGTTCTACACTACTGGTGTTCAAACGAAATTTTTAACGTAATTATATCTCCTATAATTTTAGCAAGATCCCTCTTGTCAAACTCTTGACATTCTCATCACCCCCTCCTTGCTTCTCTTTCACTCCATCAATCACCTACATTCCATTTTCCTTTCATCATCGCCCAACTCATCTCAGCTGGCTCCTACATATATTTATTTGAAATATTGACCGCCGTGGAAAAACACACTACTCTGATATGTGTTTCTTAGTGTAGAAGATCGATTGCTCATGCAATTACTTAGGTAAATTGTTTATGTACAGTTCCTTTTTTTCTTCTAATTGTAAGACATTAGATGATACTGGTTCAATTTAACCTTGTTTTGGATCTGAACACGATCCTAATTGACGGATACACGGAATCTAATAATAAATGTGCAGTTGAGACTGAACAATACATGAGAATTATCTTAAAGGTCAGTACCTTTGCTATCAAGGCACGGATACGTCTACAAAGGTGATATTTTTTCAGTCTATTGACCAATTTTCTTACCTGAAGAATACCACTGTTAGGCATTGTCACCATCATCACATCATGTTCGTTGTTACACAAAATCCAGTCTTACAGAAACATTATAAGTTTCAGTATCGTATGTATAGTGAAACTGAAAGTATTTTTTGTATGAGTGGTTACTTTGAACGACTAATTCGATCTAAAGACAGGTGACAGTCCGTGAAATTGGTAACCTTGAGACAATGAACATCGCTCGACAGACTGGAATAAAAGTGTTGTTTCTAGATAAAGAAGGTCATAACTCACTCCCAAACGACAAGTATAATTTTGAAAAGTAGGCTAAATGTTTCTGTAATGTTCTGTGGAGGTGGAAAGCTGCAGAGGCAAACACTTTGTGGACGATATTCGATAGTAGAATGGTTTGCCTAAACAAGAAGAGCGGCATCAGACCTCCGAAAGCCACGACAGGAGGGAAAAAACTGTCAGAGAGATCACAATTCATAGTAATTGACGGAGTGTCATCGTGTAAGGCAGAGGTGATTTCTGGCGTTCCCCAAGATAGTGTTATAGGCCTCTGCTTTTCCTTATCTATATAAATGAATTAGGAGACAATCAGCGCAGTCGTCATAGGATGTCTGTAGATAATGCTGTCGTTGGCCGTCTAGTAAACTCATTAGAAGAACGTAACAAATTTCACAACGATTTAAAAAAGATATTTGTATGGTGCTAACATTGGCAATTGACCGTAAATAATGAAGAGTGTGAGGTAATTCACAAGAGTGCTAAAAGGAATGTGTTAAACTTCGGTTACAGGACAAATCATTCAAATCTAAAGGCGGTGAATCCAACTAAATACCAGAAATTACACTTACGGACAACTTAAATTGTAAATAACACATAGAAAATGTAGTGGGGAAGCGGCACAAACACTGCCATTTATTGGTAGACCATTCAGAAGATGCAACAGACCTAATAACGAGACTGCCTGTACTCCGCTTGTCCGTCCTATTTTGGAGTACTGCTGTGCGATGTGGGATCCTTGCTAGATAGTATTAATGGGGTACATCGAGAAAGTTCAAAGAAGGGCAGTCTGTGTTGTATTATCGAGAAATAGGGGCAGAGTGTCACGGACATGATACAGGAATTGGAGTAGACATGATAAAAAGTAAGGCGTTTCTTGTTGCGGCGGGATCTTCTTACGGAATTTCAATCACCAACTTTCTCCTTTGAGTGCGAAAATACTTTGTTGACACCGACCTGCATAGGAAGAAACGATCATCATAATAAAATAACAGAAATCAGAGCTCACAATGAAAGATATAGGTGTGCGTTTTCTCCGTGCACTGTTCGAGACTGCAATAATAGAGGCCACACATTTCACTGTAATCTGCAGAGTATCCATGTATATATAAATGTAGATATGGTGAGAAGAATGAGATTCAAAAGGAGACTGCCCAAGTTACTTGCAAAGAGAAAATAATATACTTTCCTAATAATCCCAGTAATAAATGTTCCTTCTTTACCATAAATTTACCTTCTGTAGTACGTTCACAGACTGTAATTGGCTATCATGGTAGGATATTTTCACATTACAGATTTCATGTGAATCGGTAATGTAGTAGACGAACTATAGTCTTTGGTTGTACTCTATTCGTATACATACCTTCGTGAGACAAAACCATTTTGTGATCAGTAGCTTCTTATTTTAACAGCAGCGCTTACCGAGACAGTGTCTAGGTAGATTTGGTACATTGTGAACGACGGACATCTAAGAATAATTACTTGAGAACTACTGACGTTACCTGAGTTTTTTATGTTGGCGGAACAGACTCTCTTGTGAAGAAATTTTGAGGTTCTCACATTTCGTCTCTCCTTCCATCCATGTACCGCCTTGTGAGCACAGCGTCTGAGTTGAGAAACGGTCGTTTGCTGGGATACTTTTCCAACGACCTTTTTTTACTTCCGCGCTAATGGCGGCCATTATTTCTCAAGTGAGCGCGTTTTTCTTTTTCTGTATATTTCCTGCGGCATTGCACCTGTGCACCCCTATTGCCATGAAAACTGCTTACATTACCGCCCACAGAGAAGGGTAAGGAAGGTTGAAATGAAAGATTACAAATTAGAGTGGGCTGGTTTATGGGTGGGTGGGAGAGGGAGAGACAGACAGAGAGAGAGAGAGAGAGAGAGAGAGACAGAGAGAGAGAGAGAGAGAGAATTGTATCAGTAATAAAAAAAACGTAATATTTTGTTGGAATCTACAGCTGCATTCACTAGCTTTTACTAGTGTTCAGTATGCAATTTTTTTGTTGATTTGTTTTATACATCAGCCTTCTAAGATGTAGAAAACAAAGAGCTTGCAGTAGAAGAGGTACACTATCAGAGATACAAGAACAATTTTGGACTATAACTTTCGATTCGATTGTTACCTGACCAGGGTCCCTTACCTCAGATTGACACATTTACTACTTTATATCATCCATGAAAGTTTGTAAAATCATCACGGAATCACCCTTCGTCGTGAGCAGGTCAAGGAAATTTGTGTTCTGATTTAGGTCGTTTACACCTGCGTCATATTTCCGGTGGTGTATATTGTTGCCCAGTGTGTATAAGTGAATAGAGTAAACATTTAAATTAAGGAATTTGGTCCTTGAACCATTTGTTTATATGACTGGAAAGGAGTAACGTAGACCGCCAAAACTGAGGCCCCCACAATTTGGACATGATCAAAATTTTCTCAGGTACAAACTTGGAAAAAAAGTGACTTTCTTTACGAATCACTAACAGCTGTCAATGGTTCAGAAATGTATACAGTGTTCAGTTAGAAAACTCTTCTCTTTTCGAATGCAGCTGTAATGCTTTGGTTCGCCACGTTTGTTATTACATAACATATATAAGAATATTTGGCCAACGCCCTTGGCGTAATGGAAACACCAGTTCCCGTCAGATCACCGAAGTTATGTGCTGTCGGGCTTGGCTTGCACTTGGGTGGGTAACCGTCTGTGTCCGTCGAGTGCTGTTGGCAAGCGGGATGCACTCGGCTCTTGTGAGGTCAGATGAGGACTAATTGACTGAGAAGTAGCGACATCGATCACGAAAACTGCCAACGACCGGGATGGCGGTGTGCTGACCACGTGTCCCTCCATATCTACGTCCGGCGACGCCTGATGACAGACCGGGCGATAGTTACAGTTTGGTCTCCACGGCCTGTTCGGACTGTTTGCTTGTTTACATATGAATATTCAATGAAAATAGTGAGGTACAAGAGAAACTTCAAAGAGATAATCAGATTAAGTGGTGACTACATCGGTTCTGTTGCCCTAGCTGTCAATTCATCCCGTACCCACTGACAAAAGACACCTTACCACAATATCAGTCTTAGTGACTATGGATGCATGGAGTCTTAAGCGAGTGTCTCAGCTGGAAGATGTTGTAGAGTAAATGTATACAGGAAGACGGTCCCGAATACGTAATAGAAAGGCCAAAATTCAATTGATTTTATGTATTTGACTATTAAACTTCACAGAATGCTGGGCACTCTTCATAGGATCGGATGGCTCCAATCTATAGTTACGGGTTTTCCTTCTTATCACCTGTCCACCAAGGAAAAAGGTATTCATAAGAGAAATTTGTCAAAGACGAACTAAATGTTCATACAGCCCTCAAGGATTCATAAATAGTACAAAAGTGGGAAATAACCTTAAGAGGAAGGTGGGAAATATTGTTGACGTTGAGAGAAACGAGATTCGAATTCAGAGAGAGGCAGTGCAGCAATACTTATCCAAGCATCACAGGCCGTATGTTGCGCAGTCATCTTGCTGATTACTTGCACTCGTTATTCACGCGATCTCTGTGCGACTCATTTCTTAACTATATGACTAAGCGCAACTGACTCGACAGTATTGGAGGCCAGTACATGCCAAATAAAGATAGTGGCAGCTTGCATCTCCAAAGTACTAGTCCGTATATACTTAGCACAGATGCAGCAACGAGCGTAGAGTGGGGCTGGAGAACATTTCTCCATTAATATCACTTCCGTCAAAAATATAGTTGATGTAGTCAACTTTCCTTGGGGGCTACGATGACCCCCTGAGCAGCCTTTAGGTGGTGGGTCAGGGCGATTCCCTGCCTCTTATGCTGGCCATTCTGAACTGAGATCTCTCAGACACATTGGCAATGAAAAGGTCTTCCTCTCTGGAAGCCTGGTGATGAGTCTAACTCTGACTCAACGGCTCCTTTCTTCGAAGATTCACGCAATCTTGGAACTTCCTGAAACAATAAGGGCCGGGCGCTTTGGCAGAGCGGTTCTAGGCAATTCAGTCAGGAACCGCGCTGCTCCTACGGTTGCAGGTTCGAATGCTATCTCGAGCTTGGATCTGTGTGATGCCCTTAGGTTAGTTAGGTTTAAGTAGTACTAAGTCTAGGGGACTGATGACGTCAGATGTTAAGTTCCACAGAGCAATTTAAACCATTTTTAAACAATAAGTTTGGCGGATAGTAAAATTATTTTAATCGAACTATGACACGTCACAGCGGCGTATATTCAGATTCAGAACATCTAGAAAAATTCATATTATAGTGGAAATTTGTGTATCAATTTTCCCAACTTATTAAATAGGCGTGGAGTCGATCGGTTATTGCGGCCATCAAATTGTGAATTTCTTTCCTGTATGAATCCGTGACTGAATCTTATATTAAATGAGTAATTCATTAATCTTTATTTGTAAGGGCTGGGCGAAAAAAACTAATGCTTCTTCACTTATATGTGAAACATCGAGGGAAAGTGTTAGGTTTGCACTATCAATAATATAAAATACCTGACATCGTTTCCCTCTGTTCTAACGGAGGATTCTTAGTAAAAATTATCATTATGTGTTTTTCAGAAGGCAAGTAGATTAACATTGCTTTTAAAATACAAGTCTTTAAATACTAGCAATATGTTATGTATTAAAGAACAATATACGTGTTTTATTTATTTAAGCCACTATGACATTTAATAAATCATAACTGGTCTTTGGTAGCCATACATACTAACAAGTAATGTAGTCGAAGCCTGTATACTCTTCATACCTCAAATAATTTTGACTAGGAATGGCTCATTTTTGTACCATGTGTAACAAATGTTACAAAATTCTTCTTAATGTATCTTTTAAATCATTGTTATACTGAGTACAGTCCCCCTAACGATGTTCAGTTTTCCCGAAGGATGACGCTTAAAGTAAATATTATCATTTAATGTTGTTTTATACCAGACTAGTAATCGGAAAAAAGCTTAAGACTTCATTAACAAACGCTAAAAGACATCGAAATGTGAAAGGAAAATGGCGTTATGGAACATACTTTGAGATTGCATACGGTTACTTTTCTGGAGACAGAAATATTTCTAGCTAGGAACCAAAATGCTTTCCTTAATACCGATATTTATCTCCAAATTTTAAATGTGGTGTACTAATGGCGGTAACGACTTTCGTTTTATGACAACCTATGACAGCGCCGACTCTACACTCACAAGCGTTACAACAATGGGCGCCATTCAAATATACGAGGGTTATTCGTAAGGTAAGGAATAACCAGTAGCGAAATGGAAAATACAGTGAAAATCTGATGAAGCTTTGCACATATGCGTTGGCCGCCGTGTCTAGTACGCCCGCCCATCGCATCATGTCGCTCGTTTCAGTTATGAGCTCACAGTGAGAATGTAAAGATGGCTAGAAATTAGCGTCTCCCGCCAAATATGAGGACCTGGCGAAAGATTTCGTCTGAAGCTATGCAGTCCACATAACATAACTGTCATGCGGTTCGTTCTATGCGACAATGCTCTGCTGCACTTGGCACGAGCAATGAAAATGCTCCAGCTTCGTTTTCAATAGAAAGTATTTGATCACACACAATACAGCCCGTAATTGGCTGCCCCTGAGGTTCATCTTTGACCAAATGAACCTCTGTCTATGGAGACAATGTTTTGACAAAGACAACGAGCTGCAGACCAGAGTAAAAATTGTCGAAACGTGCTGGCACCTGTCCTCTATAACGAAGGAACTGAAAACTTGGTATAACGCTACGAGCAATGTCCAAATCTGAGCGGCGACTGTGTAAAGAAGAAACTGGAAGGTGTAGCTAACCGTTGCAAATAAAACAGTTTTGATTTTGACTGTGGTTTCCATTTCGCGACCTATCGTTCCTTACTTTCCGAATAGCCCTCGTAACATGTGTAGAAAGTAGTATGGCATAATGAGCTATACTGAGTTTTTGTTCACGTACCTGAAAACGATATAAGATGAAAAATGTGAAGTAGTTCAAATACAGAAAAAGTGACAGCTGAAAGTGGTATCAAATCATTCAAACAATGCATCACAGCTGTGAACCCAAACTCAATGAACATCATCCACTTCACCCAGAAAGAAAATAAAAAATTTATCAAGTAAATGTTTCTTAGTGACCATGACAACATCAACCAGCAAGCGTCCTTTTCTTGTTAATTTGTGTTTTTATGAAAATGCGAACAGCAGTAAATCTTTTTTTAAATAGCATCCCTACATTCTTCTGCTCGACACCTTTTCAAAAATGTACCTCGATGGACCATTCAGGTAAACATGATGTTACTAAAAACGTAATACAAACATTTCGTGACTGCTGTGTAACTTCACGTTTGTAACCGCAGGCCAACCAAACGGACAAAGTTCACACGAGCTAACACAAGAAGCCTTAAGGACGTGAAGCAGATAGTAACTAGCAAGGTATTCTTCCGTAAGAAACATCAGGCGCGCTATGCCGCGGCTGCAAGCGTTGGCAGGCAGACCTCACACTAGAACAACTTATCGCATTTTCATAGTCACAGTAAATGTACGGAAGCCAGACTATTGCAAAGATGACATGGACCACCACACGTACGGGCCTTGCATCGGACAAATGCCTCGGTCTACCCTACGAAGAGTGATGGCCTGACAAAACATCCGTGGCTCTACCTGAGAGTGACGGCCTGATAAAACATCAGTGGCTGGAGCGCCAGTAGATGTCACCTATTTCAGCCACTGCCCGTAGCGAGCTACAAGAGGCACTCCCCAACAATCGGCGACCTGAAACGGGTCATCCAGCTGCTGTCACTAGACGCTTCTTCCATCGGTTGCGGAACTAAAGCGCCTTTTACACAGTCGACTTTCTCGTCTCAGTTGAGCGCTCGAGACAAGTGCGTCTACACTAGCTCTCCTGGCGCTTTTTTCTCGTACTGAGTTTCGTCTGCTTCGAGTGATCATTTCGATTTATACGTCAGCACCGAAACTGCCAGTGTCGTTAGAGATGTCTGCTGTGAAGTTTGGCATCTGAATGATGAATGTGAGTTTGTGAGGGGCTATCCTTTTCACGGAAAAATCTAAATATAGTTACAAAATTTAGGCATGGCAAAAACAGAATTGATAGTGGAAGTTCTTGTCAGAGATCGTATGGTAAGTTGGTCACACTCCTGAGAATAGGAAGATTAGGAACAGTGCTGTCCAACATTTCAGAACATATACGGCTACTTGGTCGAGGCGCTACAGTCTGGAACCGTGGGACCGCTAGCTGTTCTAAGTTCTAGGGGACTGATGACCTCAGAAGTTATGTCCCATCGTGCTCAGAACAATTTCAACCATTTTTTAACTTGGTCAAGAAAATACGCCCTTGTAAACACATCAGACAATTTGTGTAAGGCAGTAACGAGCAAAATTTTGCTTTATCCTCTCTATCTTTTTTACTTGTAAAGACATAAAAACAACGATAATTATTTTTCTTGTCCAATAATTTTCAATTTTTCACTATTGGAAAAATTTCATTAAGGCACGTTTAGCTATTACGTTCTTATTTATGCATACTGTGAAAATTCTCTGTAAAACATAAACTTGTACTTCTTGCTTTCAGGTATTTCTTTTCTCTTGAGGAAGAATACTAGTAGGAACAAATACGAGGACACTGTGTAACTATTCAATGCTTCACAAAAAAACAAATAAGATAATAAAGATTAGAAAGACACGAAAGCATGAAATCCATTTCTATACTAGGAGTGAGCTTGCCCAGAACAGGTTATAATTTTCAATGTAGCAGACGCCAATATGGTCACTTCTCTCTGCGCATGCGCAGTGTGTACTATACTTGGAAATTTAGAACTGCACACTGAGCACAATCTATAGATCACTGAAGTTATAGACACACTCTCGTCGCGGTTGGTTACTGACTTGCACGCACTTCGAGCAGTCGATTTTGAACAGAAAGTCGCTTGTGTAAAAGGAGTTTAAGAGCTGCGCCTAAGCGTGAAGCCACTGGGAGGTGGGCTGGTGCCCTGTAGCCAGAGGGCCATCAGCCTGCGACATCTAACAACTTCATGGTACCTGCCCAGTGTCTATTGTTCACACCTGCCGTGAGCGGGAACACTTTACTACTGCACGGTTGCCTCCTAAGGCCACTGTCACTGAAACTCAGACTGGGGACTTGGATTCCTCGTTGAAGGCTTGATTGCTTCGTGCACGAAGCTGGGCATATGCATCAGCGAACATGACAGACTTCCGTGAAGACTGTTGTAGCAGCAACCTGGTGGCGTGCCTGGGACCTGATGCTACGCTTCTTCACTTGCTTGAATGCAGGCAACGTGATTCTGCTCTGCTGCCGCGTGCTTGGTTCGACGACTATGAGAGCGGGCCTTGTCTCTGAAGGCTGTGTGCTTTCAGCATTCTCTCCACACTCCGGGCTGGAATCCATCCCTGGCTGCTTACCGTAGCATAACAAAAGAACTGCTATATCCTACCCATTGAATAAACGGCCTACATTGTACTGCTTCTGTGATTTATCAGCGCACATCCATCTGGCCCCATGAATTCGTTGCCCCGTTAATGAGCTCACCACACCATCACAAGCTGCAGTGGGGTGCCGGCCAGTGTGGCCGAGCGGTTCTAGGCGCTTCAGTCTGAAACCGCGAAACCACTACACCCACAGGTTCGAATCCTGCCTCAGGCATGGATGTGTGTGATGTCCTTAGCTTAGTTAGGTTTAAGTAGTTCTAAGTTCTAGGGGATGGCTCAGAGCCATTTGAGCCATTTTTTGCAGTCGGGTAGCCAGTTACACTCGTGGTTCTGATCCCCGCTACACGAGACTGACTAGGAATGTTCCGTATCAACAAACTGCTCCCTTTCCCAGGACGACCTAGCACTTCCACTTGCTGAGGATGACCTAGAAAAATGGAAACACAAGTAAAATGCGTACCAGCCCATCAGTCAACCTTCTCCAGTTAAAGGAGTATAGTGCACACAAATGAGAAGGTAAAATCCTCATCATCATTGGAGTATGTAGGCTTTCAGAAAAGTAAGTGCAGTAATGTTTTCTTATTTACAATACTGATACATGCATTACAGTACTATAGCTCTTTTAAGAGATATGTTTTATACAATAAAGACAGTCCTTGTTAAATATGGTATCACAAATATGTTTCTTTTGTTGCGGTTAACGGAAGGGGAATACTACACAGGCAAAGGAGATCTACAGAGAGCGGTATCTTGACAATTACCGGCCTTCCCGACGGATGTTTTATGATCTTTCTGTGACGCTTCTCGAAAATGGAAGTTTTGACGAAAGGCAGCGCAAAATTTGACATAAAGCTAGTACAGATAAAGCTGTCAAACGTTTTCACTTCTATCCACTCATGTGCACACCACAGCCAGAACAGAAGATTGGCATTCCCAAAAACCAACATACATCACGTTCTAACGCATCGCCAGTTCCATCCTTATCATGTACACTTACTCGAAGAACTGCATGGGAATGTTCTGTCAGTAGGTACAACTTCATATCCTCGCTATCTACAAGTTCATCCCTGATGTTCTTGTTACTTATTAACTTACTCAAACGAAAACTAGAGAAATAGAAATGACATAGATTACTGCTGTGGCAAAAAATTATTATCTCTTAGGTAGTTGGAACATCAGCTTTAATGGAGAGTTAATCTGTGATGTGGTATGCTTGGTACTACAATTGTCAGCTTAGTGGTGACCTAAGCAGAAGGGCCATTGCCAACTATCTCACATGAATTCTCCCCTCATCTTCTGGATGAAAAGTCCGCGTGAGAAGCATCAGGTTATGCCTTCCGTGTACGTCGAGTTCTGAATTGAAGGTCTGCCAGGTGGCGGTACAGCAGCTACAGAGGAGAAACAAAAACGAATTGTGCTGACTTTTCACTCACTCGAGCGGGTAATACCGTAAGCAGCGATGAAATCTTTCATCGAACCCGTGGATCATTGTGTTAATGTCCATGGTCACAAGTTTGAGCATCTTTGAATTTATCCTTTCTTCACTCATAATGGATTACAGTACTGTAAAATGGTGTTAAAGATAATCGTTTCTCTTTATTATCACGTTAATTGTTGTGCCTACGCGACTACGTTACATTTTTTTAATAAGTCTGGAGGAGAGGAAGTGGATTACCGAATAGAAAAATGTAGAGCCCTATTTAAAGAAAGAGATACTGCTGCTCATATCCACCTCAGTCGTACACACATCAAAAAAAAATTTGCATCACCTCGGCTACGAGAGTTTCGGAACCTATACAAAAACTGGAATACAGATCGACGTAAACATCATTCCTGTCATTTTTATTGTTCATAAAAACCACACATTGCATGTTGTATCACGATACAGAGAGACCTTCAGAGGTGGTGGTCCAGATTGCTGTACACACCAGTACCTCTCATACCCAGTAACATGTCCTCTTGCAGTGATGCATGCCTGTATTCGAATGGTTCAAATGGCTCTGAGCACTATGGGACTTAGCTTCTAAGGTCATCTATCCCCTAGAACTTAGAACTACTTAAACCTAACTAACCTAAGGACATCACACACATCCATGCCCGAGATAGGATTCGAACCGGCGGCCGTTGTGGTCGCGCGGTTCCAGACCGTGGCGCCTAGAACCGCTCGGCCACTCCTGATGGCATGCCTATATTCGTCATGCCATGTTATCCACAAGTTCATCAAGGCGCTGTTGGTCCAGATTGTCTCACTCCTCAACGGCGATACATCGTAGACCCCGCAGAGTGGTTGGTTGGTCTGGTTGACCATAAACAGCCGTTTTCAGTCTATCCCAGGCATGTTCGATAGTGTTCATGTCTGGAGAATATGCTGGCCACTCTAGCCGAGCGTTGTCGTTATCCTTAAGAAAGTCATTCAAAATATGTGCACGATGGGGACGCAAACTGTCATACGTGAAGACGAATGTCGCGCCAGTATGCTACGGAGATGATTGCACCGATTTGCTCCCGTGTTCGGGGAGCAGCGTCTTTTATCCATAATCAAAACGCCCGTGTTCGTATCGCGCCGCTGCTTAAATTTCGATTAATAACCAGTATTGGTGGCCAAAGACTTCCGGCATAAGAAGTCACCTTATTCTGCCAATGACCTGGTCAAAGAGGGCGGAGGAGCGGAAAGAGTATGAGGGCACTCCCTTGTCCTAACGGTGGGAAACTGCCCCTAACGGCGGAAGAATCAGCAATGATCAGCAGCATGAGGATGCAAAAGGCAATGGAAACCACTGAATTAAAGACACGTAACGTGTATCCACAGGACATGTGGCCTGTAATCGAAGAAGTGTCATGATGATCTCTCCATTGTCAAAAGATTCCGGAATAGTTCCCTATTCGGATTTCCGGGAGGGGACTGCCAAGGGAGGGGTGGGGGTTACCATGAGAAAAAGATTGAACAATCAACGAAATGATAACGTCTATGAGTCAGGGCGTGAAATGTCAGAAGCTTGAACGCGGTAGTGAAATTAGAAAATCTGAAAAGGGAAAAGCCAAGCCTCAATCTAGATGTAGTAGGGGTCAGTGAAGTGAAGTGGAAAGAAGACATGGATTTCTGGTCAGATGTGTATAGGGTAATATCAACAGATGCAAAAAATGGTAGGTATCACGGGAGTAGTATTCGTTATGAATAGCAACGTAGGGCAGAGGGTGTGTTACTGTGAACTGTTCAGTGACAGGGTAGTTCTTATCAGAATCGACGGCAAATCAACACCGATAATGATACTTTAGGTACACATGCCGACGTCGCAAGCTGAAGATGAAGATTGCAAGGCGTACCCAAGAGCAGATATACACTCAGATCAGAGTATAGTTATGATGCAGAGTAGATTGAAGCTTAAGACATTAGTCACGAAAAATCAATACGCAAAGAAGTGGGATACGGAAATACCAAGGAAAGACGAGATGCGGTTGAAGTTCTCTAAGACTGTAGATACAGCATTAAGGAATAGTTCAGTAGGCAGTACAGTTGAAGAGGAATGGACATATCTAAAAAGGGCCAAACAGAAGTTAGGAAGGAAAACATAGCTACAAAGAAGGTAACTGCGAAGAAACCATGAGCAACAGAAGATATACTTCATTCATCGTCGAAATGAGGAAGTAAAAAATGTTCCAGGAAACTCAGGAATACAGAAATACATGTCGCTGAGGACTGAAATAAATAGGAAATGCAGCGAAGCTAAGACGAAATGGCTGCAGGGAAAATTTGAAGACATCGAAAAAGAAATGATTGTCGGAAGGACAGACTCAGCATACAGGAAAGTCAAAACAACCTTCTGGAAGATTAAAAGCAAGGGTGACAACATTAAGATTGCAACTTAAATTCCACTGTTAAATGCAGAGCAGAGATCGGAAAGGTTGAAAGAATACATTGAAAGTCTCTGTGAGGGAGAAAATTTGTCGGATGTCACAGGAGAAGAAACAGGAGTCGATTTAGAAAGGATGGGGTACCCAGTATTAGAATCAGAATTCTTTGGAGGACATATGATTAAGTAAAGCAGAAGGGATCAATAACATTCCATCAGAATTTCTAAAATAATTGGGGGAAGTGGCAATAAAGCGGCCATTCACGTTGATGTGTAGAATGTTTGAGTCTGGCGACATACCATCTGACTTTCGGAAAAGCATCATCCACACAATTCCGAAGAGGGCAAGAGCTGACAAGTGCGTGAATCATCGCACAATCAGCTTCACAGCTCATGAATCCAAGTTGCTTACAAGAATAATATACAGAAGAATGGAAAAGAAAGTTGAGGATGCGCTAGAAGACGGTCAGTTTGGCTTCAGAAAAGGTAAAGTCACCAGAGAGGCAATTCTGTTGTTGCGGTTAATAATTGAAGCAAGACTAAGGAAAAATCAATATACGATCGTAGGACTTTTTGACCTGGAAACAGCGTTCGTCAATGTAAAATGCTGCAAGATGTTCGAAATTCTGAGAAAAATTGGGGTGGGAGGGGGTAATGCTATAAGGAGAGATAGCTCATATACAATATGTACAATAGCCAAGAGGGAATAATAAGACAGAACGACGAAGAGCAAACTGCTCGTATTAAAGAGGGAGTAACAAGAGGATGTAGCCTTTTTGCTCCTACTATTCAATCTGTACATCAAGGAAGCAGTGATGGAAATAAAAGGAAGGTCCAGGAGTGAAATAAAAATTCATGGTGAAAGGATATCAATGATACGATTCACAGATGATATCGCTAACTTAAGTGAAATTGAAGAAATTACATGATCTGCTGAACGGAATGAACAGTTTAATGAGTACAGAGTATGGACTGAGAGCAAATCGAAGAAAGACGAAGGTAATGAGAAGTAGTAGAAATGAGAACAGCGAGAAACGTAACACCAGAATTCATGGTCATGAAGCAGATAATGTTAAGGAATTCAACTACCTAGGCAGTAAAATACCCAATGACGCACAGAGCAAGGTGGACGTCAGAAGCAACAAGCAATGGCTAAAAGGGAATTCCTGGCCAAGAGAAGTGTACTAACATCAAATATCGGATTTAATTTGTAAAAGAAATTTCTGAGAATGTACGTCTGGAGTACAGCATTGTGTGGTAGTGAACGTGAACTGTGAGAAAAGCGGATCAGCAGAGAATCGAAGCATTTGAGATAAGGTGCTATAGACGAACGTTGAAAATTAGTTGGGATGATAAGGTAAGGAATGAGGAGGTTCTGCGCAGAATTGGAAAGGAACTTGACGAAAACACTGATAAGAAGAAAGAACAAGAAGATAGGACATCTGTTAAGACACGAGGGAATGATTTCCATTGTACTAGAGCGATCTGTAGAGGGCAAAACTCTAGAGGAAGACAGAGATTGTGTCAGGTGTCAGGCAAATCCAAAACTTTCCATGAAAACCCTGATATGATAAGCAAATGCAGTAGTATGTCACATAGCTCCGAATAAATCGTGACATTAAATTAACCAAAGTAATATGAGTAACGAGGGAGCAAATGAAATACCACAGACTAACACAAGAATGCCTAAATGCATGTCATACCTTCCCACCGTGTGACAGACGCACTTCCGAGGGGCGAATCGAGAACAGAAGCCGAGAGTAGAACCGTGTTAAGCTACAAGGCCCTATGATAAGGGACGGACACCCAAGTCGCCAGGTAACCGCCAGGACCACCCCCAGCCCATGTTATAAGATATAGCCATCCAGAAGAACAGTGTAGATCTTACAATAACACTAAAAGGGCCACACCAGCCGCAAGTTTTCGCATCTCCATTACGTTGCAAACTTTAAAAACATTGCTCCACCACGAGAAGTATAACGTTTCTCACTGGACAGACATAATTTTTGTAGGCGGAGTTTAAGGTTAACATTGAGACCCTGATTAGTCAGATGAAAACACAGCCAGATAGTTTTTTTTTAAACCAACTTCGGTAAATTGTAGTAAGGGGAAGTTAGGAGAGAGTTGCTTCTTAGACGGCGAGCTGGATGGAGCTGCGCCGGCCGCTGCCCCCTGACGAACACCGACAAGGTAATGAACACACGCGATGCCGCACTTTTGAGTGCATTAAGCTTCACTTATAACTGCAGAAGTCTCATCTGATACATCCCCTTGTTACGTAATACTAGTGTCAAAAATGTTTCAAATGGCTCTGAGCACTATGGGACTCAACTGCTGTGGTCATCAGTCCCATAGAACTTAGAACTACTTAAACCTAACTAACCTAAGGACATCACAAACATCCATGCCCGAGGCAGGATTCGGACCTGCGACCGTAGCGGTCGCACGGTTCCGGACTGCTCGCCTAGAACCGCGAGACCAATACTAGTGTCGATCGTCAGTTAAAACTCGTGGTATTCACATTTGCTACGTAAGTTAAAATCTGAAACGTGATGATTTTTCTGTTACATAATTATTGAGAAGCCACATAAGCCACTGTAATTTACGACAAGTTAGATAAGTTAATTAAAGATAATTGAGGGTCACTGTAGACCATTTTGATAGTTTTTTCTTTTGTGAAACTTAATTTAAACCTAGATTATAGATGTGATATGGCATAGGTCATCCTTCGATCCATTGTAGAACTTGGAAACCCATTCAGGGAATATTCGTTCACATTTTTGTTGAACGCAATTGGTTTTTATCATCCTGTATTAAAACATTTCCTTTTACCAATAGTGCAATTTATAAACAATGTTTTGTGAGTAGAATAAAATTTCCGATGGTAAACTTGACAGCTTTTCCGACGTTATTTTACCATCTAACTAAAAATAGGAAATCCTTGAATCCCTTCCACTAAATTTAGTTAGTATTAAGATTCTTTTACAGGGAGTGCAGCGGAGCTGATGCTGAAATCATTAAGTATTGGTTATAACGTCGCTAGTCTCACTGAACTCTTCTGAAATCTACATGTCACGTGTGGTCTGGCGTCTTCTTACCAGCAATAGGTCCCAGGTTCAAACTAGTCAATTCCCTAAAAAGAAACACGCTCAGAGTGTCGTTGTGCGAAAGTGGTAGGGAGACATGGCATAGAACGACAGATACCACGTAGAATGTTAGAGAATGGCCACCCTGACAGGTCGACCACATGCCTAACTAGGTCAGAAAAATATCTTGCTGAAAAATTTTTGTAACATTTTTTTTTTCCTAATGTTATACATAGTCTAAAACAGTAGCTGCAGCGATAGATAGTAAAAGTATTCAATAGAAAGTGGAACATTCTAGCAGAGACAATAGCATAATTAAGTTATGAATTTTAATATTGTTAGAATTAAGTTTTCTCTCCAATGCAAGCGCACAGGTGGCGGATACATAGTTGACAAGTTGGTTCTGACCCAACAAGTAAGTGAATGGATTGTCAAGTCGTGTGTGCAAAAAGTTTATGAAACACGTGAGAGGGGTATCGGAAAGATTAGCAATGGCAGATCGAGACCTTGACCGAATTGAGGTAAAGACCCAACATGAAGATGGATGGAGAATAGAGGACAGTGCAACATACGATGCAGAGTCGCGAGAAGTGGGACAGATAACGCACCATAACGAGGATAATGTTCGCCATGGCACGGAAAACGTAGGTCAGCATACGACAGAGGAGCAAGAATGTAGAGAGACAGGCGATGAGGATTCTAAATTAGGTCTTGAATACGTAGAACCCATAGTACAAGTAATCAGAGGTCCCTCACCACAGAGTACAAGGAATTCGAGCGAAAACACAGAGCATAGGACGTCGGAAGTAAACGCAGTAGGACCCACCAATCTGGCAGAATTATTACAATTATTGACGGAAACCATGACACGACAAAATAAAGAAATTGTGAACAAAATTAAAATTCAGAATGCAGAAACGACGAAACAAATTGCAGAAACCACGAGACAAATTCGTGAGATTAAAGAACGAAACAATAAAATTCAGTTACACCTAAGTCATATTGAAGACGAGGCAAAATAATCTCGAAAAGTGATAGGAAACTTATAAAAGGTCACAATCAATTGAGAACAGACATTGACAAAGTACAAGCAGACGTACAAACATAGCGTAATGACACTCAGGACGAGATCAAAACATTACGTAACAACACCCAGGGAGAAGTCAAGAAACTAGAGAAACAGATAAACGTAATTACTAGACAAGCAGCAGGTACAGCGCATGAAATTGTTGAAAACAGTGTGCTACACAAACGTATCACAAAAGCAGTGCTGAAAAGATATGATAACCGCACAGTCAACATAGAAGCGCGAACGAAGCAACAATTTCAGAAATTATGAACAGGGTTGTTGCAAACCATTGAAGAGCGTAGTGAACAAGATCTAACAAGCACTGAGTCTGCAAGCACATCCGTATCTGTAACAAGCAATTAACGAAGATATCATGCATTTTCCATTCCAATCACAGGCGGAAAGTAACATACGTGAAATCAGACAGCCTGCACCGCGGGTACGCGAAAGTTACAGTGGACAATATTCAATGGACCTACCACAACCGGAAAGAACGACGGGAGAAATGATGAGAAACGAAAGTGGCGAAGAATCTCGAATTTCATATGGAACTGTGACGAAGTACAACAACGATCATTTCCTCACAGTCAGAAAATTTCAACACTTTCGAGAAGGAAACTCATTACATCCACGAACTTTTATTGATCAATTCCGAGTAGGATTACCAGAACACTGGACACTAGCACACAAATTAGACTTTATATCTGCAAACATGTCAGGAACAGTTGCAGAAACCATGCAAAATGTAGCAGCGACATGCCGATCGTAAGAAGATTTCAGAGAGAAGTTTCTCTCACGATATTGCTCCAGCGAAGTACAAAACTGAGTGAAGTACGAATTATTACAGAACCCATATTTTGAAAATTCAGGAGTAAAGAGTCCCGTGAAGATTTTTTGAATTAATGCAAAGAAAAAGCAATGCTTAGATGTACCATACAGTGACGGAGAGTTGACTAAATTATGCACGATGAAGCTACCATTGAAATACCAGCAATCATTAGTAGGTCGCGGAGGCAATGACGTCGAAGAATTTAAAGGTATTATAAGGTAGCTAGAGTTCATATTTTCGGAAGATGACGCAAGAAAAAGACGAAGCGCACGAGAAAACGAAAACAAGAAGCAGTGGAATCCAGGAGACACAGTACGAAGAAACAATAATTACGAACCATGTGATAACTTCACACCAAGAAACGACAATAGATTTCAACAAAGAACCGGTTATGGATTTAGAAGAGAATATGGCAATAACTATAATTCACCCAGGAACGGCAACAACTATCACAGAGGGAATAACGACCACTGGAACGGGTACTGGAGAGCAAATAGAGCGACAAATTATCAACAAGGAAACCACTATCAACAAGCTGAACAAGAAAAGCGAATACAGATGGAAGATGTGGAGGTAAGATCACCAAAGCCCGATAAGCGTTCGAATTGACAGCTAAGCGCCCATGCCAAAGAGATTGACGCACCGACCCAGGACAATTGCAGCACCTTGAACAGAGAAGTAAAAATCTTATCACGAGAAGAGAGGAAGGAAGAAGCAAATCCGCAGGGACCAGATGAAAACGAAGACAAGAAAATAACAATATCGTGTTGGGACGAAATTAAGTGGGAGAATACTAACGAGGAAGATGAATTACCAGAGGCATGCACAACGAATGTAGGAGGAAAGGACGAAGTAATGAGTATTGCAGAGCTATTTAAGATGGAAACCAGGGAAAGCGAATTCAATGAGCATAATGCGCAGTCGACAATAGTGGAAAATAAGTTACGAGTGGGCACACAACCCAACGTATATAATAAGAAAGTTATGAAGCGATAACTAGAGCATTTAGATGCGATTATGTGGAAGTAGCGACGAAGAAGAAGATAGGCGAGGATGAGGAAAAAGTGGAGGATGTTGAAGAAAGCGTAAATGAAGGAAGAAATAGAGAAGAAAAAATAAAAGAGGGAGAAGTAGCAGTCGAAGCTTATCCTACAGAAAGTTCGAATTCACAAGGGAAATTCCTGAAAAGACTCATGTATGATTCAGTGGAGGATTCGTTATTGCAAGAAGAAGAAGAACAGAACGAACCCTTTCAAATTCAACCAACTGTGAAGGCCAGGGTAAAGCATATCCCAGTCAATATTATAATTGATAGCGGAAGTGAACAGACAGCGATCTCAGAAAATTTATTCATGCAGTGTAATGCCAATGAGGAATTGCCAGTTCTGAAAACACGTAAGAGTAAAATAAGAGGTCCTATTAGAAACAATGCTGCGGAAGTTACGAGACAAACAAGGTTAACTCTTTCGTGTCAAGGTCAAAAGATCGAAGCCAACTTCGTGATTATACCTAAACTAACTGTAGATTTGATTATAGGTGCAGATTTTTGAAATGAGAGACGAGCGATAATAGATATGGGGAAAGGTAGAGTAACATTCGGGAATGTCACGCTTATCTTTGAGCAAAAGCTAAAATTAGAAGAAATACCAGTTATAAACAAGCAATTAAGAATGATGCGAGATATAGAGGATGAAGAATTAGAATGGTATGCACAAAAGGGGGAATCGCCTCAACTGATGTTAGAAGTCCATAAAGAAATCGACGAAAAATTGCAAGAAGTTCAAGGTGTTTCAGAACACAGTAAAAGAGAATTATAGGGTATTTTACGAGATAAAGCACAGGTATTTTTACCTAAGACTGGCAGTATTAAACACTTTCAGCTCAAGTTTGAAGTAAAACAGTACAAACCATTTAGAGTACCACCCTATGCAATCCCATTAAACTACAGGAATAAAGTATTCCAGGAGATGTCTAAAACGTTAGATGATGATATTATTGAACCAGCTACCTCCACATATAACAGCCCGCTCCATATTGCACAGAAACGAGATGGTAGCATCAGGTTAGTGCTTGATTCCCGACAGATCAACACAATCATAATCACTGAGACAAATCGCCCACAAAAATTAGAGGAATTGATACTAACCTTTCATGGTGCTAAGATATTTTCATCAATTGATTTATGGAGAAGTTTCTGGCAAATAGAATTGGCCCCAGAATGTAGAAAACTTACAGCATTTATCGTATTCGGTATATGTTACCAGTTTAAACGATTGCCATTTGGTTTAAACATATCATCGGCAGCATTTATTAGGGGATTTAATACTATACTCAGTCCTGAATTTTTACAAAAAATTACTTGTTATGTTGATGATGTGATTATAGCATAACCCTCTTGCGAACATCACAACGACACATTAAATCAGTTTTTACAGATCATCAAAGAGCATAGGGTCACAGTAAATATAACAAAATACAAATTTGGAAGGCGAGAGGTCAAATTTTTAGGACACATGATTTTAGAGAAAGGGGTAATGCCTGACCCAGAAAAACTAACGGCAATCAAAGAATTCTGTACTCCATATAATCAGAAAACTCTCATAGGATTTCTAGGTCTCACCGGATTCTATAAAAAAATTATTTAGATCGACTCCCTCGCAACACCACGCCTATGTGCATTGACTGGAAAAAACACGCCATGGGTGTGGGATCAACAAGCCAATGAAGAATTTTTAAAAGTGAAAAACGCACTAACAACAGCACCGATTTTAGCACATCCTGATCTAACACAGAACTTTTGTATGGCCACTGATAGCGCGAAAACAGGTTTAGGAGTTGTTTTATTCCAAGAATACTAACAGGCAGGGCTAAGATCATATAGAACAATTGCATTTGCCAGTCGTGTACTCACAAAATGCGAGAAAAACTGAGTCACGGAGCTGTAAGCATTGGCCATTGTATGGGGCTTCCAACGTTTTCTATACGTCCTATTCGGAAGGAAAACAAAAGTATACACTGACCACAAAGCATTAGAATTTCTGCTATCCGCCAAACTAACTCATGGGAGGTTAGCCACATGGATGTTAATACTACAGGAATTTGGCTTCACTATTACACACATACCAGGACCAGCGAATGTATTAGCAGATGCTTTATCACGATGTCCACAGGGTGCATCCAATAACATAGGTTTGGAAGCAGCAGAAGACCAGTTTACAATGTACTATATGAAACAAGTACATTTCGAAAACTACATTACGACAGCATTGAAAACATAGGCAAAGAACAGGACAAGGATCCCGCAATACTAGGAATCAAACAGAAGTGGAGAAGTAAGGATTTTCCAGACATTCGGCAGCACTATTTCGTAAAAAAACAATGTTTTATTTTTAGACGAAATGTTGCAACGAATGAATGGTTAATTTATATCCCAGATGAACTAATTAATAAGTACATACGGCATACATATTTACGTAATGGCCACTTTGGACCAAAGAAATGTGTGGTGTCACCGCCAGACACCACACTTGCTAGGTGGTAGCCTTTAAATCGGCCGCGGTCCATAGTATCGTCGGACCCAGGTGTCGCCACTATCAGTGATTGCAGACCGAGCACCGCCACACGGCAGGTCTAGAGAGACTTTCTAGCACTCGCCAGGTGTACAATCGACTTTGCTAGCGATAGTTCACTGCGTACTTACGTTCTTATTTGCCGAGACTATAGTTTAGCATAGCCTTCAGCTACATCATTTGCTACGACCTAGCAAGGCGCCATTATCAGTTACTATTGACATTGTAAATCATGTACCGTCAAGACTGACGTTCGTCATTAATGGATTAAAGTTACGTATTCCACCAGCTACATCTGTTTTTCTAAACTCTAATTTCATTGTCCTGTTCCAGACCTCACGCCAGCCTGCGTGAGCTAAATCGTGTGCCTTTCGGCCTCCTCTAGTAACACGATGTTGGCTCTCCTGCCAACCACAACAAAATGCTTTTTAAAAATAAAACAAACAAGCCATTTTCCTAATATGGAAAGACGAACTAGAACACTATTAGTCAAATGCAAAAAAATTATGAGGCCTAAACACGTCACTTTCCAAACCAAACCACCTATGTTTCCACTAATCTCTAAAAATTAAAACAAATAGCTGCAACAGATTTGATAGGGCCCCTCCCACGCAAAAAAAGGATATATTTTCATATTTGTCATTTTGGAACTTACTTCTAAATATGTTACCTTAACAATATTAAAACGGGCAACAGGAATTTATACAAGATTTTCTCAGACAAATAGGTCAAGTGGAACGAATAATTTCGGATAATGGCCCATAATAAAAATCAGTTCAATGGCAGAACAAGATAAAACAACACAAAATAAAATCAGTCTACATATCTAAGTACAAACCTAGTCTAAATCCAGCAGAACGAACTATGAAGGACATAGGCACTTTATGCCGATTATATGCAGCAAAAGACACAACACTTGGGTTATACACCTTAAAGATTTTCATGAAGTAATAAATGAAATGCCACATAGCACTACACTGCTACCTCAAAAAATAACAAGAGAAAATGTTAGATTTCCTATTGCACCACATAGACAACACAAACAAGTCAACACTCTCCAACATCCGAAAGGCAGGCATTAAAAGAAAAGAAAGAGGAGATAGAACAGCAATTAAAATAACATTCTCAGTAGGCCAGAAAGTATTTGTAAAAACACATCATCTATCCAGCAGTCAGAAACACAAAAGAAATAAGTTTTCCATTGCATAAAAAGGACCTGTCATAATCAGCCGAATTGTTCATGATAATGTTGGGAACTAATGAACCCAAAAACAGGCACAACCTTAGGACTTCACCATGTGAGCCATATCAAAAAGTTTGAAGATTAATATTATTACTGGTACATAATCAGCACAATATTTCAAGATTATGTTGCAGATAAGATCGTCAGGAGGAAGAAGAATGAAGAGAGAGGAAGGTAGGAAAAAGATAGTAGTTTCAATAAATACAAAACAAAAATAACACCAATAGTACCATAGATTAAGGTGAAGGGATAAAATGTAGATAGTCTAACAGCATGAAATACAAAAATGCTATTCACCATGACACTACACAAAAATAAAATAAAAACAATTTGAGGATTCTTGTAGAAGTTAAGACTAAAAATATCTTAGAATTGTAACATGGAAAGGGCACTGAAATTTGTAAAGCTTTTTTAAGAAGGCATAGTGCAACGTAAGTACTAGACATACGTTAGATGATTATAAGTAAAACTTTCTGTAAGAACCATTGTAAAATCTCCAGAAAAGACCAGATGCAATGATCCACAAGTTGCAACACAAGAAGTATCGAGAAAGAAAACGACGTAATTAGCAAGACACGATTCCTACAAGGCAGAAGCGTCGAGAGAAGGGAAAGGACAGCGAGACCAACAGAGGGCCCTTGTATCTGATGTGGGCAGTAAATCTACCCGCTAAGCGGAACCCTGCTGTGACAGAACACAGAAGGTCAAGAGGGTCTTGGGACACCCCAACTCATCAGAGCGAGCAAAAAATGGTTCAATGAGAAGACCGCTTGGGCAAGCCACCACTGGCAAAAAAATATGTGTTAAAGTAACAATACTGCTATTAAACAGCACACTGATGCACGAAACTGAAGAAAACTTCCACAAAGTAAAAATGACACGTCCAAACAATTTATCAAACTGTTACTAAGAGGAGAACTTGAAAGCGACTAGTTATCAATAAATATTTCCATATCCTGCCCAGAGAAGAACCAAGAATCAAGTAAGAAGCAGAGAAAAAGCAGGAAGAACAGAAGTTGAAGATTCGCAAGATTGAGACAAAAAAAGAAGATGGGTGAAGAATATACGACATACCTTCACAAATCCCTATCCTATTGTAAACTAGTCGTCTGCGAAGTATTACTACAAAAAACGACCGATTTCAGCGACACATAACGATGACTTTCACGCATACAAAGCCAGTAAACCACGATATTCTGCCCTCACAGCTCCATTCCATTGTGGGACCTCCACAGCATCAACACACACTTGCAAAGCCAACAAGGAATAACGAATGAAGCTGTACATCAAATACTTGCCCACATCCATCTTGCTCAAGTCCATCACCTTCGTGCAAAAACATTCACCAACCTCATGCTTAAACATTCATAGGACTGTGTGAACATGTGAAATCAAATTATGTGATGCAGGAATTGTGCAAAAGAAACGTGTGAAAAACTAAATAAGTTAAGCACACCAGACAGCTAATAAACTACAAAATAACAGTCATTGAGTATGGACTTAAGTAAAAAATAGACTATCGATAAAAATATGCCATTAGTTCTGAAATGGACAGTATATAAAGAACAAAAGTAAGGCAAAATAAACACTAAAACTATATGCAACTTAATTTCTCCTCATAAAAATAAAAGAATAACTATATTTTACTTATTTTCTCCTTATAAAAACAAAGACTAAAAAATTATCTTGTTGGATGTTTTCCCTATTTTCTAACATTTGTACCATTTGTTAAGATAATATCTCAATACTTGTGTATATATATTTCTTTGTCAATGCAATTCTTGGAAATAATTCTTATTTGTTAGTGTAATGTTGAAATGAGTGTCTAGAAACAACATTTTACTTGTACATGATGTTTAGAAAATGTGTTAGAAATAGATTTTACTTAATTACTAAGTTTGTAAAAAAAAATATTTCTTAGAAAATCGATGTGAAAGACTCCTCATTTTCGATAACAAACTTATTAAAAAACAAATTTCACACTTAAATAAAGAAACAAAAATAATTAAAAAAATAATTATAATAGAATAAAAATATTCTTCTCTTGTCAATATAAACATATTATTGAGAATAATTTGGAAGAACATAAAAATATAAATTAGTAATATAAACTAGCATAGAACCAGAATAACGTGGCTGAACAGTAGGCAACAAAATTTAGATAAAGGAATAAGTTTTGACTGACTTCGACAATGATTCAATCATTGCCTAAATTCACTGCAAAAATGAAGTTCGAAGGATGGTGATATGTAAGGTGTCAGGCACATCCAACACCGTCCAGACATGATAGGCAAATCCAGTAGTATGTTACATAGCTCCGAATGAATCGTGACATTAAATTAACCAAAGTAATACGAGTAACGAGGGAGCAAATGGAATACCACAGACAAACACAAGAATGCCTAAATGCATGTCACACCTTCCCACCGTGTGACAGACGCAGTTCCTAGGGGAGAAACGGGAATAGAAGCCGAGAGCAGAACCGTGTTAAGCTAGAAGGCCTTACAATAAGGGACCGACACCCACGTCGCCAGGTAACCGCCAGGACCACCCCCAGCCCATTTTAAAAGATAGAGCCCTCCAGAAGAACAGTGTAGATCTTACAATAACGCTAAAAGGGCCACACCAGCCTCAAGTTTTTGCGTGAGACTTTTTCGCCTCTCTGTTACGTTGCAAACGTTAAAAACATTGCCCCACCACGAAAAGTAACTGCCAGGACCGCCCCCCCCCCCCCCAGCCCATGTTAAAAGATGGAGCCCTCCAGAAAAACAGTATAGGTCTTACAATAACACGAAAAGGGCCACACCTGCCGCAAGTTTTAGCGTGATACTTTTTCGCTTCTCTGTTACGTTGCAAACTTTAAAAACATTGTTCCACCACAAAAAGTATAACGTTTCTCATTGGACAGACAGAATTTTTGTAGGCGGAGCTTAAGGTTAACATTGAGACCCATATTGGTCAGATGAAAACACAGCCAGATAGTTTTTTTTTTAAACCAACTTCAGTAAATTGTAGTAAGGAGAAGTTAGGGGAGAGTTGCTTCCGAGACGGTGAGCTGGATGGAGCTGCGCCGGCCGCCACCCCCTGACGAACATCAACAAGGTAATGAACGCAAGCGACGCCACACTTTTGAGTGCATAAAGCTTCACTCAGAACTACATAAGTCTCCTCTGTTACATCCCCTTTTTACGTAATACTAGTGTGGATCGTCAATTAAAGCTCATGGTATTCACATTTGCTACGTAAGTTAAAATCTGAAATACCATGATTTTTCTGTTATATAATTATTGAGAAGCCACATAAGCCACTGTAATTTACGACAAGTTAGATATGGAATTAAAGATAACTCAGGATCACTGCAGACCTTTTTGATAGTTTTCTCTTTTGTGAAACTTAATTTAAACCTAGATTATAGATGTGATATGGCATAGTTCATCCTTCGATCCATTGTAGACCATGGAAACCCATTCAGGGAATATTCGTTCACATTTTTGTTGAACGCAATTGGTTTTTATCACCCTGTATTAAAACGTTTCCTCTTAAATTTCCAATGGTAGCCTTAACTGCTTTTTTGACGTTATTTTACCAGCTAACTAAAAATAGGGAAGCCTTGAACCCCTACCACTAAATTTAGTTAGTATTAAGATTCTTTTACAGGGAGTGCTGTGGAGCTCATGCTGAAATCATTAAGAATTGGGTTATATCATCGCTAGTCTCACTGAACTCATCTGAACTCTACATGTCATGTGTGGTCTGGTCTCTCCTTACCAGGAACAGGTCCCAAGTGGTAGGGAGACACGGACATAGAACGACAGACACCACGCAGAATGTTATAATTGGAATACATCTAGCAAACAATTGAGGACATAGATTACAAGTGCTGCTAGTATGAGATGAAGAGGTTGACACAGGAGAGGAATTCCCAGTGGGCCGCATGAAACCAGTCAGACGATTGATGAGCAAGAAAAAATAGTTGCACTGTCGGTGGGTGGATGGCATTCACTTATCGTACAGCCGTTACGATGCCTTCTATGACCACCAGCGGCGTTCGTCGGCCCCACATAATGCCACCCCAAAACAGCAGGGAACCTCCACCTTGCTCCACTCGCTGGAAAGTGAGTCTAAGGCGTTCATCCTGAATGGGTTGCCTCCAAACACGCCTCCGACGATTGTCTGGTTGAAGGCATATGCGACACTCGTCAGTGAAGAGAACGTGATGCCAATCCCAAGCGGTCCATTCGGCATGCTGTTGAGCCCATCTGCACCACGCTGCATGGTGTCATGGTTGCAAAGATGGATCTCGCCATGGACGTCGGTAGTGAAGTTGCGCATCATGCAGCCTACTGCGCACAGTTTGAGGCGTAACACGACGTCTCGTGGCCGCACGAAAAGCATCATTCAACTTGGTGGCGTTGCTGTCAGGGTTCCTTTGAGCCATAACCCGTAGTTGTTGGTCATCTACTGCAATAGTAGCCCTTGGGCGGCCTGAGCAAGTAATGTCGTCGACAGTTCGTGTCTCTCTGTATCTCCTCCATGTCCGATAAACATCGCATTGCTTCACACCGAGACGCCTGGACACTTTCCTTGTTGATAGCCAGTCCTGGCACAATGTATCAGTGTGGATGCGATCGAATCGCGATCTGACCATCTAGGCATGGTTGAACTACAGACAACACGAGCTGTGTACCTTCTTTCTGGTGGAATGACTAGAAGTGATCGGCTGTCGGACCCCCTCTTTCTAATAGGCGCTGCTCATGCATGGTTGTTTACATCTTTGGAAGGGTTAGATAATATCTCTGAACAGCAAAGGGACTGCGCCTGTGATACAACATCCAAAATCAACGTCGATCTTGAGGAGTTCTGGGAACTGGGGTGATGTAAAACTTTTTTTGATGTGCGTATATACAGTGTGGCGCACGAAATGTGTTACCATTTTTTAAAATAGTAACTTTATTGTCAATACAACTGGCAGGGACATATACTACAATGAAGAGTCGTCCATGGAGATTTGTTCTAACTCAGCACATGCTCAATATGTCCACCATTTCGTTTCCTAACTTCCTTCAAACAAACACTGAAGTTAGTGATTATCCTACGGCACATGTCTTCCTTAATTTCACTGCAAGCTTGAAGAATAAGTCTTCTGAGCTCCATTAAATCACGTGGACGTTTCCGGAAAATTTTTTCCTTTAGGTACTCCCAAAGAAAAAAGTCACTTGGATTGAGGTCTGGACTATTGGGAGGCCAATTTTGTCAGTCATTGAAGCGACCAGGAAACCTGAGTGAAATGATCCGCATGTTGAAGTGCTAGTGTGAAAACTCCAACGCAGTGTTTGCAGCATGTGGCCTTCCTCCATCTTGCATGAACCATTGCGTGTTGAAGGGCTAGGCAGTTGCAAGAAGCTGTGGAATGAAGCTATTGCGAAGCATGCTCAAATAACGCTCTCTGTTCAGTTTCTTCAAAGAAAAAGGGTCCAATAAGTCCGTGACTGGAAATTGCTGCCCACGCTGTAATTCTCGGAGCATAATGTTATCGTTCATGAAGCACTTGTGGGTTTACAGTGGCCCAAAAGCGTACATTTTGTTTGTTAACCACACTGTCTAAATGAAAAAGCGCCTCGTCTGAAAACCAAAAGTTGTTGAGCGTTTCTTCCCTATCCTCCTCCCACTGAGCAAATAGTAGTCTCTGCTGCTTGTGTTCTTCAGTGATCTTCTGTGCACAGGTAATCTTGTATGGGTACATATGGAGGTCACTTTTAAGAATGCGTTGAACGGAGCGTCTGGATATTCCCAGTTGCACTGCTGCCTTTCTACACGATTTCCAGGGACTTCCCTGTACAGCAGCTCGTACCGCTTCAATATTCTCTGACGAACAAACCGGGTTAGGCCAAGGTCGCTTCACTTCCTATACTGTTCCTTCCGGTTTAAATGTATCGTAAAACCTGTGGATGGTCTTCTTGCAATGGACCCATGGTGTGTTAAAGTGTTGTCGAAAACGCCTCTGAGTCACAACAAAGCTTTTCGCTTCATGAAATGTAACACAACTGCCGATCGTTGCTGTGTCGTCAGTCTTCCATTGTCAGCCATTGCTGCTTACTAGTCTCCTAGCGGCAGTATCGAGAACTACACGTCATTTCGTGACTCAATTGCTTTTCCAAGCTCTGCTGGTACTGCTGTAGAGATCCCAGCGGGATATCTAATGTGCGTCGTAAATTGTGAAAGAATCAACTGGTAACACATTTCGTGCGCCACCCTGTACCTTTTAATCTCGGCACTTTGTCTTTATTTTCCATTGTTGTTATCCTCTCTGGGTTCCTGAACGTACCATGTTTTTGCCCGTCTTTCCCTGCAGCATATAACTGTTTTTCTATTTCATTGATGTTTTGCCGTGTCTTGGACCATCTGATGTTATCGAATCTTTTCTATTTCGATAAATCATTCGAAAGTGTCTTAAAAATCATCACTCACAATGTCAAGCCTGTCTCTCTTGAACCTTTACATTTTGTAAAGCAAAAAGCATCGTCATGTAACAGGTCTGCTACTGTTAACTATACATAAAACTGGCCTGCAAGTGAGCACCTTCATTTCTCTGAGACTGTTCTCGGACTGCGCTGGCCGGTGTGGCCGATCGTGTCTAGGCCCTTCAGTCTGGAACCACGCGCCCGCTACGGTCGCAGGTTCGAATAATGCCTCGGACATGGACGTATGTGATGTCCTTAGCTGACTTAGGTTTCTACATCTACATGACTACTCTGCAATTCACATTTAAGTGCTTGGCAGAGGGTTCATCGAACCACAATCATACTATCTCTCTACTATTCCACTCCCGAACAGCGAGCGGGAAAAACGAACACCTAAACCTTTCTGTTCGAGCTCTGATTTCTCTTATTTTATTTTGATGATCATTCCTACCTATGTAGGTTGGGCTCAACAAAATATTTTCGCATTCGGAAGAGAAAGTTGGTGACTGAAATTTCGTAAAAAGGTCTCGCCGCGACGAAAAACGTCTATGCTGTAATGACTTCCATCCCAACTCGTGTATCATATCTGCCACACTCTCTCCCCTATAACGCGATAATACAAAACGAGCTGCCCTTCTTTGCACCCTCTCGATGTCCTCCGTCAATCCCACCTGGTAAGGATCCCACACCGCGCAGCAATATTCTAACAGAGGACGAACGAGTGTAGTGTAAGCTGTCTCTTTAGTGGACTTGTTGCATCTTCTAAGTGTCCTGCCAATGAAACGCAACCTTTGGCTTGCCTTCCCGACAATATTATCTATGTGGTCCTTCCAACTGAAGTTGTTTGTAATTTTAACACCCAGGTACTTAGTTGAATTGACAGCCTTGAGAATTGTACTATTTATCGAGTAATCGAATTCCAACGGATTTCTTTTGGAACTCATGTGGATCATCTCACACTTTTCGTTATTTAGCGTCAACTGCCACCTGACACACCATACAGCAATCTTTTCTAAATCGCTTTGCAGCTGATACTGGTCTTCGGATGACCTTACTAGACGGTAAATTACAGCATCATCTGCGAACAACCTAAGAGAACTGCTCAGATTGTCACCCAGGTCATTTATATAGATCAGGAACAGTAGAGGTCCCAGGACGCTTCCCTGGGGAACACCTGATATCACTTCAGTTTTACTCGATGATTTGCCGTCTATTACTACGAACTGCGACCTTCCTGACAGGAAATCACGAATCCAGTCGCACAACTGAGACGATACCCCATAGCTCCGCAGCTTGATTAGAAGTCGCTTGTGAGGAACGGTGTCAAAAGCTTTCCGGAAATCTAGAAATACGGAATCAACTTGAGATCCCCTGTCGATAGCGGCCATTACTTCGTGCGAATAAAGAGCTAGCTGCGTTGCACAAGAGCGATGTTTTCTGAAGCCATGCTGATTACGTGTCAATAGATCGTTCCCTTCGAGGTGATTCATAATGTTTGAATACAGTATATGCTCCAAAACCCTACTGCAAACCGACGTCAATGATATAGGTCTGTAGTTAAATGGATTACTCCTACTACCCTTCTTGAACACTGGTGCGACCTGCGCAATTTTCCAATCTGTAGGTACAGATCTATCGGTGAGCGAGCGGTTGTATATGAGTGCTAAGTAGGGAGCTATAGTATCAGCGTAATCTGAAAGGAACCTAATCGGTATACAATCTGGACCTGAAGACTTGCCCGTATCAAGCGATTTGAGTTGCTTCGCAACCCCTAAGGTATCTACTTCTAAGAAACTCATGCTAGCAGATGTTCGTGTTTCAAATTCTGGAATATTCCATTCGTCTTCCCTGGTGAAGGAATTTCGGAAAACTGCGTTCAATAACTCCGCTTTAGCGGCACAGTCGTCGATAACAGTACCATCGGCACTGCGCAGCGAAGGTATTGACTGCGTCTTGCCGCTTGTGTACTTTACATACGACCAGAATTTCTTCGGATTTTCTACCAAATTTCGAGACAATGTTTCGTTGTGGAACCTATTAAAGGCATCTCGCATCGAAGTACGTGCCAAATTTCGCGCGTCTGTAAATTTTAGCCCATCTTCAGGATTTCGCGTTCTTCTGAACTTCGCATGCTTTTTCCGTTGCCTCTGCAACAGCGTTCGGACCTTTTTTGTGTACCACGGGGGATCCGTTCCATCTCTTACCAATTTATGAGGTATGAATATCTCAATTGCTGTTGCTACTATATCTTTGAATTTGAGCCACATCTCGTCTACATTCGCATAGTCAGTTCGGAAGGAATGGAAATTGTCTTTTAGGAAGGCTTCTAGTGGTACTTTATCCGCTTTTTTAAATAAAATTATTTTGCGTTTGTTTCTGATGGATTTGGAAGAAATGGTATTGAGCCTAGCTACAATGACCTTGTGATCACTAATCCCTGTATCAGTCATGATGCTCTCTATCAGCTCTGGATTGTTTGTGGCCAAGAGGTCAAGTGTGTTTTCGCAACCATTTACAATTCGCGTGGGTTCGTGGACTAACTGCTCTAAATAATTTTCGGAGAATGCATTTAGGACAATCTCGGAAGACGTTTTGTGCCTACCACCGGTTTTGAACAAGTATTTTTGCCAACATACCGAGGGTAGGTTGAAGTCCCCACCAACTATAACCGTATGAGTGGGGTATTTATTTGTTACGAGACTCAAACTTTCTCTGAACTGTTCCGCAACTGTATCATCGGAGTCTGGGGGTCGGTAGAAGGAGCCAATTATTAACTTAATTCGGCTGTTAAGTATAACCTCCACCCACACCAATTCGCACAGAGTATCTACTTCGACTTCACTACAATATAAACCACTACTGACAGACACCAACACTCCACCACCAATTCTGCCTAATCTATCTTTCCTGAACACCGACTGAGACTTCGTAAAAATTTCTGCAGAACTTATTTCAGGCTTTAGCCAGCTTTCTGTACCTATAACGATATCCGCTTCTGTGCTTTCTATTAGCGCTTGAAGCTCAGGGACTTTTCCAGCGCAACTACAACAGTTTACAACTATAATTCCGACTGTTCCTTGATCCAAGCACGTCCTGTAATTGCCAAGCACCCTTTGACATTGCAGCCCATCCCGCACTTTCCCGAGGCCTTCTAACCTAAAAAACCGCCCAGTCCACGCCACACAGCCTCCGCTACCCGTGTAGCCGCCAGCTGAGTGTAGTGAACTCCTGACCTATTCAGCGGAACCCGAAACCCCACCACCCTATGGCGCAAGTCAAGGAATCTGCAGCCAATACGGTCGCAAAACCGTCTGAGCCTCTGATTCAGACCCTCCACCCGGCTCTGCACCAAAGGTCCGCAGTCGGTTCTGTCAACGATGCTGCAGATGGTGAGCTCTGCCTTCATCTCGTAAGCAAGACCGGCAGCCTTCACCAAATCAGATAGCCGCTGGAATCCAGAGAGAATTTCCTCAGATCCAAAGCGACACACGTCATTAGTGCCGACATGTGCCACCACCTGCAGCTGGCTGCACCCTGTGCTCTTCATGGCATCCGGAAGGACCCTTTCCACATCAGGAATGACTCCTCCCGGAATGCACACGGAGTGCACACTGGATTTCTTCCCCTCCTTAGCCGCCATATCCCTAAGGGGCCCCATTACGCGCCTAACATTGGAGCTCCCAACTACCAGTAAGCCCAACCTCTGCGATTGCCCGGACCTTGAAGGCTGAGAATGATCCTCTGAAACAGGGCAGGCAGCTGCATCTGGCTCAGCCAGAGACAGTGCCTGAAACCGGTTTGTCAGACGCACCGGGGAGGCTTTCTGGTCAGCTTCCGGGGACGCCTTTCGCTGCCTGCCACGCCTTGGAACGACCTCCCAATCAACCACAGGCGAGGGCTCAGGTCCACTGCGGGCAGCAACCGGGGCAAGTAGTTATAAGTTCTAGGGGCCTGATGAAGTCACATGTTAAGTCCGATAGTGCTCAGAGCCATTTGAACAATTTTTCAACTGTTCTCGGACTGAACTAATCTCTGCAGAAATGTGACATCCTTAAAAAATGTTACTTTATAAACACAAAGATAATTCAGATTCTACTGCTCACTTTGGCAGCTAACCTTCAGCATGAATTGAACATAAGACAACGCAATTGTAGTTAAATAGACTGAGAAACTGGACAAAATACGCTTAGTTTTAAAGCTCACTCACTCGTGGAGATTTGTTAAAGGATTAATTGGTCTGCTATTGGGGGTGTTAAACACAAAGAAGAATTTAAAATTAAGATGGTTGGTTGGTTGTTTCGGGAAGGAGACTAGGCAGCGTGGTCATCAGTCTCATCAGAGTAGGGAAGGATGGGGAAGGAAGTCGGCCGTGCCCTTTCAGAGGAACCATCCCGGCATTTGCCTGGAGTGATTTAGGGAAATCACGGAAAACCTAAATCAGGATGACCGGACGCCGGATTGAACCGTCGTCCTTCCGAATGCGAGTCCAGTGTCTAACCACTGCGCCACCTCGCTCGGTTTAAAATTAAGGGTTATCGATATTACATATGTTGTATACGTGCCCTGTTAACAAGTATATCTTTCTTAGTAGCAAAGAAATTTCCCTTGATTTCATCGACGTGAATGTGTAACTATGGAAAGTCTGGGTTGTGAGTAAGGAATTGTTCGTAGAACTTTGACTTCTAAATAGAGTGTACCTTTACTAGTCAGGAAACAAGTTTATTGCTGGACAGAAAGAATAGAAATGAAACAATCGTAAATAGAAAATGATGAATATAACTTTACTTCGACCGCCCTGCGGAGGCGAAAAATTCTAGGATGCCAAGAAAACTGTGCGGGGCCACTACATGTTTTTTTTAATAAACTGGTTCCATAGTTAAATAGGTACTCCACGAACTGTGAACGAACAGATGGGAACGTTGAGTGTTTCTACGTTGCGTTTCATTATTTCCGGCTGGAGCTACGCTGTAATTCGCATTCTGAAACAAGGAAACACCTCCGGTATTAAAGAAACAATATTTCCCCCAGCAGAGGGACGGCGGAATGGCGTGTTAAACACCATTATCGAGCGCCGCTTCTCTTTAGCGGACCTGAAATTAATTTTCCGCCCCGGCACGCACCTGCGCAACTCGGTGACGTAGGAGGATAACTGTGCACCGCCGCTGTGCAGCAAGTTTCCCGCTAGCAACTTCCCAATGTAGGGTAAGCGTATACCACGCGACGTTTACTGGTAGCAGTATGTTTATGCAAGAACTAGCAGTGCAAATGAGTTTAAAGACGAACAGTCGCCAGTTGTTTAGATTATATTTAAATCAGGAGACTAAAAGTCCCAATTAAGGCTATCATATGCGAATGTGCGCCATGTATGACGCGAGAATGTGAGGGCTAGATTCGGCTTATTGCTTCATTATGGACGCACATTTGTGCAGCCTGTTACAGGCAGGTGAGCGGAAAACATGGTAGCGTCTCGCGAGCTATCCACCTATTCGGAGATTTCAGAAGAATTCGGGTCTGACGACGTCACCGAAGATGAGTTGAAAGTACTCAGGATATAGCTCTGTAATCAGAACGAAACTTTCTCCATTCAGCGAAATGTACAGTCTTGTGAAAACTTCGAACCTACCTACCAGACACTTTTAAGGATCCAAACCTTCATTTTTCGTAAATAGCACGCACGTCAATTCAATCTAGAAGAATATGGAGTAGATATTAGTTACGATCGCTCCACAAAGTGCGGTCAGATGGCTTAGCTGAAAGGAGAAGAGTGTGGTACCATAATTTGATAGCACCTCCAACTGTGTCTCACAGTTGGCAACGGAAATGCACATTGCCAGCAGAAGTCGACAGCGAATGCGCGGTTACTTGGTGGATCCAATGATGCGCGCCCGTTGAGCCATGCTCTCAGCAGCTCCGACTGCGATCGCTCTCTGCTGCCGCCATATGGTATTGCCAGCGGCAGCCACACGGTCTAGGCTCAGTCGCACTCTTCGAAAGTCTCCCGTCTTAGTCAGTCTTCGAGAGTTCGCTCTTGCATTACTATCAGGAGCCTCACACATCACGATGCTCTTCAGTTGCTTCTTGTAGCAGCTAGCCGTTAATGTTGTTTCTTCATTTGTAAAATTTCTTCGCATGACTTGGAGAAAGCTATTAGTAAAACTAAAATTTACTGTGTTTACAAGTTCGGTAATCATTTCTCTCCCTGACCTACTTAGACCGCTGCCGCACCACTCTGTAACCCATCTCACCTTACGGTTGTGTACGAACTAGCACACTAAATATGTGTCATGTGATTAAGAATACGTTACCGTCGCACGTAAATGTGATGCCGCATGACATCTCACAGAAATGAAAACAACAAATAAACGGATGTGAACTATGTCAAAATTTCGAAAATGGAACGCAAGAGGCTTAACATGTGCTACCTGTGTAGAACAAGTAGGAGGTACATTCTCCCGGAGGTCCCTTCGTTACAAGTAGCTGTTGCAAACTCACCCCGACACATACACAGATTTGAATACAGCCAACAGACACGTCAGTGACCGCAAGGAAAGTTCGTAGTTTTGTTAGAAAACATATTGGACCAAGTGAGCGTATAAATCGCATTTCCCGCTTCGCAGTCGAACACCGTGACCGCACAAGCATGACATGCCGACCATTTACACATATTAAAATTGGACCGTTCACTGTTTCTGTTTTTCTTATTTTTTCCACAGTTCAGAGCACCTTTGTCCAGTTTTCATGCCTGATATGTGTTCAGGTTTCGATTGGCTATCCAATGGGCTAACTAAATATGAAATCTGAAGGGAAGCGCGATAGAGTGTTTCCCTTGTGAAGTGAATAAAGTCACGAAATGCCTCCTAGTAAAGTGTTGGACCTCCTTTCGCTCTATGTACGGCAGTAATTCGATTTGGCATGGACTCAACATGTCGTTGGAAGCCTCTGCAGAAATACTGAGCCATGCTGCCTCTATAGTCGGCCGTTATTGCGAAAGTGTAATCAGTGCAGGTTTTTGAGCACGAACGGACCACTCGACTGTGTCACGTAAATTTTCGATGGAATTCATGTTGGACAGTATAGGTCTTGGATGTATGTGGCCAAATCATTCCCTCAAACTGTTCAGAATGTTCTTTAAGGCTATAGTGAAAAGTTGTGAAACGAAGGCATATCATCGTTTTTGGGAACATGAAGCTAATCATGGTTGCAAATAGTCTCCAAGTAGCTGAACATAACCATTTCCTGCCAATGATCGGTTCAGTTCGACCAGAGGGCCCAGTCCATTCCATGCAAATACAGCCCATAACATTACTGAGTCTCTACCAGCTTGAAAGGAGGATATAAGATGAACATCAACAAAAGCAAAACGAATATAATGGAATGTGGTCGAATTAAGTCGGGTGATGCTGAGGGAATTAGAATAGGAAATGAGACACTTAAAGTAGTGAAGGAGTTTTGCTATTTGGGGAGCAAAATAACTGATGATGGTCGAAGTAGAGAAGATATAATATGTAGACTGGCAATGGCAAGGAAAGAGTTTCTGAAGAAGAGAAATTCGTTAACATCGAGTATAGATTTAAGTGTCAGGACGTCGTTTCTGAAAGTATTTGTATGGAGTGTAGCCATGTATGGAAGTGAAACATGGACGATAAATAGTTTGGACAAGGAGAGAATAGAAGCTTTCGAAACGTGGTGCTACAGCAGAATACTGAAGATTAGATGGGTAAACCACATAAGTAATGATGAAGTATTGAATAGAATTGGGGAGAAGAGGAGTATGTGGCACAACTTGACAAAAAGAAGGGACCGGTTAGTAGGACATATTCTGAGGCATCAAGGGACCACGAAGTTAGCATTGGAGGGCAGCGTGGAGGATAAAAATCGTAGAGGGAGATCAAGAGATGAATACACTAAACAGATTCAGAAGGATGTGGGTTGCAGTAAGTACTGGGAGATGAGGAAGAGATGAGAAGGTTGCACAGGATACGGTAGCATGGAGAGCTGCATCAAACCAGTCTCAGGACTGAAGACCACAACAGCAACAACCAGCTTGAACAATGCCTTGACGATAACCTGGCTCCATGGCTTCCTGGGGTTTGCGTCCCACTCGAAACCTGCTATCAGCTCTTACCTACTGAAATCTGGACCATGTGTCTCCACTCGTCCAACCGACGTGGTCACAACCCCAAGAGAGGCCCTGCAGGTGATGTTGTGTTGTTAGAAAAGGCACTTATGATTACGAGCAATGTGGGCTTAAAGTTTGTATCTCAGGATGTGCAGAAGCGGTGCGTTTCGCTGTTTCAACTTAACCTTGTACCTCTCGGGATGTAATTTATGTATTCAGATGCAACCAACGACATTTTTTTCTGACTCATATGTTATTGATTGCGTAAGAAATAGTACGGAGTGTCCATTTAAAAAATTGTACAAGACTGTGTTGAAAATAAAGTTTGTTAACATTTTAGAATGTCTCGTAGTACTTACTATCATGAGCTGCTATCTTACGTTCATACGCATGAAAGTTTTTTTAAAATATCTATTGTTGCTCCAGAGATATTTGCGTTGAAACGTGTATGTAGACCACCCTATGTATATACCATTTTCAACACGTTCGCTATTGCAGCTGCACGGTTGAGCGCAAATCAGACCGCAGTCCCTGTAACAATGCATGAGAAAAATGTATGAGTGAATAAATGGTCTCTAGTATAGGAACCATGCATTTCCAGACCAGACGAAAATTCACTAGATTGCGTCGTCTCGTCAATCAATCCCTAGAGTTTGTACACTGTAGGAAAAAATCACGATATAAAATATGATGGAGATGCGCCAGGACGTTAACGGCTGGAGTACCATCATGTAGCAGCCAAATAATCGTTCGAATCATCAATGGCACTACTTCCAGCTGGGAAGGCAAAGTTACCCGCAAGAAACGCCGATAGTTTCGCTTTGTTAAGGGACGTGGAAGGAAGATGGGTACCAAAATTATTCCGGCGCCCACATTCCAACTGCACAGGTGCTGGTGATTCGCTGTCATCATAACACAGGTGCTTTGCACACTATCCCACAGATGACTTATGAAAGCAGAGGGTACCACTCCTCGTACACGTGTTCTCATCTGTGAATAGAAAGCATGACACACATCCCAGAATTGTTGTTGCCTGGTGAAGAAACTGTAGACTAAACTTCTCCCGACGTAGGAAGTCTGGCGCTATTAAGTCCTGCACACACTAAGTGATAAGAGTAGTAGCTACTGTCATAGAGAATGTTAAACACGGTGGTCTGGCTTACCCTGTACCGTCAGGCCAACTGCCTGGTAATGGCATGGCGGTCGCCTACCACAGAGTTAATTATACAGGGTGTTTCAAAAATGAACGGTATATTTGAAACGGCAATAAAAACTAAACGACCAGCGATAGAAATACACCGTTTGTTGCAATATGCTTGGGACACCAGTACATTTTCAGGCGGACAAACTTTCGAAATTACAGCAGTTACAATTTTCAACAACAGATGGCGCTGCAAGTGATGTGAAAGATATAGAAGACAACACAGTCTGTGGGTGCGCCATTCTGTACGTCGTCTTTCTGCTGTAAGCGTGTGCTGTTCACAACGTGCAAGTGTGCTGTGGACAACATGGTTTATTCCTTAGAACAGAGGATTTTTCTGGTGTTGGAATTCCACCGCCTAGACACAGTGTTGTTGCAACAAGACGAAGTTTTCAACGGAGGTTTAATGTAACCAAAGGACCGAAAAGCGATACAATAAAGGATCTGTTTGAAAAATTTCAACGGACTGGGAACGTGACGGATGAACGTGCTGGATAGGTAGGGTGACCGCGTAGGGCAACCACAGAGGGCAACGCGCAGCTAGTGCAGCAGGTGATCCAACAGCGGCCTCGGGTTTCCGTTCACCGTGTTGCAGCTGCGGTCCAAATGACGCCAACGTCCACGTATCGTCTCATGCGCCAGAGTTTACACCTCTATCCATACAAAATTCAAACGCGGCAACCCCTCAGCGCCGCTACCATTGCTGCATGAGAGACATTCGCTAACGATATAGTGCACAGGACTGATGACGGCGATATGCATGTGGGCAGCATTTGGTTTACTGACGAAGCTTATTTTTACCTGGACAGCTTCGTCAATAAACAGAACTGGCGCATATGGGGAACCGAAAAGCCCCATGTTGCAGTCCCATCGTCCCTGCATCCTCAAAAAGTACTGGTCTGGGCCGCCATTTCTTCCAAAGGAATCATTGGCCCATTTTTCAGATCCGAAACGATTACTGCATCACGGTATCTGGACATTCTTCGTGAATTTGTGGTGGTACAAACTGCCTTAGACGACACTGCGAACACCTCGTGGTTTATGCAAGATGGTGCCCGGTGACATCGCACGGCCGACGTCTTTAATTTCCTGAATGAATATTTCGATGATCGTGTGATTGCTTTGGGCTATCCGAAACATACAGGAGGCGGCGTGGATTGGCCTCCCTATTCGCCAGACATGAACCCCTGTGGCTTCTTTCTGTGGGGACACTTGAAATACCAGGTGTACCGCCAGAATCCAGAAATAATTGAACAGCTGAAGCAGTAAACCTTATCTGCATGTGAAGCCATTCCGCCAGACGCGTTGTCAAAGGTTACGGGTAATTTCATTCAGAGACTACGCCATATTATTGCTACGCATGGTGGATACGTGGAAAATATCGTACTATAGAGTTTCCCAGACCGCAGCGCCATCTGTTGTTGACAATTGTAACTACTGTAGTTTCGAAAGTTTGTCTGCCTGAAAATGTAATGTTGTCTCAAGCATATTGCAACAAACGGTGTATTTCTATCGCTGCTCGTTTAGTTTGTATTGCCGTTTCAAATATACCGGTCATTTTTGAAACACCCTGTATTTTCCTCCAAGTCTGGTGTCAGAACATTTGAAATACGACCTTCATGCATTCCTGCTTCCTGAAATGACTCTGTCTCAGACAAACGGAGAAACACTGTTGCAAACATTGAATGCTGTGGTTGTTATCAGTGATACAACCTTGATGCCCACCGCCCATTGCCATTTACCTTTTCGTAAATAAACACAAGGTCGGCAAACTCTCGATTCTAATTGGGAACCATTTTGTACAATGCTGTATCACATCCACTAACTGGGAACCATTTTGTACAATGCTGTATCACATCCACTACAAGATCAGTCGGTAAGAGAAGTGAATCGGACACAACATTACCAATTATTGTGGCACTAGGGGCTCCTACGCCATGACGTATGAGGAAAGATACCACCCTCTAGTAGGAAACAATGCATACTATAACTGGGGTTGGATGGTACAGCGGGTATTAGACCGCAGTCTCTGTAAAAAAGTGTGATTGAAGAAATGGTCTCTAGCATGGAAACCACACATTTCCGGACGTAAGTTCATGAGTTCTTTTTTGTTCCGAATCCTCTCTCTCATCGATCTATCCCTAGAGTCTGTACACAGTTGAAAAATCACTCTGTATATACTGGTGTCCGATTAGTTGCAATCGTATTTCCTCTGATGAGAAATTTTATATAATAATTTAATCCACGTTCAGTTACCTCAATATCTGACAGCTCAGCGTTCATACGAAAAATGATAGAAGTAAATCTATTATGATCTTTTTCTAATGAAATAATTTCCGACGACTTTTTCAGTAATCGGCCTTCTGTCTGTCACGATTCGTTTTGGAGCTGGTATAGTTAATGACAGCGTGTATAATATTCCGCTGGAGTTTCTAAAATAATTCGGGAATATGGCAAGCAAATAAATATCACCCGGGAAACCCCAAAGACAGCATCAACAGATATGTTAGTGAACTATCACACTATCAACTTACGAGTTCATGTGTCTGACTTAGTGACATGACTAATGTGCTGAGTAACGGGAGATAAAACTGAAGGTCTGTTGGATGACGATATGATTCCGTTTAAGAAAGGTACAAGAACTAGTTCTGACGTTCCTCAGGAAAGTAAATGTAGGATATAGGGAAAGATGAGTACAATACAGTACGTTCAAGAAATAAGGGGGAACAACAAGACTGGGAAACCAATAACGAATAGTTTAACATAAGTATATAGTCTTTCACTGTAGTTTATCAATCAATATATCGATGAAGCAATGACGGTAGTAAAATTGTAGTTCTGGAATGTGACTGAATTTCAGGGTGAAAGAATATAAATGAAGTGATTCTTCCTTCTCTCCTGGCTTATATGTTGATCGGACTGTACACGGGTATACAGCCGATCCATAGTGCCAAATTGTCCCGTTGGACACTATAAACAGGCAGTACACAAGTGGAGCGTTCGATCCATTCCAATGAAATTTCGTGATGAAGTAAAAGAGAGGAAGAAGTGCAACAAAATTAGCACATCTTATGAACTGAAAGTAAATTGAAGAGAGACGAAAATAACTAGGATTAGCAGAAACGAGGTTAGTGGTAAACTTAACGTCAAAACTGGAGACCACCAAGTAGATGAAGTAAATGCATTCTGCTACCATGGAAGGCAATCACAGTTAACGGACGAAGAAAGGACACAAGCAGAATAGCACAGGTGAAGAGGGCATTCCTGACGAAAGAAGTCTAATAATATCCATCATAGGTCTTACTTTGAGGAAGATGTTTCTGAGAATGTATGGAGCACAGCACACTACACACATCAAAAAAAGTTTTGCATCACCTCGGTCCCAAAAGTTCCGGAACCTGTACAGAAAATTGGAATAGGGATCAACATTAACATCATTTACGCCAGTTTTATTGTTCATAAGAACCACACATTGCATGTTGTACCACCATACTGCGAGACTTGCAGATATGGTGGCCCAGATTGTTGTTCTCAACGGGACCTCTAATACACAGTAGCACGTCCTCTTGCATTGATGTATGCCTATATTCGTCATGGTATACTATCTACAAGTTCATCAAGGCACTGTTGGTCCAGATTGTCCCACTCCTCAACGGCGATTCGGCGTAGGGTGGTTGATGGGTCACACCGTCCATGAACAGCCATTTTCAAGCTACCCCAGGCATATTCGATACGGTTCATGTCTGGAGAACAAGCTGGCAACTCTAGTCGAGCGATGTAGTTATCCTGAAGAATTCATTCACAAGATATGCACGACAGGGATGTGAATTGTCGTCCATGAAGACTAATGCCTCGCCAATATGCTGACGATATGGCTTCACTATCGGTCCGAGGATGGCATTCACGTATCATACAGTGTTACGGCGCCTTCCATTACCACCAGCGGCGTACGTCGGCCCCATATAATGCCACCCCATAACAGCAGGGAACCTCCACCTTGCTGCACACGTTGGATAGTGTGTCCAAGGCGTTCTGCCTAACTGGGTTGCCTCCAGACACGTCTCCGACGATTGTCCGGTTGGAGGCATATACGACACTCATTGGTGAAGAAAACCTGACGCCAATCGTGAGCGGTCCATTCGCCGTGTTGTTTGCCCCATGTGTACCGCGCTTCATGGTGACGTGGTTGCAAAGACGGACCCCGCCATGGACGCCGGGAGTGAAGTTGCGCATCATACAGCCTACTGCGCAGAGATTGCGTCGTAACACGACGTCCTGTGGCTGCACGAAAAGCATTATTCAACATGGTGGCGTTGTTGTGAGGGTTCCTCCGAGCCGTAATCCGTAGGTAGCGGTCATCGGCTGCAGTAGTAGCTCTTAGGCGGCCTGTGAGAAGCACGTCATCGACAGTTCCTGACTGTCTGTATCTTCTCCATCTCCAAACAACATCGCTTTGGATCACTCCGAGACTCCTAGATGCTTCCCTTGTTGAGAGTCATTCATGGCATAAAGTCACAATGCGGTCCAGATAGAACCGCGATATTGACCGTCTGGGCTTGGTTGAACTACAGACAACACAAGCTGTGTACCTCCTTCCTGGTGGAATGACTGGAACTGATTGGATGTCGGACCCCCTCCGTCTAATAGGCGCAACTCATGTATCGCTGTTTACAACTTTGGACTGGTTTAGTAACATCTCTGAATAGTCAAAGGGACTATGCCTGTGATACAATTTCCACAGTCAACGTCTATCTTCAGGAGTTATTGGAACCAAGCTGAAGCAAAACTTTCTTGGGTGTGTGTATGACTTAAACATGGACTGTGGGAAAATCAACAGAAAAAGGAATCGAAGCACTGATCTGTGCTACTAATGAAGGACGTTATAAATTAGGTACACTGGTAAGGCAAGATGTGATTAGATTCTCCGATAATCAGCAAGCATTCATGTATAGCATTCCAAGGGATGTTTTCCAACAGGATTCCGCTCGTCCACAAACCACTATTATAACCAAATATGCTCTACAGTGTGTCTAAACATCGCCTGGGCCCGCTCGATCACCAGATCTGTCTCCAATCGAGCACAAATGGGACATCATCGGACGACAACCTCAGCGTCATCCATAACCAGCATTAACCTTTCCTGTATTGGCTGACATAGTGCAACAAGTTTAGAGCTCTATCCCATAAACTGATTTTCGGCACCTGTACGACGCAATGCATACACGTTTGCAGTCTATATTCTGAGGGCTACACCAGTTGTAAATATAACAGCGTATTATATTTCCAGAGCATTTTCTCGCGCTCACATTAACCAGTGAACTTGCAACGTTAATAACTTAAATAGGTTAGCTAGGCAGAAGCGTTTCCGAAAATTTATTACTCTGTGTTGATTATTTCTTGATGTTACAGTTTGTTTCCTTCAGAGTATACGGCGCTGTCTAGCTGCTAACGAGGTTCTTGTCACACGCTGAATGCGTGTCTTGTGTCCATCATGGCGACAATGACCAGCTCTAGTGACAATGCCTCACCACAAGCTACAGGTACTAAGGCTGTGCTGACAGGTTCAAATGCAGAGTAAGCTCTCCCACGTATTGTCAACCATCATGAGTTGTCCAACAACAAGTAACTTTGCCTTGTCTGATCACATGCATACACATTCTAATAATTACTGGCAACTCTGTCCCTGGTGTCAGTGTCTCATCTACTGCTGCCTCGACGGTGCGTACTACAACAACTTTGCATCATGTACTATAGATTATAGGATCATTTACCCATCTTTACATGCTCATCATTAGAATTATGCGCCACTAACCCATTCACTACCACATGGCGCCATATCCTTCTCAACATCATTAAATTCAGATAGCAGTAAACCCTCCAAATTAATCTTAAGTTTAGTGCCACCACCACACTCTCATACATCACTACGTGGTACATATATTCAATCACATCCTCCATCTGACATTAACTGACACACAACACGTTTCTGCATGATTGACAAGCCTACATCAGTCGCTACAACATTTACCATTTCATTATTATTCTCATAAAACAATTCCTATGTATTACTACCACAAGTGCTACTCTTTGCTACTCTTATACCTCAGTCATCGATGTTTCTGTTGATACTATTCCATCATCCGCAGAATTCATCACTTCCAAGAATTTCATCCGTTGCACTCGATCTCGCTTCACTGCTTTCTTTACTACTGTGGTTACAGATACGTTTGCCATTGCCTCTATTTTTATACTTCCATCTCGCAGCACTATTATTAACATGTTTCCTGTCTCATCGTGAGTCAGAGCTGAAAATCATCTTGGCTGCTGCCTTCGCTGGACGCCGAGGGCAGCCCTAAAAGTAAACAATGTTGGCACATACACTCCATGCAATTGTCTTGTGGCAGAACTCACTGGTCTCTAGCCTTCAGTGTGATGAAGACAGTTGCCGCATGTGGCTGGAAATCGGAGCTTGTCATGTGGTAAGTGAAGATATAGCTGTGATCATGGCTGTGCCGATCGTGGATCCCGCCGCCTTTGAGGTCCTAGCTGTTATTCGATTTATGCAGGTAGCAAATGTCAGATCCTGTGATATTCAAAGCAGACTTTTTACCATTTATGGAGAAGTTGTAATGAATGTAACTTGTTCCCGATAGTGGTGCATTACGTTTAAGAACGGTTGAGCACATTTTCGTGACAAAGAGAGATCTGGGCGAAACTCCCTTATCACAGATGCAGTGAAAGAGAAGATAGATCACATCAATCGAGTGAATCGAAGACTCACGATCAGCGATGTACTTGAACAATGTCAGAAGGGTTTCGTTGAACTGGGCTTGACATTTTCATTCACTGCTTTGGGTAACATAAAATCCTCGTACGCTTGCATGGTCCAGCACTGGTGACCGTGCCAATCATGTTTCCTATCAAGGAGATGCGATCTTCCTCAAACCACTGTAGTGCAGTACACATACTGCTCTCCGAAAAAACAGCACACAGTGCCTGGAGGTTCTGAAGCCCAAAGCTCCGAAGCATTTCACAAGATGAGGGAAGCTTCCTAGTGAAAACAAGCTCCATCTCGTCCATAAAACGATTAAGTGGGCGCCGTTTTGGCTAGGCGCGGCGGCATCTAAGAAACGCCACATTAGGACAAATTCGTCATCCGGACTCATAGGGTATGCTGTTCTTGTAATAAACACATTAACCGCACGCTAGCTCGACGCCGCTTTACCTGCTCTCGCTTACGAGATAAGGAGACCAGCCTCCCACACCATGTCTAGTCGCTAATAAAGCAGTTAGGCCAGTGTCAAGATGCACGGCGCCGCCAGTTTCTAAAGAAGTGTCATTCTGCATTCAGCCATGGCGTTCTCACCCTTTTGCTTGGCCGACAGCGGAAAAGGGCTGACCGCTGGAATGGCGGCCCTTTAACCACTGCCTTGCTGTGCCCACAGCCTGCTTTGGCGACTACAAAGGAATCCTCGAATTCACTTGCCCTAATTCAATGGTCACCTCCAGCGTCCAAAAATCTGTCTCTATAGCCGAGTTTAATTCTACTACTGCTACTCAAGTCAAGCAAGTACTGTGAGATCAATCAGTGGTTCTCCCTTACTCTAATAGTGCATCAGATTAATATCAAGGAGGGGGAATATAAATACACCCGGGGAGAATGAAATTGTATGATAATCATCAAAACAAAATGACAGGGGAGGTGCCTGATGGGTATTCCACGGCAGTGACCTGCTTGGAAGACACTGTTGTCTTTCACAATGGGTGTCAAAATACTCATGAATGGCCAGAAATTCTGGTGGCCCATCTTCTAGCTTTCTTCCTGCAGTCTCGCTGTCAGACTTTCTCCTGTTTCCGAAATTGAAGGAGCACCTTACTGACAAAAACTTCGCAAGTGACGAAGATTTAGAGGCTGCTTTCGTGACTTGTATGATCAGCTAGGTGGCCAAACAGTACCAGGTGCTTGTAACTAAGATGACGGTGTTCCGAGTGCTGCAGTCTGGGCTGTATACATGCAGGATGCTGAAACATCGTAGGTACGTTCTTTAATCGATATCCTGGTAGTATCCCATCAAATGAAGCCGCAAATAGGCTACAACGCCGTGACTTTGCCTTTCGGTTTCTTCCACGCATGGAAATGGATGACTCGTGGTCGGGGAATGTTCTTTGGGTGGACAAGTCACATTTTACTCTGCATGGTGCCGTGGTGGTACAGAACTGCTCCATATCGGTCGTTAACATCTCACACCCGCCAACCACGAATGATAATTTCTGAGGTAAATTCTGTATCCAAAAGTACCTTGTAAATCAGTATATCATACAGAGTATTATTCAGAAGAAAAAGTATCATAAATAAAAACTATGAGTCCTATTGTATTAATTTTAATTTTATTTGCTCGTATTTGTAACTTTGTAACAAATATCACAAAAATTCAATCTGGGGTCTTAAGAAAATATATTTCAAAGTTTTTCCTCTTCTATGTAGTGAACTCGAGAAATTATTTTCTGACGTCAGATACCATGAGGTTGCCGCACGTCGGGCGCCAAAAATTTTTAGTGAACCGTGAATTCTTTTCTCTGCTGTCCGACATGGAATGATGAGCAGATGACTGATTAGATTGCCCCATGGTAGGAGCCAACAATTACTTGATATCAAAATCAAACAGAAATGGTACAAAATTAAAGTGTTCGTGTATAAACGTAAAAGATAGCTCATATGATCAAACCATGAAATAAATGTATTTATTTTTGTGCTATTTCCAGAAATCAAGACAAAATTACAAATCTCAGAGCCGATTTGATTGGGAGTGGACAAGACTCAGTTGTTTTCTCGTTGTCAAACAAGCCCTTCGCAACGTGTCCCTCCTTGAGTAAGGCTAGGATGTCCACCCAGCTTCCCACTGTTTGCTTGCAGAATGACTGCAGTGTCTCCTCCTCGGGAGCTCTCCCCAGGGCGTCCGGCTCCCTCCTCGTCGGCCGCTCGCGGCGAGTTGGCGGAAGTAGCCGCCGTCGCACTATCACACCTGAAAATTTGGATTTTTGTACTTACGAGGTATCACATATTACGGAGCAATATTGGGTTCTACTCACCACATGTTATACAGGAAGATCCACTGAACTCAGTTTCTGTGACTATGTGGAGTGTTTTCTCAAGCTCCTTCTTTCTCGCTACATTTTTCTTCGACGAGGTGTCAAACAGTAGGCCTATCAGGAGTACAGTGACATTTGTTCGTTATAAGGATGTTGCTGAATTAGGAAATCATAATGAACACATATTGTAACTTGTAACCATATCCTGACAAACGCGCCATTACTACCTTTTATCAAGTGTTTGATTGTTACTCTCCTTTTTCTGCATTCACACCATAGTTTGACTGCTTTCAGCTCCATATTTTCACCTGGTGGTAGGAACTGGAACAATTATATATTCAGAATATTCCGTGAGAGCACCAATTAATGAACACACCTGCGATGTTTCAGCGTCCTGCGATGTGTACTGCCGGCACTGCAGCACTCGGAACATTGTGAGTTTCATTATAACCACCCAGAACAAAAAGGTCATACACAACTTGGTGCGAAACTCCGACAAGTGCCGTAATGTCAAAGCAGCTGTGTGGAAAAGTACCCAATGCATGGTGTCTTTATTGTTATCAAAGAATATTTCATTGTTATCAAAGAATATCTTGGTATAGTGATACGTTTTTAACTTCTGGTTGGCCCTCACACTTTCTTCCAATTATTATTGCTACATTTGATGCTGAATTAGACCCACGCTGTTACTGCTCCAGTCTAGTTTGAATTGTTCTTGAACGGTTTTATTTTCCTCAGCTATTTCGCTCATACTTCACAGAGTCCCATCAATATATGTGATTTTTCTCTCGCAACTGCATTAGTTGTCCTTAATTTTTTCATCAAATTTATTATCAAGCGTCTCTGTTTCACTGCCGAAACGTGCTTGCAAGTTTCCTAGAGCGATATTTGTTTGCTGCATAGTTAACCTCAACATTACAAGCAGTGAAACCTCTTCATTTTGCAATTCATATCTGTGCAGGCTACCATGTTTTCTCTTGGCCACTGACTCACTTTAATTTAAGGATTCATTGATTTTACTATTCATCCTGTATGTCGAAATGTCTTAAATTACAAATAAACAATAGAAGCGCACATCTGTGTTCACTTCAGGTATGTATCTCACTCTCAGTACATTGCCCCTGCTATTGCTTGCAGTGGATTGCAAAAGTTGTTGCTGGCATCTACTTTGGGACGAAATCGTTGTTGCTGATTTGATTTGTGTGTAGAGACCAAAAGCAATTGGTCTATCATGTCCACTTAGCATAATTATCCCGCTCCCTCTGCGCTGTCTGTGCCATTGTCAGCAGCATGCTGAATCCATTCTTGATGTCATCTGCTGTGTCATGCTGCTCACACCACCCCACTGCTGTTACAGAGTGTTGCATTACTATTTTCACCAAAGCCACACTTTTTGCGGTGTGCCAGAGGGTGTGGGGCTCCCGCCTGGGAAGCCAGCATATGAAGTGGGGTAATTGTGTGGTGTTTACAACACAATAACGTCTCCTTCTAATCCCAAACGGTTGTCCATATGCAGTTGTTTTATCGACGGATTGCAGATACAATGGCTGGTTTGGGGAGCATATAGTAGAGTAGAATCGTATAAACAGAAATAATAGATCACACATGGTAAGAAATAAGGACATATGCTTGTGAAAAATCGACTCAGCAGCAGCAGCTGAAATCAGTTCTGTGCACAGTTCTGCTCCTTGTTGCGGCTCCCTACACGTTGGAATGGAATCAAATCGACATGCAGAACTGTTTCCACACATCGAGCTTCCATCAACTGCACCACTACATGAGTCTGCATGCACCGAAGTAGGACACTGAACTGCCTTCGAATTTCCATTATATCTTCACATTCTCCACTCGTCGAGTCTCACGTACATACGAAACGAGAGTTACATTGCTGTCAGCTATCTAGTTCGATTAGTTTCAAGATTGTCTCGTCCGAAATGCACGCTTATAGATCATCCGAAAGACGAAAATTTTCAAAATTATTTAGTAGGTTGGCGAATATTGCCCGCATGAAATCCAGCCACAAGTGCTAATGTTAGCAATATGATCAAATTCAAATTGGGGAAATATGGAAAAAATGATGAAAAATCGGCAAATTTACGAAATTTGAGGGAAAATACTTGTAAATTGAGAGAAAACGAAAAGACGAGGGAAAATTGAGAAGAATGATGGAGTACTTAAATGTCTGCTTGGTACAGGAAAATTCTTGTACATGGCAACGAGTGTGACACAGCAAGAGGAACAGGAGAAAAACTCGGCGTGGGAGCACTGGGAACCTGGGAAACAGCAACTGATCGATGACGGCGAAAAAACGAATGGAATGAACTGCTTAACGTGGATGACCGCCAAATGCAGGGTAATAATAATTTTATATGTGTCGCATCACAAGCTCAGGTGTGATCACAATGTTATTGGCAACCAACTTAAGGATTTTTATAAAGTGTACAGACATGAGATTACGATAAATTTTACGTTGTTCTTAGCTTAGGAACGGTAATATACAACTGCAGAATGGATCTTGTGTTTCACCCTGCGCAAGACTGTTTAAGAGTCTTAAACTCGAACAAACAGTATTTACAGTGTGCTTCTCTGTAGGCACTACCAATCTCAACCATGCAGTATTAGCTGGGAAATACCTGACAGAATAGTTGCTGCATGGTTTTTAACAACATTCTGCAGTATGTCTACTGAGATAATAGGAACGCATGCATGTTGACTGCTCTCTTGGATTAATACCTAGAAAAGAGAAACGTCAGCCTCTAGATTTACATGTATTTGCATTAGAGGACTATAGAAAGTAGATGGAGTAATAGGTTGAGAGCAGTTGTAACGAGGTAGACTGATAATGTATTCTAGAGAGACGGAGATGTTGTGGTAGGTCAGTTACGGCATATTTAACTATACTTTTCTGTTGTTCTCACGAGCTGTATCAGTCCTGCATTATAACCTGCGCTCGAACCGTATACAATTGGGTGTTGGGGGTGTTACTTAGGGGGCTATCTGCCTGCAATCGTTAACATCAAACCTCCCAATCCTAATGCCAGCAAAGGACTTCTAATGCGCGTGAAATTCATGTCCACCAAACTTATGGGAAAATTTTTCGGCATCCCCCTATAGACGAGCGAAGATGCACGCGAAGTACAGCACCCCGCCACATCTTTGCCTTAAATTGAGTCTTCAGTTTCGCATCTCCAGTGACGACTCATATACAACTTCGTGTTCTCGGTGTGACTTGGAGAGCTATCTGCCTGCAATCGTTTACAGCAAACCACTCAATTGCACAGTCAGCAGACGACTTCCAACGTGTGTGTAATGTATCATGTCCACCAAACCGATGGAAGACCTATTGCGGCACCCTCCTCTAAAACAAAAAGGAATGTGAATTACTCCATTTCCCTGCAACTTTTTGAACATAAATCGAGTCTTCAGTTTCATAGCAGCAGTGATTCTAACACAATCCCTGTGTATGCATTTGCCTGTTGTTATTTGTGAAAGAAACTGTGTGCTGTTGACGGAGATAAAGCAGCTTGGTGCGTAACTTTACATGTCGAACACTGCTAGTGTTCGTTGGTCTATTTCCTCATAAGAAGTTGTTGTTTCTGTACTTTCTGTTATTAACGATCACTTTAGAGGACAGGTGGGAGCGTAGCGTAATTTCAGAAGCGTAACCATATGTGAAAAGTGGACGCTGTACACCTCGCGAAACCTATGTAGTGCACGTATCATATATAATCTATGTTTCTTTTGTTTGCTGTAGGAGATTGTAGTTTTGTCGACTTAGAGTTTTACACCATAGTGAATGGGGTATAAAACTTCCAGGTTGAATCTATGTCAGGAGCTGGAAATACATTTCCTGTATTTTATAATTAGCAGCCTTGCATTCCACGACTAATATATCGGAAACCACATTGCTTTACATTATAGCATGTTTAAATGCACAGCCGTGTAGCCTTAGGAATGTGTGTTTATGTTTTGTGATTGTTTCTCTGTTTCCAGTACCTTCTTGGTATGGACTCAGAACACTACAACAATAGTCCAGAATTGATATCACAATTGATTTACGAAAATGTTTCAAACTCATGTCTGGAGCTCCATTATGCATAAATAATATGTTTCTTCATTTTATTCGTCTGTTATATCACTCTCAAACATATGAGGCTCGTATCTACTATATACCAATAAGGAATGCCAACCTCCGTAGCACGCAACCACCTAGAGAGCGATTGTGTGCACATGGATGTGTTGTGTGAGTAAAACTGTTATGGAAAAGGCTTCACAGAAAGACAGTTGCAGTTCTGAAATGAGGATACCAATCTATATTACTAGTGTCATCTGGGTGTGCAAGTCTGGAACACGTGTTGTGCTCTTGGAGAAAGCAAAATATCGAAGTGTATTAATTACGTGCAACTCCGCTCATTATGTCCCTTCACGAGACATCGAATGCAGCAGGTAGAGTAAGATACTATTTCTAGTCACTTGTAAGTTAAATCGGAGGCTCGTTAAGGACAGGGGAACAGGTGCAAGATGTATAGGAAGACCATATAGAGTTTCGCTAAGGACCTTTGGCGATACTTTCAATGAAGGGGCAGCTCGTTTAGAACAGATGGCAGAATGTTGCTATTGATATGATTCGTTTGTTGGAAGGGTAATCATCAAATGTGTTGGTGAGAATTTTGAATCTTCGACTGCATCCTAAGAATGCCAGAATATTTCTTGACTCCTATGCACATAGGGAAGATGACCAATCGCAATAAAATCTTACCGACTTTATGATGTGTTTCAGATAAGGGACGTAATTTTAGCACTTCATCTCTGCTGCTTGCTATTTCCCACACCACGAAACAGTATTTGTGTCATGGGATGTAGGCATTGTAAAAGGTTTCACGACATGTCCACATGTACTTAGCGCTCGCAAAGTAATAGAGAGCATGGCTTAGCAATGATGCTGAACTGCTGAGCTAACTGAGAACCATGCTGGAATGTCGTTGGTTGATAACATCAAGACATCGACGTGCTGACGTTTTGTTGAAGTGACAAGTCGTCGATTGCAGTGGTTGGGAACTCAAATAATTGGATAAAATGCAATGAAATTATGGAAAACCTAGTAAAATTTGCGAAATTGATGGAAAACACGTAAAATTGAGGAAAATAATACACAAAGGATTGCTATAGGCCTCCGACCTTGACAGTTTCCTCATCCATCATCGAAAACAGTATCGTAAAGGAAGTTCGTAGTTTTACTTAGTTATATGTTACGAAGCAACGAGGAAGGGTATGCGAACTATAGCTTTCTCTTGGGTGAAAGAAATACTGCGAATTCTTTCGTCTTCGGTAGAGTGATCCCCCGTCCATGTCTGCTCCGCTTACATTCCATTGTTACTGCATCACGTGCTAGCAACATCAGCAGGCGGTATCCAACGTCGCACTGGGCAGTGATCATAATGTTGTGGATTATCAGTGCATATAACTGAAGACGATATTGCGTGGAAAAGCCTAAGGGAGGCCTTTACACTGGCATAGATACCAAGTGGTTTTTGGTGAAGATTATGATTCTTTTATTTATAACCTAAATCCGAGATCATATAAAGCCTAGATTTCTACAAAAATTAGCTTTCGAAATTACTCAACGTAGAAAATTAAGAAAACAATGTCTGTACATTATGTCCTACACGATTTTTTAAGCAACAAACTGGTTTGTTTGCGAAAACATTTGCTCTACATAGGCGAGTCTGCAGGATGAAGAGGGAAGACGAACTAAGGAACAGCAGGAACATAAGTTCCAAACAGTTCTTCTATCTTGTGTTACTTTTATCGATCAAGTATTTAATTAAGAGACCCATCGAGTAAAATGTCCACATGTAAAACTTGTCGACCTGTGTCAACATCAGTTGTCCACAAGGAATCGTATCGTTTGTACTGAAGGGTACATATTCTTCAAATAAACTCTTTTATTTGTGACGCTTGTAACCTCCATCTTCCTAATCCAGTTATGGCTAGTGAAATTTTACAACGAGTAAGGCTTTCGTTAGCAAAGGAAAATATTACCGTCTAGTAGGAGGAAAATATACAACAGTATCTAAATGCTGAAAATAATGTTGAAATTGTCGAAATTTAACACACAGGAGGGGAAAGGGTACCATGTGGTATTTAATACAAGAAATACTTATTAGCAAAAACAGGATAATGAAATAGCCGCCAGCCCATTAGGCAATGCATATTCAAAATCCGAAGAAAGATAATAGCAAAGAAATTTAAGCAAGTAATCAGTGGCGTGCCAACAGAAGTTTGTTACGCTTTTTCATAACACAACACGCGAGAAAGTAAATGAATCAGAAAGCACTAAGTCTGCAGTTATTTATTCTGAAACACTTAAGTTTGGAAATAAAGTTATATGAAGTTGCTGGTTAAGAAAAAGACTGATTGTATCTGAAACTTTGTCGCGTAAGAAATGACTTTCACTGACCTCAGCGCAACATAATACAAAATTTGCAAAAACGCAAGCAATTTATTTTTGACTATTGAAAGATTGTACTTAATTTACTTTCAGCAAAATGAGCAACTAATTTACTTTTAACATGAGAGACAGAGAATACACACTAAGCCAGCAGAAGTCACTCGCTAAAGTTAATAGGGACTACATGAAATTGTATGCACCTAATTTGTGCTATGTCTTTAGTTATCAATTTTGCCACAGATATCTTACGTTCCGCTATGTAAGTGATGTTAATACTCAAAATTTCAAATTAGTTAAGCCTCTGTTATGCAATACAAGAATGAACAGTCACTCAGGCAGCAAAATTTAGACTGAAACTGGTCGTTAGTAAGCAAACAAAACTGGCAGTAAACAGTTAATTAACTTTCATATTTTTACGACACTCGGTGGTTGCATGGAAAGAAAAGGAACCCTGCTTGGAAATAATGTCTGAGAACAATGACAACACAATTGCCCTATAAATTTCACCTGTTGTAGATTGCCCTACAAGCTGCAACTGTTGTAGATTGTTATTCAAGAAAGTTATTCATTAAAGTTTGTAAAAGAAATACCACTTGCTAATGTCTGTACAATATGCTTTATACTCTGTGAGTTAACAGTCTTACAATGTTGTAGCTGTGTGGACGTCGAAGAATGTGGCCGGCAACAATGCTGAGCTGCTGCTGCTGGTTGAGAACCACGAATCGTCTCCAGAGCCACGGATAATTATGGGACAGGCAGTAGTTATAATTGCAACTTTCTCCTTCTGTCCACTCCGACCAAGCTCTCAATACTCGCTGGTTAATAAAGTAGATGAGCCTGTATTGTCGCCATCATAGCCGCACACCGCGTTTGCGGGAGCGCCCAACAAGTAGACCGCACTGTTTCAAGGCTCAGGCTGCTGTGTATTCTCAGCGTTCGCAGCGCGACGGAGACCCCCAATACGAAAACGTAAACAACGACACAGCAACTGCCACTTTGTCGTTGGTATCGATACGTTTAAACAAAGTTCCCTTACCGATTACCCAGCAATGCATAATATTTACGTCATAAGTACAATCAATTATGTACATTCACAAATAAATACACTATTACATCCATTACATATTAAATACAGTTCCTGTAATAAAGCTTACATAATCAGAAATAGCGGAACATTACAAATTATCATCAGATATGAAACTGCGAAACATTTTAGACGGTGCAGAAGGTGTTTTACCAGCATTTTCGGTGTTACAAACTTCCACACAATTTTTTGGAATTTAATGATGAGTTCTGTTTATGACAAAAACGTGTCAAATCGAAGAGCTGGCCTGTGAATGTCACCATCATTTTTCTTCGTCAGAGGGCTTAAGAGTAAGAAATTCGGCAACAATATTGAACAGTTGATGAAAAGTGAATTCTCTAATCTACTTCCTCCGTTGATCAGTTTCTAAGGAATTTAATTGGGCTACTGTCTTTCGCATAAATAGATGAGTACGGCTGCTTTGAGCATGATGCAAACTCTGTAATGTTTTAAATGATCCACAGCTTTACAATTGCTTTTCTAATGTGTGTCTAAATTCGAGATGGTTTCACAATCTCTCGTGATCCGGAATGGCAACCAACAACATATATGTCGAATAATTGCAATTTAAACGCCTAACGATTCCCCGTGAGTCCAAGTATTCTAGAGCAATTCAATCACATTTAGTGCCAGTAGTAACCTTCCTTATATTTTGAGCCACTCGTGAAAGCATTATTTACTTCAAGGGCTTACGAGACAAGTCTCCTTTTTCTTAATGAATATTGTAAGGTGCTAGAAGAAAAAGAGTTGACAAAGTTTCTCGCCGAAAGAGTGGGTATTTCCATGCTTTTAGCCACTGATTACACTGAAAGGGAAAGTTGAAGAGCTGTTCTTCTTCGCTGCCTTCTCCATTTAATTTCCTTCCGCGGGCGTGTTGTAATTTTTGAGCTGACATTAAGGACTGGCGCCGGCAGCGATTTTCGTAACAAATGAGAGCCTTCACAGCGCTGCCTGACTGTGATTCTGCACGCGAGAAGTTCGTGGGGAAAAGTCTTAGGCGTTAGCTCGCGAAATTTATGAAGTTCTATTGGTCTACGGTAAGGTTTGAAGGGAGCCACTATGATGTAAATGTAATTTTTCGCTGCATCCAAAAATATTGCCACTACGTAAAGCCATCGAGACACGGACCGTGCTGTCGAACGTCTACGATGAAATACCGAGATCAACGTACTGCTGAACACTCAGAGACGATGAGACTTCTGCATGCGGTACGTGTGCCTCAACGTGGTACACGCTATTCTTTAGTGCCAAGAAGCTCCTGCAGTCGAATCAAATGATGGAAATCGTATACACTGGGCAGTGCAATCGACACCTTCTTTCACCTGCGATGCGCAAACATCTGTATGCGGCCACCGAAAGAAAACATTAATCATAAGAAAAAGAGATTATTTATAATTGAGTTATAAGGTAATCAGTCATTTGAAAAATAATAAATTACATCTATAAACACATTCCAGGATGGAAATAAGACCAAAACAGGGCAGGTGAAGGCTGCATATAAGTTCGAAGAATTTTAATATATTTGGTTACTAACAGTACCATAAAATTGAAATTAATAATAAATATATTCTTGTTGTACTTATATTACATGTAATACATTTGGAGTAATAAAAGTAGAGGCTCAAAATCAATATTTCTGACATACGACATGCATGACATTATTAAAACGTTTCGAATTTACGAAATGCCACATCTTCTTTAGTGGAACAGCGTTTTATGAAATGTTGATGATTAGGCACTGAAATTCTTCCCGAGACATTAATTGGTAAGATTTCATGTACGGCACTAACACAAAGTCTTAAAGAAGGCAAAACCACTGTGTGTGCTAAAAAGGGGAAGCACATTTATTGCCCTTTATAGTTAAGTTATTTCAGGGACTTAATATTTCCATATTGGATAAAATTTTACTGAATTTAACTAGAAAAATTAAACTCAGGGCTAAGTGCTGATTGTTGATTAACGACACGTTTAGTAACGAATAATCGTATAGTTACTTACCATTTATAAAAAGGAAAGATACTTTGTGGTATATATATACTTTGTATAATGATGCAGGTTTGACTTTCAAACGACATTATGACTAACGATAGAATTTTTAAGGCGATCGACCGTTGAGTCATCAAATAAGTCTCACCTGCTTTAAATTAAATAGCCTTAAAACATATGCTTCATACAATTAATGTAGGAGAATTGTGAAGGTTGATCATTTCAGAAGATATAACACATTTTAGCAAAAAATTGAGAACCAACGTACGTCTGTATCATGCCACTGCCAAAAGGGAAAGAGGATGAAAAATTAAGGTAGTTTTTAGCACAGATGACATGCTTATACATTAGTAGAACAAACATTAATAAAATGTCAGTAGGTTACAAATACGAGTTTTCAAAAATATTTTGATTTTTTACATGTACAGTTCTTTACTGTCTGTGGACTGTAGCTGTCGTAAGTTTGCAATCACTTTAATAGGGCCCAAAACCTATTTTTTAGTTTCATGAAAAGATGCGTTACAGCATCCTCCTACAGCGAGAGTCACAGTAAAAATGTTGGCCGATGAGACATTACATTCTCTGTCGCCTCTTGCTTACGAAACTGGATACTTCTAAAAGTTTAGTTATTCCTGTCAGTAGAGTGGGTGAAGTTTTGGAGGAGTAAACGATGCAGAATTCAAGCATCTATCAATCATAGTCTCATTCGAGAGCTCCGCCTTCAGGAGATGAAGCAATAGGAAGAAATTAAGTCTAAGGATAACGGATTGTCTAAGACGTCTCCAGTGAAGCGAATACCGACCTCGAAAGCCTTCTTCATACAACCACCATAGTTGGTATTAACTTGTCATTCTAAGAGCGAGGGTTGGGTTGTTTGGGGGAAGAGACAAAACTGCTAGGTAATCGGTCTCATCGGATTAGGGAAGGACGGGCAAGGAAGTTGGCCGTGCCCTTTCAAAGGAACCATCCCGGCACTTGCCTGGAGCGATTTAGGGAAATCAGGGAAAACCTAAATCAGGATGGGCGGATTCGGGATTGAACCGTCGTTCTCCAGAATGCGAGTCCAGTGTGCTAACCACTGCGCCACCTCTATCGGTTGCTCTAAGAGCGAATGCAGGAATTTGGAGAAAAGACGTATTACCGGTGTTCGGGTATATACGTGGTTGATTTGGTTCACATAAAACATATATCATACGATCCAAAACATGGCACCCTTAAATCTCAATATAATATGTAGGAAACAACCTTCTTCTACGAGGTCTGTTCTATAAAGAATGATCATATTTTTTATTGTCATAATTTCTCGCGATAAAATTTAATCTTATGATATTCTGTTAACTTAATGTGCAAAAAACACGCCTTAGTAGTTTCATTGTTGGGTCTCATGATTCCCGCCTGTGAGAGGCAGGAAAGGTCAGACATGTTCAGTATCGCCTACCGCTGCAATGGTGGTAACACCCAAGGAACAATATGCGGCTTTGAAATTCTGCTTTCGTCTCAACAAATCTTCAGCTGAGGAATATACAATGTTGCAGGAGGCCTATGGAGAGTGTGTTCCTCCCTACAGCACAGCTCCAAGGCGGTTTAAAATGCTTAAAGAGGAGAGACAATCAATTTCAAAGGAAGGTGGGCCCGGTGGTCCAGTTACTGCTCTTATGGAAGAAAACAACAACGCTCCTGCTGTCATTGTGAGAGAGGATCTACGAATTACCTTAAGATCACATTCTGAAATACTGAACATTTCATTGGGTGCCACCCACGCGTAGGTGACAGAAAAATTACGCATGACACGTGTTTGTGCGCGATGGGCTCCCGGACTATTGATGCCCGAACGAAAGGACATTCGCGTGCAGATCTGTGTGCAGTTAATGTTAGAGGAAGATCCGGAGTTTCTTTCAAATGTAATCACTGCTGGTGAAACTTGGCTTCATCATTTTGATCCTAAGAGCAAACAGCAAAAGCTCAGTATGGAAATCTCCTTCATCACCAACCTCAAAATAGCTAAAGTGGTTGCTTCTGCTGGGATAGTTATTGTCATCTTTTTTTTTGATATTCATCGAATGGTTTATCAACATGTTGTAACTGCACACGCATCAGTAACTGGACAATACTACAGGGATGTCCTGAAAACATTGCAAGTCCATATCAGGCGCAAAAGACCATGTTTCCGTGAAGCAGGCTGGATGCTACACCGCAATCATGCGCGGCCGCATATTTCCAATGTTGTTACTGAATATCTTGCAAAAATCAACGTCAAGTGCATCCCTCGCCCTCCTTATAGTCCGGATAAAGCCCCATGTGACTTTTTTTATGTTCCCAAACATACAGAAACGCCTTCGTGGGAGGGATTATCAACCATCAGAAGCGGTGGTGAAGGTTGCGGAGGCTATTTTGAGGAACCTCTCAAAAAATGGTTTCCAACATGTATTTTAAGAGTGGAAGAAACACTGGGACAAGTGCATCGCTTGCATGGGAGACTACTTTGAAAAGGAGCATAAAAATTATGAGGATGAGTAATGGTATGTTGTCAAGAAATATGATCATTTTTTTATTGAAATGCCCTCGTAATTCCTGTTGCTCGATGATGGGTCATCATCTGATCTCCTTCCGATGCCCACTTCGTTGTCGGTCTGCTTGTGTCTATTTGTCTTTTTGAAACATTCTACATGGCAACTAATAGTAATCTGCACTCAGTCATCAGCAGTAGACTCTCACCCATCTTGTGCTTTTTTCAGTTTCTTCTGTTTATTCTCTTTCAGTTTAATCTTATTCTCTTTCAGTTTTATTTTTCCTTCAAGAAATTATATCGAAACAATTTCCTTAAAAACTTCATTGATGTTGTCTGACGTCCTGTTATATCATATTCGATTTCCGTTGTTCCTTCGCTTCCATTCGTCAACATTAGAATTGTCATTGTGATGACGTCGCCTGTGTAACGGATACTGTAGTACAGATTTATATGGACAAATGTCGGTAAATGAAATCCATAGATACATAATGTTCATATGCGTGGTATCTTTCCTTTCGAAACTCTCCAAGGGAACAGACACCACATATAACTTTAATTAAGACGATGACGGCCAAAGATCCCTTCAGTGCAGATGCGCAGCACGCTCGAATTTTACTGGTGTCGGTGAAACGGTCCGAGTAATAAGGCTAATGAGGGTACACAATGCGATGGAATACTTAGCTTAAAAATTTATATATTTTCAAAGGGAGATACCTATCGATAATTTGTACATAAATGAAAACTTAGATGATACAGTTAATAAAATAGATTTTATATAATGTCAAAACCGTTCAGCTACGAAGAAATCCGAGAAATAATTAGGTAAATTGCGTATCATATCAAATTTTGAAGACATACTCAGGTAGCACCAATAGTGGCACTAATGTCATGTTGGGAATTTTGTAACATTAAAAAGGTAGTGTAAACCTGAGAAGGCATGTGCAGAAAAAAGCAACATTTAGTTAACAATTATGTGTTTACAGCTATGAACAAAATATATATCCTGATCAAATCACTTTAGCTATTATAAACACGAACGCTAAATTGTTTTTGTATAGAATGTGATCCATACACAGATGTAGGCATCAATTCAAAATCACCAGCATCTGACTTCTGTTTAAAAAACTTCTGAATATTTATCGGTGATCCTCACGCATAACGACAGTGTTGACTTTAGAAAGATTGTAGCCTCCGCCTTCTTAATCGGGCTACTCGATTGCAATATACCTGAACGTAAAGGAATATGCCTAATGAAATTTCACAATGAAAGAGGATATCGTCACCAAAGGAAAATAACACTGGTCAGTTGGAGGAAAGTGTACAGCAGACTCTCCTGAAGGAAGAATCTCTTCCTTTGAAGTGAGTGGAATGTAGTGCAGTCACTCAAGAACCGTACAGGGGGAAAAACCATACCACGTAATATTTATTACAAAAATCACTGATAACACAAAGAAAACACTGAGTAGCTAAAAGGAAGTGCCAATTAAACGGTCGCCAGCCCACTAGGGCAATGAATCTGGGGAATCTTGAGAAAGGTAATGGCAAAGAATTTTACTCAAATAGTCACTGGTGTGGCAACAGAAGGTTCTCACGCTTTTCCACAGTTCAACTTTTCACGAGAAAATAAATGAATCAGAAAGCTCTGAGTTTTCAGTAACTTATTCTAAAATATTAAGTTTTGAAAGTAACGTTAAATGAAGTTACTGGTTAAATAAATCATTGGCTTCACTTGAACTACGTTACGTACAAACTTTCAATAACCTCAGTGTGGCGTAATGCAAAATTTACGAAAAGGTAAACAACTGAACTAATTTTCCTTTAAACAAATGAAAAAAAAAAAGATTTTACTTTTAAAATAACAACCATTACATATGTACCAAGCCAGCATGAGTCACTTGCTAAGTTAAATACTGAATGCATGAAATTGCTCACTTTTAATTTGTACTGTATCTTTAGTTATTGGTTTTGCCGGTGGAATTTTACTTTACTTTAAATAGTGTCTGTTATGCAATAAAAGAAGGCACAGTTACTGAGGCAGAAAATTTGAACAGAAACTAGTAAGTACCAAACATAACATACTGGCAGTAAGTATTTAATCAATTTTAATATTCTTACGACACCCGGTGATTGCATGGAAAGGAAAAGGAGAGTAATGTCTGAAGACAATGAGAGCACAGTTGCGCTACAAGTTTTAACTATTGCAAGTTATTATTCAAGTTATTCATACTTTGTGAAAGAAATGTTGCTGGAAAAAGCCTCTACATTACAATGTTTGTCAGTTAACAGTTTTACGATGTTGTACCTGTGCGGACGACGAAGAATGTAGCCAACGAAAATGCTGAGCTGCTGTTGCTGCTGTTGCTCGATGAGAAAAACCCCGAGTGGTACCAGGGCCACGGATAATCATGGGTCAGGCAAAAGTTCGAATTGCAGTTTCTTTCGCCTGCCCACTCCTACCGTGCTCTCAATACTCGCTGGTTCACGTGTCAGACGCTTCTGCACTGGCGCGAGCATACACTATGTGATCGTAAATATCTGGAAACCTGACTAAAAATGACTTGCAATTTCGTGGCGCACTCCACCGGTAGTGCTGAAATTCAGCCTGGTGTTGGCCCACCCTTAGCCTTTACTACAGCTTCCAGTCTCGCACGCATACGTTCAATCAGGTGCTGGAAGGTTTTTTGGGGGATAACAGCCTATTCTTCACAGAGTCCTGCACTGAGGAGAGGTATCGACGTTGGTCGGTGGGGTGTGGCACGAAGTCGGTGTTGCAAAGTATCCCAGAGGTGTTCTATAGGATTCAAGTTAGGCCTCTGAGCAGGTCAGTCTATTACAGGGACATTATTGTCGTATAACCACTCCGCCACAGGCCGTGCATTATGAACAGGTGCTAGATCCTGTTACAAGATGCATTCGCCATCCCCGAATTGCTCTTCAACAGTGGGAAGCAAGAGGGTGCTTAAACCATCAATGTAGGCCTGTGCTGTGATACTGCCAAGCAAAACAACAAGGGGTGCAAGCCCCCTCCATGAAAAACACAACCACACTATAACACCACTGCCTCCGATTTTACAGTTGGCACTACACACGGTGGCAGATGACTTTCACCGGGCATTCGCCATGCCCCGCCCTGCCATCGCATCGCCACATTGTGTACTGTGACTCGTCACTCCACACAACGTTTTTCCACTGTTCAATCGCCCGATGTTTACGCTCCTTACACCAAGCAAGGCGTCGTTTGGAATTTACCGGCGGCGTGATGTGTGACTTAGGACCATCTGCTCGACCATCAAATCCTAGTTTTCTCATTTCCATCCTAACTGTCATAGTACTTGCTGTGGATCATGATGCAGTTTGGAATTCCTGTGTGATACTCTGGATAGATGTCTGCCTATTACACATTACGACCCCCTTCAACTGTCGGCGGTCTCTCTCAGTCAACAGACGAGGTCTGCCTGTACACTTTTGTGCTGTACGTACCCCTTCAAGTGTCCACTTCACTATCACATCGGGAACAGTGGATCTAGGAATGTTTAGGAGTGTGGAAATCTCGCGTACAAATGTATGACAAAAGTGACACCCATTCACCTGGCCACGTTCGAAGCCCGTGAGTTCCGGGGAGCGATCCATTCTGCTCTCTCACGATGTCTAGTGACTACAGAGATCGCTGATATGGAGTACCTGGCAGTATGTGGCAGCACATTGCACCTAGTGTGAAAAACGTATGTCTTTGAGGTAACCGGATACTTTTGATCACATACTGTAGCTGTACACTGCGTCGGCGAGAGCGCCCAACAAGCACTCTCTTCATAACTCAATCTTATCCCCTCCCTCTTTCCTCGCAACGCGACAGACACCCTCCATACGCAAAGATAAACAACTGCGCTGCTACTACTATTACGTCATTACTATCGACACATTTCAATAAAGTTCCCTTGGCTATTTCCCAGAAATTTACAATTCGTTATAATTACAACAAATTATATTCAGTCAAAATTAAATACACTAGTACATTGATTATGTCTTAAATATACTTCCTGTGATGCAGCTTATAGCTTCAGAATTAAAAGTACTGTGCAGGTTATCAACGGATATTAAACGGTGCAAATTTTGGATGTTGCAAGAGGTATTTTATCCGCATTTTCGGTGTTACAAGGTGCGTTATATGTAACATGGAGAAACAGAGTTGGGAAGTGCTGCTAGGTGTGATGTGAGAGAGATGTAACTTCAGTTTTGGTGTCAAAGTATTATGTAATTTTAACGCCTATGTTTAAAATTTAGTTCGCGTGAAACATAGGTGGAACCAGGACCAACGATAAACCACGAAGAGCAGTGAAGGCCTTTCTTAATCTGTTTTCATTAATTTCACAAAATGCACTATCTACGTAAAATTTCTGCAGAGATGTTACAGTGAATGTGTAGAAATTATCTACACATTTTCGACTTCTGCGATATCGTAAAGAACTATACTGAGTGTACTATGTCCATATTTTTCTTGTACATAGAGGAATCTATAGTGATGAACGGAATTCAGGAGTGACTGAACATGCAGATTTCGAGGGGTGGACACAAATTGTACAGAAAAATTTTCTGTCTGTGATGCTTCGTTTCTTATACACAAATTTCTATGAGGTCTTCTTTTCATACATCTTTTCAAGTTTTTTTTCTTTCACGTTTAGTTCCTACCCGTATGAAATTCAACATTTCACGACTTTAAAATAGTTTGTTGCTTTACAACTTTGTCTTCATTACAAAATATTATCGTTACTTGCCACAGGCTGCTTTACACAGAATTTGTGTTCAGAATGATCAAGCGGAAATGTAGCCAAAGAAAACGGTTATTCACATGAACATAAGAATTTTGGTAATACTAGATAAAATATGAGAAAAAGTTTAGTGCTTTAGCAACCAGGGTAACACTAGGTGGTAGGTGAAAAACGCAGTCTTTAACAAAAATATCTTTTCTGATGCTTCCTATTGCAACACAATTGAAGAGTATTTTATTGAAATAGCACGTTTGGAATTAGACATTCTTTAAGAAAAATACCTTGCCTGGTGCCATATTTTGCAACAGGGTTGAAGAAGACTTTCTTCAAATAGCATGTTTGGAATTAAGGCATTGTAGGAAGCTGATTAAAAGTTTTGGGGAAAGCGAAGAAGGAAATGAAATGTATCATGGATTTATTAAGAAAAATGTGAACATGTATATTACCGGATGGAGAGAAATGGCTATGAAGAAGGTCTGCTGAGAGTCGCCATCAGAAGAAAGAGATACGTTATAGGAATAGGTGGAAGGACAGCATAAAATAGTTAACGTAGGTTTTTATACAGAACTGGAATGGAAGGGGTGTAAGATCAGTGATTAGAAGCTGTAAAACAAATATTGAAGAACTTAATATATTAACAACAGGGAGATGAAAAGATTAGCACAATATAGGAGGAGCAAAGGGCTGAATCCAACCATCCGGAATAGTAATGTGAATGAGAAAAGTATTGTTTCTTATGGCAGCTAAAAAGGTTTAATATATAGAAAACAGGGATACGGAGAAATGTTCCAACAGATGTGGTATATATGCTGCTACTTTGTCTTCTGATATATCATTATTCTGTGCTCTGACTATTCGACGATTCATTTTTGTGGTTAAAACATCCCTATTTAAATGATGCCGCCGACATAGGTTTGGCGTTCTAGACTGAATAACAATATGTTCGTTCGTGTTCGCTCGTTAAAAATACGAGGACGGATAAAAAGTTGGGGATACAAGCAGAGAGAGGCAGAGTCTTACGACCGTTGACTGTAGCGCCTCGGTATAGAAGACACGACAGAGAATGTCTGAGAGAGAAAGGGAAAGTGTCTGGTCTACCTACAGCAAGAGGAAAAACAGACAGCAGCTCTATAGGAGGAGAAAAAAGGGTGAAGCGAAACAAGAGGAAAATGGAAAGGGAGGACTAGGCATAATTTACGTACTCGTAATCTTCTTTACGCGGTGTACTGTGGTGTTAAGGGGCGAAACTGTAGTCCGGGGATCATTACGGTATTTTGTGCTCCTCTTCTGAGACGTAATTCCTTGCTTGCCTGGGCGCCTCTGCTTTAAGTGCAAGTGTTTTGGTAGGGGGGAATTCGCACGCCTGCGTTTCCCAGGGAAGGCATTTGCGCTTGCATTCTAGGTATAGCACTACTGGGATGACACGTGCAGCACGCGGACACACACACACACACACACACACACACACACACACACACACACACACACACACACACACACACCCGTGTGTGCTCGCGTGCGCGCACACGCTATATTCTCTGGCAGGCAATTTTCAGCACGTCATTACGTACCCTTTCACGCGGCAGCTATGCGTGTCGTGAGCGTGGTCCATTTACTCGCCCAGGCAACAAGAGAGTATTCATCTCTCCGTTCCCTCACCCCGTGGTCTCCTCTCTCTCCCGCAACCTCGCCAGATATGTGGGTAGTACCACAGGCACTCATTAGAGAAGAACGTTTACAGAATGTGGAAAGACAGCACAAATAGGATGCATACAAGGAAGTATTGCGAAATAGTGTCGTGAATATAGAGACAGTTTCACATGTGTGTTACGATGCCCTCACTGAGGGTTTGGGCGTGCGGTTCTCCCGTACGTCTGAATCATGACCTCCTAACAACAACTCTTCCAATATAGCCTAACACGCAAGCCGATACACCTGCTCGACTACGTAAGAAGGAGTGACAGAAGTGTGCTGCTCCGTATTTGTTCTTTTCGCCGTTTTATTGTTGACAGAGGTCTGTACAAAAACTGCGGGTTCCTTTTTTAGCTGTCATTGCCAGTAAACCTGATAGGTAGTTAGAAGAATACGCTTGAAATAATGTTAGGAATTGTAGTGATATACTTTTTCAATTTGCCACCAAGCCTTGTAAGAGACACAGCATGCCTAAGGAGGAGAAAATTGCTTGCACGGCGGACAGAATAAATCAAAGACTTAAGCACGTGACTAAGCAAGTGTTTTATGTTAGATCTAACTGAGAAACACAGCGTTGCTCGGGTATTTATTTATAGCTTTCCCTGAGAGTTTACATATGTGGAATTTATGTTTGACTTACAAAGCTTCTTTTCACACTATTTGAAGTGGTACAGTAGCGGACATGAACGAAGAACTTGTTAGCTCCACTAAAATGGGACAGAGCCATATACAGTATAGCTGGCCGTGTGAAAAGTGTCGGACGCTAGGGTACACACCTGCAACTCTCAGCATCTGACCTAGTGTTTTATTTATGGTCATACTGTAGCATAAGGTCATCGGGAATAGTAGACCTACATGTTTATTAAAGTGAAACGGTAAATTGCTACAGGTAAGTGGTATTCGAGGTAAAGAAACGCGCTCACCTGCACCACTTTCCATCTACGTTTCTGCTTCTGTGACGTTGCTTTGGAGAGAATGAACGGTAAGGCTGTGTGATTGAGGGGTTCTGAGGAGCGAGATAATACATGATGCTCTTGATTATGGAAAGTTTCCAAAGAGGGAGTTACAGCCTGATGTTTTCTAGTGGCAGTAAGTCTCGCCTCACGATTTTCATTGGGTTCTCGAGACCGCATAGTTCTCATTATTTTAGCGATTCAGTTTTATTCAGAAAGATTCGACGACTCTCTAGTCATCTTTATTTGTAACTAAAACGAAATAGAAATGAAACGACTAGGTACCCAAATCACAAAGCAAACTTAACGAACTCGGTTCTGCTACCAAAGAATATGAGTACACTCTAATGGAAGAAGCAAAGCAGTGTCGTTAAGTATTTAATACACAAACCGAAATCAGGAAATCCCTGTATCCAACTTAAGGAAATTCGCTGTTAGTTCGTATTTGTTAGGAGAAGGGAGTTTAAAAACAACTAACAGCGTCATTTACTGTTTATTTGGTGTACTAAGAAACGAACAGGGAAAAGTCAGTGAGGTTTGAAATTATGAAGTTACTTGGTAGTCGCTAAGTGCTCCCATTCTCAAATACTGAATGAATATAGTCTGGGTAGTTAGCACAACATGATTTAAGCTGCCTATACTCTGTTTCTGACTTCAGTACTTGTCCATATTCTCATTCTTTATCTTACCAGTCCATCTAATTTTCAACATTCTTCTATACCGCCACACTTCAAGCAATTCTCTTCCATTTCGGTTTTACCAGTGTCCATGGTTACCTACCATACAATGATGTGAACCGAACGTACATTGTGAGGAATTTCTTGCTCAAATTATGGCCTATATGTGACAACCAAGAGGCTTCTCTTGGTCACGGATACTCTCTTTGTCTGTGCTAGACTCCTTTTTATGTTCTTGCTTCTACGGCCACGGGTTACCTTGCTTCCTATGTATCAGAATTACTTAATTTCGTCTACCTCAGTAGTCATCAATTTTGATGTGAAATTTCTTTACATTTTCGTTTCTGCTGCTTCTCATTGCTTTTATCTTTTTCCATTTAATTCTTAACCCATATTCTATACACATTAGATTGTTTATTTCTAGATTGTTCATTAAATTCAACAGATCTTGTAAACCTCCTTCATTCTGACAGAAGGCAGAAATGTCATCAATGTCAGCAGCGATTCTTACCAGTGATATCCTTTCACCCCGAATTTTAATCCCACTTTTGCTTCCGTCATGTATACATTGAAAACAGCAGAGGCGAATGACTAAATCGCAGTCTTGTGCCCTTTCCAATGCGAGCACTTCGTTCTTGGTCATACATTTTTATTGTTTACTTTTGGTTCTTGTGTATATTGTACATAGCAAATACACTAAGTACACTTTACAAACTTTTCATACTTTACTCTCGATTTATATTCAATCACTGTATCACTTTGGCTACTCACCCTTCACTGTTTCTTTTCTCTTCACTCACTGCACTATTTTTTTTTTTTTTTGTTCTTCCTTTCGTCACTGATAAGAAATTGACGTTAGAACCCATGATGGGTCTTACTTTATGTACCTCTACCAATGGGTGGCCCCTCCAATGGCGAATTCCAAAACATACAAGAAAGTCTAAGAATGGTCGACAACGTTCTAGAATATTCGACAACATTATAGAGTATTCTGGAATGTTCCACGTTGATCGGAGATGTTTCGAGATGTTCCATAACATTCTAGAATCTTCCAGAACGTTCCACACTATTTCTGAACTTTTCAGAACATCCCGGGTCATTGTTGATACATAACAGAACATTCTGGATTCTTGTGGAATGCTTTCGAACACTGTAGAATGTTCTCGAATACTCTCGAATGTCCTGGAATGTTCTAGAAATTTCTAGAACCTGTATAACTTCAAAAGCACGCCCGTCAGGTGAAAACAGGAACTTTCTTCATGGATGGGGGATAGAGGACTACCACAACATATATCTCCCTTGACCATACTGGGACTTGTTTCTGAGTTTTAGCAGCACGCACATTGTGCACTTACTTTAATAATATATATTGATTGTTATTATCATAGGATCCGAATATTGCACTTAAACACAAGAAGGTATTTTACCTTAATATATATAATATTTACAAATGAACTGAGCTGCTCTAATAACTTAACAATTTTACCTGTCTTGAATATGGAAATTTGTGTTCTATTCCGATTTGAAAATGTCTTTAACTTGTAACTGTTTTTGATAAGACTTCTGGTTAATCTAATGTAACACATAGTAGGTTACACATAGCGTTGATATTATTTCCTATATGGCCAAAAATATGAACAGAATAGTTGTACATAGGTAAATGAGGATGTTGTACCTTGGAACATGATTTCACATTTAGAAAAACCTTAATTTTCAGGAGTAGTACGGAAGTTAGAGTTGGAAGCGTAAAAGATGGGTTGGGTTGTTGGCGTACTACCTGTAGAGAGAGTGAGAACGAGAAGACTCAGAATGCAGTTATCAGTGAAAGAGGCAATACTCGAACGGAGAAATTGCCTGGAAATTGTTGCACCCCATAGCCTCCGATAACGACTTCTGAACTATTAGGACATTGGCACAAGTTGTTGGGCTGTGTTATGGACATTAAAATGACGCAAAGAAGAATGAATCAGTCTACACTTCAAGGAACTTGTAAGCCACAACCTGTGTAGTGTAGCCCCCACTACTGACCGACACACCCAACGACTACACCCAGCAGGTTACGATCTCTGTAATTAGAACTGTAGAATCGTGAACGATTAATTCAAAATTAACTTTTTGAATAATTATTGTGTAAGGGCGTTCCCTGATGTTTGGTTATTCCGAGTAAACCTGTTCTAAAAACATTTGAAGTGCTATATTCAGTATCTACAAGCACTACTTTTCATCTTTCAATAAATGTCAGAAAATAATTGTTGTGGACTAACTTCTAAAGTGCACGTAAAAGTACTGCATTATTTCTATAGCAGAACTGCTGAAGTGAAATTTTACTTAAGGACTCAACTACATATTATCAGAATTCGACCGCAACATATACACTCCTGTAAATGGAAAAAAGAACACATTGACACCGGTGTGTCAGACCCACCATACTTGCTCCGGGCACGGCGAGAGGGCTGTACAAGCAATGGTCACACGCACGGCACAGCGGACACACCAGGAACCGCGGAGTTGGCCGTCGAATGGCGCTAGCTGCGCAACATTTGAGCACCGCCGCCGTCAGTGTCAGCCAGTTTGCCGTGGCAAACGGAGCTCCATCGCAGTCTTTAACACTGGTAGCATGCCGCGACAGCGTGTACGTGAACCGTATGTGCAGTTGACGGACTTTGAGCAAGGGCGTATAGTGGGCATGCGGGAGGCCGGGTGGACGTACCGCCGAATTGCTCAACACGTGGGGCGTGAGGTCTCCACAGTACATCGATGTTGTCGCCAGTGGTCGGCGGAAGGCGCACGTACCCGTCGACCCGGGACCGGACCGCAGCGACGCACGGATGCACGCCAAGACCGTAGGATCCTACGCAGTGCCGTAGGGGACCGCACCGCCACTTCCTAGCAAATTAGGGACACTGTTGCTCCTGGGGTATCGCCGAGGACCATTCGCAACCGTCTCCATGAAGCTGGGCTACGGTCCCGCACACCGTTAGGCCGTCTTCCGCTCACGCCCCAACATCGTGCAGCCCGCCTCCAGTGGGGTCGCGACAGGCGTGAATGGAGGGACGAATGGAGACGTGTCGTCTTCAGCGATGAGAGTCGCTTCTGCCTTGGTGCCAATGATGGTCGTATGCGTGTTTGGCCCAGTGCAGGTGAGCGCCACAATCAGCACTGCATACGACCGAGGCACATAGGGCCAACACCCGGCATCATGGTGTGGAGAGGGATCTCCTACACTGGCCGTACTCCTCTGGTGATCGTCGAGGGGACACTGAATAGTGCACGGTACATCCAAACCGTCATCGAACCCATCGTTCTACCATTCCTAGACCGGCAAGGGAACTTGCTGTTCCAATAGTACAATGCACGTCCGCATGTATCCCGTGCCACCCAAAGTGCTCTAGAAGGTGTAAGTCAACTACCTTGGCCAGCAAGATCTCCGGATCTGTCCCCCATTGAGCATGTTTGGGACTGGATGAAGCGTCGTCTCACGCGGTCTGCACGTCCAGCATGAACGCTGGTCTAACTGAGGCGCCAGGTGGAAATGGCATGGCAAGCCGTTCCACAGGACTACATCCAGCATCTCTACGATCGTCTCTATGGGAGAATAGCAGCCTGCATTGCTGCAAAAGGTGGATATACACTGTACTAGTGCCGACATTGTTCATGCTCTGTTGCCTGTGTCTATGTGCCTGTGGTTCTGTCAGTGTGATTATGTGATGTATCTGACCCCAGGAATGTGTCAATAAAGTTTCCCCTTCCTGGGACAATGAATTCACGGTGTTCTTATTTGAATTTCCAGGAGTGTAGAAAGTGAATTACATCATTTAACAATGGAATAAAAATATATTGAACTTGTGTTACTGGACTGGCTAGAGGGGACAGTTTAAGAATCGTAGCACGGTGCAACTCTCTTCCCACACAGAGTTACCACTCTGGTGGCAACAACACTTATAAATAACCCAGCTGCTCGTTGAGTCGGTCTTAATTGAGTGACAGATGAAGGTACGCCATTTTATACTGATTCATATATATGCAACCGTCTCCATGTGGTGGGACGCCAGTCTTTCGGTAAGTGGTGATCAGAACGGCGGTCACAGCAAACTTCAGCATAACTGGACTGCGTGCGTAGAAGACAGTTTGCTTAGTTAGGTTAGAGGAATGATGAGAACACAATTCTTATTGGACACAGGTGTACAAACATCTGTGACAAATCTGTACCTCTTTGGGTTCAAATGGCTCTGAGCACTATGCGACTTAACTTCTGAGGTCTCCAGTCGCCTAGAACGTAGAACTAATTAAACCTAACTAACCTAAGGACATCACACACATCCATGCCCGAGGCAGGATTCGAACCTGCGGCCGTAGCGGTCGCTCGGCTCCAGACTGTAGCTCCTAGAACCGCACGGTCACTCCCGCCGGCTACCCCTTTGGGGAGAGTTTTTTTGGAAATACGTGTTAAGGTCTCTTGGGACCTAACTGCTGAGGTTACGCACCACTTAATCTAACAGAAACTTACGCTAAGGGCAACACACACACCCATGCCCGAAGGAGGATTTGAACCTCCGACGGGGGAGCCGCGGGGAGCGTGACAAAGCGCCCTAGCCCAGGCGGCTACCCCGCGCGGCAGGGGAGAAGTTGTTTGACCCACCATGGTTCAAATGGCTCTGAGCACTGTGGGACTTAACATCTATCGTCATCAGTCCCCTAGAACTTAGAACTACTTAAACCAAACCAACCTAAGGACATCACACATCACCCAGGCATCACGAGGCAGAGAAAATCCCTGACCCCGCCGGGAATCGAAACTCACCATGGTATACGTTATGTAGTATGAGTGGTAAAGCCGTATACCCACTTGGATTGATGACATTGAGTTTCCAGGTGGAAGCAAAGCATTTCGTGGAGTATTTGGAAGTTCCGTGTCATGTAGGGGATGGCTACTGTACGATCTTAGGTTTGGATTTCCTGGAAAACCACCAATTTATATTTGACCTTAGGCAAAATACCGTAGAACTTGATAGAACATATCTTCACCTAGGAGAACTGTTGTCAGTACCACAGTGCCGCAACATTCGCCTTTCACGAAGATAACTTGCGTGTAAGGCCACTAAAGATTAATTCGCAAGATAAAGTACAGGAAGGCACAGGAAAACTGCTGTGGAGTATTGTAGGGAGTGATATACTAATGAACGTGTTTTGTTTGGTTGGGCCCCGACATGATGGCCACGCATACTTGTGTCCACGTTTATGGTACATGCAGGGCTTGGCTAACAATGAAACTGACAGAGGAAAAAAAAAAGAGAAAAAAGAAAGACAGCCGTTGTCGAAGTGGGAAGAGTACACAAGGTAATCAGTGGGTCGTGAGGTCGAACCTATACAGAAACATTTTTTTGTTTTTATTTATTTTCAATATTTGCGCTATTTACTCTATAAATGAACTATAATATTTCTTCCTTATTGTGTCTTCATATTTTCATAAAACGCATGAAAGAAAAGTCAAAGGAAAAGTTGTCATTAGAAATAAAGTTCCTGGAAGGGAGAATGAGGCGTTAACGAAAACACAGTGTTCCCGAAAGATTCACGTTGCATCTCAAGAAGCTTCGTAGCCTTAGCTAGTATTGCCCCAACGGCCAATAGGCCCATCTCGTCTCCATTGGGAGCCCGTCGTTTGCATGCAACAGCTGAGGGCTCCTCGAAGGGCAAAATAAAAATAAAAATAACGTAATACGAGCTCCCGTACATTTTAACTGCAATCCCTTCTTGGAATCCTCGTGGATTGTGTAGATACAATCCTTTCTTGGAAATTTATTTGCCGGCTGCTGTGTCTGAGCGGTTCTAGGCACTTCAGTCCGGAACCTCGCTGCTGCTACGGTCGCAGGTTCGAATCCTGCCTCGGGCATGGATATATGTGATGTTCTTAAGTTAGTTAGGTTTAAGTAGTTCTAAGTCTAGGGGACTGATGATCTCAGATGTTAAGTCTCATAGTGATTAGAGACATTTGACCCAATTTTCTAAATTTATTTGCAATACCAAATCTTCCTTTGACGTCCCTTTTCATGCGCTTTATGAACACACTAAAAATACAATGTAGACAGCATTATTTCTGTTTACTTGTAGAGTAAGTGACATAAAATTTTTAAAAAAGTAAAAGCTTTTTGTTTAGAGATTTCACCCCAAAACATTCAGATTACCGTTCTGTACTGCTTCCACTGTGACAACGGATGTCTTGGAAACTCTGCAAAACATGAATGACTCACGCCGGTGCGAATAATTATATTTCCTGAATGTCAGGTCATCTGTAGCTCCTACATTCGTCACTTTCATTTCTGACCAAGCCCTGCATATACCATGAATTTGGACAGATTGATAATGATTACGCATGATCCTCTCGTGAGAGAGAAGGCGAATTACATAGAGCATTGTGCTTTTTTCCCAGGAATGTTGCACATGTATGAGATACAGATGGTCAGCAAGTAGCGACCAACGGAATATATCAAGTTGTGTCTGAAAACTTTTCATAGGGTTATGTTGCGTGTCTACTTGGAGATTTCGGAAGGAAGTGATCTGGATAAGATAAAGTCAGACCCTAAGAAGAAGCAAGTCACTGGTCTAACTGCCTTACACGAGAAAGGGAAATATTTTGAAGGGGCTGAAAAATTAACGATTGAGTAGATGTTGTTAGGATGATGATGATGTTTGGTTTGTGTGGCGCTCAACTGCGCAGCTATCAGCGCCAGTACAAATTCCCAACCTTTGTTCAGTCCAATCTCGCCGCTCTCGGGAATGATGATGAAATGATGAGGACAACACAAAAACCCAGTCATCTCGAGGTAGGCTAAAAATTTCTATCCCCGCCGGGAATCGAATCCAGGACTCCGTGTTCGGGAAGCGAGAACGCGATCGCTAGACCACGGGCTGCGGACCTTCTGCTGGATAGAGTTTTGCAAGGAATTAAACCATGGCAAGATATAGTACTTTTAGATTATATAATTATTTTTGTGAAGGTTATGGAGAAATATGTGGTACAAGTAAGTGAAGTATTTAACAGGTTATGTGCTGCACACCTGACACTTTAGTGCAACAAGAAATGCAATATTGATGGTACGTGATCAGTTATGAAAGAGTGCAGACAGTTAACTAGTTTAGCAAAAACCTTGCAGCATTCTCCAGTACATCATACAGGGGAAAAGATATAGTCATGTTTGTCTTTACCAAATTACTACAGAAAAATACTACAGAAATTTTCAGAATCCACACCTTTGCATTTGGTACTTGAAGACAGTTGTAAAATTCCAATGAAAAACATAACTTGGAATTGTCAATGTCAATATAATTCAACAATAGCCGTGTATCTTAAGGTATTATTTTATTTTATTCTGGAGGCTACCGGTTTCAGAATTTCATTATGCCAAATTCACGCCCCATACGCTTCTATCCTGAAGATGCAATCCTGAAATGCCGAAACTGGTTGCCTTCAGAATAAAAGGTACACGACTGTTGGTGAATTTTATTGACATTGACAGTTGATTAACCAGCCGATGTCACCTGGTCATGACGGACCAACAGAGATTGAACACAACTTGAAGGTGTGTAGCAAAATCTGACAGATTTCTACACAACTGCTCAGGTGCTGGTTTCTACAAATCATGCGAAAGAGTTCGTACCGAAGGATCCATCTAGGAGACAAATGCACTGAGCACTTAAACCAAGCAAATTCGCCTTCGAAGCAATTCATAAACTGGTTAGGATGTAGTAATCCAGATGACCTCTGCAGGAAGCTTGTTGTGTTACAGACATTGGGTCACCCCACTATGGAACGGCATAAGCTGCTTGCAAAAAACGGAAACTTCTTTCAAGACAGCCACAGTACGCTGTGGACGACGGTGTGTTACGCAACTGAACAAAACTGAGATTGTGTGTGGTGATTCCGTCCACAGTGCGTGAGGAAATACAGAAAATAGGCTCTAGATTGTGTATTATCATGCTATTGGGATGGAAGGACCACAGAATGGGGTGTTGTCGAATAGGTCTGCTGGTGAATATATAAACAGGATATGGAGCAATACGGGAAGAACTGTGAAGCGTGTACACAACAGGCTGAATTAAGTTATCAGCGTATTCCAATGAAACGTTTTTCAGAGGGTAGTAAGCTGTTTGAAACTAAAGATAACAAAATCCTGGGACATTTGTAACACTGTCATGCAATCAGTCTTCTAATTTAGAGAGCTTTGCTAATGTATGTTTGTAACGTAAGTAAAGAACGATGTGAAATGTATAATTTACGAAATAATATTTTTGTCATGGATTAATGGAATGAAAATATTGGTGTATATAATTTCGCAGGACGGAGTGGCTGTGCTGTTCTACGCGCTATAGTATGGAACCGAGTGACCGCAACGGTCGCAGGTTCGAATCGTGCCTCGGGAATGGATGTGTATGATGTCCTTAGGTTAGTTATGTTTAATTAGTTCTAAGTTCTAGGCGACTGATGACCTCAGAAATTAAGTTGCATAGTGCTCAGAGCCATTTGAACCATTTCTTTGCGTGATGTCCTTACGTTAGTTAGGTTTAATTAGTTCTAAGTTCTAGGTGACTGATGACCTCAGAAGGTAAATCGCGTAGTACTCAGAGCCATTTGAACCATTTTTCTATGTAATTTTATATATTTGTGCAAGTTGTCATTTCTATTAAATGTTACCCACTTAGTGACAATGCGTAGGATATGTGTTACGTAAAAGATGGAGTGCTTTGGTACTGTACGGAAGTTACAGTGGGATGCGTAAAAGGTAACTTGGGTTTTTCGTGTTCTACCTGTAGAGAGAGCGGGACCGAGAGGACTCAGTCTGTAGGTAGCAGTGAAAAAGGCAATATTCGGACGGAGAAAGCGATGCCTTGCCTGGAAATTGTTGCACCCCCTAGCCTCAGATAACGACTTCTCAATTATTAGGATTCTGTCACAAGTAGTTGGGCTATGTTTTGGACGTTAAGACATCGCAAAGAAGAATTAATCAGTCTCCTAGTAGAATTTTGCACAGAGCACAACTTAATCATAGGTAACACTTGGTTTAAGAATCATGAAAGAAGGTTGTATACGTGGAAGAACCCTGGAGATACTAAAAGGTATCAGATAGATTATTTAATGGTAAGACAGAGATTTAGGAACCAGGTTTTAAGTTGTAAGACATTTCCAGGGGCAGATGTGGACTCTGACCACAATCTATTGGTTATGACCTGTGGATTGAAACTGAAGAAACTGCAAAAATGTGGGAAATTAAGGAGATGGGACCTGGATAAACTGAAAGAACCAGAGGTTGTACAGAGTTTCAGGGAGAGTATAAGGGAACAATTGACAGGAATAGGGGAAAGAAATACAGTACAAGAAGAATGGGTAGCTCTGAGGGATGAAGTAGTGAAGGCAGCAGAGGATAAAGTAGGTAAAAAGACGAGGGCTGCTAGAAATCCTTGGGTAACAGAAGAAATATTGAATTTAATTGATGCAAGGAGAAAATATAAAAGTGCAGTAAATGAAGCAGGCAAAAAGGAATACAAACGACTCAAAAATGAGATCGACAGGAAGTGCAAAATGGCTAAACAGGGATGGCTAGAGGACAAATGTAAGGATGTAGAAGCTTATCTCACTAGGGGTAAGATAGATACTGCCTACAGGAAAATTAAAGAGACCTTTGGAGAGAAGAGAACCACGTGTATGAATATCAAGAGCTCAGATGGGAACCCAGTTCTAAGCAAAGAAGGGAAGGCAGAAAGGTGGAAGGAGTATATAGAAGGTTTATATAAGGGTGATGTACTTGAGGACAATATTATGGAAATGGAAGAGGATGTAGATGAAGACGAAATGGGAGATACGATACTGCGTAAAGAGTTTGACAGAGCACTGAAAGACCTGAGTCGAAACAAGGCCCCCGGAGTAGACAACATTCCATTAGAACTACTGACGGCCTTGGGAGAGCCAGTCATGACAAAACTCTACCAGCTGGTGAGCAAGATGTATGAGACAGGCGAAATACCCTCAGACTTCAAGAAGAATATAATAATTCCAATCCCAAAGAAAGCAGGTGCTGACAGATGTGAAAATTACCGAACTATCAGTTTAATAAGTCACAGCTGCAAAATACTAACGCGAATTCTTTACAGACGAATAGAAAAACTGGTAGATGCGGACCTCGGGGAGGATCAGTTTGGATTCCGTCGAAATGTTGGAACACGTGAGGCAATACTGACCTTACGACTTATCTTAGAAGAAAGATTAAGAAAAGGCAAACCTACGTTTCTAGCATTTGTAGACTTAGAGAAAGCTTTTGACAATGTTGACTGGAATACTCTTTTTCAAATTCTAAAGGTGGCAGGGGTAAAATACAGGGAGCGAAAGGCTATTTACAATTTGTACAGAAACCAGATGGCAGTCATAAGAGTCGAGGGGCATGAAAGGGAAGCAGTGGTTGGGAAAGGAGTGAGACAGGGTTGTAGCCTCTCCCCGATGTTATTCAATCTGTATATTGAGCAAGCAGTAAAGGAAACAAAAGAAAAATTTGGAGTAGGTATTAAAATTCATGGAGACGAAGTAAAAACTTTGAGGTTCGCCGATGACATGGTAATTCTGTCAGAGACGGCAAAGGACTTGGAAGAGCAGTTGAACGGAATGGACAGTGTCTTGAAAGGAGGATATAAGATGAACATCAACAAAAGCAAAACGAGGATAATGGAATGTAGTCAAATTAAATCGGGTGATGCTGAGGGAATTAGATTAGGAAAAGAGACACTTAAAGTAGTAAAGGAGTTTTGCTATTTAGGAAGTAAAATAACTGATGATGGTCGAAGTAGAGAGGATATAAAATGTAGACTGGCAATGGCAAGGAAAGCGTTTCTGAAGAAGAGAAATTTGTTAACATCGAATATAGATTTAAGTGTCAGGAAATCATTTCTGAAAATATTTGTTTGGAGTGTAGCCATGTATGGAAGTGAAACATGGACGATAACTAGTTTGGACAAGAAGAGAATAGAAGCTTTCGAAATGTGGTGCTACAGAAGAATACTGAAGATAAGGTGGATAGATCACGTAACTAATGAGGAGGTATTGAATAGGATTGGGGAGAAGAGAAGTTTGTGGCACAACTTGACTAGAAGAAGGGATCGGTTGGTAGGACATGTTTTGAGGCATCAAGGGATCACAAATTTAGCATTGGAGGGCAGTGTGGAGGGTAAAAATCGTAGAGGGAGACCGAGAGATGAGTACACTAAGCAGATTCAGAAGGATGTAGGTTGTAGTAGGTACTGGGAGATGAAGCAGCTTGCACAGGATAGAGTAGCATGGAGAGCTGCATCAAACCAGTCTCAGGACTGAAGACAGCAACAACAACATACTTCAAGAAACGTGTACGCCACAACATCCGTAGTGTAGCCGCCACTACTGTCCACCACACCCAACGACTACAACCAACAGATTTCGATCTCTATAGTTATAACTGTACAATCGTGAACGATTAACTCAAAGTAACTTTTTATGAATAATTATTGTGTTAAGTCCTTCCCAGGTCCTTGAATATTCCAAGTAAACCTGTTCTAAAAGCATTTGAGGTGCTATATTCAGTACCACAAGAACTAATTTTCATCTTGGAATACATGTCAGAAAATAATTGTTGTGGAGTAGCTTCTAAAGTGCACGTAAAAGCACTGGATGATTTACAGAGCAGAAGGGCTGAAGTGAAATTTTGCTTAAGTACTCAACTACATGTTTTCAGACAAACTTAACGGTTTTAATGCTCTTTGCGGTAATAAGTAAAGTGAAAAATGAGGAAATAACTTCTGCTAAAAGGACGAATTTGTCATGCATAAATACTGAGGTTCAACAAGTTTAAGTTTCGAGTAAAGTGCGTTTCTTTCTAACAGCTAGGGAACTCCTAGGAAATGAACTAATAGTCTGATTTCCATATCTATTAGTCATACATCACTATCAAATTATGTCCAAGGGGTAACATTATCTGATAATAGTTAAAAGTGGACACGTTTATGGCGCGTATATTACATGCACAGTTCCACGTATAATAGTTTTATACATTGCTTGCCTCGTGATAGGACTATATGTTGTGTTTTGGGTAAACACTGACTGTGAATCGCTACATACCGACCTCAACAGACAACTTTTCTTAGTAAGTGATTTTACGTGGCAGCTTAGATGAAGAATGGACTGAAGTTTAAGAGACTAATGAGGAAGTATCATCACGCGAAGAAATGGGATACGGGTTTACTAAGAAATGAACAGATATATTTGGAGTTCTCTGATGGTATAGATATTGCGATAGTGAATAACTCAGTAGGCAGTTCAGTTGAAGGGCAACGGACATCTCTACAAAAGGAAATCACAGAAGTTGATCTGAAAAACATAGGTACCATGGATAACAGTGGAAATACTTCAGCTCAACGATGAAAGGAGGAAGTACAAAAAGTCAGGGAAATTCAGCAATACAGAAATACAAATCACTTAAGAATGAAATAAATAGGAAGTTCATGGAAGCTAGGGTGAAACGGCTGCATGAAAAATGTGAAGAAATCGACAAAAAGTTATTCTCAGAAGGACTGTGTCAGCAGTAGGAAAATCAAAACAACCTTCGGTGAAATTGAAAGCTATATTAAGAGCTCCGCTGTTAAATGCAGAAGAGATAGAGGATTGATAGATTTGTCTGATTTGACAGAAGAAGAAACAGGCGTCGATATAGAAGTGATCCGGATCGAGTATTAGAATCGAAACTTAAAAGACCTTCAGAAGACTTAAGACCGAATGAGGCAGAAGGGGTAGATAGCAATCCATCAGAATTACTGAAAACATTGGAGGAAGTTGATAGAAACCGACTACTCACGCTGCTGTATAGAATGTTTGAGTATGATAATATACCATCTGAATTTCGGAAATATATCATCCACACAAATCTGAAGACTGCAAGAGCAGACAAGTAAGAAAATTATCCCACAATCAGCTTAATAGCTCATGCAACCGAGTTGTTGGCAAGAATAATATACGGAAGAATGGAAAATAAAATTGAGGGTGTATTAGATGATGATCAGTTTGGCTTCAGGAAAGGTAAATGTACCAGAGAGGCAGTTCTGTCGTTACGGTTTATAATGGAAGCAAGACTGAAGAAAAAACAAGAAGCGTTCATAGGATTTTTTGCCCTTAAAATGGAGTTCGACAACGTCAAATCGTACAAGATGTTCCAAATTCTGAGAAGATAGGGAAAAACTTTAGGGAGGAAGCGGTAACGTACAACATATACAAGAGTCAAGAGTAAATAATAAGAGTGGAAGACCAAGAGCGAAGTACTCGGGACAGGGAAGTGGGCCACTGTTCAATGTATACATCGAAGAAGTAATGACGGAAATAAAAGAAACGTTCAGGAGTGAAGTTAGTATTGAAGGGGAAAGAATATTAACAACAACATCGCTGAGATCGTCAGTATCCTCGGTCAAAGTGAAGAAGAATTACATGGTCTGCTGACTGCAATAAAAAGTCTTCTGAGGCCAGAATATGAATTGGGAGCAAATATGAGGAAGACGATAGTAATGAGAAACAGTAGAATTGAGAGCAGCGAGAAATTTAACATAAGGATTGATGAAGTTAAGAAATTCTGCTGCCTAGGCAGTAAGCAACCAAAGCCGGATGGAATAAGGAGGACATCGAAAGCAGACTAGCACTGGTTAAAAGGGGATTACTGGCAAGAGAAGCGTACTAGTGTCAAACATTGGCCTGGAGAAAGAAATTCTGAGAATTTACGTTTGGAGCACAGCGTTGTTTGGTAGCGAAACATTGACTGTGGGAAACCCGAACAGTAAAGAATTGAAGCATTTGAGATGTGGTTCTACGGACGAAGGTTGAAAATTAGGTGGGCTGATAGAGTAAAGAATGAGGAGGTTCTGCGCAGAATCAAAATGGAAAAGAGTATATGGAAAACACTAAAAGGTGAAGGAACGGGATAGTAGGATAGCTGTTAACACATCAGGTAGGATTCCATGGTACTAGAGTGAGAGGTAGAGGGCAAAAACTACAGGGGCTGACAGAGAATGGAATATATCCAGCAAACAATTGAGGACGTCGATTGGAAGTGCTACTCTGATATGAAGAAGTCGGCACAGGAGAGGAATTCATTGCGGGCAGCATCAAACCAGTCTGAAGACTGATGCCTGGTCAGATGACGCAAAGTTCAGCTAGTAAGAGCTGATGATAGTGTTCAAGTTTCGCACAGGCCTCACGAAGGCATGTACCCAAGTTGTTAGCAAGGCGGTGTGCAAGCTGGTGGTGACCTCATAAACGTGTGAGGTGTGTTTACATGATATGGACTGGGCTCTCTGGTGAAACTGAGCCAATCATAGACTGGAAATGTTTATTTTTGGAAACTTGGAGACCATTTGCTGCTACTCATAAACTTATTGTTCGCAGACAAAAATGTTATTTTTATGGATGAAACTGCGCCATGTCACCGGACAATTGTGGGCGATTGGTTTGAAACATATTTTAGGCAATTCTAGCAAATGATTTGGCCATATAGATCACCGTACATGAATCCCATCGAATATTTATGTGACATAATCGAGAGGTCATTTCGTGCACACTGTCGTGCGTTGTCAACATTTTCGCTATTACGGACAGCTGCAGAGACAGCATACCTCACAAGGGAACCTCCCCATCGAAACGTCCCTGAGATTTAGTTATAAGTTGGCACAGTGGACAGGCCTTGAAAAACTGAACACAGATCAATCGAGAAAACAGGAAGAATTTGTGTCGAACTATGAAAAAAATAAGTAAAATATACAAACTGAGTAGTCCATGCGCAAGATAGGCAACATCAAGGATAATGTGCTTTTAGTAGCGCCGTGGTCCCGTGGCAAGCGTGAGCAGTTGCGGTACGAGAGGTCCTTAGATCAAGTCCTTCCTAAAGTGAAAAGTTTACTTTCTTTATTTTCGCAAAGTTATAATCTGTCCGTTCGTTCACTGGCGTCTCTGTTCATTGTAATAAGTTTAGTGTCTACGTTTTGCTACCGCGCCGCAAAAGCGTGCGATTAGTAGACGAAAGAACGTGCCTCTCCAATGGGAAGCGAAAACATTTGACCGCAAGGTCATAGGTCAACCGATTCCTTCACAGGAAAACACGTCTGATATATTCTATACGACACTGGTGGCGGCATGTGCGTCACATGACAGGAATATGTTGTCGACCCATCTAACTTGTACACTTAGCGAATGGGTAAAAAGATTCTTCTACCTTGCCCGATTTAGGCTTTCTTGTGGATGTGATAATCACTCCAGAAAAAGTGATGAAAACATAAGAGTTTGTCACATAAACTGCAACAAATGAATGCAACAATTTCACAGTCGCACAGTTTTCCCTGTGCTATGTCAAAACATATGTTTTTAACGTTTTCAAATTTTTCCGTGAGTAGTCCGTCAAATCCTGCATATGTCCCAGCAAATCTGAACATGTCCTGGAATTTTGGAGAGCGAAGTTGATTATGTGTAAGTTCCTGAACTTAGATAATTGTCTGAAAATAAAAAATTAAACGTTTCACTCGAGGGAAGACTTGAAACAAGGACCTCTCGTTCCGCAGCTGCTCACGCTAACCACGGGACCACGGCGCTCCTGGGCTCACACTCTCCTTGATGTTGCCTATCTTGCACATGTACTACTCAGTTTGTATAGTTTGCTTATTTTTTTCATATTTCCACACAACTTGTTCCTGTTTTCTCGATTGATGTGTGTTCAGTTTTTCAAGGCCTATCCACTGTGTCAACCTATAACTAAATATGAAGGGGGTGCGATGGGGAGGTTCCCTTGTCAGTATTTCTGTAGGGAACTACAACGGCTGTTTGCGTCCAAGCCACATCGCGTTTGTGCACTACGCCCGGCATGAGGGGGTGCGGCACGACATTAGGAGCTATCCTAAGACTTTCGTCATGTTACATGCCAAATATATATTAAAGAATAATGAAGAAGAAATAAAACCTGAAATGCTGCCGACGAGTTACTTATTAATGTGGCCCATTTATCAGTAGTCCTGTATCGAAGCATCATTACGCATCCACGTTTATCTGCACCAAACATCGCCCTCAAGAGGTACACTGGAGCACGTTCGGTGGGTGGACATGCAGGATCAGTGGCCTGGTACGGCGGTCGCCACTAACACATCCGACCGGCTGTGGCGTCAGGTAACATGGCGGCGGGTTATGACGTCAGGCTACTCAGCTGCGCTCCTCTGCCTCGTCGTCGCATCTCCTTGCGGCAGAACTGGCCAGTGTTGTAGATCACTACCAAGAGAAGTAGTCAATAATTTCCAAACAGTCGGGTGTGTGGGACCACACCCTTTTCATAGATAGAGAGGATAATCCGCCACGATCTCCACCTTTCCAAAAGGCATGCAGAACATCGCATCGCTGTATTCTGCCCTTCCTCGAATTTGTCATTCGAGACAGTTACACTGTCCTTACCGCTTAAGCTTATATGACAACCATCTTCCTTCCGTTTATTTTATGTTATGTATATCTCACTGGTAACTGACCAATTGTGCTTCCCACTCCACTATTAACAACTGTGAAAATAGGAAATTTTAGCACTGAAGGTGAAGAGCGTCCTCGACACCAACTCAAGTCGCAGTTCCAGAAACTGCAGATACCGCTCATGCCATGTTACTAGATGATAGGACAACTGATAGCAGTGAACGTGGTCATATTCCGCGGAATTTTGAGATTGCGGACATGAGAAAGCTCTCAGGCAGATGAGTTCCCATATGTCTCAGTGCAGACAAATAGCGTGGACGAGTGGTTGCCTCATAGTACATTTTGATTGAATGTCACCAGGATGCTGTGGGATTTTAGGATCATCTCGGCACCATGGACGAAACGTGGATATACACTTTTGATTCAGAGACAAAATTAAAGTCCAAAGAATGGAGAAATAGTGGTCAGGCAAGACCCGAGAAGTTAAAAAAGCCTCAAAGATCAGCAGACAAGTTGCTCGCATCCGTCTTTTGGGATAAAGAAGGAATCCTACTTATTCACTAATTACAACATTGTAAGACCATCAAGGGAAAGTACTGTGTTGAACATCTAGACAAACCGAAGCACAAATAGGCCCCGAAACGTCGATAAAAGGTGAAAAAGGCATTTCTTTTCTGCAAGACAATGCCCTCCTCACATGTAGTCCAAAACGTAGCAGAAATTGTCAGATTGTCACTTTGAAATCCTCAAACATCCACCATGCTCACCTAACTTGACCCCATCGTACTAATAACTGTTTCCAAACTTCACGAAACATTTCAAAGGGAGAGAATTTTTGAACAGTGACGAAGCCAAGAAGCGCAGTAATAATTTTTACTTAACTTTTTTTTTTTTGATTGGTTAAAGAAGCTGCAATGTATTGGCTTCAAAAGGAAAGTCGTGCAGAGTGGCCGCGCGGTTTAAGGCGCGATGTCACCGATTGCGCGCCCCCTCCCACCGGCGGTTCGAGTCCTCCCTCGGGGATGGGTGTGTGTGTTGTCCTTAGCATAAGTTAGTTTAAGTAGTGTTCATCTCTACGGACCGATGATCTTAGCAGTTTGGTCCCTTAGGAACCCACGCACATATGAACATTTTTTTTCTCAAAGGGTTCAAATGGCTCTGAGCACTATGGGACTCAAATGCTATGGTCAGTAGTCCCCTAGAACTTAGAACTACTTAAACCTAACTAACTTAAGGACATCACACACATCCATGCCCGAGGCAGGATTCGAACCTGCGACCGTAGCAGTCGCACGGTTCCGGACTGCGCGCCTAGAACCGCGAGACCACCGCGGCCGGCCCAAATGGAAATATGTTGAGGAAATAATTGTTTTTTTTTTTTTCAAGTCCAGAACAGCACTGTTCTGTATAAAGTCAAAGGTTTATAGGCACCCCCTAGCATACCAACACTTTTGTGGAATTTCAGATTCCGTGATGATAGAGTAATGAAAAATGAGGTACGTCTAACTACAGATAGATGAGAAAATAAAACACAGCGCAACAAAGCTTCAGCCGAACTAAATCCATCAAAGCACACTTCATTTTCTTTTTTATTCGAAACTGTGCATTGAGGTAACATGGTACCATCATAATTTTAAATTTAAGGGTAAATCAGACATAATATACACTCCTGAAAATGGAGAAAAGACCACATTGACACCGGTGTGTCAGACCCACCATACTTGCTGCGGACACTGCCAGAGAGCTGTACAAGCAATGATCACACGCACGGCACAGCGGACACACCAGGAACCGCGGTGTGGCCGTCGAATGGCGCTAGCTGCGCAGCATTTGTGCACCGCCGCCGTCAGTGTCAGCCAGTTTGCCGTGACATACGGAGCTCCATCGCAGTCTTTAACACTGGTAGCATGCCGCGACAGCGTGGACGTGAACCGTATGTGCAGTTGATGGACATTGAGCGAGGGGGTATAGTGGGCATGCGGAAGGCCGTGTGGACGTACCGCCGAATTGCTCAACACGTGGGGCGTGAGGTCTCCACAGTACATCGATGTTGTCACCAGTGGTCGGCGGAAGGTGCACGTGCCCGTCGACCTGGGACCGGACCGCAGCGACGCACGGATGCACGCCAAGACCGTAGGATCCTACACAGTGCCGTAGGGGACAGCACCGCCACTTCCCAGCAAATTAGGGACACTGTTGCTCCTGGGGTATCGGCGAGGACCATTCGCAACCGTTTCTATGAAGCTGGGCTACAGTTCCGCACACCGTTAGGCCGTCTTCCGCTCACGCCCCAACATCGTGCAGCCCGCCTCCAGTGGTGTCACGACAGGCGTGAATGGAGGGACGAATGGAGACGTGTCGTCTTCAGCGATGACAGTCGCTTCTGCCTTGGTGCCAATGATGGTCGTATGCGTGTTTGGCACCGTGCAGGTGAGCGCCACAATCAGGACTGCATACGACCGAGGCACACAGGGCCAACACCCGGCATCATGGTGTGGAGAGCGATCACCTACACTGGCCGTACACCTCTGGTGATCGTCGAGGGGACACTGAATAGTGCACGGTACATCCAAACCGTCATCGAACCCATCGTTCTACCATTCCTAGACAGGCAAGGGAACTTGCTGTTCCAACAGGACAATGCACGTCCGCATGTATCCCGTGCCACCCAACGTGCTCTAGAAGGTGTAAGTCAACTACCCTGGCCAGCAAGATCTCCGGATCTGTCCCCCATTGAGCATGTTTGGGACTCGATGAAGCATCGTCTCACGCGGTCTGCACGTCCAGCACGAACGCTGGTCCAACTGAGGCGCCAGGTGGAAATGGAATGGCAAGCCGTTCCACAGGACTACATCCAGCATCTGTACGATCGTCTCCATGGGAGAATAGCAGCCTGCATTGCTGCGAAAGGTGGATATACACTGTACTAGTGGCGACATTGTGCATGCTCTGTTGCCTGTGTCTATGTGCCTGTGGTTCTGTCAGTGTGATCATGTGATGCATCTGACCCCAGGAATGTGTCAATAAAGTTTCCCCTTCCTGGGACAATGCATTCACGGTGTTCTTATTTCAATTTCCAGGAGTGTATTAAGGATGTCAATGGTTCTAAAGAATGATAAAAACTGGATGATACTTGTCACCTCACGGCCTCATGTATCCCCACCAATCACTGGTTTATTATACGTATATATTTGTCATATCCAGATTAATCAAAATGAAATGCATTTGTAAAGTTATCAGTGAAATTAGCTTTCAGTTACCTTTACACTGAAGAGCCAAAGAAACTGGTACACCTGCCTAATTTCGCGGCCACCCAGAAGTGCCGCAACCCGACCTGGCATGGGCTCGACTAATGTCTGGAGCAGAGCTGGAGGGAACTGACACCATGACTCCTGCAGGACTGTCTACAATCCGTAAAAGTAGGAGGAGATGGAGATCTCTTCTGAAACAGCACATTGGAAAGCGTCCCAGCGTGTAGCCACGGGATCGAGTAGTTGGCCCGAGAGCTTTACACAGGTGATCAGCAGGCTAAAGCGTCAGACGCTACAAGCGAGGCGTTATGCGTCATGTAGAGGTTTACTCATGAAATTTCGAGAGAGCACTTTCCGGAAAGAGTCGAACAACATGTTAGTACCTCCCACACACATCGCGCAAAATGAATACAACGATAAGATTTGAGAAATTAGAGCTAGTACAGATGTTTATCGACAAATAATCTTGCCGCGAGTGAGGGAAGGAGTATCAGTTAGTGGTTTTACCACACACCGTCAAGTGGCTTCTGGGACATTGATTTGATGTGGATTCGTTCACTGAGCAAGAAGAACCAGCACGCAAAGCAGTAGGGTATGGAAGTACTAAGAAATTATTAAATACACTTGAAATTCTCTAAGGCTATAGATACTAATTTAACGAAGTGCATACGGGAGGCTAGTGCGGCCTTGAGAACTACTCTACTGTTTCGGATACGTAGGAGATTGCGTTAAAGGAAGACTGTAACCTCCCCCTTGCTAATCGGTCCATTGGACTGCGATATAATTAACCTTGATCGCATATGAGTAATGAAATTTTATAGTGAGTAATGCTATCGTTACCGTAGGAAAACATTACCTGTTCGTATAAGGAAAGTGTACAACAGACTCTTCTGAAGGAAGAATTTATTCTAGGTCTTATCTAGGTATAAGTACTGACGGTAATTTTGAAAGGGGTGGAAATTTGATGGAATCGCTCATGACCCACACAGGGGAGAAAAGGGTACCATGTAATATTTTTAATATAATAATACTGACAATACAAAAGCACTGATTAGCAAAAAATTGATAGTCAAACGGTGGCCAGCTCACTAGGACAACGAATATCCAAAGGGGTCCACTATAGATCTGACTACTTGGAGAAATAGAATAATAAAAAAAAATTCCGCTGTTTGTCCTACTTGGTACCGGTGCCACACAAGTGAGCTATCTTCTACGATGATTCTCTCGTTACTTGGAGGATGGTTTCTTCCAGTACTCTTCTAAGAAAGCTCCTATACCAACAACTCTGCTTTTGTGATAGCTCCATTTCATTTTCAGACAACGGGTTAAACCGAAATATTTGTAAGAGTTTTTCCCAACCAGCTATGGCTCATCGAAATGCCGTCGTAGGGTACTATGTATTACAGTATTTCGTTTTGTAATTTCACATTTTTAGATTTCTCAACATGTAAAACAAGGTTCGATTGCTCTTGTGTTCATATTTTAGTAGGATGGCTTTAAGTATTTATTTTTACGGTTAAGTGCGTCGGCGATCGGGTGTCTGGAATCAAAGGACAACAACGTAGTCTGCAGCACCACATTCCAAAATAGACGCCAATGTGATTTTCCAGGTGCGGCTGTGGGAAGGTTGAACAGCGTACTGTGTAACACGATGAGAGCGAGCTCGTGTCGGCAGCATACGGCAGCCGAACTCCAGCGGTGCGCATTTCGTTCTCGGTGTTAGTCGGACGGCCGCCTCCGTGGCTAATGTTGAGGTGAGGCGGTCGCCACCCTGTCACGCTCTCAGCCGCCGCTCGCGGAAGGCGGCCATTAGCAGGCTGCCAGCCGACGCCCGGCGTCGCACTCAGCGCGATGAGGCCCTGGCGCAGCCGCCTCCCGCCCTGCACTGTTGTGCTGCAGTGTTGCCGCCTGATGGATGCTGCCGAGCAACGCGCCGCTCGGACAATGGCGCCGCCCGGAGCCTCTCTGACAGCTGCAACCAAACTTCCCTCTCTCGCTCAGACTATTAGGCATGCAACAAACTACGCCCTAAACACGCGTCTCACCTACCACACAGTTCGTCTGCTCCGGCGTAAAACACCCACTGGCACAGCGGTCCAAATTTCACGCTCCAATACTTTACAGACACGAGTGAAGAATACGAATGGCAGGTGAAAAAGTTCTAAACTTTTGGTAGTCCTCATTCGCAATGTTTTTTACACACAGAGACAGCACGACGTGCATCGTGCGAGTTGGTGTTCGCTCTGTGTCTACTGGGTTCACTTTCGACCCACTTACGAAGCCAGTTACTGTTCTGTAGTCTTAGAGATATGTACGAGGTGCTTTCAATAAATACTCCAACACTTTATTTAGATTGCCAAAAATGCTTAGAATGGATCTGAGCACCACGGGACTTAATATCAGAGGTCATCAGTCCCTAGAGAACTTAGAACTACACTACTGGTCATTAAAATTGCTACACCAAGAACATATGCAGATGATAAACGGGCATTAATTGGACAAATAAGTATACTAGAATTGACGTTTGATTACATTTTCACGCAATTTGGATGCATAGATCCTGAGACAGCAGTATCCAGAACAACCACCTCTGGCTGTAAGAAAGGCCTTGATACACCTGGGCATTGAATCAAACAGAGGTTAGATGGCGTGTACAGGTACAGATGCCCATGTAGCTTCAACACGACACCACAGTTCATGAACTGTAGTGACTGGAGTATTGTGATGAGCCAGTTGCTCGGCCAGCATTGATCAGAGGTATTCAGTTGGTGAGAGATCTGGAGAATGTGCTAGCCAGGGAATCAGTTGAACATTTTCTGTATCCAGAAAGGCCCGTATAGGACCTGCAACATGCGGTCGTGCATTATCCTGCTGAAATATAGGGTTTCGCAGGGATCGAATGAAGGGTAGAGCGACGGGTCGTAACACATCTGAAATGTAACGTCCACTGTTCTAAGTCCCGTCAATGCTAACAAGAGGTGACCGAGACGTGTAACCAATGGCACTCCATACCATCACACCGGGTGATACGCCAATATAGCGAAGACGAATACACGCTTCCAATGTGCGTTCATCGCGATATCGCCAAACACAGATGCGGCCATCATGAGGCTGCAAACAGAACCTGCATTCTTCCGAAAAAGTGACGTTTTGCCATTCGTGCACCCAGGTTCGACGTTGAGTACCGCATCGCAGGCGCTCCTGTCTGTGATGCAGCGTCAAGGGTAACCGCAGCCTTGGTCTCCGAGTTGATAGTCCATGCTGCTGCAAATGTCGTCGAACTGTTCGTGCAGATGGTTTTTGTCTTGTAAACGTCTCCATCTGTTGACTCAGGTATCGAGACGTGGCTGCACGATCCGTTACAGCCATGCGGTTAAGATGCCTGTCATCTCGACTGCTAGTGATACGAGGCCGCTGGGATCCAGTATTACCCTCCTGAACCCACCGATTCCATATTCTGCTAACACTCATTGGATCTCGACCAACGCGAGCAGCAATGTCGCGATACGGTGAACCGCAATCGCGATAGTCTACAATCCGACCTACATCAAAGTCGGAAACGTGATGGTACGCATTTCTCCTCGTTACACGAGGCATCACAACTACGTTTCACCAGGCAACGCCGGTCAACTGCTGTTTGTGTATGAGAAATCGGTTGGAAACTTTTCTCATGTCAGCATATTGTAGGTATCGCCACCGGCGCCAACCTTGTGTGAATACTCTGAAAAGCTAATCATTCGCATATGACAGTATCTTCTTGCTGTCGGTTAAATTTCGCGTCTGTAGCGCGTCATCTTCGTGGTGTAGCAATTTTAATGGCCAGTAGTGTACTTAATAATAAGTAACCTAAAGACATCAATACAACCATGCACGAGGCAGTATTAGAACCTGTGACCGTAGTAGTCGCGCGGTTCCAGACTCAAGTGCCTAGAACCGCTCGGTATATGGAGCCGGGTTAGATTGCCAGAATACTATATTATTCCCTACTCTTTTGGCTATAATATTCTAATTTTCAACACAGCCTGTGTTCAATGCGACGACCTTACGCCACCTTGCTGGTAGCGGGGGAGGGGGGGGGGCTTTATGGCCTCACGTACCACCCTACTGGTCGACGTCGGAGCCAAGGTCTTGCTGCATCAGAAACCTCCCCATTATGCCTGTACTGTTTCACGCACAGTTCATCCTTTATTGGGCCAGCAGATGGGAAGTTGGGATGTGCGATATCCGTGCTGCAAGGAGAATGAGGAAGAACAGTGCAATGAGGATTTGTGAGCTGCTCCTGAGTATAGCACAATACACTTCCGAATTGTTCTTTGCACAATGAGGGAGAACATCAAACAGAGTAACTGCTTCAGAGTGCCAGAAGCCGGTCGCCATGAATTTACCGGCCGAGGATGCGGCTTTGAACTATTTCTTCGCACGGGAGGTGGTGTAGCTCATTGTATGGATTGCTGTTTTGTTTCCGGTTCGAAGTCATGAACCCATATTCCACCTATGACGATGTTCCACAAAACGTAGACACGATCAGCCACGTAACGCGTAAGTAATTACCCACAGATGGACCTTAATTGTTCTTTATGGTTTTCTGTCAGGCAGTGAGTAATCCACGCCTTTGAGTACGACAGTTGGTGGTCGAGTGTGCAGCACTACGAACAGAGACATACAATTGTGCACCGAGGTGTGTGATTGCGGTCCTTGGATCACCTCGAATGAGAACGTACCCACGTTCCAACATTGCAAGAGTCACAGCTGTGTGCTGCCATTCAGAACGCCGGAGATCGGACAGGTTTGCGCGATCTGTTGCGATGATGACAGAGGCCTCTTCCGACGATCCACCGTCCTTGTGTCCGTAGCCGTTTTGCAAGCGCTTATGAATATACAATGATGGTCGAAGTAGAGAGGATATAAAATGTAGACTGGCAATGGTAAGGAAGCGTTTCTGAAGAAGACAAATTTGTTAACATCGAGTATTGATTTAAGTGTCAGGAAGTCATTTCTGAAAGTATTTGTATGGAGTGTAGCCATGTATGGAAGTGAAACATGGACGATAAATAGTTTGGACAATACGAGAATAGAAGCTTTCGAAATGTGGTGCTACAGAAGAATGCTGAAGATTAAATGGGTAGATCACATAACTAATGAGGAAATATTGAACAGGATTGGGGAGAAGTTTGTGGCACAAGTTGACCAGAAGAAGGGATCGGTTGGTAGGACATGTTCTGAGGCATCAAGGGATCACCAATTTAGTATTGGAGGGCAGCGTGGAGGGTAAAAATCGTAGAGGGAGACCAAGAGATGAATACACTAAGCAGATTCAGAAGGATGTAGGTTGCAGTAGGTACTAGGAGTTGAAGAAGCTTGCACAGGATAGAGTAGCATGGAGAGCTGCATCAAACCAGTCTCAGGACTGAAGACCACAACAACAAACATGAATATACATGATTCTATGCTTTTCCGCTAAAGGAAAGTAAATAGCTCTCTGCTTGAAACGCATCTCCGTTAGAGACATTATTTCGATGGCCGACACATGTTGGAACTTCACGACAATGTAAGCGCTGAAGAGGGAATGTTTCACGATGTTCCGCAACACATTCCGCGGTTTGCCATCCTAAAATGGTTGAGAAAAATGCTTGGCATTACTTACTGAAAGCCCCTCGTATGTAACTAATATCTTCCATTGGCATTAGGGTTTTCATATCACACACTCTTTCTAGGATCTTTATCTCGGAAGTTACACCCTATTTGAGTCAGCGGGTAAATGTATCCAGGAGATATTAGTGATACATTAAGCCTACAACATTCGTTTTAAAGGTAAAAAGTAAGAGCTTTTATATTCAGCATGCTAATGGGGTCAGTCTATCGACAGAGTTTGGCTAAATCTTGGAGGTATTTTAAGACCTTTTAGGAACTCAGTTCGTCACTATCCATAAATACACATGCAAGCCTGTTATCTTACCATTCTCAAAACCTTAATACGGTAAATAATTGTATTCACGGTTTTTCTTTTCAGTTTCATATCTCTCCCTCATGTTCGATGGAGCAAAGATCTATATCCAACACAAACTTGTTCTTAACTTAGATAAATGATCTTATCAGTTTGTCAAGGATACTTCAAAATCTATAATACTTCGTCACGACACCATCATATTAATCAAAGACCATGAGCAGATGACAGCTAAATACGCCTATAAGCATTCCGAAGTTAGTATGAGTCGGAATGTACCAAAGCCTCTTCCGCGATTTCCAACAAGCAGTACCTAATGGTCACATACAAAATGAAGGATCGTGTGTAAAGTTCTCTCCCTTCCAGCCTGATAATAAGTTACAGGTGAAATAAATACATCAACTAATCAAGAAGCTCAAGTAAGCACATATTTTCTTCAGAAGCTTCTCTCATTGTAAAACATTTTTTTGAGTTGCTCCACAGCTTTATAAATAGGAGAACCACTGCTGAATTTGTTCTGTATTGGGCGACAGGATTCAGTCAAAGACCATTTTCCAGCCAAGATGCTTGTTAGCAGCAATAATTGTAATGCAAGGTTGTTCAAGATCTGCCTGTTTAACATAAAGCACGAAATTAAAAATATCCTCCAATTCAAGAGCAACATTAAAAACATATTCCATGAGCTATTCTTTCTGCAACTAAAGGCGGGTACTGAAAAGTAGCACCTCTGAATTCCTTATGTGAAAACTCTTCAAGATTTTTAAATAATACACACGTTGTTAACATTCTACATTTTTATTCTTCATGCCTACATATTTATTTCTCAGCGCAGTCTTCGTGGCGACTAGCACATTTCTGCCAACGAAAGATTAATTTGTTCATACCGTCACTGGAGAATGTTTCACTTTGTTGACAGAACAAGAACCCCACTTCTGCTAACACCGCCTCATCACTATCAAAGTTAGGCTTTCCAAAGAGATGAAAATGGGATGGGGCTAAGTCGGAAAGACATGGAGGATGATCGATGACAGTGAACACCAAGGCGTTCTATTGTTGCATATGTCGCAGCGCTCACGCGTGGCCTGGTGTTGTCTTGCTGAAGGAGACAGTGCTCCATGTGTGGAAGAGATCTTCGAATTCTAAACTCGATTGCAACGCGCTGTTTTTCATGCACCGACATATTTACGTTACACACTGCCATGATACGTACTACATTTCGGAGCCGTCTAATGGCGGAGGAATACTAGTATGTAGTCATTAAGAATGAAGATGAAGAATATTAATAACGTATGTTTTCTTTAAGAGCCTTATGAATTTTCACTTTAAAAAATAGGAGGCATTATTTTTCAGCGCGTCCTTGTATATGACTATCACAAAGAATGACTGAAAAGTTCTCTTAGCTACTTGGACAGATATAGTTTTCTTATATAGCCACATGAAAATATTGAATTTGTAGCTCAGTATTTACAGACATAAGTAAATATTTTAACTGAAGAAAACATGGTAATCAAGTAAATATTAAGCTACATAGCTGTATAAACAGCAGATACGTAACATATAGATCATAGAACATATTCAGTATAACTTAAGAGGTAGCATATTTTTCTAATTTACTTCAATTCATTAACAACACTAAACAGTTTAGTGAGATTTTAATTTTTGATGTAGTATAGACATTAACCCCCCATGAACCATGGACCTTGCCGTTGGTGGGCAGGCTTGTGTGCCTCAGCGATACACATGGCCATACCGTAGGTGCAACCACAACGGAGGGGTAACTGTTGAGAGGCCAGACAGACGTGTGGTTCCTGAAGAGGGCCAGCAGCCTTTTCAGTAGTTGCAGGGGTAACAGTCTGGATGATTGACTGATCTGGCCTTATAACACTAAGCAAAACGGCCTTGCTGTGCTGGTACTGCGAACAGCTGAAAGCAATGGGAAACTACAACCGTAATTTTTCCCGCGGGCATGCAGCTTTACTGTATGTTTAAGTGATGATAGCGTCCTCTTGGGTAAAGTATTCCGGAGGCAAAATAGTCCCCCATTCGGATCTCCGGACTGGAACGACTCAAGAGGATGTTATCAGGAGAAAGAAAACTGGCTTTCTACGGATCGAAGCGTGGAATGTCAGATCCCTTAATCGGGCAGGTAGGTTAGAAAATTTAAAAAGGGAAATGGATAGGTTCAAGTTAGATATAGTGGGAATTAGTGAAGTTAGATGGCAGGAGGAACAAGACTTTTGGTCAGGTGAATACAGGGTTATAAGTACTAAATCAGTTAGGGGTAATGGAGGAGTAGATTTAAAAATGAATTAGAAAGTAGGAGTGCGGTAAGCTACTACAAACAGCATAGTGAACGCATTATTGTGACCAAGATAGGCACGAAGCCCACGCCTACTACAGTAGTACAAGTTTATATGCCAACTAGCTCTGCAGATGATAAAGAAATTGATGGAATGTATGATGCGATAAAAGAAATTATTCAGGTAGTGAAAGGAGACGAAAATTTAATATTCATGGCAGACTGGAATTTGAGAGTAGGAAAAGGGAGAGAAGGAAACATAGTAGGTGAATATGGGTTGGGGGTAAGAAATGAAAGAGGATGCCATCTGGTAGAATTTTGCACAGAGCATAACTTCATCATAGCTAACACTTGGTTCAATAATCATAAATAAAGTTTGTGTACATGGAAGAATCCTGGAGTTACTAGAAGGGATCAGATAGATTTGATAATGGTAAGACAGAGATTTAGGAACCAGGTTTTAAATTGTAAGACATTTCCAGGGGCAGACCACAATCTATTGATTATGAAGTGTAGATTAAAACTGAAGAAACTGTAAAAAGGTGGGAATCTAAGGAGATACGACCTGGATAAACTGACTAAACCAGAGGTTGTGCAGGGTTGTAGGGAGAGCATAAGGGAACAATTGTCACGAATGGGGGAAAGAAATACAGTAGAAGAAGAATGGGTATCTCTGAGGGATGAAGTAGTGAAGGCAGCAGAGGATGAAGTAGGTAAAAAGACGAGGGCTAGTAGAAATCCTAGGATAACAGATGAAATATTGCATTTACTTGATGAAAGGAGAAAATATAAAATTGCAGTAAATGAAGCAGGCAAAAAGGAATACAAACTTCTAAAAAATGAGATCTACAAGAAGTGGAAACTGGCTTAGCAGGGATGGCTAGAGGACAAGACCAAGGCTTCTACAAGTTAGATTAATGGAGGAAGCTGCATCAAATCCGTCTAACGATATAACACTACAAAATCAACAGGATGAGAGTTTTGCGACGAGACTCTGAAATTTGTACAAACGATTTTGAAGTAGAGAACTTCTAAACAATTGACGACACCCACAAAATATGCACACGTAGTAACACAAACCTGAAGATTGTAAAGTTGATTACAATTTCCATTCCTCCAATGCAAACCAAACTAATAATAAGATGGAAGAACTAAGTTCATTGATCGCATTACGAAAAAGCGACGAGTACAAACTTTGAAGCAATGCCTTTTTCTCAGCATATACAACATTTGTGCATATAGTAAAGATGAAGAAATAGTTTGTGAAGTTCACCAGATGTGAACTACATAGCCATGTAAAAGGACCTAATAAATCTCATCTTGTTCATGTTGCAGTCTATAATACAATAGTTTTGTTTCGTGCTGCTTCTGTCAAGTTATAGCAGCCTTGTGAATGATTCAAATCATTTTGTAGATAACGGTTTCTAATCCATAATGAAGTTCTGAATAGGTAATATGTGAACGTTATTTGTCTACACTTTTTAAATATTACTGTACAACAATATTAAAGCAAAAATGGAATAATATATGTAGCCTTATTTTGATACAGGAATTACATTCGTGAACCTACTGACCCATTTCACACCAACGCGAATTGTTGCCCATATGATTCATGCGACATGCAACTACACTGGTGGGCAAAAGTAAAATTTTGCATTATGCGTCACTTCCAAGTACCTCGATGGGGCTTGTACCATACACAGCAAGAACTGCTACAGTATGATACAGATGGGGACTGAAAGAAATACCAAATTACATGAACAGAAACGACTCTTTCTTATTCAATGACAGCAATTACACTGAAGTCACCGCGATGTATGATGGTTCCCTGGACAACATAAAAGGTGAGGCATGGTTCTTAATAGGGTGTGTGTTCACCATGGAAGTCAATGCATGCTCTTCAACATGCTCCCACGTTGACAATAAAGTTGGTAAAGAAGTTCTTGTGGCAGGCTTTCCATTCCTCCCATTCCTCCACCTACGCGACTGACAATTACGGGAGGGTCACTGGTTCATGTGGACGTGTTGCAATACGTCTACGCCAACTCATCCTAAACTGGTGGGATTTAAGTCCGGGTAGAGAGCATTCCAGTCTAGTTGCATAGAGCATATACAGCATATAGAGCTCCTATATGTGCGCAGTTTCATGTGATCGCGTATTGTCATCCGAATGCACCCCTGAAAAGACGCACATGGGGAAGAGGTATAGTGTCACATGACCGCTGATCGTCTAGTGTATCGTGTTCAATGATATGGACGGCTATACACTAATGCAATATCACGCCTTCTCTGTCAGTTGCACACTGATCTCGAATCTGCTGCTGGGTCTATAGTCAGAGGGAAGTGTGCACCGCCTCATCTACCGAGAAGCGGTGGTGCGCGTAAGACGCTATCGTAACATCACATGGCGAGAGGTGGGAACATATAATGCACCCAGGGAGAGGTACAAATTTCCAAGACCGTACCGACCTCTAAATCTTTGAAGACGGTATACTCACCGTTAAACGTTATTGTGACTCCACCCCCATGGGTGTCTTTTCAGAGATGAGTTTGCTCCTGACTCCAATCAGCTGAATGATAATGCCCGACCGCATCGAACTCAGCAAATGAAGCAGCCCTCGGAACAGCAAGACATTTGGTGACTAGACTGGCCTGCCCATTGCCTCGACTTAAATGCGATCGAAAACGTGTGGTAGGCATTTGTGAGAGGTTTTTCAGCACCTGCAAATGCATCAGCGAGGATTCAGTAGTTATCAACCACCCCGGTGGAGGAACGGAACACCATAGCAAAAGAAATCCTTATCAACCTTGTGGCCGCCATGTGAGCACATTGCAGAGTTTCATTGCCACCCGTGGTGATAACGCACCCTATTAAGAACTAAGTCTCGCCTCCCGTGGAGTCCAGTGGCCATCATAAATCACGGTGACGTCAGTAAAATTACTGCCTTTGAATAAAAGGTTCAGTTCTGTTCGTGTCATTGCTTATTACCTACAGTAACCTTCTGTTTTATACCGTAGCAGTTTTGTCTATGTATGGTCCAAGATTCATTAAGCTATGTTACATAGCAGTCGCGAATCACGTGAAAGTTATTTTCGTCCTCACATTTCGCACATCAATGTAAAATCCTTCAACTAACGCAGAGTGTAGACATTTTAAAAATGTTGAACAGTATCTTTTACATGTAAATTGTTACTATCGAAAGGTCGTTGTAAGTAAAGAAATCATTCAAGATACATGAATACTTGTAGTAAATATACCTCTCCCCCTCTCCCCTCTAGCGGTTCTCTTTTAATATTCTATATCGTTTTTAAGCTTTTTGATACTACGTAAGATAAGAGATTAGCATTAATTATTTTCTTTACGTCGGCGAGACCGCCAGAAGCAGAAGTGTTTGTTTTCAATTTGAATGAGCGCCAGGCATCCCACAAGATTACCATAACTGGTTTTCATCTAAATACAGGCATGGCCAAAGTTCACACATCCATGACACATGGTATCTCTGAAAGTATTTGTACTCTAGCAAAATTAACTCATGGAGCTATTCAGAATTAAATTAAATAACGTTTTAAAATGATTTTATCGCTTCTGCTCTTGTGGAAAAAGTTAATATTAAGTCCGCCACCTAATGGTGGCCAATTGTTGCCAGTCAGCGATCACTGCTTTCCCCTTCTTGAAAGCTGTTAAATACTAATTATTCTCTCTTTTCAATTAAAACATTTGCTATTAGTGGCTAGCATGTTCTTGAGATAATACAATGAACTCACTTTTACACATATATTTCCACCAATAACCTGATACACACCTTTTATACCATCTAGTCCAAAGAACAAAAAGAACAACTGGTAGCGTTAACGCTACACGCAGTATATATCTAACAATAGTAACGTGAGAATCAGAAACAGCAGAAGAGCGAGTAATAATTTATCTTTTCCATCTTCTATAGTTATACAAAGATATAAATGTTTTACGTCAGCATATTTTCTACTGGAATATTGTTTATCGTCGTTATTATCTTTCCCTATCGTAGTATCGACGTTATATTTTTTGTAAATAATTTTACATTTTTTTTCACAAATGACTTTCACTCTGGTCTTTTTGGTGTTATTCAATAATTTTATACACACTTCTCACGCATTGTTCTTAAACATCCCAAAAGGGGCACTACACGGCCCCCTGGGCTACAAGGAACATACTTTCCCGATGTCTGGGCCTTGTAGACCACGAGTGTTACTTTAAGATCGTCCGGTTGTAATTCCTAGTCGTGCGGCTGTGTCGATGATGCCATCGCCACATCTCATGCCCGTTGCTATGGAGCGTCGGCTGGAAACTGATGTCTTCTTGCTAGAACTTCCGTGTGGAACTGGCGTTCAGCAGTCGAAGGTGGGACCGTCGTTGTTCTATCAGCCTGGTGCGTCAGCATTATGGTGGGGTTGTGCACCTATCGCTCCCGTCCTTGACATGGCACATAATGCGGTCTTGTAGAGTTGATGGAACAAATGTACATATGATATAGTTGATTGCTTGCTACCAAATGTTAAAGCTGTGGGTAGAAACGGATTAATAGGTAATATTGCTTTGTCAAGTCACACGGTCCGTCGCTGGTCAAATTTCTCTACTTGCATGAAACGTGACGTTAAGGATTGAAGTAGATGGGATGCCTGCCTACACATTCACATATCTGATGCAATCAGCTCATAATAAAAATTAATGTTTTATTTTTTTTTATTCGATGCATTTACACTGTAGTCGTCGTTACTCAAACGTCACACTACACTGTTCGTTGCACCGTATTGTTGGCGCAACAAAGTGGCGTCCAAACCAAAGATATTGTATTCGCCTCTTAGAACCCACACTTATCACGATTTTTTGTGTCCAACCCCACTGCATATACACACGTTTTGCCATTGTTCGTACATCGTACGGCTAACGCTGCACTCCACATGTGCGTTTACCATCCAAGTTCATCAAAATTACTCTTTACAAAGTTCACACTTCACTTGCTAATACCAACACATCTTTTACACTTCTTGTTAGTATTGCCTACAGTGTGACTTTGCCAACAATGCATTATATGATCTTGGTCTGATTGTTCATACAGCTATACAAATGTCCGTGTACATATATAAACATAATACAAGGAAGTGAAAGAGTGTTATGCACTTCATGCCAAATTTATCTTTTCACCGGTTTGGTACATTTGACTTGTAACTGACTCTGACCTGACTTAGCAATATTTTCGTATTTGTAGCCAACGAATTCATTTGCATTATTCATTTATATTACGATCAGGACCGCTACTTATGCTCTTGCTTCATGAACAAGCAGCGAAAACGTGCATCCTATATTAACGTTAAAATCAGGTCTCAAAAGCTCCAAAGGTGATCGACGGCATGCAAGTAAATGGCATGTTTGAAAACTATACGTATTCTCTGTCTCAAAGTATAGCACCGTAGATGCCACATGGTGTTTGTTTATAAGAAGCTAAAACACACATCTTTGTATTGTCATATATTTTTACGTGATGTCATCAGTTTAATATCCACAATGAACCCCACAAAATGTTATAGATACTAAATCTATTATTGACTAAATGACGTAACCCAATATCATGATTAAATACAAAATTAGTAGCGCAATTACGGTCTCTTATCTTCTCTACACTTTCGTACGTTTTCAAATGTTTCAAGACCTTAGTATTCATTTCAACATGAATGACCATGTTATTTAACAACCAAGAATGTTAAATAGTTCTTTATAACTACATTAAAATACCTATTAAAACTTGTCCATAACGTACATACTGGACATGTAACACATGAAATTTCTTATTCTATAGTACAATGTCTTATGAAAAGAATCTCTTTAAGTCTTTGTAAGGATGTAATCCTTTTATTCTTCCGTTATTTATATCCGCTACTTTCTTGATCCACGGAAGATAGTATGAAATATGACAGTATGTTTCGTGGGGTACCACCTCTATGTTGTATACACACCCTCTCATAATTCCCGGTTTTTCTGAGAATACTTCTCGGTAACGTTTTAACAACTGAATGAAATGTTGCCGCACTTTGCGGTCAATAATTTTTGTCCAGCTAAGTGTCTGATCTTGAATTGTGTCTGAGTAGTATTCTTCTTGTCCCTTTAAGTCGCTACGTATTTGCAGTATCTGCAGTCCCCCGCATTTAATTTGTATACTTAGGCAGTATTTACCTTGTACATTTTCTTTTCGTACTAAATCCAGTACAACCCGTCTATTTTCATTCAAGGTGCTAACCTTTCCGCTTGAGAGGTCAATTTGTGCCTTTCTCTCGCTACGAAAGTCGCATCCCAGGATGCTAGCCACTCGTAATCCTTTTACCACTAGTAAAGCACACTTCACCGTTTCCTTTCCGTAGTATAATTCCACCCACACCTGGTATTAAACGTTCTGGGTCTGTGTACTAATGGATTCAGTAACACAACTGTTTTGTACTGGGTATATAGGCAATTTGCGGTTTTGACTTAATGTTTTAAAAAGATCATAGCTCAGTACGTTAGTTGTAGCTCCGGTGTCTACATATACTTCTATGGGAATGTTATATATTCGTACTTTTAATATGGTTTACAGTATCTCTACCTTCTTGTTGTCATAATTATGCGGTCCTGTTAATAAATCCTGTTGCATGGTGTTGCCTTCTTGATATCTCATCAGACTGATATTGTTTTCTAAATGTTTCTGAGATGTGCCCCCGCTCCTTCCGTCGACCGACAATTGGGAGCTTATTCCGGTCGTTTCTCGTTTGACGGTCGCGAAATGTTATTGCTTCCTTCACCTGTCATTTCTGTGATCCTCGCCCCACTATTACTATCTGCCCACGGCTGTGGTATTCCATTTTCGTTTGGCATCGGATTCCGATTGTCACCGTGGTAATTGATATGATTTACTGCCGGCGGCGGCCGCATTGAAGCCTGCGTCCACTGTACCGGATAGTTGTGATTATTCGGACTATTATTTTGATTAGGCCATTGCCCTTCATACGCCTACGCTTGTTTTCTGATTACCGTTGTTATATCCTGGATGGTATCGAACTTCACATCGACGTTTTTTGTTATACGGCGCCTGCCTATTTCTCCTATTCTGTTCGTCATGTGATTCTATTTTACTGTTGTTGTTGTTGTTCCCAAAGTTGGAATTATTATTCCGGTTTTTATATTTTTAGGCGAAAAGTTCCCGTTTTTCTGGTCACGATTCGTCCTGCATTCCTCTTGTGGTAAGTCTATCTCATCTAACACCGATAAATATTTTTCCAAGTCGGCTTCTGCAACATTAATTTATCACGAAAGTGAGCTGGTAAGCGCAGGTTTAGAATACGTATCACATCCCGTGCCGATATGGGTTCATCCCAGTATTTTGTTTTATTAATATATTTCTCAAAGTATTTCACCTGTGGACTATATACTTCCATCCTGAGGTGTTCTTGTATTGCCTTTGACCAATATCGGTCTAAGAATGCCTTTTCAAATTGTTCATCGCTATGACGCTTATCTATAATTTCATTCCCCCACAGGGCAGCGTCACTCTGGATATGCGCTGTTATAAATTGGATATTTTGTCGTTCGTTCCACGCCCTTGGTAAAACATTTCTAGAGCCCTTTATAGATATCACAGGGTACACCGATTTTGTAAGTTTGAAACTGACGGTGTTTGCTTAGACATTCGTCAATATTGTTAGTTAATGTAGACGTTGCCTCATATGATTATCTACTGGCATACTCCTCTGTGCATTTGTGTCTAATCTATCAGAGTTCACTACGGTCTGATATGATCCAAATGCACTGTTTGCCTTTTCGTAAGTATTTCGGCTTATTGTATCTCCGTTGTCATATTTATTCGTCTGGCAATGCGTGCGCTCTAGTTCGGAAATACGTTGTGTGATCTCTTGTTGCCACAGTGGCACTGGAGATTTGTAGCTTGGTTAGACTGCGGTCTGTTTACAAACAGCTGCGCTGTTAGCTACTTGCTGCAAAACAGTCTTTACTTTATTCTCTATTTGTTACGAGATCTGACTTTGCTTCTCCGTTGGTCCATCTTGGAATTCCTGTTCTACTTTCTTAGCCTGTTCGAAGAAATGTTGATTTATAGTTTCTTTTTGCACTACTTTAAAGTTTTCCATGCGGTTTGTAAGTTGTTCGACCTCGTCTTTTATAACGGTATGAGCCGTTTGCAACGTTTTCACATCTTGTGCTATGTTGCTGACTGTTTTCGGCAGTTCAGTGTATGCTCGTTTTATTTCATTTATCTCCGACTGTACTTTTTCAAACTGTTCATTTCTACGCTCTATTAAGGCTTTGTCTCTTTCTTTCGATTATTATTCCCGTAACCTGTCCCTTTCATTCATTTCTCCCCCATAACATGTGCCTTTCTTTCATTTCTTCTTGCCTTAACCTGTCCCTTTCTTCCAACTTCCTAAGAAATTACGAAAACGGGTCGGGTATCGGCGAAAAGACAGGCATCGTCGTCCATCTGTTCATTGTGATACTACTGCTTGCCCTAGTAGTGGCTACCTATTTGTTACTTTCGTGTGCTGACTAGATCTTGGTGATGCACTTGAAAATTGTTTATCCACGTTGTCACTCGTTTGATTACTAGTAACATCTACCAACTCCGTATCCGTATCCATATCACTTAACAACTAAACATTTTTCTGCATATCTATATCCTGATTCTGTTGTAACTCCATAATTCGTCCAACTTTACCCATAGTAACAAGCAATTCACTTTCAAGGGATAATGCTTCACAGTGTAACTACTTACAACCAATACTAGTTCTAATTCACGGTAGCAGACTATGCTCTCAACAAAATGATTAATATCTCTCAACTCACATTACTATCACTTGCTTACGATTACTTTCACACATACAAACTATGACCTTACCCACTACGCACCATGCCCTACCTACTCTCATTTACCTTGATGATACCAAGACTATGCAGCAAGAATTGATGCTTAGTGGTCCTTACCTTTTCACTTTTCCTTTTTGTACGCATTTCTCCGTCCTCTAAGGGTCTCTTAAGATTCTTCTCTGGTAGACACTTTCGTATCGTTTATATATGCAATAAAATTTGTCTTTTATTTATATACATTTACACTTAAGTCATATACATGGTTATACATAATTTGTTATCTTATCGACCCCCAACGTTACTGGACGGCATTTCTAACGGTTCTACTTTAATATTCTATATTGTTTTTATGCTTTTTGATACTACGTAAGATAACAAGTTAGCATTAATTATTTGCTTTACGTAGGTGAGACCTTTAGGAGGAGAGTATCTTATAGGAGGCGAAAATAAATGTTTGTTTTCAATTTAAATGAGCGCCAGGCTCCGTACAAGATTATCATAACTGGTTTTCATGTAATACAGTCAAGGCCAAAATTCACAGATCACGACAAATGGTATCTCTGAACTATTGCAAAATTAACTCAATGGAACTATTCAGATTTAAATTAAATAATGTTTTAAAATGATTTTATCACATACGTTTTTGTGGAAAGCTGTAAGAAAGGTTAATATTAAGTAATCCGGGTAATGGCGGCCAATTGTTGCCAGTCAGAGATCTCTGCTTTCGTCTTCTTGATAGCTGAAAAATGCTAATTATTCTCTCTTTTCAATCAAAACATTGCGATTAGTGGCTGGTATGTTCTTGAAATAATACAGTGAACTCGCTTTTACACATATATTTCCATCAATAACCTGAGAGATACCTTTTTTATCGTCTAGTCGAAAGAACAAAAAGAACATCTGCTAGCGTTCAACGCTACATGCAGTATCTATCTAGCGATACTAACATGAGAATCAGGAACAGCATAAGAGCGAGTAATAACTTATCTTTTCCATCCTCTATAGTTATATAAAGATATAAATGTTTTATTCCACCCTATTCTTTACCGCGGTATTGTTTATCATCGTTACTGTCTTTCCCTTCCGTAGTACCGAATTTAAATTTTTTGTAAATAATTTTATACATATATTTTTTTTTCACAATTGAGTTCCAGTCTGGCCTGTTTGGTCTTATTCAATATTTTTATACACACTTCACACTCATTATTCTTAAACATTGCAAAAGGTACACCATGTGTTTGTGTGTGTGTGTGTGTGTGTGAGAGAGAGAGAGAGAGAGAGAGAGAGAGAGAGAGGAGGGACAAAGAGAAAGGGGTAAAAGATATAGGCATAGGGAAAGAGACAGAGATGGTAATTAGCTGGTTTCATAACAGATTAATAACACTTGCAATAATTGAATAAAATGGTACAACTGATTTAACCGAAGAACGTATTCTCTCACTCAACGCAAAGTTGAAGCTGGTGTTTCCAGAAACGCTGGCAGGTACAATACAATTTGTCACAACATTTAACCTATGGGTACTGCTCCAAAATCAGGTCGGAGCTGAGAAGGTTACACTCACTAACGGTGCTCTTGCTTTCAAATTATTGCCTCCTGCTTATGATGAACTGTGTATGACAGTGTGCTGTAATGCTGCTGCAGACCGTCTTATAGCGGTAGCGAGCTGTGTTGTGTTGAGAGCGGCAAGGTTCTAGACCACACTAACTATAATTATTCAATGTAACGAACGACAATTTAATTAACACAACTGCTCAGTTTAAAACTGAACAGTGCAAGTAGAGGTCGCCCACGGATGAAATTAAGAAAAGTTAAAATCCAAAGACACTCTACTGAACAGCAACAAGTGTAGACTTCAAACAACTAACCTCAGTTCCAAGATAAGCCTAGACTCTCCAATATTAAATCAAAGTACCGTAACAGATTAACAAAATGGCTGTGACAAAGTTCAGGTGTTGTTCAAAATAAATCCCACAAGAAAAACGATCTTCCTTCCAGATTACTGAAGATTTTACAAGGTACCAGAAAAAGTTAATTCAATTTCTTTTTTGTACAGGCCGAGCATTTATAAGAGATACAGACCAACTAAGCCAGTTTACCTAGCCATCATGGTATTTTAAGTGTACTCACTCTCTAACATTCTCTCGAAACGATTGAATAACAGTGATAAGACGTACAACCTTTCGAGAGACGTCCTGTCTTTGATCTTCCCGCACCTCCAGTTCTACCGCATGATTTTGGCGATATCATCATAAAGGCGCCGAACTTACGCCTCCTGAATATTTGATCAGCAAACAGTGCCAGCATGGAGGTCAGGGCGATACAGTGTACATCTACATCTACATTTATACTCCACTAACTCCGTTTCCTGTTCCAGTCGCGTATGGTTCGCGGGAAGAACGACTGCAAGAAAGCCTCCGTGCGCACTCGAATCTCTCTAATTTTACATTCGTTATCGCTTCGGGAGGTATAAGTAGGGAGAAGCAATATATTCGATACCTCATCCAGAAACGCACAACCGAGTGAGGTGGCGCAGAGGTTAGCACACTGTACTCGCATTCGGGAGGACGACGGTTCAATCCCGTCTCTGGCCATCCTGATTTAGGTTTTCCGTGATTTCCCTAAATCGCTTCAGGCAAATGCCGGGATGGTTCCTTTGAAAGGGCACGGCCGATTTCCTTCCCAATCCTTTTCTAACCCGGGCTTGCGCTCCGTCTCTAATGACCTCGTTGTCGACGGGACGTTAAACACTAACAACCACCAGCACCACCAGAAACGCACACACTCTCGAAACCTGGACAGCAAGCTACACCGTGATGCAGAGCGCCTCCCTTGCAGAGTCAGCCACTTGAGTTTGCTAAACATCTCCGTAACGCTATCACGCTTACCAAATAAACCTGTGACGAAACGTGCTGCTCTTCTTTGGGTCTTCTCTATCTCCTCTGTTAACCCGATCTGGTACGGATCCCACACTGATGAGCAATACTCAAGTATAGATCGAGGGAGTGTTTTTTAAGCCACCTCCTTTGTTGATGGACTACATTTTCTAAGGTATCTCGCACTGCATCTCAACCTGGCACCCACCTTCCCAACAATTAATTTTATATGATCATTCCACTTCAAACCGTTCCGCACGTATATGCCCAGATATTTTACATATGTAACTGATACCAGTTCAAATGGTTCAAATGGTTATGAGCACTATGGGACTTAACTGTTGAAGTCATCAGTCCTCTTAGAACTACTTAAACCTAACTAACCTAAGGACAGCTTACACATCCATGCCCGAGGCAGGATTCGAACCTGCGAATGAAGCGGTTGCGCGGTTCCAGACTGCAGCGCAGAGAACCGCTTGGCCACTGCGGCCGGCTAACTGCTACCAATGTTTGTTCCGCTATTATATAATCATACAATAAAGGATCCTTCTTTCTATGTATTCGCAATACATTACATTCATCTATGTTAAGTGTCGGTTGCCACTCCCTGCCCCAAGTGCCTTCTCTGTTGCAGATCTTCCTGCATCTCGTTGCAATTTTCTAATGCTGCAACTTCTCTGTATACTACAGCATCATCTCCCAAAAGCCGCATGGAACTTCCGATACCATCTACTAAGTCATTTATACATATTGTGTACAGCAATGGTCCCATAACACTCCCTGTGGCAGACCAGAGGTTACTTTAACGTCTGTAGACGTCTCTCTATTAACATGCTGTGTTCTGTTTGCTAAAAACTCTTCAATCCAGCCAAACAGCTGGTCTGATAATCCGTAGGTTCTTACTTTCATTATCAGGCGACAGTGCGGAACTGTATCGAACGTTTTCCAGAAGTCAAGGAAAATGGCATCTACCTGGGAGCCTGTATCTAATATTTTCTGGGTCTCGTGAACAAATAAAGCGAGTTGAGTCTGACACGATCGCTGTTTCCGGAATCCATGTTAGTTCCTACAGAGTAGATTCTGGGTTTACAGAAATGGCATAATACGCGAGCAAAAAACATGTTCTAAAATTCTACAACAGATCGATGTCAGAGATATAGGCCTATAGTTTTGCGCATCTGCTCGACGACCCTTCTTGAAACCTGGAACTACCTGTGCTCTTTTCCAATCATTTGCAACCTCCCGCTAATCTAGGGACTTGCGGTACACGGCTGTTAGAAGGGGGGCACTTCGGAGGCTCATGTGAGAGACGATAGGGATTTAGAAAAGGAGACGTACGTGGGAGAGGGGCGTGGCAGTGAGGAAGGAAGACCTGCCCGCAGGCTGGGCGACTGTGAGCTGGCTGCAAGGGCGGTCGAGTCGGCGCCCGCGTCGCGCCGGAAGCCCGGCCAGGGGACCTCGGATTACCTGCCAATTAGGCGGCGCGGTACGGCGTTCTCAGCGCCCGCCCCCTGCTGCCTCGCTGCTGACATTTCCTTTCCCCCTGAGGGTATCTGGAAAAGAACAGAGAAGCCTCGTCTACACCAGAGGAAGTGGAAGTGGACTCAAGCGAACATTCGCACGCAATGAGCCAGTCGTCACTAATATTCGCTCGTGTTCGTGAGCAAACTATTGCACAGGAGGGAAAGGAAAAAATAAGACCGCGATTATAATATAACGAATTTACAACTGCTGCGGATTTTTTTTTTCACTTATAAGCAGCACATTCGCATCACTCGGTAATGACACCACTTCTAGTCACGATGCAAAGTTGTGTTATTCAGACAATATTAGTTTGCGTGGTGAACTCGCTGTTTTTTATAAAGCAACCCAAATGACGTATGTAGTTGTCTTAATATCTTAATTATGTGGAGGTAGTGCACTTAACGCTGGACTGTAGCTCCCGCCTACCCCACCAGTAATTCAGTACTTTTCACTTACGTCAGTCAACGATTTTGGCAGGTGTCTCACTACAACTGAGGGGGAAATTTAAAATTACAACACCAATAATAACCGAGTTCAACATAAAATGAGGAAGGGCGAGCACTTATAATCTAGTTACAAGCTAGAAGAAACATTTTTTTTTTCAATAGTGATTCTCGAAAAGAAAATCCCCTACCGCCCCCCCCCCCCCTCCCTGTCCCCAGGAATTCCCATTTGAGTTCTTGAAGCATCGCCGTAATACGAACGTGTTGTTGGAACCTGCCGGTAACAAATACTGATACGGATCCTAAACACTCGAGAACAGGTCACACCAGCGTCTTGTATGCGGTCTCATTTACAAAAAATGGTTCAAGTGGCTCCGAGCACTATGGGACTTAACATCTGAGGTCATCAGAACTTAGAACGACTTAAACCTAACTAACCTTAGGACGCCACACACATTCATGCCCGAGGCAGGATTTGTATCTGCGACCGTAGCTGTCGCGCGGTTCCAGACTGAAGCGCCTAGAACCGCTCGGGCACAACGGCTGGCGGTTTCCTTTATAGATGAACTGCTCTTTCCTAAAATTCCCCCTATAAACCGAAGTTGACCGTTAGCGTTTCCTACCACAGTTATCACATGCTCGTTCCACCTCAGGTGGCTTTGCAACTTTGCGTCCTGATATTTAAACGACTTGTCTGTTCAAGCAGGACACTGATAATACTGTGCCTGAACATTACACGTTTGCTCTTCTCGCTCATGTGCATTGTATTACATTTTCCCACATTTAGGGCTATCTGCCACTCATCACACCAACTAGGAATTTTGTCTAAGTCGCCCTGCATCCACGCAACTTCCACACCTTACCTTACACCACAGCATCATCAGCATACAACCGCATATTGCTTCCCACCCTGTCCGCCAAATCATTTATGCACATAGAGAACCACAGTGACCACATCACACGCCTCTGGGGCACTCCTAACGATATCCTTGTCTCTGAAGAACACTCGCCGTCGTGGTCAACGTACTGGATTTTATTATTTAATAAGTCTTCGAGCCACTCACATTTCTGTCAACTTATTGCGTATGCTCGTACCTTCATTAACAGCCTGCAAAGGGGCATTGTGCCAAATCTGTCTGTTGCCCTTCATCCATAGTTCACAGTTTATCATGTAAGAAAAGACATGCTGAGTTCCTCACGAGGGATACTTTTTAAAGCCATGATGATTCGTGCTCATAAGCTTCACAGTCTCATTAAAGTTTAATATATTTGAACTGAGAATATGTTAAAGGATTCTGCAGCAAACCGAAGTTAGGCAAATTGGTCCGTAATTTGGGGGGGGGGGGGGGGGTTGACCCTTCGTATGCACTGGAGTCACCTACGATTTATTTCAGTTACTTGGGACTTAGTGCTGGGCGAGATATTTACGATAAATGGATGCTATTTAAGGGCCCAATCACATAGAGTACACGTAAAATCGAATTGGGGATCCATTCGGAAGTCATAACTTATTTGCTTTCAAATTTGTTTCAGTTGTTTTCCACGTTTGGGATACTTATTACTATGTCGTCCATAAGGGAGTCTGCCCGATGGTCAAATGGTGATATGTTTAAACGATTCTCCTGCGTAATCGATTACTTAAATAAACATTTTAAACATCGGCTTTCGTTTTACGGTCTACAATTGCGACACCAGACTGGTCAGCAAAGAACTCAATGGCATCCTTAGACCTGCTTAGCGAGTTTACATAGGACTAGAACTTCTCTTTTGATAAGGTGTGACAATGATAGTTGTTGTATGCTTCGCGCATAGACCTTTTCACAAATGCACGAATCTGTACTAACCTTCCCTTGACGTCATTTGTAGATTCTCTATTGAACCGTGAGATAACAGCCTCTGCTTCCTCAGCATCTTTCGAATTACGTTATTAAACCATGGTGGATCTTTTGCATCCTTTATCCACATACTAGGCACGTAACTCTACAGATACGATTTATAATCAGCTTGAAATTTCCCTATAATTCGTCTACGTTCATCTTACGGAAACTTAGTGCTGTGAGTTCACTGTCTAAGTGAGATACTAACAACTGCTTTATTACTCTGTCTAGCAGAAACACTCTCCTAATTTTCTTCACTGATTTATTAACTTTCGTAATCATAGTTGCTAGAGTGACATTATGATCTCTAATCCGAGTTTCTATACTGACATCGTCGATAACGTCAGGCCTATTTGTACCTACAGGGTCTAAGATATTTCTATTGTATGTCACCTACCAAGCTAGCTGCTCAAGACGGTTTTCAGAAAATGTGTTCATAAGCATTTCGTTCGGTTGTCTGTGTCTGTACATCCCCCCCCCCCCCCCCCTCCCCGCAATAAACTCATACATTCCAGTCTATAGTCGATAGATTAAAGTGTCGTCCAACTAGTATTGTATGATCTGGTTATTTACGCGCTGCTGACAGTAGACTTCCTTAGAATGCCTCTACTGTAGAACTGTCCCAGTGGCATCGGGTGGCCGGTAAAAACATCCAACAATTAACTTGGTTTCACCGACACCTGTCATAGGACACCAGATAACTTCAGTCACACTCAACTTCGACCTCAATAGAGACGATACTTTCGTCAATTACAAGGAACACTCCCCTATTATGGCATCTAATTAGGCTTTGCGATATACATTCTACGGCTCGCTAAAGATCTCACTGCTCTCCATCTAGGACTTCAGCCACCTCTCAGTCACACGAATAATTTAAGCGTGAGAACTTTCCTGGGGAAAAATTCTTGAACTTTAATACGAATACTTCCTAAGTTTACTGATAAATTTTTTACATGTGTCTTTATTCTGAACGCCGTCTGACTTTCCTTACTGCGTATAGACTGACGAGCTTTCATTAGACCACCCCAAACTACCATCTAGCCTATAAAACCCTCTTGTGCACCCCAAATGTACTGTGCTACACGATTGGCTGCTTCCTTTCTGCAGTGCACTCATGACTTATCAAGGGGAGTCCTACAAATTCCCACAAGATAATGTAGGTCTAGACATCTGGAGACAAGATCGACACAGAGTGGACGAAGGCTTTGGAGGAGACCATCCACTCTGCTCTTAACCAAAGGTCCCATGTCAACTCTGAAAACGATGCTGCAAATTTCGAGCTCTGCTTGCACCACACCCGCGAGGCTAGCAGTCTTCCCCTCCACTGCCAACTACCTGTATGAACTGAGATTGGGCTCAGAACCCATGTGACAGGCGTCGTTGGTGCTGATATGATCACAACTTGCAGACGATTGCACCCTGCACGCTCGATGGCATCAGGCAAGGTCGCTTCCACACCTCTGATGAGGCCCTCAGCAGACATGCCGAGTACATAATGGCTTTCTTTCCAGCCCTGAACGCTATCTGCCTAATGGGCTTCCGATAACTAGTAAACACCTTCCCCATGAGCCTTCCTGGACCCTGCGGAAGGAGCGGCCACCTGACCATTTACAAAGTGAGCGGGCGAATCCAAAGGGCAGTCTCCACATTGGCCCTCCGCCTCAGAGACGCTAACGCGTTACGAACCGCCAGTCACTCTGGTGTGAGGGTGGATCCACCGCTTGGATCCACTAGGAGGTGCTTCGGAAGCAGAGCCCATGGGTAAAACAAGCCACGAATGGGGTGTGTATTGCGTCGCGCCAGATTCTCCGCCATCGCTACACAGCATGGCAGCAACCTGAAGGTGACTAAACGTAGCCAAAAGCGCATTCAGCTGTTCGCGAACTGCGACCAGCTGCTCCTGTATCCGCGCACAGCGGGCCCACATCAGCGTCCATTGGTGACACGTCTAGATGGAAGCAAATTGTATTTCTAGGAGTCCGTCAGCTTTTGTAGTTTACTTTTTCAGTTAATCTTGCACGGATGGTTAGATCTGTGCAGAACTAACTAAAGAAGGAAACTATAAAAGGTGACAGAATCCTAGAAATACAATTTGCTTCCATCTAGACGTGTCACCAATGGACGCTAATGGGTTAATGAACTTAATGAACTATGAAGCTGGTTGTTCAGTGAGAAACTACTGCTCTACGTAGTGACTGAATTTACACTTCTAAAAACGCGATATCAGAAGCCTTAACGAGAAAAAGACCCCAGAAATTTTATAAATACAGTACGACGAAAACACAGACAAAGATAAACACTTACCCTGTCTCTCTGAAGACGTGTACTAACCGAGAGCTTTAGCCTGACTGACTGGCTTACGAAATTAATGGATGGTTGCCTTCAAAAAAGAACAAATGAGCAACTACTGCAATACAGATTGAATGAATTTATACTTACAAAAACACGACATTTAACCTCTTAAACAGAGAAACACGCACGAAATTTAATAAATATAGTACGAGGAAAACACAGTAAAAGGAAAACCTTTAACTTGTCCCTCTGTAGCTGTAAGTCAGCCGAGAGCTGGAGTCTGACAACAAACTTCAGGATTAGTTTAGTTTCTCATCACTTCAATCCACCAACACTATACTTCCTCCTGTGATTATCTCTTGAAGAATCCTCGAAGGTGTAAATTGGAGAGAATCGAGCTCACACGGGGACTTATCAGCAACCATTCTTGTTACGGAACATTGACGAGTGGAACATAAGACGGAGGGCATTTGAAATGCTACATGAAATGCCCTCCGCCACACAACAAACGAGAAAGTGCGTTAATAAAGCTTTGTCATAGAGCTATAAGCTCTGCTGAAGGCTTCAGATTTAGGTAATCGGGAAATGATGGTAGTAAACAAAGTACCGTACTCACAGCCACACGCCAGAGAAAAAAGCGACTTAATATTGCATTATCATCTAGTCCTGAGCTATGATGGGGTATCAAGTGCCTAGCTCATCGGGAAATGGTTGTAGTAAACAAAGTACCCTCAGCCGCACACTAGACAAGAAAGCAGATTAACGTCCGATTATCATCCACTTCTGACCAATGTTTGAAGTTTCAAAGATCCATCTCATCGGATAGTTAGTTTAAAAGCAATTGCATAATTTGTACCGAACAAACAGACAAAAAAAAAACAACAACCAAAGATGGCTAATATAGCTGACAAAGTGAAACTAGTAGAATCTTTATTACCGGATGATTCAGTACGAGAGAATTTCATTAACACTGAAGATACGCAAATTAGTGGAGATGTGGATTTTGATTCAAACACATCAATGCCAACTACACAGACTACGAATTTTCAGTAATTGGAAATGCAGGACTCCCGTATCGGCTTCTTGTTAAAGCTCGTCCAGGGAATCAGTTCTGATACAGAAAACATAGACAATGGGATTGGCAAAGTAATAAAACATACATTGCGCGTCCAGATATGATTAAGTGACTTTTGAAATAGATTCCCGATGCAAAAACGCCAAAATTGAAATCGTGACCGTGAAAACGGAACTAGCTGAACACAAAGAAGAATTGTCAGCAGTCAGCTAACGAACAGGTAATGTCGTTACTCAACAAAATATCGAGACTGCTAATATGAAACGACACTTTGTCACAAAACGAAGCAAAATGTCCGAACTGTTGACGGGTGTTCAGGCAATACGCGGCACTCGGAACTAAACATAACAGTATTAGTGATACCGTCGTCAATCGAGACAATTTCGTGGAAGCGCTTGACCATGAAACATGAAAACAGGAAATTAAGAAGTTGTCATAACAGAAGAATCACGATTTTATAGTAACGACATTACAGCACAGAGTTAACAATTACACCAATTTGCAGAAATTTTAAGAACTCCGACCGGAAATTCGAGGACACCAAGTTACTTTATGTAAACAATTTCGTAATCCTTTTTCAACCGCATATTCCGAAGAACAAAACAAAAAAACACATGTAAGTTATTTCAAAGATTGACATAAATTGGAAAGCAAAACCTCCAAACGTATAACTCTTACCAATAATTTGAGGAGGTATTTTCATGTAAATATTGGTATTAAGACTTCCAGCATAATCTGAGAGTTGACATAATGACGCCAGTGGTATATGATCGAAATAAAGCGACAATGAATAGTGCATTGTACCGGAATTTCAGTCTATAACTTCAAGTAAATAACCCTTTTACTAGCAGATAAATAGTCTTAATAATGTTTTTGAATGTAAAGGAACGCAGGGGTAAAGTTCAGCTCCTGGAGAGTTGCAATTGAGCACACAAACGACAGCTATTTTCGTAGATTATTATGAATATAGTTTTTAAATACCTTTACATTAAGTATTATTATTATGTTAAGGTCAACACCAGAGACTTTTCATAGGTAGTTCCCGCTATAATGACGTCAACACGCTAAAGGAAAATTCAACTGCGTATCGTATACTGTCCAGTAACACCAAACATTAAATACCATCAATTAATCGAAACTAATCTCCAGTTATTTTGTATAAACACTTATGTAAGAAGTAGCACTCTAGAACTGTTCCTGTGACGGAAATAATTTAATTTTCTTCTTCGTAACATTTTGGAGCAGCTAAGAATAACTAGTACCAACACACGTTAGACCGCTCTTTAACGTAAGTCGCAGATCTTCAATGCACTCGCTTCCCTACTTATCTTTTAGTAAAGTCACAGCAAGGATTAATGTATTTTGCTACTATCTTACAGATACAGCCAGCGATCTATTTTGTTTCTACGGCCACGTCCGTCAATAACATAAATAACGTCACTGTCTTTATGGTACGAACTACGTTCGTAAGTTTTCAACTTTAGACCCAAAATACAGCAATAATTCGTATTTTTGTACCTTAAATAGGTGACTCATCTTTACCTCCTTTTTGAACAGAAACTATAGCCCTTATTTTTTATAATTATTTTACAAAGTAAATGACCTTGAAGTGACAATTCTATAACTCGTACATACTTGGAATCACGTCTCTTGCGTCCGTTTGCCATTCAAAAATCTCCAACTTTGACAGCTCTTTTTCATTTTTGATATTCCATAGTTTAAGATCTCCTTTCTATCATAACGAATAATTTACCTTAAATAGCAGTTACTTAGTATCTTTGGCCTATATTAGAATGCAGGGCTTTTTGCTAACTACGTACGGAGAGAAACGCTAACGAGTTATCGAGCGACAAACAAAACTAAATTCCCACTCTGAACGAAATGGAGTTATAAAAAGAGTTAAGCAAAAATCCCAGGTGCTACTGACACTTTTTAATTCAATGTAAATCAAAAACTGCAAATTTTCAGCCATTTCAGGTGTTAGCGATCCGTGATCCCACTAACAAAACCTCAATGAAAGTATCGCTCGTCACTGTTAACTGCAGAAATTGTGGTTGCAGTGTAATTCCTCTTACACATGGCTCATTTAGGATCTGGATCAACATGAAACGTTACTACAGCAACTCTAGGTGGAGTAAACTTATTTACAAAACGGCCTGAGTGTTCCGGTAACAATCGTCGAATCTCTGCAACAACCAAGAACTTCGAAGGACAATAAACTAATTCAGTATCCATAGAATCCTACTCACATATAATTTCAAATACCAGCTCCATCCAGTACATTCGCGGCCGTTACTCTATGCCTCAGAGAATGCCTTCGTCAGATTTTACAATTAATCACAGCACCCACTTTATAGGCGACCTACAAATACACCCTAACCGGAACTCCGACACAAATACCTTCAATCCGTTCCCTGAAGTCAAACAACTTCGATTCACGATTAACAATCATCAGAAAATTCTAAAACGAATGACAAGAGCAAAACGTAAACCCACTCTCCGATAATTGAGGAATGTGTCGCTGCGATAATTCTTCAGTTCAAATCTACAAGTGCAATAAAATTAAATTATTTCCAGTGTTTCATATACAGCCCTATCCCCTTTGCTGCAGCTTTCACCGAAATACACTTTGAGTCATACTTCTGAAACTGCGGAAACTTCCAAGCTGTGCAACAAATCGATACAACGGTCCGATTAATTAATATTGATAACTAGACGCATCAGCTAAAGTTAGCAACCAAACAGCAAGTAAACATCCAGTCCTTCCGACTCTCTACACACAATCATAGATCCTCTTAAGTGTTTCTCACTGCTCCTCGATAGTAACCGCGCTTTTCTAGGACATAAAACCATAGCTGAACCTTTAGAATTATCAATTATCATATCGCCATCGGTCGTTCTTTTAGCGGCCAGCTGGTGCACGATGATCTCTGGCTCCAGCTCCTTGCCCTTGTCTCTGGCTAACGGGCAATCTATGCCGCCACCTTCCAAACGTGTTGTACAAGGAAGCTATTCAACCGTCTGCACAAACACACAAGACGTGTATGAGAAAACAGGCTTTCTCGGCGGATCTCGATGATAAAATCTTCTCGGGTTGACAGCCGAGTCAATGTGCTGTTCTCCAACAACGTTTCAGCAAGTCTCTTACTTGCCACCTTCAGGCGAAGTGTCGGGTTCACGCTTGCTTGCTCACCATGTACTTTCCCCTCCTTGGGGAGGTGTATGGAGGAGTTTATAGCCTGTTGGCTTTTACTCCAAAATGGGTATTGTGAGTGTGTGATTGTCTTTGACTGTTTTGGCTGTCTGTATGTTGTGGTGGTGTCTAGTACGTGCCTGAGGTTGGCGAGATGTTGGGTATTTTAAGGATTAAGGATTGATATTAGGATTTGGAGATTTTTGGGATTCTTCTCTTGGACTTAGTCGCCGAAGATTGTCACGAGGCGTTTGTGCTTATCGTAGTACATGTCTTACCGACCTAAGGAGTGAATGAGGTTATTTCCAGATCTGGAAGAGCTCTCGTAGTAAGCCCTTGCGCCAGGGGAGTCGGGATCCATGAAGAAGCAGGTGAAAGGCGGGGTGTTGAAGGGGTCCACGTCTCCCAAGTCTTTCTTTGAGGAGTGGGGTTTCGACACCGGCGTGCAGATCGTCGGTGGGTAATCCCATGGGTAGGTGCAGTGCCCTCCTGAGGACACCGTTCTGCAGCCTCTGGAGTTTGTCCAGGTGCTGATTCGCCGCGTATCCCCAGACAGGGGATGCATACTCCATTCCTGGCAGTATAAGAGCCTGAAAGACGTTAGGTCCTACAGAGCAGGGAAAAGAGCTGGTTGTGTTGAGGAGTGGGTATAGGATGGACAGTCTCGTGCAGATCTTCCTGTGGATATCGTCTGTATGGGATGTCCACGTTAGTCTCCAGTCCAGGGTTATGCCGAGATACTTGGCGGATCTGCGCCAGGGGAGTCGGCATCCATGTAGATGCAGGTGGAAGGAGGGGCGTTGAAGGGGTGCACGTCTCCCAAGTCTCCGGATGATCAGCGTAGCCTATGTCTTTTCAGGATTGATAGTGATGCGCCAGAGACGGGTTCAGGTTTCTGTGTTATCTAAAACCCATTGAAGCCTATGAATGACCAGGTCATTTTCGGCATTACGAGTGTAAAAGGCAGTGTCGTCAGTGTACTGTGCGGTGTGCTCCGGGGGGGGGGGGGGGGGGGGGATCCGCAGTCTACAAGGCCGATCCCTGTAGCACACCAGTAACTTGTAGGTAGCCCTTTGGGGTAGTAAATGTTCCGTTTGCTGTACTTGGGGGGGGGGGGGGGCATCTTCTTGTGGGGGAGTGGCATCTTCCACTGCCTGCAAGATGGTTCCTGTTGAGCCTTGTAGCGGGTTCTGACGCTGACGCTGAAAAGACGAGCCTATCCTTGGCTCGAGGTGGTGCAGTTTGGACAAAATTTATCATTCCTGCGGTTCCTGTAAAAGAGAGAAAAAATCTTACCACTCTTGTTGATTTGTCCTAGCTGGTGTAACCTGAAAAAGAGAAAGACACACTCTGATGGGGGGATTATTAAACATTAATCCCTCACCAGGTCAGGCCAACGTGTGGCTGGCCTGTGATGAAGTTGTTGGCCAAGTCCACGGATGATCCGGTTGCGGGAGTGTCATGTTTTCTCGAAGAACGTCCTGGCGATGGCGTGGAACCTGTCTCGGAGAGGAAGGATCCCGGTGTCCTCGTGGAGTTGGCGCATCGAGAAGCGCCTCGGAAGATGCAGTCTTCAGGGCGCGGTTCTGTATCTTCTGCAGAATCACAATGTGACCATCTGCGGTTTTCCCCCAGGCCACGGCTGCATACTCTAACAGTGGACGGACCAATGTTAGGTATAGCGTGATGCCGTGTTGCGGTGGCAATGACGACTGCGGGTTTAGCAGTGGATACAGGGCGCGAAGGCGTCCTATTGCCCTCCCTTTCACATCACTGATGAAGACGACTGCCTGGTTCTTCGTGGCGTTGAATTTCAGTCGCTACTTTGTTGCCCATTAGCCCAAGGCGTCGCACCAGCGTTGGAGGCGGTTTCTCAGCACTTGGGCGTTCATGCTGCGAGTGAACAGGGCCGTATAATCCGCGCACAGCACCTGTTCGACTCCTGCCACTTTCGGGGCGTCGGCAGTGTACAGGCAGTACAGGGAGAGGCCGAGGACCGACCCCTGCGGCACTCCCGCAAGTATCTGCCGCCCTGTGGACGTACCGTCGTCAGGCGTTCACGTGGAAGATTCGTTCAGACAGGTACGATCGCAGAAGACTCATGTAGGACGTCGGTATTCCTTGTTCAAAAAGTTTGAACTCGAGACCTTCGTGCCACACCGAGTGAAACGCTCGGGAGACGTCGAGCAACACTTCCCCAAGGTATTCCCTTGTTTCCAGTGCCCTCATCGCCGGTTCTGCCACCGGCAGGAGCTGGTGGGAAGTGGCATGTTCTTCTCGAAACCCGAATTGCTCGCCCGGGTTGATGCCCTCCTGTGTGATGTGTCGCATCAATCTTCTCGCGTACAGCTTCTCGAAAAGCTTCGGGAGGAACGGGAGCAGGCTGAAGGATCGGTAGCTGGATGCCTGGCGTGGGTCCTTGCCGGATTTAAAAATGGCCACGACTTCCACGTGTTTCCACGAAGAGGGGTAGACACCGGAGGATCTCGTTGAAGTCATCGACAAGTTGCCGGTGTAATCTCGGCGGAATGTGGTTCAGCAGGAGGTTTGTGACGCCATCACTGCCTCCAGCCTTCTTGGGGTTCAACGAGCGGAGCTGCACAGCAACTTCCTCCTCCGTTATCGGATCGATAACGTTGCCTTCCTCCATTACGGGCGGAAGATTGGTAGTTGCTCGTGCACCCACCGTATGTGATCGACGTCGGTGATGTCGGCCAACAATGTGAAGTTCGCTGCAAATGCCTCAGCCAGAACGCTGGCTTTCATGTCAGGATCGCTGGCGAGGTCGTTCCCGACCTGTAAGGGCGATATTCGCTGTCGCCGGCGTAGGAAGGACTTGCCACCCTCCATGCACTGCCATTCTCAGGACTGAGGGTACACACAAAGTCTTCCCATTCCTGGTTCCGGTGTTGCTCGACTGCTGCCTTACTTTCCAATCTCATGCTGTTTAAGTGGCGCCTCGTGTCTGGTTGGCGAGTGAGCTCCTATTCACGAAGCAGTCGGTTCTTCTCAGTGACCGCGTCCAGAAGAGGGCGTGGTAGCTGTCACGAGAAGTCTCGCGGTCCTTGGCAATGTGGCTCGGAGTGTTCTTCGGGTGAAGAATGTTAGTGCGGCGTCTGCCCCTACCTCAGCGGTGTTTGGCGCGTCCTCGAGCAGTTCGAGGGCTTTCGTCTGAAAGCGCTCCGAGTCGAGCCTGCGATAGCTCGGACGACTCTGGAAGAGAAGCTCCGACCACTTCGAGGCCAAAAATGACCGGTACGTGGTCGGAGGACGGAACGTTACGAGTCTCGGCGGTCGCGAACTGCCCGATGCCCTTAAGAAGAGCAATGTCGAGCACGTCCTGTTGTCCCCGTACAGGGAAGATCGTGGGTTCAAACGGCCCCACGGTGATCGCGCCGTTAAGGCGAACAACGCGGGAGAGACGGCTCCCGCTCCGGCTGACGGTTCGCAAGTTCCGTTCGGTGTGATTCGCATTCAAATCCCCGGCAATGAAAACTCGCCAGTCCAGCGACAGCAGGGCGTCGAAGTAGTTCGTCGAGCGGTCTACCAGGCTGCCGGTACGCCGACACGAAAAGAATCTTTCCGGCGGTGGTATTGATGGCCACCCCTGTGTCCTCCAGCGCATTGAATGCCAGTATTTGAACATGGTAGTGCCGCAGTGCCTTTATCACGTTGATGGCACTGCCGATTCCGTGGGTGGCTCTGCCATCTCGGTACCAGCAAAAATTTTCTGCTCGCACCTCGACCCCGGCTTTGAGGCAGGTCTCTTGCACAAGGCAGATGTCGACCGCCTCGGCCTCGTAGCAATTGGCGAAATTTGGCCTGCTGGGGGTGGAGACCCCTAGCGTTGAATGTGCAAATGGTTAACCCATAAACATGGTCATCCATTTTAAGGCTGGCTTCCCCGGCGGTAGCCTGGAGGGCCGCCGTCACTGCTCCCAAGAGTACTGGTAGCTGAGTCATCAGCTGGTTGAGCGACCGTTTCGGGTAGGTTTGACCCCATCGCGACGTTTCCCGAAGTCGGGAGCGGAGCGGCGTGCTGGCAACGCCCTGTACGGGCGGCAACCCTCCCTGCAGCCGCGGGCGCCGGCAAGCCGGCATCCCCGACTGCAGGCAGTGCCGCCTGCGAGGGCAGCTGCGACGGCTGCGGCGTCGGTGCGGCCTCTCCTGCGAGTCCTGGCCTCTCGAAGCTGCGGCTGGGGCTTACGCGGCTGGCGCCCTTCCCGCGCTTGAAGGCGGCGCATCCTCGATAACAGGCGACGTGGTCCCCGTTACAGTTGCAGCACTTCGGCGGGGCTTCTTTCTTCTTGGGGCAATCCCGCGACTGCTGCTCCTCGGCGCACTTGCAACAGCGCTCAGGCATTCTGCAGTATTTTGCCACGTGTTCGATGTGCTGGCAGTTGAAGCACTGGGCTCGTCTGCCTTTTGCGTGGAGTGGCTCGACTTTTACGTCGAAGTCGGCAATGTTTTCAACCTGAAAAATTTTCCGGTTGTCAACATTGTCGACCAATACCACAAGGAACAATGGCACGTCCCCGTGGGTCTTGGGCGACCTCATTAGGCCGAAGTGGTGGGTCTGGAAGCCAAGTTCCTCCAGCTGCCGCTGTAGGAACGCCGGTTCCATCTTCGGCGGCAGGTGTTGAAAAACGACCTTCAGCTGCTTCAGCTGTTCCATGCGCCGCGTAAAGCAGTTCCACTTCTCGGCTTCACATAGCTGCATGAGTTTTGCATGTTACTCTATGCACTCTGCTCTAACCTTGTACGTATCGGTCCCCGCGATAATCTTTCGCGGTTTTACGACGGAGTAGAGCTTCTCTCGCAGCTGACTGTAGCCGTCGCGCCACTGGATGATAATCAGCGGCGGGCGGCTGGTTGGTTTCATCGCCACAATCGGTGAGGTCACGTCCCAGTCAGTCTCGGCTACATGCGGTAGATCTGAAAACCGATTTGCTGCCTCGACATGTTCTGGTGTCACCAGTTCGAACGACCTGGCTCTCGCTGAGTGGCGCCTTCTTCACCAGGCTTCCTCGACGACGCGGTCATCCTGCGACGTCCCTCGTCTTCTTCCGCCTGGCGCGACCGAATCTTTCCTGGGGTGGGAGTGTCCTCTACGGCCGCGGCTGAGCGCATCCATGAGGTATGCTCGAACTCTGCAGGCTCGTCGGGTGTTGCCAGCCTGGACGTTGGTGAGGGCGTGGCGGCCTCTGTAGCCGGCGTGGCTGCTGCGACTGCTGGCGCGGCAACTCTCGTGGCGACCACGACATGTAGTTGCTGCTGTGTACGGACGCACGAGGAGCTGGCCGCTGTTCGCGAACAGCTGAGCGTGTTGATGGTGCGGTCAGCCGTCTCCAGGCTGCTGCCTCGGAGTGAAGCGGCAGTGCGGCAGTCCGTCTGGTGCGTCGCATGGTACACCCCATGTGCTACATGCTTCACCCACTGTCCCTGCTGTCGTGACATCTTCGCGGGTACCGGGCGCGGTTGGCCCACCCTCTCCCCAAGGGGAGTGGCTGGTTCAGCGGCGTTTGCGGCAGACGAGGCGGAGGGTCAATGTGGAGGCCGGCCGTGTGGCATTGCCCGCTCTGACTGTGAGTGCACATGTGGCTGTCCTTCAGCAAGGACCGAGCAGGCACACGGGGGGAGGGGTTTATTAATTTTTGGGAGCTCCAACGTTAGGCGGGTGATGGAGCCCCTTAGGGAAATAGCGGAAAGGTCGGGGAAGAAGGCCAGTGTTCACTCTGCTTGTCGGGCGGTCTCATCCGAGATGTGGAGGTGGCTTGCCGGTGGCGATGGAGAGCACTGGATGCACCAAAGTGCAAATTGTTGCTCATGTCGGCACCAATGACTCCTGCCGTCTGGGTTCAGAGGTCATCCTCAGTTCGTACAGGCGGTTGGCGGAATTGGTGAAGGCGGAAAGCCTCACTCGCGGAGTGGAGTCAGAGCTAACTATTTGTAGTATCGTTCCCAGAACCGACCGCGGTCTTCTGGTTTGGAGCCGAGTGGAAGGCTTAAACCAGAGGCTCAGACGAATCTGCGGAGAACTGGGGTGCAAATTTCTCGACCTCCGTTAATCGTGCGGAGAAATGTAGGGCCCCCCTGAATAGGTCAGGCGTGCACTACTCGCCGGAAGCGGCTACAAGGGTAGCGGAGTACGTGTGGAGTGCACATGGGGTTTTTTAGGTTAGAGAATTCCCTCCCTAGGCCCGACAAGACGCCTTCTGAGACGTCACAAGGTAGGAGTAGGCAAAAGGCAAAAGGCAAAAGGCAAAAGGGAATAACAATATTAATATGCTAATAGTAAACTGCAGGAGCGTCTATAGAAAGGTTCCAGAACTGCTCTCATTAATAAACGGTCACAACGCCCATATAGTACTAGGGACAGAAAGTTGGCTGAAACCAGACGTAAACAGTAATGAACTCCTAAAGTCAGATTGGAATCTATACCACAGAGACAGGTTGGACAGTGAAGGCAGAGGCGTGTTTATAGCGATAAGAAGAGCAATAGTATCGAAGGAAATTGACGGAGATCCGAAATGTGAAATGATTTGGGTGAAAGTCACGGTTAAAGCAGGCTCAGAAATAGTAATTCGATGTCTCTATAGGCCCCTGGCTCAGCAGCTGTTGTGGCGTAGCACCTGAAAGATAATTTGGAAAATATTTCGAGTAGATTTCCTCACCATGTTATAGTTCCGGATATAGACTGGGAGACTCAAACGTTCATAACGGGTGGCAGGGACAAAGAATCCAGTGAAATTTTTTTGAGTGCTTTATCTGAAAACTACCTTGAGCAGTTAAACAGAGAACCGACTCGGGGCGATAACATATTAGACCTTCGGGTGACAAACAGACCCGAACTATTTGAAACAGTTAACGCAGAGCAGGGAATCAGCGATCATAAAGCGGTTACGGTATCGATGATTTCAGCCGTAAATAGAGATATTAAAAAAGGTAGGAAGGTTTTTCTGTTTAGCAAAAGTGACAAAAAGCAGATTACAGAGTACCTGACGGCTCAACACAAAAGTTTTGTCTCAAGTACAGATAGTGTTGAGGATCAGTGGACAAAGTTCAAAACCATCGTACAATATGCGTTAGATGAGTATCTGCCAAGCAAGATCGTAAGATATAGAAAAGAGCCACCGTGGTACCACAGCCGAGTTAGAAAACTGCTGCGGAAGTAAAGGGAACTTCACAGCAAATATAAACATAGCCAAAGCCATGCACACAAACAAAAATTACGCGAAGCGAAATGTAGTGTAAGGAGGGCTATGAGAGAGGCGTTCAATGAATTCGAAAGTAAAGTTCTATGTACTGACTTGGCAGAAAATCCTAAGAAATTTTGGTCTTATGTCAAAGCAGTAGGTGGATCAAAACAAAATGTCCAGACACTCTGTGACCAAAATGGTACTGAAATACAGGATGACACGCTAAAGGTCGAAATACTAAATGTCTTTTTCCAAAGCTGTTTCACAGAGGAAGACTGCACTGTAGTTCCTTCTCTAGATTGTCTCACAGATCACAGAATGGTAGATATCTAAATAGACGACACTGGGATAGAGAAACACATAAAATCGCTCAAAAGAGGGAAGGCCGCTGTACCTGATGGGATACCAGTACGATTTTACACAGAGTACGCAAAGGAACTTGCCCCCCCCCCCCCTTTCTTGTAGCGTTGTGCCATAGGTCTCTAGAAGAGCGCAGCTTTCCAAAGGATAGGAAAAAGGCACAGGTCATCCCCGTTTTCAAGAAGGGACGTCGAATAGATGTGGAGAACTATAGACCTATATCCCCAACGTCCATCAGTTGTAGAATTTTGGAACACGTATTATGTTCGAGTATAATGACTTTGCTGGAGACTAGAAATCTACTCTATAGGAATCAGCATGGGTTTCGAAAAAGACGGTCGTGTGAAACCCAGCTCGCGCTATTCGTCCACGAGACTCAGAGGGCCATAGACACGGGTTCACAGGTAGATGCCGTGTTTCTTGACTTCCGCAAGGCGTTCGATACAGTTCCCCAAGTCGTTTAATGGACAAAGTAAGAGCATATGGACTATCAGACCAATTGTGTGATTGGATTGAAGAGTTCCTAGACAACATAACGCAGCATGTCATTCTCAATGGAGAGAAGTCTTTCGAAGTAAGAGTGATTTCAGGCGTGCCGCAGGGAAGTGTCATAGGACCGTTGCTATTCACAATATACATAAATGACCTTGTCGATGACATCGGAAGTTCACTGAGGATTTTTGCAGATGATGCTGTGGTGTATCGAGAGGTTGTATCAATGGAAAATAGTACTGAAATGCAGGAGGATCTGCAGCGAATTGACGCATGGTGCAGGGAATGGGAATTGAATCTCAATGTAGACAAGTGTAATGTGCTGCTAATACATAGAAAGATAGATCCCTTATCATTTAGCTACAAAATAGCAGGTCAGCAACTGGAAGCAGTTAATTCCATAAATTATCTTGGAGTACGCATTAGGAGTGATTTAAAATGGAATGATCATTTAAAGTTGTTGGTGGGTAAAGCAGATGCCAGACTGAGATTCATTGGAAGAATCCTAAGGAAATGCAATCGGAAAACAAAGGAAGTAGGTTACAGTACGCTTGTTCGCCCACTGCTTGAATACTGCTCAGCAGTGTGGGATCCATACCAGATAGGGTTGATAGAAGAGAAGATCCAACGGAGAGCAGCGCGCTTCGCTACAGGCTCATTTAGTAATCGCGAAAGCGTTACGGAGATGATAGATAAACTCCAGTGGAGACTCTGCAGGGGGACGCTCAGTAGCTCGGTACGGGATTTTGTTGAAGTTTCGAGAACATACCTTCACCGAAGAGTCAAGCAGTACATTGCTCCCTCCTACGTATATCTCGCAACGAGACCATGAGGATAAAATCAGAGAGATTAGAGCCCACACAGAAGCATTCCGATAATCCTTTTTTCCACGAACTATAAGAGACTCGAATAGAAGGGAGAACCGATATAGGTACTCAGGGTACCCTCCACCACACACCGTCAGGTGGCTTGCTGAGTATGAATGTAGATGTAGATTCACGGGTACCAGGGACCTGAGTCTCCTAAGTGCCTCCTCCCTGTCCTGTTCGGTGCCAATGGCCAAGCGTTGCATGTAGATGCAACTCTCCTCCGGGGTCAGCCTGGGATGGCGGTGGCAATTTCCACCTTTGTCAGGGGCATTAGCGGCTCGATGCGTCGTCTCCGTCCTGAGGTTGTGCGGGCGCGGCGCCGTCCGTTCGCGGAAATTTCCACGTCCATCTGGCGGCAGCGAGAAACACTCTCTCTCGTCGTCTTCGTCGGTGGTGGAGGGTCAGGCGCTGCCGTCGTCCGGAAAACCTGCCTTGGACCGTCATCCGCCACACCCTGCGTCTCGCCGGAGCGATCATTTTGTTTCGGCTCCTCCTCCATGTCGTGGCCTCCGACACGACAACTTGGCTTCTTTAGAAATCCACGACATTTTTTTGCTTTCTTAGATAGGGGGTCTCGCCCCGTGGATTTTGCCACACAAGTCCATAAAAGGCCCTTGCAGGGCGATGTCGAATCTGAAAGCGAGGAACGCTAGTGAGCGAGAACACACAAGGCGAGTAGCCAAATGCGTGAACCCGCGCTCCCGGTCGCTACAGACCACAAGCAAAGCGTTAGCCTCCGCAGCATCAGCACAGAACGTCCGCACACTTCGGCAGCCACAGCGCAAGTGCATGTGTAGCGGGTTCGTCGTCGTTGCATATATAATATTCTCCCCTACTTGAGAATGTCTGCATTGAAGGGTATTGTCTTCTGACATTTCCTTCTAGCTGGCTGTGTGGTGATTCATGGCATGCAGGGCATGCCCCTAACTTTTGGTTCTGGCCTAACTTTTTATGCTTGGTGATTAGATGTTTTGTGTTTAGCCCAGGATTGCTTTTGGTCTCCTGTATTTTGTTGAGTTGTTGGGGTAGTTCCCTAGTGTATTAATGAGGGGGTTTTCTGAGTTGCGCGCGGTTCGGTAGAACGCGGTCGCGAGTTCTCGGAATCTCTGTGTTAGCAGTTTCATCCCTGCGGCTTCGTGTGTGTCTGCCGTGGGGAATCGAGAGGGGACGTGTAATGCCCGTCGCAGTGCCCTATTTTGTGTTCTCTGCAGCCGCGCTATGTGCGACTTAGCTGCATATCCCCACACCGGGCAGGCGTACTCGAGTATCGGTCTTACTAAACAGCAGTAGAGCCTGACTCCAGTTGTCGCTGCGAGGCTGCTGCCGCTGTTTAGCAGTGGGTATAGCTCGTTTAACCTGGCGCTTGCCTTATTCCGGAGATCGCTTATATGCGTTCTCCAGGTAAGGCGCTGGTCTAAAGTGACCCCGAGGTACTTCGCCGTTTTATTCCACGGGATTTCACGCCTGTGGAGCCTGAGTGTTGTGTTCTGTCTGCGACGGTGTGTAATGGATCGTTTGCCTTTTCTTTGTGTGAGCATGATTGCTTGTGTTTTGTCACTGTTAATTGTTATTCTCCATTTTTTTGCCCATGTTACTGTGTTGTTGAGGAGGTTTTGTAGTCTTCGTGTTACAAGTGTCCTGTTGGTGCTTGTGGCAAAAAAGGCCGTGTCATCTGCATACTGGGCTGTGTGGGTCTGTGGGGCAGTCGGTGTGTCGGCTGTGTATAGGTTGTACAACACGGGGCCTAGCACCGAGCCCTGTGGGACGCCTAGTAGCGGGTTCACGCCTCGTCTGGATCTTTATAGCCGTTGGACCACGGGCTTCTCTGCATCCTCGGCGCCGGTCGGGCCAATCAGGCGCCAGTGGAATCGGAGTGACGGCGCGTGTTGGGTGGGAGGGGGGCGCCGGGTCCTGGCGTCTCGTCTCGGTGCTGCCTGTTTATTCCATCCGCCGTCACCGACCTGCCTAGATGCCAATACATTCGCCTCCAGTGAACTATGCAAGCGGAAGGCCAACACTAAACAATAAAACAAGTTCCAATGACAACCAGGTGCACAACAGTACGAGGCTGACACCAAGGATTCCAGGACCACTGTCAACCTGACCAGCAAGGACTGGATGAGGCGACAACGTCAGTGCTATCCAAAGGATTAAACTTATCACCTATCCCGTGCACATTACCAAAACTTGAGATCATCTGCAGCCTCGAACAGGCCATCTGCGGGCTGCAGTCTGAAGCCGCTAAAGAGGTGATTAAGGGGACCTGCAGAATCCTACACAAAGCGAGAATGTCGAAATCCAACATCGCGCGGCGGAACGCAGGGCAATACTTAGAGAAGATCATCTACCAGCAGACAAAGGGAACGCGACGGTGCTGGTAAGAGCGACTGACTACTGGGACAAGATTAATTCGCTGCTGCAGGACCAGGCCTACAAACGACTGGAGGAGGACCCTACAACTGCTGTGACTAGATGGACTGTAGGTCTTCGAAAAAATTCAGTTCTGAACGAGAAACTGATACGAAGGCTTTACCCCAGAGCTCCGGTTTCACCACAGTTATACGGTCTCCCCAAGGTGCACAAGAGGGAGGTACCACTACGCCCGATAGTAGACACGATCAATTCTCCTACCTATGGTATAGCCAAACATCTGGTGCAACTACTTCTGCCTTTCGTGGGTAAATGCCCCCACAACATCAAGAATTCCACGGAGTTTGTTAGGAAGTGGCGTCTTGAGAAAAGTGATATTTTGGTGAGCTATAACGTTACATCCCTCTTCACGAGGGTACCGTTAGAGGATTCCTCGGAACTATTGGGGAATCATTTCGACGAAGACACAGAGGAATTATTCCGCCTTCGGTACGTGAAGGATACCTTCGCGGTCTTGTCGCACGGCGAGGACACTCTAATGGAATTTCTCAACCATCTGAGAAGCATACACGAGATCACGTTCACAATGGAACCGAAAGAAAACACACACAGACCTGTACCTCAATTCCAACAGCTGCCATCACCCAGCACAGTGCAAATCCGTGCACACTACTCTTTTCCGCAGAGCTCATGACATATGCAACAAGGACAACTTATCTACTGAGATTCAGCACCTGAAGCAAACCTTCCAGAAGAATGGATACACTGAAACTCAGGTTAAACGCGCTCTCAAGATGAGCAAGAAGACGAAGAAGGAGGACCTTCAGGAAGAAGAGAACAACAAAGGTCTGGCTTTCCTCCCATACGCAGGGCCGTCCACGGTCAAGATTGCCAGGATACTGGAGAAGAACAAGATAAAAACTATCTTCCATCCTCCAGCAAAATGAGAAATAAGCTCGGCTCAATGAAGGACAACTTGGGTTTAAGAACACCGGGTATCTACATTATTTCCTGTAAATGTGGAAAACAATACAACGGACAGACGCAGCGTTACATAACACAACGCATCTCTGAACATGTGAGAAGCGTCCTCGGACAGAAAGGAAAATCCGCGATAGCGGAGCACAGCCTAAGCGAAGAACACACGTTAGAATTTGAAGAAACCAATAGACGGTGTAGAGCGAAAGGTTTCAGGGACTCTTTTATTAAAGCGGCAGTGGAGATACGGGTCACTGATAACATGGTCAATCTGGATAGTGGCTTCCAACTCAGCAGCGCGTGGAACACAACATTATCAAGAATGAGTCGAGAACGCTGTGATGGAGGCAGGTCGATTGCGCAGGGTGGAATAAACAGGCCGCACCGAGACGAGACGCCAGGACCTGGCGCCCGCGGCTCCAAACCCACCACGCGCCGCCACGCCAATTCCACTCGCGCCTGATTGGCGTGACTGGCTTCGAGGATGCAGAGAAGCCCGTGGTCCAGCAACTATAAAGATCCGGACGAGACGTGAACCCGGCACTTCGCCTGAAGATGGCAAGTAAGAAACTTGCTGAAACGTTGCTGGAGAACAAGACATTGGCTCGGCTGTAAACCCGAGGAGATTTTATCACACACGACATGCATTACATACAGAAAGTTCACAATTTTGACATGTTTCTTTTCCGATATTTTATTAGTCTCTTGCTGTTTTAGTAGAGTGAAAAAAAAAAAGTGACATGGCCAAAACGTGCGTTTTCATTCTGCCGCAGCACAACACCTACTTTCAATACCACTTCGAAAACATATATATGTCTAAATGATCTGCAGAGGGTCAATGTTTAATACAGTTATTCACTAAAAAGCCCCAAGTTTTGTGCGCAAAAGACTTCCCGTGATGCTGCAGCACAATTTTGAAAAAATTGGTTGACGTTCGATGACATGGATGTCGTTAATTATGAGCGCCAACACATTTGAAATTAGGGCACATAACAGCAACAACACTACAATAATAATATAAACAGAACACATAAAGAGCAGAATAATTCTAAAAGACAGGAAAGTGCAAATCACAGGCAGGTGGATAATCAAAACGTGGATGACTAATGCTGACTATGTAAAGAACGTTAGTGGCCTCAATATGGCGAACAAATGCATGATAGTCACTGAAAGAGCGAATCATAGTAAACGGATGCAATTACAACACTATCTGGAAAACTGAGTTTGGTTTTGTATATGAATCGATTTGTAACCACACTGCCACAGAATGGAACAGAACGCATTATCAATGCTATTTTGTATTCCAATGACCGTCACATGAGAGAAATTTGTTCTGGGGATGAGAAGTGGTGATGGACGTTGTCTTAATGCCTGTTCAGCCAGTCAGATTCTGTGGATTATGTTTAGAATGTATTTTTGACACTGGCAATCAACTGACTATAATTTCAGAAGTATTACTTCAGTAATTACGAAGCTTAGGAAGCTTTCCATTATTTCCACTAAATAGAGTGTGAATTATTGGTGTGGTTGAGAAACAAAAGTAAACCCATATGTGACCTGATATTTTTTAAGTCTGATAAGAGAGAACTTGAACACAGCTTGCTGGAAATTCCATTTTTATCGGTTGATTTCTTGATTGGCACTGATTGCCATCCTGAATACAAGTGTAGGTTGAACTCTGCAAGAAGTAGATTAATTGTTCAAGAAAGAAGTGAAAGGGTGCATCCTGAAAGACAATGTTGATGCTCTGAGCCTAAATATAATATTTATATTGTTGTGTCAGTAAATTAAGGCAAATCTGCAGTCAGTGTGGTTAATTTTACCGATATGCAGTCATGTCAGGCCAGTGCAGTTGAAGGAAATGAAAATACAACTCTGATTCTGTCAGATCTCTGGTTAAACTCAAAAATTATTTCATTTAGTGGAAGGACAAAAGCAAAGAGTAATTGAGTAGTTAAAAGCAGGTTATATTGATTTTTTTTTCTCTTTCTAGCAAACCACATTTAGTGGTAGACTTTAAATACAAATTACATATTAAAAACCATGAGCCAGTTAGAAGCAAGCCATATCCTTTTCCACAGCAACATGTGAAGCTGTGGAGCACGATATTAATCGAATGATGAACAAGAAATCATAGTGCAGTTCAGAAAATAAATATTTTAATCCAAACCACATAGCCGACAAGGAAAATGGAACAGTCACATTGGTATTGAATACATATGCTGTTAACAAAATTGTACTTGTACAATGAGAGTAGGCAGAAGAATTAAAAGATCTGTTATATAGATTAAACGTATTTGACAAGTTTCGACCGGACGAGCAGTTTTTGGAAGCTAAAACTTCATGCAGCTTGCCGAAAATACACTTTCTTCCTATATAACAGCAGATTTATCATTGTAAAATGCTATCATTTGTATGTATCTTCATCACTTTTATATACATTCTGGATGCAGTTTCAGATGAAAAGTTTCCGCAAATGCAGTCATTTATATTCACGTTATTTTGACTGGAACCGTGACTTGGAAAGAACAGCTGGACACTGTGAGAGAAGTATTAGAAGCATTTGAAGGATAGCCTGTTACTGTTAATTTCGATGAAATTAAATTTGAAGAGAAATAATTGAAGTTGTTGGAACCATTGGAACGCCAGAAGGAATCGCGCCAGATCCACAGAATTTTTGAGCCAGTAGTGTATTTGCAATACCTCACTTCCGGAAAAAAAGTCTGTTTCGGATTCTGTGGGTATTATTATTGAAACTTCCTGGCAGATTAAAACTGTGTGCCCGACCGAGACTCGAACTCGGGATTTTGCCTTTCGCGGGCAAGTGCTCTACCATCTGAGCTACCGAAGCACGACTTACGCCCACTACTCACAGCTTTACTTCTGCCAGTATCCGTCTCCTACCTTCCAGACTTTGCAGAAGCTCTCCTGCGAAACTTGCAGAACTAGCACTCCTGAATGAAAGGATATTGCGGAGACATGGCTTAACCACAGCCTGGGGGATGTTTCCAGAATGACATTTTCACTCTGCAGCGGAGTGTGCGCTGATATGAAACTTCGTGGCAGATTAAAACAGTTTTAATCTGCCAGGAAGTTTCATATCAGCGCACTCTCCGCTGCAGAGTGAAAATGTCATTCTGGAAACATCCCCCAGGCTGTGGCTAAGCCATGTTTCCGCAATATCCTTTCTTTCAGGAGTGCTAGATCTGCAAGTTTCGCAGGAGAGCTTCTGCAAAGCTCAATTTTGTACTACTTACTTTTATATAACTTCAGTTCTACAGGTTTGTTTATTTAAGAATTTATTTCTTTCTCGATGATTGTCATTTTGTGGGCAAGCTACTAGGAGTAGCAATATATATACGATCACTGCTAGTTGTTTTACTTCACACTAACACATGGTTCACTGGTATTTTAAAATTTTATTTGAGGATGCTCATTACGATCACAGTGTGATATATATTTTTTTATTTATATATATGTATATATATCCGGTGCTGGGATGCTAGTCCCCCATTGGGTGCCTCCCGAGGTGGCGGATGGAGGAAAGCCTCCCAGATTGTAGGTCGCGCTGGGGAAATGAAATACAGGTGGCGTCTGTATTCCATAAGAGCGGCCAGCCTAAGACGCCTGTACTCCACGTTAGTGGCTGCCTGGGAAATCATATCGCCAGTCCGTTCTGAAGCAAGCGTGATGATTATGTTTCTCACCTTTGAGCAACGATGTTTGACAGTAATGCAAAATGTGCCGCAGTTTAATTAGCCCCACATTCGGATCTCACGGTGGGAGCTGCTTTAGTTTCACAAAATCCTAAGTCTACACAACGAGAGAAGCCATGTTTTTTCAAATACGCTCAAATAATTATGATTCGCTAGCGGGAGACGACAAACTGACAGAAATAGAAGAGGAATTAGAAAAAAATAACTGGAGCATTGCTAGCTTCAGTGAAGTACGTCGTGGAGATGAAAACTGTCTTCGATTGAATTATTAAACCCTCTTTTATTACTATGCTGAATCAGATGGTAAACTATGTGCAGTCGGTTTCTAGTAAACAAAACCGTAGTCCACAAGACAGCAGTATTAGAGAAACTTCAAGCAGAACTGCACGTTCGGTCCTCAGAATATTACGAACGTATAAAATCCAAATACCTCAAGCATATACACATATTTCTTGTAACTCGGATGAGGGGAGAGAGTTCCCGAAAGAAACCGGTGAAAAAGAGAGGGACTGCTTTCATAAAATTTATAATTCTTGACTTTAATTTCAAAGTTGGAACGTACAAAGGAGGTCATTCAGTTACTGGCAGACATGGAATAGATGAAAAAAATGACAGAGATGAGAGACTAATTCGATTTGCAGAATTTATGAAAATACCTATTATGAATACGTTCTTCAAGAAGCATCCTAGTCGCAAATGGACTTGGAGGGGTCCTAACTTTACATTGAAAAATGAAATAGACTTCTTTGTTACCAACCGGCATCAAAACGTTGTAGATGTCTCATTGCTGAACACGTTCAATACAAACAGTGATTATCTACTGATGACAGCAATATTTGAATTAAATACAATAGATGAAAAACTGAAACTATTTAAACGAAAAAGAAAAATTTTTGTATTTCAGAACGCTCGAAGTATGGAAAGAGAAATTTCAAGAAAGGATTACAAGAAAATTAAAAGAATGTGAAGCAGAAGGGGTAACAAAGGTAACGAACACAAAACCTGAAGAAATGGGTGGCTTTTGCAAATCTCGACACCAACAAAGAAGCTGACAAATAAGACCATTAGTTGGATAGATAAGAGACGGTAAATGAAGGTAGAAACAGACAAAGTTGAGATATAATGTACAGAACTGTGTAAGGCTCTAAAAACAATATGAAAGATGACATCAAGGAGTACGAAGAAGAATCCCTAGAAGCCAGTCTTGAAAATAAATCTGGTTTACAGATAGGCAAGCAGAAGCTTGTCATTGACATGAATCAGCTAATAGCATCAGACAGACCAAGGCCGAATTACAGGTAACAAGGAACTACTAGAATATACTGAAATTTTTATAGTAATCTGTACAGTAAAGTCAATGATGATACCTTCGTCCTAGACGAATTGGATCCCTCTGTTTCCCAAATACGAGAACACTCCCATCAGAAGTCAAACAGGTTGCAAATAAGATGAAAAAAGAAAGCGCTGCAGGTTGTGATAATATCTCAGTCGATACTTTAAAACTATTCGATGATGAATGTATAAAACATTTAGCTAAAAATTTTCAAATTGTTTGCACGATGGAAAATAACCAAGAGATTGGAATAAAGCCAAATCAGTCCTAATACGCAAGGAAGGTAGTACAACAGATATGGAAAACTATCGCCCTATCAGTCTGGTCCCATATTGTACAAAGGTTTTACTAGAATTCTGACTGCCAGATTGAGCACTACACTTGACATCCCCCAACCCATGGAGCAGGGCTTAATATAATTGGTCTATCCTCACTCTACTCGAAACAGTTAGTAGAACAAATGAGTACCACCTACCTCTTTGGCTTTCCCTCATGGATTTCGAAAAATGAATTCGATTTGGTCAGTCACCCAGCTGGGTGGTTCTAACACAGCAAGGAATAGAATAGGCCTATATAACAATTTATAAGGAATCAATGACTTTTCCAGCTAAAAGGGCGCAAAACAAGGCGATCCTATATCTCCAAAACATTTATCAGTAATCCTCGAATCCTAATCAGGTTGGAAAGCAAAGGGAATCCAAATTCTATCAAAGAGATTAAACAACGGAGGTTCGCTGCTGATATTGCGCCACTTGCAAATAGAATAGAAGAATTTTAAATAACGATCGGTAGCTCTGAACTTGGCTTAAAAATTTAATATGATAATGAGAAGTTCATGGTGAACAAATGGACACCAGGGGCCAACATAGACGTTGGAGGTACGCAGCATAAAGGGATCACAGGCTATTTATAACTGGGACAACTGCTAAATATAAAAGAAGACAAAAAGGCATAAATATTTCGACGTATTAAATTTCTCTGGTAACCTTATGGAAGATACTACTCAGTTTTGAAGTCCAAGATGTCGGCGGATCTAAGGAAAATAGTCTTTTACCAACGTATACTGCCAGTAACAGCTTAATGTCCGTGAGACGTGGACAGTAAATGGGTTCATTGTGAAAAAAATAATAGTAGACCAAAAAGGAATGGAAATATCAATTGGGCTACATAATGAGAGACAGAAAGAGAGCAATTAATATGAGACAGATAAAGAAGGCCGGTGACATAATGGAAAAAGTGAATACTTTGAAATGGCAGTGTGCTGGTCATGTCACTCAAAGGAAATATACCACATGGTCAAAACAAGTACTGGATTGGAGCCCAATTTACGAAAAAAGGCCAAGAAAACCACCGGACAGATGGGGCAGAGACTTAAAGGAGGCAGCCTGACTGAACCGGCAACGATAAGCGCAAGTTCGGCAAAAATGGAACAATCTGCCGGGATCCTATGTTACACCCGACTCAAAGAGGCCACCTCACTAAGAGATCCACCTGGCTGGTGATAATGATAATTTAGTTTGACTCACTGAATATTACGTAGATATGTTTCACTTACTTTTATTGTGTTATGGTAATTCTTTTTACCGCCCCTTAGTTTTATGGCTTTTTGTCACTCGTCAAGCTGCTGAAAAATTTTATTTTGGTTTCTAAAGATGTGGTTGTTACGTAATAATACGGAGATCAGTTGAAGATTCCGAGGAGAGAGTTTTTTGGAGATTACAGCGTTTAAAGTTTCACTTTTTTATTTTACCGTAAAGAATAAATCAAACTCATGTTCGTTACTTGAAACCTAAATTGTATTTGTGAAATTAAACTGTGACATTATTTACGTACTGTATAACAAATGTTTGGCGCTGCAATAAATCTCTTCGACACGCCACTGTTACCTTATGTAAAATATTCGCAGGAATACATTAACATCGAAAAAATATTCCATTATGTAAAAACAAAGATATGAATGATTCAAAGATGATCCATTACAATTGTGTACTTAAGGATATTCACACGCTGTTGCTTCCATTTTACACACAATGCCTCATCTTTACTAACAACTCAGCTGTCGCGCGGGAGAATACCATTTATTAATCACACCGGAAGTGGAGAGTGCTTTTGATAAGCGGTTTCCCCAGAATGGATTGGTAGTCAGGGGCTCGTATTGTTAGTCAATAAACAGAGTGAATTAATACTCAGAACGTTTATTTTTTGAACCGACATGCACTGTTTCAAATGGAACAAAGCGTATTGACAATAAGGGACTAAAAGTAGTACAAATTAGGATGTCAGTGGTATTTTTTGCCGGAATCTGGCACAGGTCGTTTACGAGCTATCGTATTCCGAAACGTTTCCGCTTGTCTGAGGCATTCAACCTACGTATTTTCTAGGTACGATGTTGTTATGTTTCCTTATAGTGTGCTAGTGTGTTCCTTGAGAACAATGTGACTTGCCACTCCAGACAGTAAGTTGTCAGTGGACGAGGGATTTACTAATGCAGAAAAAGCCGACATGCACATGGTATTTCGAGAATGTAGGAAGAATGCAGTTCGTCCTTGTACAGTGTATGCGGCAAGATATTCCAGTATACGTCAACCACCTCCGCCGTTATTTCTCAACCGCTTAAACCAGTTACGTGAAAGTTGCAGTGTAGCACCTAGACAAAGTAACGGAAGGTTAGAAGTAACGGAGGAAGAAGGGGAAATTAATGCTGTCGCAATTAATTCGGACTTAGTTCCCTCACAATCGTACGAGAAAGTGGCATGAGTCAGGCTAGTGTCCTGCGTATTCTCTGTCGACATATGTTCCATCCATATCACACTCTCAGCGAAATGCTGCATTGTAATGATTATGAGAATCGTGTTAACTTCTTTACATGGGCATTAAAGCAGGATACTCCAGGTACATCGTGCATCTCGCTTGGTGTTGATGTCACATTATCAACCATGGCCAGGTAAACCGCCGAAACATGCACTATTGGTCTGTTGACAATCGCTGTTGTCTTTCCGGGCTGGAACGTGAGCCTCCATGGATTGAAAACGTGTGGCGTGGGATAGTGAACCATCAGCTCAGATAGCCGACTTTCACAGGCAGAACACTGTACGAGCACAAGTATCGCAGCCTCTTAACAGACCATCTGTACATCATGAATTTCAGAACAAGATCACCCCTTGCAAGATGTTCACTTCCCCTGTTTGCTCAAATTACGAGGCGTTTCACTGAAGTTACCCTTGTGTTGACTATACTCTGATCGCCACTGCTTTGCGTAGGATACTGAACACAACCCAAAGATGCTTTGGTACCACATTTTGCAACGTTTGACGCCTCACTGTACAGAAGCTCTGCTTTTTTGAACAGCGGTCCCTATCCGAAAAATGAACGGCTTACCGTGCAGCTTATCGTACTAATTGTTGTCAGTATGATTTTGTACACAGCGAAAAGTGTCCAAAACCTAGTGTTTAAGTATGCAGCGCATCTAGTAGTGTAGTACTTAATTCCCTTGAAACACGTTGATAATAGCCTCCGATTTCCATATATTATGTTTCTACTTAGCTCTCTCACGATAAATTTTCTTTGCTGTTATATCTGTGGCACGGTGATATTCACACTGTCGTAAGTTGGAACACACAGGAGATTGCGGGAGATTGCATATCACAAGCGATGCTTACCCGGACAGGCAGACAAGTGAGGGCAGCTGATGTTATTGCACATCGAATAGCATACTTCAAAACTACTAGACGAACAAAGTTTGATCTAGAGCCATCAAATCTGTCCATTGGTCTATTTGACATGCTAATCTCTTTCAAGGGGTTGTCGCAAATACGAGGGCTGTTTGACCTGCGAACTCAATATTTTGATCTGGTCAGAGCGAGAGTCAGTTATGAACGAATGTGTGGTTCTCAACTTTATTCAGATAAATAAATGTAATCTCATTCTACATAATAGTTAGGAACTGCAATGTACTCACTAACACAAATCGGTATGCAATGACAATTTCACTCGTTCTCCAAATACCAGTGCGTGAACCCTGTTGACTTCTGTTACACAATCAGCTTATCATTTGATGTTTGTTGTGGCTGTCTCTTGTCGTCCTGCACAACCCTAATCGAGACAGAGGAGCGTCTTCGACAACTGATACCCGGAGTGCTGTCCTTGAGTCATGCTGGGAAGCGTACCCGTCGTTCAGAACGTCTCTGGCGGCCAGCTAGAGTCGGCGAAGATTCCAGTAGAGGTTGCATGATGATGGGTTGAGATTTCGTCTAGTGGAAGGCGTGCGTCTGAATTTTCTTCTAAGACGAACGCTGGCATCAATCTGTCAATGGAAACAGTATTTCAAAAGTTTCCTCACCTCTGTTAATGACGCGGTACGGACCATTATAAGGTCGGGTCAATGGTGGTTTGACGTCATCTCTTCGCAACATCGTATTCATACAGTATTGTGATTCTAGACGTAAAAAGAGTTGTGGAGAACTATGGCCTGATGCTTGTCCCGGTCGGATCTGCGTTTTCCTTTCTCTGAGGTGGTGTGCTACTGTCGTTGTTTACAAAGGCGCGTGGGTGGACGAACTCTTCGGAAGCTATTGGAGTACCCGATACACTAGTTCTGTTGGTGGGGCGGCCAGCTCTTGTTTGCAGACGTTACGTACGCCGAGCATAACCAATGGTGCGGCGGATGTCCCTTGTGATTCATGACACATTAGTGCAACTGGTGCCAGCGTTCGACCATTCCATTACTGTCAGGGTAATGACTTGTTGTTGTGTGGTGCATTGCACCTAAAAATTTACTCAGTTGTGTAAACAGGTCGGATTCAAACTGACGTCCTCTCTCCGTCGTTATGTGGCGTGGACATCCAAAACTAGAAATCCAGTCTTTACATTTGGTGGGGCTAGTGTCTGCAGAAATCTTATCAACCAGAATGGCTTCTAGCCAGCATGTGGAATGGTCTGTTACTGTCAATAGGTAACACTGACCTTCTGAAAGAGGCAGTGGACTTGTGTCATCAACATGAACAAGTGCGAATTGTGCCGTCTTGTATGGGAAATTTTTCTACTACAGAATTTAAATGTTTCCTTCAGGCTGGGGTGGCATGTTATGGAAGCTTTCAAAGACGTTCTTCCATAGTTCCGAAGAAAGCAACAGCCCAGTTTTCCCGTTCGGAACATCACAGCACAACTATAATCTAAGTCACGAACGATGGCGGTCCTATTGCTTCTGCGCATCTATGTCACGTGTTCTCCGACAGCCAATGAGTGCTCAATACTGTTCGCAGAGCTCTGCTGTGAATGTCGTAGCCAATGAGAGCATTAAATGCGATCGTCGCGAGTTATGTAGACAGATTTTACTCCTTTTGTTGTGAGCTATCACCACTATTGTTTATGGTAAGCGACAAAGTCCGCGTAGGCAAGCGAGAGGCATAATTTGCAGCATACACGCTTCCTTCAAGAGTAGAGCATGCGTGTGCGCTTATTGCAGTCGCCGCTGGTTCAAAATGGTTCAAATGGCTCTGAGCGCTATGGGACTTAACATCTGAGGTCATCAGTCCCCTACAACTTAGAACTACTTGAACCTAGCTAACCTAAGGACATCACACACATCCATGCCCGTGGCAGGAATCGAACCTGCGACCGTAGCGGTTGCGTGGCTCCAGACTGTTCCGCCTAGAACCGCTCGGCCACTCAGGCCGGCCGTTGCCGCTGGAACCGATAGCCATGTAGTCCCGATCCGAGCCTCGAGTTGCGCTAACAGCCTCGTTCGTTGAGCGGGCCATACTCGTTCACTGCTGGAATGTCGACAGGATTAGCTTGAAGAGTAGATGTGGTAGCTTTTAAAAAAAATCCTGATTTTCCCGGTCAGACTCTTTCTCCTGGGCTAGCTGCTGTATTCATGATACTGCTCACCTGGGACAGGTGGTCTGCCGCTGTACTATGAGTTTCTGGTGCATACCGTACATCAGTTGTGGACAGCGCAATAAATTCCAATTGGTTGTATTGTCTCGGGGAACATTAGCAGTTATTTTGCCTAAAGGCTTTGGTTAGAGGTTTATGATCTGTATACATGACCAGATCTCCTGCTTCCAACTGTGTAGGAGAAAAATTTAATGGACTCATTAACTTCCAACAACTCGTGATTATATACGCTCCATTGTTGCCCATCCGCTGAGAGATTCCTTGAAAATAAATTGAAAGGCTGTCTGACCTCGTCTACACACTGTAGCAATACAGCATCGATTATTGTCTGGCTAGCGCCAAATAAGAGCTGCACCTTCCCTCTCCGGGAAGAATTCACTTTTCAGTTCGACAGCCCAAGGGACGGCGGTTATCGACATCACAGTTAGTTAGATCAGTTAAAGCAATACTTTACTGTTGAATTGAAAAAAGCCTTTATTCAGAGATTGGAAATCCCTATTATGTTCTAGGTGACTACTTCTCAAGAAATAAGTAAATGTGTTTGATTATTCAATTATAGCACTGTCTGTTGATATTCTGTGGTGTGTGCAGATATCATGGTCTGTTTTCTGCTTCCTTGAGAGGCAAAACAAGCGCTGTATCAATGTAAGACATCCAGATATGAGCGAGTGTAAGGGGCTCACCATATTTCACTGTCACCATGGCCACGACACAATAACGCGCCTGTTCTCAACATACAGAGGATTGCATCGTAATTTAAGAGCGAAATTGAAATAACTGCTTCAACCTTCGCGATTAATGTTTAAGTATATGAACGTTAACATTGTAAAGTCTCAGAATGTTCAAATGAATATGTATGCCAAAATATTCGACTCTAAGAACAAAATAAGTAACATTGAACAATAAAAATAGAAGCTAAAATTGGTCATAATATGGCAAATGTATGTCACAATTAAGAGTCACAAGTCTCAGACTGATCAGAGCAATAGTTTGGTTAAAATCGGCATTTTTTACGGAAAATTGAAGCCGCTAAATATTAGATTCAGAAAGTTGAAAATTCGTTATGTAGCCTCAGTTTCACGTAAAACATTAAATTTGTAACACCAATAAGCTACCCTTATTGATTTTCAAGTTACTAAAAATCAAATTTGGAACGAAAACGTCCTTATTCGTGGTAGATTAAGTATCATTAATATTTGTAACAGGAAGTTATAATTACAGCAACCTATTACAGGCATGAAACAATACAGCTGTACCAAGTTTCAAGACTGTACTGTGAATAACAATGGTCACAAGGAACATTAAAGAGATAACGTTCTGCTATACGTACCGACCTAAAAATTCTACCCGCCAAAGTTTAAATGTAGCCGAGCTAAAGCGTTTTAAGTAATGAAAGCAAACTTAGCGTTATTTATATAAAAAAGACAGAGCTATTAATTAATACGTATCCGAGATACTGCTACCTGTGTCTAGGGTGATTGGTAAAGATGTTGCGTTTGGTAGCCTTCTGCGCCTCTGTATAAAGACAGCCAAAGAGGCATTGGGAAGACGCATTTCGCACCGAGACATCAAACTGTCCACGACAATTAAACACGCCCGCGTGCGTTGTACCTCGGATGACGTCATAGCTGGACAGACTTGATTCCCTTTTGGCAACATTATGAAGCGAACTCGCGAGGACTGTACACCGTCTTGAATCGCATAGATTTCACGGAAATATGTTTGTGTGCCGCCCTAAATGTTGTAAAAACGCGTGGCAAGTGGCGAGATTATTTTCCGCTTTTAATGCAATAGATTATTTTTTGGTGATTTTAAGTCAGGGCGAAGGACCATTTTACCTACAACTTCCCACAGAGGTCGCCTCTGAGCTGTTAATAGTGTTTTTCAGATAGTTCTATTAGTTACAGTACTAATACCTATTTTGTGTGTGTGAACTTTTACAGATTATTTCAATCAGATAAAAATCAAAACTTTTACTTATAGTCATAGTTTCTGCCGCGAATGCGTAAGTAGCAGTTAGGGCCATTTTTTTTTTTAGTGAGTACAAACAGTAATGTGGACTTGCATAATGGACATTATGGTAACTTATGTGATCAAAAGTATCCCGACACCAGGCTGAAAATGACTTACAAGTTCGCGGCGCCCTCCTTCGTTAATGCTGGAATTAATTATGGTGTTGGACTGTCCTCAGACTTGTTGGCAGCTTCCACTCTCGGAAGCATAGGTTCAATTAGGCGCTGAAAGGTTTCTTGGGGAATGGCAGTCCATTCTTCACCGAGTGCTGTACTGAGGAGAGGTATCGACGTCGGTCGGTGAGGCCTGGCATGAAGACGGCGTTTCAAAATAGCCCAAAAGTGTTCTAAAGGATTCAGGTCAGGACTCTGTACAGGCCAGTCCATTACACGGATGTGATTGTCGTGTAACCACTCCGCCACAGGCCGTGCATAATGACCAGGTGCTCGATCGTGTTGAAAGATGCAATCGGCACCCCTGAATTGCTCTTCAACCGTGGGAAGCAAGAAGATGCTTAAAACGTCAATGTAGACTTGTGATGTGAGTGCCACGCAAAACAACAAGAGGTGCAAGCCCACCTCCATGAAAAACACCACCACACCATAACACCACCGCCTCCGAATATTATTGTCGACAGATGACGTTTATCCGGCATTCGCCATACCCACACCCTGTCATCGGATCGCAACATTGTGTACTGTGATTCGTCACTCCACCCAACGTTTTTCCATTGTTCAATCGTCCAATGTTTACGATCCTTACACCAAGCGAGGCGTTGTTTGGAATTTACTGACGTGATGTGTGGCTTATGAGCTGCCGCTTGACCATGAAATCCAAGTTTTCTCACCTCTCACATAACTGTCATAGTACTTGCAGTGGATCCTGGTGCACTTTGGAATTCCTGTGTGATGGTGTGGATAGATGTCTGCCTATTACACATCATGACCGTCTTCAACTGTCGGCGGTCTCTGTCAGTCAACGTACGAGGTCGGCCTGTACGCTTTTGTGCTGTACGTTTTCACTTCACTATCACATCGGAAACAGTGGATCTAGGGATGTTTAGGAAATCTCGCGTATGACATATGACACAAATGACACCCAATCATGTGACCATGTACGAAGTTCTTGAGTTCAGCGAAGCGCCCCATTGTGCTCTCTCACGACGTCGAATGATTACTGGGATCGCTTATATGCAGTATCTGGCAGTAGGTGGCAGCACAACGTACGTAATAAGAAAAACGTATGTTTTTGGGACTGTCGGGATACTTCCGGTCACATAGTGTAAGAATTAAAATTCACGGAGGAGAAATAAAAACTTAGAGTTTTGCCCATGACATTGTAATTCTGTCAGAGATAGCAAAGGACCTGTGAGAGCAGCTGAACTGAATGGACAGTGTCTTGAAACGAGGATGTACGATGAACACTAACAAAAGCAAAACGAGGATAATGGAATGTAGTCGAGGGAATTAGATTAGGAAATGAGACACTTAAAGTAGTAAAGGAGTTTTGCTATTTGGGGAGCAAAATAACTGATGATGGTCGAAGTAGAGAGGATATAACATGCAGACTGGCTATGGCAAGAAAAGTGTTTCTGAAGAAGAGAAATTTGTTAACGTCGGGTATTGATTTAAGTGTCAGGACGTCTTTTCTGAAAGATTTTGCATGGAGTGTAGTCATGTATCGAAGTAAAACATGGATTGTGAGTATGTAGACAAGAAGAGATAGAAGCTTTCAAGATGTTCTGCTACGGAAGAATGCTGAAGATTAGGTGGGTAGCTCACATAGCTAATGAGGAGGTACTGAATAGAATTGGGGAGAAGAGGTATTTGCAGGACAACTTGATAAGAAAAAGGGATCGGTTGGTAGGAGATGTTCTGAGGCATCAAGGGATCACCAAATTAGTACTGGAGGGCAGCGTGGAGGGTAAAAGTCGCAGAGGCAGCCCAAGAGTTGAATCAGATTCAGAAGGATGTCGGTTGCAGCACGTACTTGCAAATGAAGAAGCTTACACAGAGTAGAGTGACATTGAGAGCTGCATCAAACAACAACATATTAATAGATCATTCCTGGTTTAACAGTGATCGATTTAAGTTTCGATATGTTTATTAATGCAGACCTTTTAACTAAATATCAAGTAAAGATTGTCTTTCATCAATCCCCTCTGTGTTAACTACACCATATTCTGAAATAATTACGTTACCTTTCATTGAAAATTATATGTGCAGTAATGATAAAACTGGGGAACAGTCTATGAGAGTAATGAGAAATGATGTATACCTACACGAAGATACTGAATTTAGGAATAATGTGCAACATGCTAATGTGGAGGGGAACTATATTCTAGAAGAAATAGAGGCTAAGGTACAGTCAAACTCAGAAGAATTTTATTGACTACAATCAATAGATGAAATTTCTGATAAATACCCGAAACATGAGAGAGAACTAGGTCTACAAAACATTGTACACCTAAAGGCTTCCAAGACTGACAGTAATTATATTCTGTTGAGAGTCTGCCACTCTTCCGCGGATACACCGTTTGGTGTAATGTCAGATTTCAGCTGGATGAAAATTTATTTCTCTGTCAAGTTCAATTGTCTTCTTCAGCGGAAAGACAAAATGAGGTGGCTGGTCTGTATTTGTCTAATTGGGTTCCAGGCGAAACTTTTATGTCAGTAACCATGTCGACCAAAAACTTGCATCGTGTCTTGTGGCATGTGATGAGTCGCAAGGACGACTGCCCATTCGGAGCGATAACTTCCGCCTGTCGTTCACAAATGAGGAAGGCATATGGCGAGATTCACTTGTGTGACTGATCTATGAACCTCTTGTGGTACCAAGACCGGTCTGTATGAGCTGCATCGTCGGCTGCTGGGGAGTTTTCTGAAGAACAACTTCTCGATTTTCCACGGAATCGTCCTCTAGCGTTCTGGTCGGAGTGCAGTACACCCATGAGCTTAATCAGAATGTTAATATTATTGATGAGACTGCCATAATACACTCGTATTTCCTCCAAGGTGCTCTTACATGCCGTCATTGTTCCAGGGCAGGAGGTAAGTACGATCGCGTCCTGGCCACCAAGGGCGCTGCAGCGACCAGCGACATGTCCTTTGCTTCACAATATGCACAGCACCGTGCATGCGTCAACTTCCTTCTTAAAGTAAAAAGATACTGGGACGGCCTTTTGTCGCCGTTGTCTTCCTACGTGAGCACATGCAGCACTCGTTCCTTCTGTGAAGCGGACACGCTTCAAATTACCTCGGCCTCGGCCTGTACGAGCCTGTGTTCGGGAGTGAAGTTATAATGTCTTGAACATCGACTGCGTAGCGGTGGTCCAACTGTCTTACCACCAGCGCAAAATTTAGTGTAATCTGTGGTCACTTCTGCGCAGAGGAACACTTGCCTCCATCTGCGCGAATCATAGTGACTGGTTGTGTGGCCAAAACGGGGATAGCCAAATTGCATGACTTGATACTGCTGGCGTGTCTGTCGTGTCATTAATTTTTGATTCTCGAAGGTTCGCCGCAATACGTCTCCCTTGCTGATGTGTTTTCCGTAGCTGTGATCACGTTGCCATCGCCACTGGCGTAATTCTGCAGGTTGTTAGACTTGCAAACTCGATATTGTCTTCTGATCAATACGAACGAAAGTGTGGCCTTACAGTAACAATTTATTCTGATAAATCGCATGCCTTCACATTCAGGCTCCAGTTCTAAGCTGAGTGGCTAGTTAGGTGTTTATTTCTTTCTGTATTTTCCTCGCTGGATATTTATTAAATTTCGAGGGTGTTTTTCCACTAACGAAGTTTAATCTCGCGTTTTTGTAAGTCTAAATTCATTCAGTCTGTAGCGCAGTAGTTTCTCATTTGTTTTGTTTTAAAGCAACCGTCCATTCGTTTAGAAAGCCAGTCAGTCAGGCTCCAGCTCTCAGCTGATGTACTTCTACGGAGCGGAAAATTGTTTATTTTTTCCTGTATTTTCCTAATAGCGTATTTATTAATTGTCGTGCATTTCTCCTGTTTAAGAAGTTTAATTTCGCGTTTTAAAGTGTATAGCGAAATAGTTGGTCACCGAACAGCCAGCTACATAGGTCGTTAACACACCAGCGTCCATTGGTGACATGTCAGGAGGACAGCAAGTTGCATATCTACGACTCTACCCGCTTTTTAGTTTACTTCTTCAGTTAGTCTTGCTAGGACGGTTAGGATGTGTGCACGCTGGAGGAGCTCGCCGTAGTTTGCCAACAGCTGAATGCGCTTCTAGCTACACCTTCAGGCTGCTGTCTCAGGGTGTACCGGTGGCAGAGAATATGGCGCGTCGCAATAGAGACCTCAGGTGTAACATCTTTTGCCCTTGGTCTCTGCTTCCGAGGCACCGCCTAGCGCACCCGACATGGTGGATCCGCCCTCACAAGGGTGAGTGGCGGGTGGTGACGCGTCTCCGTCCCACAATGCCTAAGACCAATGTGGAGACACCCCGCCTGGCCTCGCTCATTCGCCCTGTGTGCGGACAGGCGGCCGCTTCTTCAGCACGAACCGAGCATTCACACGGTGGGAGGGGTTTACTTTTTAAAGAGAGCTCCCACGTTATGCGCGTTATGGAGCCCTTTAAACCTGTGTCACACAGGGCGGTTATTGCCGCTGCTACCACTCGCAGCGAGTGTTTGCCACTTCATGTATACGCTACTACGTTGTCACACTGAGCTGTTGGTTTACACGAGCACGTAGTGGCTAATGAAGTGTCACGAGTGTCAGCTCATTCCTCGCTTATAATGTCGAACAAACATATTCGGTTGGTTTGAAAACAATTCATTCATTCGGCCTGTATTGAGTTGGGTAAACATTTGTTAAGTGGAATAGAAAGGCCACGAAAGAAACGAAAATGGGTTCGCCACTACTGGAATAGTCGAAGAGACAAAGCGGTTGTTTCTGCATTAGTTTTTAGAGAACTAGCTTTGCCTACAGAAATATTCTACACTTAACTGAAGTAAAATGTGATGAATTACTTAAATTGGCTACTCCCCAAATAATGAAAAAAGATTCGCTAATGAGACCTGTAATTCCATGTAAGATCAAATTAGAGGTGGTCTTGCTTTATTTAGCGAGTGGTGATAGTTTGAAAACTTCGCAGTATTTATTCAGAGTTTCTCACAACACAATATCTACTTTTCTGCCAGATGTTTATCAAGCCATTTACAATGCCTTAGCACCATTCATCAATGTAAGGTTTTGAGCCCTTTCGAGCTGGCGTCAATGTTATTTTGTTCATGTGTCGTTGTGATCGATTGTGGTTGAGCTAAGCTATCTTTGCTTTTCGCGTCTCTTATCTACCGGGTTGGCGGATGAAGCGAATTGGTTGTCAGCCTTCGACGGGTAACTTCCGGAGATCTCGTGATATTCGCTGGGATGTGAGTGTCAACGGCTGCCGAACGAGCATGATGACCGTTACATGTTGTGGTGGGTGTGAAAGTGGTTGGGAATTTTGGCGACACGGGCAGCTTGGAGATACAAAATTTGAAGTGACGAGGTGAAGCTGTAGAACCCGCTACCCCTTATTGTATATGTGATATGAAGTAAGTGGTCGTAATTGTATTTTGTTGACCGACGCACTCAGAGCCATTTAAACTTTATTGTTGTGGTGAGACTTCGGGTCAAATGGCTCTGAGCACTATGGGACTTAACATCTATGGTCATCAGTCCCCTAGAACTTAGAACTACTTAAACCTAACTAACGTAAGGACATCACACAACACCCAGTCATCACGAGGCAGAGAAAATCCCTGACCCCGCCGGGAATTGAACCCGGGAACCCGTAGACTTTCATAGTCGAAACTTTAAGGAGGTGAGGAAGAGTTCAGTTGGCCTAGTTATAAGGTGGCCCTTATCTGAAAGTCTTCTCAGAAGTATTATTAGTGTTTTGTGTCTCTTGTAATCAAATGATTTTATGTTAGCTTTTTCAAAGCCTGCACTCTATTAATACAGTTGTCCATGTGTAAAATACTTAAGGTACAAGTTGCGATTTTGTTAGTAGTGTAACGTGTTTCTTCACCCGCTTACCCATATATCGAGTCAAAGGTTCTGCCGAGTGTTTCTATGTTTCAGAGTTATTGGAATGTTTTTGCGATTCGGGCAGAAACTTTTGATTGTGCCAGCGCCTTGGCGGGGAGTGTAATGTCGTCCAAGGTCTAGACCTGGTAGTGTTTAAGAAGCTGGCAACTACCGGGAGTTGTTCACATATCGCCTTACAAAGGTTAGTATTTATCTTCCTTCTTCCAAGACGGGTTAAGCTGGTAGATATATATAAATGTATATTGTACCTAACCTGTTCGTATATGAACCTGTTTCCCTAAATATTACGGTAGGCAACTGGCTAAACCTTAATCTGCATAGCATCCGCTGAGTTCCTTGTGCAGCTCTATCTAGTATTTTTTATTAAAACGTCTGAGCACGTGAAAATTTAATTTTAAAGATCAGTGCTTCTGCTGTAGTCATTTAAGTGGTTATATCACGTTATGAAATTGGATCTTAGATTGGCACTAGTGTTCAAGTGTCATTAAGTCACCCTTTCCTGGTAATTCTTTTTATTATATGTATTTTGAGGGAAATTCTATATGAGAGTTTGAATTTCTGAAGTTTGTCAGTAATTCTGTTTTCTTAACAAGGGACTGTTTACTTGAGTACTGAGTACGTTGGGTTTCTAACTGTATTTGCAAAGCCTCATCTAGTGGCTCGTACACAATTTGTAGTTGTCGAATTCCTTAAAAAGCGTAATGTCAATAAATTGTCTTGATTATAAATTGTGACTACCAACCATAATTCGATCCCTCTTGCTCTTTTATGGTATTTAAGATATGATGTATAAGTGTGGTACGATTAAGTATATCACGTACCAGGTTTATTTATTTAGCTTCTTTAATCTAGATTTATTACTGTAGGTTAAGTGAAGACATGCATTTGAATGCAAACTTTATTCCTGTTACTTCCATTTTTAAAAGTTTTATACGTTTAGTTTTCTGAGTTACATTAAGAAACAAACAGGCATAGTAAAAATAAACTTGGACCAAGAACTATAAGATCATTTTGTAACGTTACTGTAAAATGTTCAGAATTGCCTCTTGGGTAGTGCTGATATCCGTTTGACTGGATTGTGGGTGTTCATTTGTATTGAAAACCATGATTTCATTAGCGTTTCCCTAGTCAATTTCGTACTGATCATAGGGATCAAGCTGCCAAGTAGGGCCATACGATGGGAAACCATTGAGTGAACTGCATAGTTATGACCGAGTAACTGAAGATGGAGCTGTGCCTCCATTTTCGTGCAGAGAAACCAAGGTATTCAATCTTTCTTGCGTGATTAGGCTTTGTATTTTGTTCTGAAGTATAATAAAGTTTTCTCAGCTGAGTTGCAATGGGCATTGCAAAATTATCGTATACATCTTGATTACCATCTTGTGATGTGATTGCTGCGATTTCATGCAGTTTTGCATCAAATAGTTCAGAATAGCCAGGGATCCAGATTGTCCTTTCATCCTTTTTTTAGGTAGCTTTGGTGGTTCTGTTACCTGCTCATTGCTGACTTTTGAAGAATAATCTGACTGGGACACTTGGACCATATTATTTTCTTAATGGATAGTAGCAGATATAGTACTATCACTGACAGGAACTTCATCCCTGTAGGCACCGTCATTTGTCATCGTGATGTGAATAAGTAGTAACATATTGATATACATGCACATTTACAATTATCAGTCAGAATGTTAGTATGTAGTCGATTAGGAAGCAGGATCAAAGTATACAGTACCTAATGAATACTTAGCCTGCTTGAGTCAGTTAAAAACATCACCATAAATAATAATTTTTTTAGTGAAATATTACATTGCGGATGTAAATGTTATGTGTAGGTAGGTGAAATGGACGTACTGTATGATAAATAGGTCCAGTATTGTTTTCTATTTTTTCAGGTCTGATAATGTCGAAGATTGCCAAGCCATCTAAAAGTCATTTAAAACGAAATAGAACTTTCGTTATTGCTGTGGTGCTTTAGATGGAAAGCATATTGCCATAATGCGTAGCAGTAACAGCAATGTTTACAACTACGAAAGATTTTAAGGTATTGTGTTGTTTGCAATAGTCCATGCTGAGTGTGGATTGAGACACATAGATGCAGGATATGACTGAAGAGCCTTGGACAGTACCATATTACGAATGTTGAAACTGAATATTGCACTTGAGAAGTGTGGTGGTTGGCAGGAGAGCCAACACAGGGTTACTAAAGGAGGCCGAAATGCACGCGTTTTAGCTCCCGCAGTCTGGCGTGAGGTCTGGAACATGACAAGGGAATTAGAATTGAGAAAAACGGACGTAGCTGGTGGAATACTTAACTTTAATCCATTAATGGAGAACGTCGCTCTGGACGGTACATGATGCACAATATCAATAGTACAGATACTGGCGCCTTGCTAGGTCGTAGCAAATAACGTAGCTGAAGGCTATGTTAACTATCGCGTCGGCAAATGAGAGCGTATTTTGTCCGTGAACCATCGCTAGCAAAGTCGGCTGTCCAACTGGGGCGAGTGCTAGGAAGTCTCTCTAGACCTGCCGTGTGGCGGCGCTCGGTCTGCAATCACTGATAGTGGCGACACGCGGGTCCGACGTATACTACCAGACCGCGGCCGATTTAAAGGCTACCACCTAGCAAGTGTGGTGTCTGGCGGTGACACCACAAGAAGAATTTTTTCATTTTGCCTGAACGTGGACTTTGTGTGGTAGATGACGCTTTTCCGAACTTGCTGAAGCCTTACAGCCATACGCTACTTTCACTGGAAGAACTAATATTTAACTGTCGCTTGCCAAGACAGTCAGTCAAAATGGTTTCGGAATACTAGCTACCCGAGTTCGTATCTGTCGAAAGCCAAATGATCTCAAAATTGAGACAACAGAAGTTCTCTTAAAGACAGCATTGTGCCTTGAGCAACTGGCTGCGTGAGACGGCCGTGAGAGATGAGTTGAGGAACTGAGATTTGAACACAGGAGAAATTAACTCAGGAGAATGGACACAGGAGATGGTAAACTCTCTTCCATCAATTACTCGGACTGTCGTGGGACATTTATCTAACCACTGATACAACGATTCAGAATCACTGAGGAAAAGTTACTCTAGGGTCATCACACCTACATTATCTGTGCAGTGGAAAATGAAGTCAGTGTAAAATTGTTAGTTCATATTTGACGACATTGTCTTTTCAAAAACAATACATGAATAACACAACGTCCGTACTCGAGGTGGATAAAATATAGGCGCCCCCCTTATAGTTGTCCCATTCCAAAGGGGCAGCATGTATCCGTGAATGTACATGTACATTACTCGGTGCTATTCAAGTAGCTGCGAAAAAAATTGCCTGCGTTCAGGACTGGAATAAAAGCCAATGTGCAAGCGGTATGTCAGCCGCGTGGGCCCCATCAGAGTGTTGACTCTGCGGGGTGCAGTCGTCTGGAAATTGTGGCTCATGTCGGCACCAAGAACGCCTCTCGCAAGGGTTCTGAAGCAATCCTCAGGTTGTATTGGAGCCTGGCGTAGGTTGTTAAGACTGCTGACCTTGCGCGCAGGGTACAAACAGAGTTCGCAATTTGCAGCATTGTTCCCAGAGTTCATCGGGGTTTTTTGGTGTGGAGCCGAGTGGAAGGGCTCTACGAAAGACTTCGTCGACTCTGTGCCGGTCTTGGCTGCAGATTTCTACATCTGCGTTACTGTGTGGGGTTTGTAGGACTCCTCTTGATAGGCCAGAGATGCATTACACACAAAAGCGGATACATGGGTAGCAGAGTGCTTGTGGAGTGCACATGACCCTTTTTTTAGGCTAGGATGAAGTTTGAGGTGCTCTGATGAATGCTTACGAGTTGATATGCACCAAGGGAAGTCAAACAGCGTTCAGAATGAAGACACTTCGCCTGTTAAAATTTTGTCAGTGATCTTTCGGAGTATTCGTAATAAGGTTTCCGAATTTACTGCCTTCTAGGAATTTGCTCGAGCTCATATTATTCTTGGGACCGAGCGCTGGCTGAAACCCTAAGTAGAAAGCTCTGAGATACTTAATGAGTCGTTGAATATATATCGGAAAGACAGATTAGAGGCCATAGGGGGCAGCTTGAAAAATCTTTACTGAGGTCGAATTTGAGTGTGACAGAGAACTTATTTGATGGCGTATGACATGTTAGTTGTTGGATGTTTTTACCGGCCTCCCGATTCCGCTGTGACAAATCTAGAGTCATTCAAAGAAAGTCTACGTAGCGGGTAAATACACTCCTGGAAATTGAAAAAAGAACACATTGACACCGGTGTGTCAGACCCACCATACTTGCTCCGGACACTGCGAGAGGGCTGTACAAGCAATGATCACACGCACGGCACAGCGGACACACCAGGAACCGCGGTGTTGGCCGTCGAAGGCGCTAGCTGCGCAGCATTTGTGCACCACCGCCGTCAGTGTCAGCCAGTTTGCCGTGGCATACGGAGCTCCATCGCAGTCTTTAACACTGGTAGCATGCCGCGACAGCGTGGACGTGAACCGTATGTGCAGTTGACGGACTTTGAGCAAGGGCGTATAGTGGGCATGCGGGAGGCCGGGTGGACGTACCGCCGAATTGCTCAACACGTGGGGCGTGAGGTCTCCACAGTACATCGATGTTTTCGCCAGTGGTCGGCGGAAGGTGCACGTGCCCGTCGACCTGGGACCGGACCGCAGCGACGCACGGATGTTTGCCAAGACCGTAGGATCCTACGCAGTGCCGTAGGGGACCGCACCGCCACTTCCCAGCAAATTAGGGACACTGTTGCTCCTGGGGTATCGGCGAGGACCATTCGCAACCGTCTCCATGGAGCTGGGCTACGGTCCCGCACACCGTTAGGCCGTCTTCCGCTCACGCCCCAACATCGTGCAGTCCGCCTCCAGTGGTGTCGCGACAGGCGTGAATGGAGGGACTAATGGAGACGTGTCGTTTTCAGCGATGAGAGTCGCTTCTGCCTTGGTGCCAATGATGGTCGTATGCGTTTTTGGCGCCGTGCAGGTGAGCGCCACAATCAGGACTGCATACGTCCGAGGCACATAGGGCCAACAACCGGCATCATGGTGTGGGGAGCGATCTCCTACACTTGCCGTACACCTCTGGTGATCGTCGAGGGGACACGATAGACACGATAGAAGCAAGCTACGTAAGGGGCCAATGCTGTAGGGTACTCTGTATAAAACCGTTCTGATTCTATTTGGACCTGGCGATTTATTTGTTTTTCAGTTGTATCTGTACTGCCAGGGATGCTTATTACTACGTCATACATATGGGAGTCTGCCTGACGATCAAATGACCGGACGTTTGTACGAGTCTGTGGTGTAAACGATTTCTTGAAGGCGAAATTTAAAAATTCGGCTTTCCTCTTGCTGTATTCAACTACCGCCCCAGACAAGGTCATAAGGGACTGAAAGGAAGCCTTCGACCAGTTTAACAATTTTTCAGAAAACCAGAAATTTCTCGGGTTCTCTGTCACATCTTCTGCTAATGTGAGACGATGGTAGTTGTATGCTTCGCTCATAGACCTTTTCATAAATGCACAAATCTCTACGAATCTTCGCTTTAAAACCGAGGGGAACCGCCTCTGCCTCCTGAGCATCCTCCCAATTTCGTTATTGAACCATGGTGGCTTTTCCATCCTTCATCCACTTACTAGGAACATAACTCTCCAGACCGGGTTTGACGATCTGCTTAAACTTTGCTCATAATTCCTCCGCATCCATCCTACTGGAATTAAGCGTTGTCAATTCACTGTCTGAGATGCTAACAAGAGGTGAGGTACTGGGAAGGTACTGCCGAAATTACAGCTGTGAAAACGGGCCGTGAGTCGTGCTTGGGTAGCTCAGTTGGTAGACCACTTGTCCGCGAAAGGCAAGGGTTCCGAGTTCGAATCCCTGTCCAGCATACAGTTTTAATGTGCCAGGAAGTTTCATGTCAGCGCACACTCCGCTGCAGAATGAAAATTTCGTTCTGGCAGGTGCTTATCTGCTGTATCTAGGAGAAACACTCTCCTAGCCATCTTGCCTGATTACTATAATGTCATCATGATTGCCAGTCCCATTTTCTGTACTGACGTTGCCCATAAGGTCGGTCCTGTGTGTAACTACTAGGTCCAAGATATTCCCATTGAGCATGGGCTGCCGATCTAACTGCTCAAGACAGTTTTCAGAAAACATGCTCACAATTATTTGTCTGAACCCCCCGCAATGGATACACAGACAACCCAGTCTGTAGTCGACACACCAACTAATACGGCATGATGTGGGTACACTCCTGGAAATTGAAATAAGAACACCGTGAATTCATTGTCCCAGCAAGGGGAAACTTTATTGACACATTCCTGGGGTCAGATGCATCACATGATCACACTGACAGAACCACAGGCACATAGACACAGGCAACAGAGCATGCACAATGTCGCCACTAGTACAGTGTATATCCACCTTTCGCAGCAATGCAGGCTGCTATTCTTCCATGGAGACGATCGTACAGATGCTGGATGTAGTCCTGTGGAACGGCTTGCCATTCCATTTCCACCTGGCGCCTCAGTTGGACCAGCGTTCGTGCTGGACGTGCAGACCGCGTGAGACGACGCTTCATCCAGTCCCAAACATGCTCAATGGGGGACAGATCCGGAGATCTTGCTGGCCAGGGTAGTTGACTTACACCTTCTAGAGCACGTTGGGTGACACGGCATACATGCAGACGTGCATTGTCCTGTTGGAACAGCAAGTTCTCTTGTCGGTCTAGGAATGGTAGAACGATGGGTTCGATGACGGTTTGGATGTACCGTGCACTATACTTACATAGCTTGCTTCTATCGGAAATCTCTCGCTGTGCACTGAGTCCCAAGTGACTGGAACATGGCTCAGTGACTCGAACAAATAAGATGGGGTAAAGAACGAATCCGCAAACGACAGCCCATTATCCCTAACTTCAGCACGCTGCAAAATCCTGGAACGTGTTCTCAGTTTAGCATGGGAAGCTTATGCCGGCGAATTAACGTGGTTTCAGAAAGTATCGCTCGTGCAAAACCCAGCTGGCTGTTAACGAAGGTGTAATCTTACGGAACAAGTTCGCAGATATGTGAGTGTCTCGAAGACTTCTTAAGCAATAGAACCCAGTCCCCTACGACGAATGTTGATCAGAGACAAGGTTATCCGCAGGAGAGCCCCAAAGATGTGTGGCATAACCGCTGTTGTTCTCTTTATACATAAATGATTTGGCGGCCACTGTGGGCAGCAGGCTGCGGTTCTTTGCTGATATTGCAGTGGTGTAGACTAAGGTGTCGAAGTTAAGTGACTGTAGAAAGATACGACTTAGACAAAATCTCATTGACGCAGTCAAGTAGTTTAAATATCAGAGCGTAACATTGAAAGTGAAATGAAGTGCTATGATGATGTGAGAACTGTTGAAGGGAAAGCGAATGGTCGACTTCGGGTGATAGTGATAATTTTAGGAAAGGGGGTTTCACATGTAAAGGAGATCGCATAGAGGACGCTGGTGCGACCTATTCTTGAGCACTGCTAGAGTGTTTGGGATCCGTACCAGGTCGGATTGAAGGAAGACATCGAAATAACTCAGAAGGGGGCTGGTAGATTTGTTACCGTCAGGTTCGAACAAAACGTAAGCGTTACGGAGATGCTTCGGGAACTCAAATGGGAATCCCTGTATCGAAGACGAAGCCCTTTCCAATAACCACTATTGAGAAAAATTTGAGAAATTGCATCTGAAGCTGTCTGCCGAAAGAGTCTGCTGCCGCCAAACACTCGGTGACAAAATGAACGAATAAAAAGGCAAAGCAAAAAATGTCAAAGTCAAGGTCACAGAACTCCTCACTGCGCAAGGAGAAGGCATTTGGCAACACCCTGGCAGTCAGAGCGTGATACCTGTTGACATCTGTCAAACGATCAGATGGTCATCTGAAGTCTGCTGTGGTTGTCGCTTGTCGTTCCTACAGTATTTTCAAAGGCAGCATGATCATAGCTTGGGGCGCCGTACACAATTTATTTCATCGAGATTGGATCACAGAAGAAAAGATATCATGATTTTTATTTAAAATCATAGTATTTGTCATTTTGCCTGTTTCAAAACGCTAAAATCTTTATCGGGTTTTACAAGTAGCTTAAGCATATCTTCGGACACCGTACAGGTTTTATTTCATCAAAATGGGATCACAGAAAAATACATCACACTTTAAATTTTCTCCATTCTAACATCATAAATGTCTGTTACGTTTTCACTACTGACCTGCTGAACTATTTTCGATGAAATTAGATACGAAATAGGTTTAACAACAAGGAAGGACATAGCCTGCCTTACAGAGTATGTAGTAAAAGATACTTACTGATTTGAAAAATATTACGTGATGTGGGGAAAAATACTGACTCTTCGAAAGAGCTATTTACTCTTTGACTTGCGATCTTTTTTTTGTGAAAATGTTGTTTGGTTGATATGTACCATGTGATACGATTCAAAGTAACAAATACAATGCTTGTACAGTCTTCAGCATATGACATATTCTTTATACATTTATAAAATTAACTACAAATAGTTTATTTCCTATTCTTTTTACACGGGTTCACGACGAGCTAGTTTTGGCAATTGTCCCATTATCAAGTGTTCGTATACATGGAATGACCGTCCATAAACAACTAGGAACTTAATATCTTTCATTTACTTCATTGTTAACATACACTCCTCGAAATTGAAATAAGAACACCGTGAATTCATTGTCCCAGGAAGGGGAAACTTTATTGACACATTCCTGGGGTCAGATGCATCACATGATCACACTGACAGAACCACAGGCACATAGACACAGGCAACAGAGCATGCACAATGTCGGCACTAGTACAGTGTATATCCACCTTTCGCAGCAATGCAGGCTGCTATTCTCCCATGGAGACGATCGTAGAGATGCTGGATGTAGTCCTGTGGAACGGCTTGCCATGCCATTTCCACCTGGCGCCTCAGTTGGACCAGCGTTCGTGCTGGACGTGCAGACCGCGTGAGACGACGCTTCATCCAGTCCCAAACATGCTCAATGGGGGACAGATCCGGAGATCTTGCTGGCCAGGGTAGTTGACTTACACCTTCTAGAGCACGTTGGGTGGCACGGGATACATGCGGACGTGCATAGTCCTGTTGGAACAGCAAGTTCCCTTTCCGGTCTAGGAATGGTAGAACGATGGGTTCGATGACGGTTTGGATGTACCGTGCACTATTCAGTGTCCCCTCGACGATCACCAGAGGTGTACGGCAAGTGTAGGAGATCGCTCCCCACACCATGATGCCGGGTGTTGGCCCTGTGTGCTTCGGTCGTATGCAGTCCTGATTGTGGCGCTCACCTGCACGGCGCCAAACACGTATACGACCATCATTGGCACCAAGGCAGAAGCGACTCTCATCGCTGAAGACGACACGTCTCAATTCGTCCCTCCATTCACGCCTGTCGCGACACCACTGGAGGCGGGCTGCAATATGTTGGGGCGTGAGCGGAAGACGGCCTAACGGTGTGCGGGTCCGTAGCCCTGCTTCATGGAGACGGTTGCGAATGGTCCTCGCCGATACCCCAGGAGCAACAGTGTCCCTAATTTGCTGGGAAGTGGCGGTGCGGTCCCCTACGGCACTGCGGAGGATCCTACGGTCTTGGCAAATATCCGTGCGTCGCTGCGGTCCGGTCCCAGGTCGACGGGCAAGTGCACCTTTCGCCGACCACTGGCGACAACATCGATGTACTGTGGAGACCTCACGCCCCACGTGTTGAGCAATTCGGCGGTACGTCCACCCGGCCTCCCGCATGCCCACTATACGCCCTTGCTCAAAGTCCGTCAACTGCACATACGGTTCACGTACACGCTGTCGCGGCATGCTACCAGTGTTAAAGACTGCGATGGAGCTCCGTATGCCACGGCAAACTTGCTGACACTGACGGCGGCGGTGCACAAATGCTGCGCAGCTAGCGCCATTCGACCGCCAACACCGCGGTTCCTGGTGTGTCCGCTGTGCCGTGCGTGTGATCATTGCTTGTACAGCGCTCTCGCAGTGTCCGGAGCAAGTATGGTGGGTCTGACACACCGGTGTCAATGTGTTCTTTTTTCCATTTCCAGGAGTGTAGATCACGTATTCACCTTCTATAGAAATTTCGTGTTATTTTTTGGTAACAGAGTGTTCCATTGATGCTTTGTAAACTTAATGTTGCATGGAACGATGGGCGATTGACAATTGCCAAAAAGCGGGGATAGTGCCACAGACATGATAAATGAATTGAAGTGGAAATCATTAAAAGAAAGGCGTTTCTCGTTGCGACGGGATCTTCTAATGAAATTGCAATCACCAGTTTTCTCATCCGATGGCGAAAATATTCCTGTTGGCACCTACGTACATACCAATCATCATCACGATAAAATAAGAGAAATCAGGGCTAGCATAGAAAAATGTAAGTGCTCGTTTTTCCGCGTGCCGTTCGACAGTGAACTGGCAGAGAGACAGCTTGAAGGTGGCTCATTGAACTCTCTGCCAAGCACTTTATTGTGAATGGCAGAGTAATCACGTAGATGTAGATGTAGAAAGTAGCACGAAATTTCTATAGAAGGAAATTACAAGACCTTTATTAACAACGTAGTAAATAAAATAAATTGCGTACCAAGGTGTTTTATGGGTGACCTACGTATATAAACAACAATAAATAAACCATTTGCACATCATTTTGTAAAAGTATATAGAAAGTGTTGTATTATGACTTTATGCAAACTGTGGGACCAACAGAGTGACTGCAGTTAGCTCAAGACAGATAATCTACAGTAACAGAAAGAAGTTATTTAACCTTCAACTTGTCTAGTCCATACTTTGACGCCGTCTGTTCCACAATATACATATTGTACAATGTATAGCGACTTCAGTAGCACGATGCATAGATGCACGCTCCTGTCCATGCCCGTGTGGACGCACTGCTCGGTAGCGACGATGAGCAGGCCGACGCATCGTGCATTGGGACACCTTAGGAGGAGGAGGGAGCTGTGCTGATGTTAATGCATGTACAGTAGCTTCCTTACTAATCATCACTCAACTAACGAAACTGCTGATATACGAGTGCAGCTGCGGTTAATGACAAGGCTTGCATTTACTCTATGTTTGCTTACCTTTCTCACAAACATTTTTCCTTGCTATTATACCTGTGGCACATTGCTGGACTTCCACATGTTCACAGCTGCTTTTGCTACACGAGTGTTTCTGCCTGAGTTTTTGGACCAAGAGTCACTTCAGCCTATATGCAGCACGGCTGTGGTCACCACAGATGGCATGTTTGCTGTGAAGGAAAACTATGCGTTCTACTTTAGTCGATTCTGTTTGTGTGCCTTTGGAGTGAAAGTGTGTTGGCTCTTGAGTGATGTTGTGTGGTAAAAAGCGTGGTTGCACTAGCTCCTCTATACTCAGCTCCTCTCTATATGCCTAATCTGCAAACACAAGTTAATATGTTTCCTTATTTTCCTTCCTGCACAGCTATATTGGAACGGTATAATTTCTTAGACAATGTTATCGAATGTGTAGAGGAGTGACATCCCCAGTTACGATCGTTGTGGGCCAGATTCCGTTCTATGCACACGTTTTTGTGATTCGGGATCAGATTCAGTAATCGGATATTCCGTCCACGACAAGATTTTGAATACTATGTTTTTCAACTCTTCTTTGTGGATTCGGCCTGAGCACAACGTAAACAATGTAACATTAATATGTCTGTTCTTTGTAGAATATCTTAGCTTTTGGGAACAAAAAACGAACCACTCGTTGAAAGCAAAATTTCATGTCTTTATAGCTATTTAGTTCGTTTGTTAATGTAGGTAAATATTATTAAACTATTTTGCAATAAAGTATCGCTGGATAGTCCGGAGGCTTAATCTGACGTCTGATGCAGAGGTAATTACAGAATTCTTTTCATGGTTGTATTCGATCAGTAGTTCAACTTGCAGACACTTCTGTTGCGGGTAGTTAGTTCAAATTTCAATGATTCTTTTAGCATTAGTAAGTAATTGTCGGGTTACTGAACTTAAGTTTGCCTCGATAATTCCGGGACATCAGGTGTTTCGTCCTCTCATTACTATGCTCTGTGACTACGTTACTTCACTAGGGCACGATCATCAAAACATCATTTCAAATGTCATGAGGATTTCCGTAGCATTACGTATTTGTATCTGTGATGAATTATTGCAGAGAATAGTCATGTAGCATAATAATATTATTATCTGTGGGTTTTATTCATTTGTAAAAAGGGCACCTTTATTCAGCGCTGTTTCAAGTGGAATTTTAATGTCTGATGCTAGTCACCTACAGTTAAACACGCGCCATACTAACTACGGAGCTTCACCTGCCACGACGTCATTCCATGATATTGTGGTACAGTCAGAACAAACTAATAAACGGTCTGTAAGGTTCAGCCGGCCAGGGTGACTGAGCGGTTCTAGGCGCTACAGTCTGGAACCGCGTGACCGCTACGGTCGCAGGTTCGAATCCTGCCTCGGGCGTGGGTGTGTTAGGTTTAAGTAGTTCTAAGTTCTAGGGGACTGATGACCTCAGAAGTTAAGTCCCATAGTGCTCAGAGCCATTTGAACCATTTTTTGTAAGGTTCATGTTGAGAAATCATGTAAGTTCTAAGAGAAGGATCACATAATTTTCTTTGAAAAAAGGTGTGAAATTAGTTGACCTTAGAATATTATCGTCTTGAAAAAATACAGTAGAGGGGCCACCTGAAGATAATTGACGCAGTTGTTTAAATAGGCTACCACTTCAAATGTTTCCACAACTGTTTGCATTCATTTTCTCGTGGAACATCGTACGGAACTACAGTATATCGATGCATTCATTTGAAGTTGTAGACTGTAGAAATAACCAACACAATCATAACGCCTATAGACTAGCAAGTGGTAATTAAAAGGTGATTGTGACAGTGCATTATATTAAAAAGTGCATTTACATCCATAATAATTTTCTCTTGATTATGAATGAAACTATTCACAGAGTCCAAACATCTTAACACATTGGTACTGGAACGATCGGGCACTCAGTTTTTCATCCAGATTATGCAAAACAGGCACATCTAATTACAGAATAACCTAACCAGTATTATTATTTTTAACAAAATTTGTAATACGTTTACATCTTAAATATTGATTAAAATATGACAGATATCGTAATTTTGAATGTGTATCCACGTGAAATGAATAATTATAATGGAAAAACTGTTGAGCTTCAGGCAGTTACTTAGAAACCAATCTTCGTTATGAAACCTATCAGGTTAGTCAGAATAAACAAAAGACAACTTTAGCATCCTGACACGAAGTCCCAATGGTGGGGAATAAAATAGGAGAATAAAATAATATGTAGTGTATCTGTCAGGTCAACCCCTGAAATGACAAAGCTATCCCGTGCCTTGTGAGACTCCCAGGCATCTCAGACGCAGAACACAGCAAACAACTGGAAGTCCGTCACATCTACAGTTTGTAAGCAGCCCGAGAGTTTAAAACCTGCGTTGTGACACATATGATTGCTGCACACTGTGCTGCATAACACGCAGGCCCGTGGACCAGCTAGCGTATGACTGTGTGCCTAGATCACATGTATCTGGCTCCTCTCTGTACTTGCTCTCTTGATGCTGCCATCACCAGATAAAGTCCACCCAGTAATATTAATTGATTACTTGCAGGTTAGGGTAGTATTCACAGAATGAGGAAAACAAATATCTAGTAAATATCTAAGTACAGGTGGGGCGGAGGCAACTGACACAATTCGACCTTGAACACTGCACATGTGCCCTAAGTTGTACTGGGTAGCAGAGAAGCAAAGGGTTAAAGAGCAAACGCCATTTCATATGCCAGTAGCAATAGAGCGTTGGAATGTGCAACATCATTGCCTTAGTTCGTCGTTATTGCGAAACTAAGTCTGTGACACAAGTACAGCTTCGTTTTTAGATGACACTTAAGTGCTGGCGTGGTTAAGTACAGTCTCGGAATAGCGTTTTCGATTAGGTTAGAAAACTGTAGACAGTGGTAGATTGTTCGATCTGAATTCTTGAGCTCCGAGCGCAGTGCACACACTGGAAACTTGCGGAGAATGAGGCAAACTTTTGAACGTAGTCCTCGAAGCTCGGCGCGCCAGCAGTCTCGCATTTTCGGGTTGACTTGAAGATGTTTTATGCAGAATGCGTAGGAGATCAAATTTAATCTTTACAAACTGCAACTTGCTCAGAAACGTAATACCAAGGACCAGGAAGTACTAGTTACTTTCTGCACTGCCAAGACCGATTTACTAAGCTAAGATACTGATGTCTTGAATAATTTATTAATCTCCGACGAAGCCCATGTCCATCTTTCAGGCTTCGTCAACAGAGCATACGGCACAACGTAAACTAAGTATACTTGGGACGCCGTCGTTATTTTCACCACACGTAGACGAAAACTTTAACAGCTCGCTCTCAGTTGGGCGTCGAATACATAATACTTGGCAGTAATTTTTCATTAATATAAGCTAAAAGGCTCCATGTAGTGCCGATTTACTGGCGCAACAACTGAAAAACCTGTTGCGATACATAACTGTACACGAAAAAGCATTAAAAAGAAACAAGTTGTGCAAATTCCACCAATATAATTTAACTGCTAGATGGTAGATGTTACTCTGTTAATTCTGAAAACAAATAAATGATTACTTTTTTGTTTAAATATATATATATATATATATATATATATATATATATATATATATATATATATATATGTGACACTATATTACGATTTATGAGCTCATGTGCATGTATTCTCTGTTTCAGCGTTACTTTGATCACAATTCATTGTTACTCCAAGATTACAGTTACGCAATTTGTTAAACAGTTTTCGTACCAATGACAGTGTGGAACTAAGGAAAACATACATTAACCACCAGTATGAATTGGAAGGTTCATATTTGATTTTTAATGTGCCTACAACTAAGAAGAACAAATCTCAGTCGTACATTGCTCAAAATGCAAGCTATTGTGGTTCAGTCAGTGATACTGGGAGAACAAATAATGTCAAATATCTCCGGAAACAAGAATTGAAGTTTGTTTGGCCACAAGTGCCAGATATTGCATCGATAAATGAAGAAAAGATAATCTTAATTCTTACTCCAATGAATAGGTATTATGTTCACAATATTTAAACTATGTCTGTGGTACTCCATCTTAGTACCTTCCACTACATTTACAATTTCGATGATGGATCACACTGCTTGATTTATCTACCGGTCTAGGGGTTTTGCTTTTAGCGGGCTTAATAAGGCACTTAAGAAAACTTTAGGCCAATTTACTTATTTCTGTGTGGCCAAAGTTTCAACGTGTTTGTGAAACATTGATGACAAATGGAATGATAGCTGACAACTGTGTGTCAATGTAACCGTAAATCCCTTCACTTTGAACACGAGCATTTTTCCCACCACTTTCTCTACATTTTAGAAAATGTATAGTACTAATTAATGCGTGCTCTTCTCACACAGCTCCTATATTTTCCAACATAAATATCGCAGTTGTTGACAGTTATGATAAACACATTTGAATCTGAAAATCGGTAAAAGTATACCCCGTTCACCGCACTGTTCTTCAGTTAACCATAAAGACTGCACGGAAAGCTGCTGCATTCTCCCTAAGTGACAGTTGGAATTGTAGGCCCATATTTTTTTGAGAAAGAAAACAGAGAAACGTTATCATTCTATGGGGGAAAACTTTGTGCAGCCTTGTTTAAGTTGATCCGAAGGCCCTTTAATTTCAGCGAGATGGTGCCAACAGCTCACACCCCGCGAAACAGCATGGCTGTTATTCGTGGAATGTCCGGAAATATTACCTCTCTCGTTTTGGAGACGTAGCTTACCTCTTCAGTCACTCTGCCTTGCCGTCAAAAAGTTTTTGCCTTGGAGATTCTTAAAAGACCGTGTGTCCCGGAGACATGTAGTGAGTATTCAAGAACTCAAATAAGCTATGCTGATGAAACTGAGACTATTCAAGGCGATCTACGGAGGGACGTGCATGACACCTTTCGCAAGCGCTAACAACAGTAATGAGGCCATCTTTGTGTCATAATTTTCAAGCAATGAGATTCTGTGCTTTCAATAGTAAGAATAATAAGTGACATATTTCACAGCACTTGTATATTATTTTATTTTTCGTTTCCTGTTTCCTTTTCATAATCTATGGTCATCTGTAATCTGTCAGACGGCTCGGCCCTTCTCTACATATTCTACAAGTAAAATACAGTAATGCGGGCTGCACTTTTCAAAACTATGTTAATCCCACAATCGATGTAACTATTAATTTGTACTTCAGCCACATGATCTACCTGAAGTACAATGAAATCTACTGTGGGGGCTTTTGGTCCCTCAATTCAATTACTAGCGTCACAATCACACCTGTGTCATTGTTCTGGTAGTTTCCTCTAGTTTTGAAAGGCGGCACAGTTCTAATTATTAACGATAATTAACCCCAACAATCGTATAAATTATTATCGCGTATCCACACTTGTCCATTCAGCAGCGGCTGACTGTTGATATTACTCTTGAATTTAAGTCACAAAGACCATAAATCTCTCTGAGTTATATCACTGCATTATGTATGTATGTACACTACTGGCCATTAAAATTGCTACACCAAGAAGAAATGCAGATCATAAACGGGTATTCATAGAACAAATATGTTATACTAGAGCTGACATGTGATTATATTTTCACGCAATTTGGGTGCATATATCCTGAGAAATCAATATCCAGTACAACCACCTCTGGCCGTAATAACAGCCTTGATACGCCTGGGCATTGAGTCAAACAGAGCTTGGATGGCATGTACAGGTAAAGCTGCCCATTCAGCTTTAACACTATACCACAGTTCATCAAGAGTAGTGACTGGCGTGTTGTGAGGAGCCAGTTGCTTACCTAACATTGACCAGACGTTTTCAATTGGTGAGAGATCCGCAGAATGTGCTGGCCAGGGCAGCAGTTGGACATTTCTGTGTCCAGAAAGGCCCATACAGGACCTGGAACATTCGGTCGTGCATTATCCTGCTGAGATGTAGGGTTTCGCAGGGATCGAATGAAGGGTAGAGCCACGGGTCGTAACACATCTGAAATGAAACGTCCACTGTTCAAAGTGCCGTCAATGCGAACAAGAGGTGAGTGGGACATGTAACCAATAGCACCCCATACCATCATCCGAAAAATGACGTTTTGCCTTTCGTGCACCTAGGTTCGTCGTTAAGTACACCATCGCAGGGGCTCCTGTCTGTGATACAGCATTAAGGGTAACCGCAGCCATGGTCTCCGAGCTGATAGTCCACACTGCTGAAAATGTCGTCGAACTGTTGTTGTCTTGCAAACGTCTTCATCTCGTGACTCAGGGATCGAGACATGGCTGCACGATCCGTTACAGCCTTGCGGATAAGATGCCTGTCATCTCGACTGATACTGATACGTTGGGGTCCAGCACGCCGTTCCGGATTACCCTCCTGAACGCACCGATTCCATATTCTGCTAACAGCCATTGGATCTCGACCAACGCGAGCAGCAATATTGCGATACGATAAACCGCAATCGTGATAGGCTACAATCCGACCTTTATCAAAGTCGTAAACGTGATGGTACGCATTTCTCCTCCTTACACGAGGCATCACAACAACGTTTCACCAGGCAAAGCCGGTCAGCTGTTTGTGTATAAGAAATCGATTGCTAAATTTCCTCATGTCAGCACGTAGTAGGTGTCGCCACGGGCGCCAATCTTGTGTGAATCCTTGCATATGGCAGTATCTTCTTCCTGTCTGTAACACGTCATCTTCGTGGTGTATCAATTTTAATGGCCAGGTCAGCTGTTTGTGTATAAGAAATCGATTGCTAAATTTCCTCATGTCAGCACGTAGTAGGTGTCGCCACCGGCGCCAATCTTGTGTGAATCCTTGCATATGGCAGTATCTTCTTCCTGTCTGTAACACGTCATCTTCGTGGTGTATCAATTTTAATGGCCAGTAGTATATGTAGATTTCGTAACTGTAACGAAGCGGCCGATTGTTCATATCGTGGAATGTCACAGGTATGTGGAAGTTTCACTTGCCGTAATAACTCAATGATAATGAAAGAGTTGACATGGAAGCAAAATACTTTTGTGGCGAAAGCCTTACCCGTTCTTATGAAATACGGATATTCACGACTTTGTAGACCACACCTCCGAAACTGCACGTACCGCCTAACACGAAAGCTGACGACCGAGATTCTGACAGTTGGGCTCTGCTTTATCGAGAGAGCCGACTATCAATATTGCAGTAGGGTAGGGAGCGATGTTATGGTATGTTTATAAGACTTCATTACTAGTCTGTAAGCTACTGCTTTGATGCTTATTTTCGGTAACGATCACGCTTTGAGTAATTTCGTGAAAGCCGAGCGTAGCCCAGACCTGAGTTACTAAGATGCTGGAATCTAACTGTGGTTGCTTTCCTGTGATTTCTGTTTTCTGCTAAAATTAAGAAAATTAGTGTGACAGAAACGCAGTGTGAGGATTTTCTCTTTCTTTCTCTAACCTCAGAGACGTAACCTCTCAGTTCGCTAAGTTTTGTAATATTACTTGTGTGTGTGTGTGTGTGTGTGTGTGTGTGTGTGTGTGTGTGTGTTTGGAGTTTACGGGAGCTCAATGGCGGGGTTATCAGTGCCCTTACACACATTAAAACAAACGAATCTGGATAAAATTACGAAAATGTTATAATGCAGTGAGAAGAAAACATATAAAATGACGCTCGTGCAGTCACCCCCTTCTCACTCTCGTTGTCCAGACAAATATACCGTTACTTGACGGCTCACAACTCAAATGTGAGTCTTTGCTGGGGTGTGAAATTTAAAGGTCGAAAGTACAATCTGCCTTTGGATTTAGGGAATACGTGTTTCATAACAGAAAACAAATGTATGTAGTACATTAACTGGTACAATATTCTCCTCCCCCCCCCCCCCCCATCTTTCATCAATTACCGTTGACTAGTTTTAAGATTAAGACACGTGACTGTCTCTTCGATCTTTCACCTGTGCGTGATAAGTTCTAACGAGTAAGACAAATACACAGTCGACATGAAGAACAAATAATATTGCATTTCTTTCATCAACTGATCTGGAAGCATCTTAATTCTACACTTGTACAGATCAGTGAATATACCTCAGAGAAACGATTACTATCCCTGACGATGCCGCCTAATGCAACAGGAGAGAACATTACCTGTAATATAAGCTGGTCATGAAATAGCGGGTAAAGGGTCTGAAAGTTGTTCAGTGTGGCTCCAGGTTACGATAGGGCCAGCACGGATTGCTCGGGCTGCTCTGAATAAATTATTAGCCACCTACGAGATTTAGGGCCCGGGTATAGCGTCGCAATGTGAGTTAGGTGCGGTTTTCAGCTCTCAAGACCCAGATGCAGGAAATAGAACGGTCCGTAATCCGATTACAGCGTCAGCAGCAGGAACAAATTGCTGGCTTGGTGGAATGCTCCAGAAGTGTAGTGGACCTCACGACTCCAAACAAAAAGGTGGAATGTACCACGTAGTGACCTCTCTGGCAGAAGAGTCGGACCATCATTTGAACAGATGAACTATTGCAATGCAATTTCGTATAGTGGAAAACTAAGCTAGAAGTTAATTCAGAATATGATTAACAGAAGCGTATGCTGATTGTGCTCGAAACTCGTACAGCTCACTGGTCTGTTTAACGTCATGCTGGGCATCCGGATGTGTAGAAGCAGAGGCAAAATCAGAGTGCATCACAGTGAGAAAATGAAGAGAGATCAGGGAAACTGTAAAACATTTGGCTGCGCTCAAGTCTACTGGTACCTCTGACGATGTTGAATGGAAAACTGAGGATAGAGGTAAAACGCGAAGCATTATCCTGCAACGGTTGCACTTCCCTCATTTGTTGTTGTTCTCCTGTCTTGTTTATCATCTCACAGCGTCTCCGTCTCTGCAGCAACCTGAAATCTGAATATTGAAGTGACAGTAGATATGGGATAGCGGTAAGCACGTATAAAAATTGCGGTGGTACCACGTACATAAGGTATAAAAGCGCAGTGCTTTGGCGGAGCTGTCGTCGGTAGTCGGACAATTCATATGAAAAGGTTTCCGGCGTGAAAATGGCCGCACAAATTAGCAGACTTTGAATGTAGAACGGTAGTTGGAGCTATAAGTATGGGACATTCATTTCGGAAATCGTTAGGGAATTCAGTACTCCGAGATGTACAGTGTCAAGTATGTGTAGAGAATACTCAAATGTCAGGCATTTCCTCATACCACGGACAACGCAACGGACGACAGCCTTCACATAACGACCGAGAGCAGTGGTGTGTGTGTGTGTGTGTGTGTGTGTGTGTGTGTGTGTGTGTGTGTGTGTAGAGCTGTAAGTAGTAACGGAAAAGGATCACGGCTTGAAATAACAGCAAAAATAAATGTGGGACGTACGGCGAACGTATCCGTTAGGACAGTCGACGAAATTAAACTTTAATTGGATTTGGCACCCGAAGACTGACGCGAGTGTCTTTGCTTACAGCACGACATCGCCTGCAGCATCTCTCCTGGGCACGTAACCACATTGGTTGGACCGTAGCCAACTGGAAAACCGTGGCCTAGTCCGATGATTCCGATTTCAAGTGCTAAGGACTGATGTTAGGTACCGATTGTGGCATAGTCTCAACTATGGACCCAGGTTCTCAACAAAGCATTTTGCTAAACGCTAATGACTCCAAAATGGTGTGGGCTGCGCGTGCATGAAATGGATTGGATACTCTGATCCAAATGAACCGATCATTGACTATAAACGGTTATTTTCGGCTACTTGGTGACCAATTGCAGCCATTCATGGACTTCTCACTCTCAAACAACAATGGAATTTTTATGAACGAAATTTCGCCATGTCACCGCGCCACAATTGTTTTTGACTGATTTGAAAAAGTTTCTCGACAAGTCGAGTGTCCGACATGCATGCCATCGAATAGTTATGGGACATTATCGACAGTTAGTTAGTACACAAAACCCTGCACCGGCAATTATGGATAGCTGTAGAAGCAGCATGGCTCAACATTTCTGCAGGGGACATCCAACGACTTGTTGAGTCCATGCCACAAAAATTGGTTCAAATGGCTCTGAGCACTATGGGACACTTAACTTCTGAGGTCATCAGTCCTCTAGAACTTAGAACTACTTAAACCTAAATAACCTAAGGACATCACACACATCCATGCCCGAGGCAGGATTCGAACGTGCGACCGTAGCAGTTTCGCGATTACAGACTGAAGCGCAAAGGCCACACCGGCCGGCAGTTCATGCCACATTGAGTTGTACACTACACCAGGCACAATATCCCACAAGACGTTAGAAGGTATCCCATGAGTTTTGTAAACTGAGAGCATAATTGGATGCATTTCTTGTAGAGAATCGTTGTTGCCGTTGTGTGTCCTTTCAACTTTGTTTTTCATTTCGTCAAGTTTTTCAATTAATGTCAATTCCGGACCTCTCGGTGTACCAATCTAATCTTCAGAATCCTTTTTCATCACTAAATTTCAATATATTCTCTCCTTTATATTGAAAGATGGTGATTATAGTCAGGTATCTTCCATATATGCTGCTTTTACGTAACATTGTCTAACGAGCAATCTTTGCTGTCATATGTGTGGCACATTGGTCGACTTCCACATATTCATAACTGCAGGTGCGTATGTGCCTAATTCTTTGAGGTTAGAGAGGCTTTGGCCAATATCTATCGAAGCCGTGGTCGACACACTTTCCCTCTTGGTTTTAAAGGAAAATAAAGCGTTCAGTTTCACGCCTATTCAATTTTGTCCGCTCTTTTGTCAATTTCTGGTTTGCTTGAGCGAGATATGGTAACAAGCGTGGCTGTATTAAAGTACACTGAGAGACAGGGAGCCATGCATGAAAACAGCTGTGACTCGTATTGACGAAGTGATTGTAACAAATACATACAGGTCCTTTCTATGCACCTATTCCGGAACACAAGGTTATGAGTTTATTTTATGACGTGCTGAGGTATGAGGGAACAGTGTGGTTTCTTAGGCAATGCTACCAGTTGAGTAGCGGAGTGGCAGTCGCAGTGACCATAAATGTGGGACAGGTTACGTTTAGTTTTATGTGTTTTTTCTCATTTCTCATCCTGTTTACCAAGCAGATATCCCATTCACCAAAAGCGCATGTGTACCTCATTTGGTCAAAAACGCCGCCTATAAATACAGCATTTTCCGGTGCTCATACTTCGCGGTGTTTTGTTTATAAAAAGATAAGGTCAAGTGTTTCGGTCAGCCCTTGGTTTTGCGACTACTTTAATATTCAACAGAAGGATCGTCTTAGTGTCACTGCCCTATAGTACAGGGTAAAAGTATGAAAATTAGACAGTCCCTCCTGCTTAGGCAAATGGAGTAAATAGGTTGGTTCCTCCTGCATATGATGTGGTCTACGGTTGGCCTTACGGGTCTTGTGGAGACAGCATTAGTCCATGACTGGTTCCTCCGAAAACTCCATAAAAATGATTTGTACTATATTTTCGACGTCACCATGCCACCAAAACCAATTCGAAAACTCCAAGACGGCTGTTCACACCAAATCGCCGAAAGTTTTGCGATGTATTCCTAAGATCCGGGTCTCAAACAACCATGAAACTGTTCTTGATATCTTTATCCGTTTCCAAGACAGACAGGTTAAATTACCTACTTCTGCACGTAACATCCGGTATGAGACGAAATCTAAATAAATAGCCTCAGCAAATTGCTCAAATATTAACAGTGTCTTCCCTAGGCATTTATCTAGAAGAGCCATCTCCCTATTTTCAAAAATCTTCATCCGTTATCCTGAATCGCCCCAAAAAGTGATTTTTTGTTTACTAAACCCAGCCGCACGTTCTGAGACGGCTATGCAAAGAAAATGCCTGTAATTTTGACAAGGTATTCCTAAGATCTAGATCTCGAAAGACCTTGAAAATTTTATTCATATCTGTATCCGTTTCCAAAATACAGAGATTCAAAGTTATCTTACTGGTACACGTAAAACATGTACGTAAAAATGTAGTGTGGTGACAACGTAATTTACAAAGTTACGCAGCAGAGAGAAATGTGCTGTAAAGTGTCTACGCTATCATCTGGGAACTTCATATTGTAGTACTGTAGCACATGCAAAATTTGTTATGAGATGTAAAATTAGTTTTGCGTTATTTCAATTTCACATAAGTGAACTCTCTAAATTTGGATAAAGATACATTTCACAGAGCTACATCAAAGAAATCTTAGTGAAAATCAGAACAACAACAGCAACAACAACAACAACATTTCTTTCATATGAGCTACATGCCCTGCTGCAGCAGGGAAAGAAGCGAACCAGGGGAAAAATGCTCCTATCACAGCAAAAAAAAAAAAAAAAAAAAAAAAAGCGAATGTGTTCCTGATTATTTAAAAGACTCTGACTGGTAAGTGAAGTTCTAACTGCCTTATTCCACCTTTCTAAGAACTTAAATATTTTTGCAACAATTTTGGCATAGAAACATATTCGCACTTTTTTATGCTGAAAGAGAAGAATACTGTGTCAGTGGCAAAGAGACGAGAAAGCAATAACTGGTGAAAGACAGTGGACAGTGGTTGTGTTATAGAAACAGTGAAGGAAACAATGCCAGTGTGGGAGAACGATAGGGACATAGTGGCAGTGAAACACAGTTGAAAATGACAGACCAGTGTTAAGGAAATAGTGAAATAGATAGTGACAGGGAGAGAGGAATAGAAAGAAAGAGAAAGTAGTCGTTGGTGAGAGCAGGGATGTCGAGAGAAAGTGTATAAGAGTAACAGGAGAGAGAGAGAGAGAGAGAGAGAGAGAGAGAGAGAGAGAGAGAGAGAGAGAGAGAGAGATAATGAAAAGAGGCAGCAGCAATAGAAAGGAAGAGAGGAACGAGATATTAGCAGTGACAGAACGGAAGAGGAAGACAGTGGCCGTGAGCGGAGACTGTAGTAGTAGGACAGAGCGAAGGAGCCTGTGGCGTGATACTGGAGACAGTGAAAGAGATACACAAAGAGATAAAAAAAGGACATGCGCTGAATGAGTGAGTGAGAATGCACAACAGGAAGTGGATGTGTATGAGCCACATACAGCGATGGACTAGTGAGTGCGAGTGAGTTACAGTTAGGGCAGATTGTGGGAGACTGAGATACGTCGCATGTTAAATTGTTAAAAAAAAGGACGAATATGTTCATATGCCAAGATTTTTGAAAAAATTGCTGAGGACGGTAGACTGACCTGGGACCGCACCATTTCGTCATAGTCGTCTAAATAAACAGGAACGCTAGGAACATTTTTCCGCTGGTGATTACACGAATTTTTCATTTCCACGTTCTGGAGCAGATCTTTGTAAAAATGTGCTGAGTTCACAACGAGAGTCATGTAAGATTAGTTTGTCTGTTTTCTGTAGAATCCTCGAGCATCCTTGTGCCTTTTAGGATCAAATAATAGCCTTGAAATTAAAATGAAACCTCCTGCACTTAGTTCTATTTCGTTCCTTTCATCAATTTATGAGATGGGAGTGTTGAGTAACCGTGAGGCTTGCACCAACATCTTACGTTCAGATGATTACAGAAGCATTCCCGAGATTTAATTCTGTTGATAGTGTTGGGTAGTAGCTATCCACGCAAAAATACGTGGGCATCGAACAACCAACACTTTTCAAAAGTTACAAAAGTCAAAACATAGTACGAAGTCTTAGAAGAATTCTTCTGTTTCACATAGTCGCTCTCTCCTCTAAGTTTGTAATATGAATTACACTGTTAAACGCAATGTTACTACCGGTATTTTTAATTTCATCGAAGGTTGTTTTCACTTTCTAAATGCTAAATCAGTCCTTCCGATGATAATTTTCTTTTAAATTTCTTCACATTTTTCTGCAACCATTTAGTCTTGGCTCCCTGCATTTCCTACTTTATCATTCCGTATTGGTTTGTATTGCAGTATTCGTGTCTTCTCCTGAAAACTGATGTATTTCCTACTTTCGCTGTTCAGCTAAAGAATTTCTTGTGTTACCCAAGGTTTCTTAGTTCGTTGTACCTGCGTCTGACTGTTCAATACGTGTGACTGCCCGTTTTAGAGTAAGTCTCTTCGATGGGTGACACTTGTCTCATGACGTGACAGAAGGAGAAAGAGGAATTGATAAAGAAGAAATAGGGGATCCAATATGACAACCAGGATTTAACAGAGTGCTGGAGGTCTTAAGTTCAAATAAGACGGAATGGATATACAACATTCCAGGGAATTTCTAAAATGATTGGAGAAAACGGCAACAAAACCACTCTTCATCTTTGTTTGTAAAATGTATAAGGACGGTGATATACCATCAATCATTCCAAAAAACATGAGCCACACAATTTAGAAAATTGCAAGAACCGACAAGTGCAAGAATTATTGCACACTTAACAGCTCGTGCGTTCAAGCTGCTGATAAAAATAACACACAGAAGACAGAAAGATAAGATTGAAGTTCAATGGCACAACGCTGGCAGTTAAATCAAGACACTTTCAATGTATTTGTCAAAGAGTTTGACAACGTAAAATGGTACAAGATGTTCGAAATTCTGAGAAAAATATGGGTTAGCTATAGGGAAAAAAGGTAATATCAAGTACACTCCTGGAAATGGAGAAAAGAACACATTGACACCGGTGTGTCAGACCCACCATACTTGCTCCGGACACTGCGAGAGGGCTGTACAAGCAATGATCACACGCACGGCACAGCGGACACACCAGGAACCGCGGTGTTGGCCGTCGAATGGCGCTAGCTGCGCAGCATTTGTGCACCGCCGCCGTCAGTGTCAGCCAGTTTGCCGTGGCACACGGAGCTCCATCGCAGTCTTTAACACTGGTAGCATGCCACGACAGCGTGGACGTGAACCGTATGTTCAGTTGACGGACTTTGAGCAAGGGCGTATAGTGGGCATGCGGGAGGCCGGGTGGACGTACCGCCGAATTGCTCAACACGTGGGGCGTGAGGTCTCCACAGTACATCGATGTTGTCGCCAGTGGTCGGCGGAAGGTGCACGTGCCCGTCGACCTGGGACCGGACCGCAGCGACGCACGGATGCACGCCAAGACCGTAGGATCCTACGCAGTGCCGTAGGGGACCGCACCGCCACTTCCCAGCAAATTAGGGACACCGTTGCTCCTGGGGTATCGGCGAGGACCATTCGCAACCGTCTCCATGAAGCTGGGCTACGGTCCCGCACACCGTTAGGCCGTCTTCCGCTCACGCCCCAACATCGTGCAGCCCGCCTCCAGTGGTGTCGCGACAGGCGTGAATGGAGGGACGAATGGAGACGTGTCGTCTTCAGCGATGAGAGTCGCTTCTGCCTTGGTGCCAATGATGGTCGTATGCGTGTTTGGCGCCGTGCAGGTGAGCGCCACAATCAGGACTGCATACGACCGAGGCACACAGGGCCAACACCCGGCATCATGGTGTGGGGAGCGATCTCCTACACTGGCTGTACACCTCTGGTGATCGTCGAGGGGACACTGAATAGTGCACGGTACATCCAAACCGTCATCGAACCCATCGTTCTACCATTGCCAGACCGGCAAGGGAACTTGCTGTTCCAACAGGATAATGCACGTCCGCATGTATCCCGTGACACCCAACGTGCTCTAGAAGGTGTAAGTCAACTACCCTGGCCAGCAAGATCTCCGGATCTGTCCCCTATTGAGCATGTTTGGGACTGGATGAAGCGTCGTCTCACGCGGTCTGCATGTCCAGCACGAACGCTGGTCCAACTGAGGCGCCAGGTGGAAATAGCATGGCAAGCCGTTCCACAGGACTACATCCAGCATCTCTACGATCGTCTCCATGGGAGAATAGCAGCCTGCATTGCTGCGAAAGGTGGATATACACTGTACTAGTGCCGACATTGTGCATGCTCTGTTGCCTGTGTCTATGTGCCTGTGGTTCTGTCAGTGTGATCATGTGATGTATCTGACCCCAGGAATGTGTCAATAAAGTTTCCCCTTCCTGGGACAATGAATTCATGGTGTTCTTATTTCAATTTCCAGGAGTGTATTATCTCATATGCACAAGAGCCAAGAGGGCATAACAAAGAGTGAGAGACCAAGAACGAAATGCTGGAATTTTAAATAATGTAACCCAACGATATGCTCTTTCGCCCTTAATGCTGAATCCATACATCAAAGAAGCAATCACAGAAACAAAAGGAAGGCTCAAGAGTGGGATTAAAATTCAAGGTGAAAGAATATCAGTGATAAAATTTGCTGATGACATTACTATCCGCAACGTGAAGCGCCTAGAACCGCCACAACGGCCGGCTGTCGATTATCATTCGCATTAACTTTAACAACTCTGACTTTTGTACCATGGCAATTTTGTATGTTTGTGGGTAGAAGTCATATGCAACTTCGTGTAAGTACACTGGCCTTCCAAGGGAATCTGTGGGACATTCTTAAACTTACAAAAAAGCAACCATTGAAGAAATGTGCCCTCACTAACGACCAACACTCCAGAAAAAGGGTTTTATGAGATGTGCCCCTAGCATGCTGGGAACAAATTTGTCTGACATCTGTCTCTCCGACTAAATTCCTTTATTTGTTTTTCATTCTGTCCTCTTCGGGTCACAGTGGACAGACACTTCTATATATTTTACAGTTGTCATAGTTTCCAGTCATTGATAACAAGCCGTGCTGAAATACTGTCAATAATACGAATTTGAAAAAAAAATATTGACTGGTTTGATTTTTGTCTAATTTCAGTTCAGTTGCATGTTGTTAGAACAGAGGGATTTCCTACTTGATGTTACAGACGTATTCCAGATGAGATATTAATATGGACTATAATACATCCGAAATTGGTCTGATAAAAACAGTAAGCTCTGCTGATTTTACGTGTGAGACAGTGTAACGTAATTATTCCGTGAGGAACTCAGTTACTCTTGTACCTGTGACGTATTCTGAAGGCTTACGTTATGTTACACTTTGACGTTTCTTTCGCCTTGAAGGGATATAGTCATGTGAAGTAGCGGTGGCTTGTGTATTAGTAACTTGCTGAGAAATTCACAAATATCTGCGTCTTCTCTCTGCCACATGTCTGCATGTTTGGATACCATTTGGTAGAACACGTTCATTTGTAAATGTGGCTGATGGTAAATAAGTGCCGCTAACATCTAAAGTTCTGTACTATATGCGGCAGTCAGTCAGCCTACTGTGAACCACATCTTAACTATTAAATACACACAAATGCTGCTGGTTCATCAGCTGACTACAATTATTTTCTTTGTACAGGAAACCACACAAGCATTCATGTGGATCTCCTGCGTATAACACTTATAAAGCACGTTATAAACGTTAAACACATATCATTCCCCAGAAATTTGGAAATGGCAGCATAAGAAATCTTTGATTTATGTGTTCAGATCACGCAAGTAATACAAGTTGGAGGGGAAAGTTAGTGGGTAATCACTTGTACAGCGAATCGTTGTATGCAATATATATAACAATGACAAACAATTTAAGAAACTACATAACATAGTTCCTAAAATATATTTCAGAAACGAACGTGAACTCTGAAAAAATTTGTCTGGGGAATTTTCGTACAATGCTGCAAGCGTGTACTCTAAAGGAATGAAAATTTATTTTACACCATTACAGTGATTTTGAGTTGTATGCTTCTGCAGTAGTTTCAAATCACACAGACTAATCAGATACTCTTGTAGTTATCAGTTCTTTCGAACAATCGACTCTTAGTGCACGTCTGCTTGTTAAAGAATCTTCAAAGCATAGGAATTTTTATGTACCAGCCACGATTCTCTGATCTCACCTCCTACCTTTTAAAGCACTCTTGCCAAATTCACATAGCTCTGGCCACACTTTTCTTTCAAATGATTGGTCTAAATTCTCAATAGTGCATAATAACTTAGCTGTAAGTTGAACAGTGAAATAATAGTCGAACTGTATTATTTGTCATGGTTTCATGTGTTACATGCAGTGTGAAACTTATTTTACTGTCATTTTCCCAATGTAAAGCTCCACATTTACCTTTTAAAACCTTAGAAGATTAGAAGATTCAGTCCTACTTAAAAGTTTTTTGACCATGTATAATATTTATTCTCTTGTTATACCCATTGCTCTGAAATAGGTTCTAATGGTGTTTTTATGTTCTTTCAAAACTAAAACAGAACGTCTGTCAAATTCTATTCCATGTTTTTCTTAAAATCGGTATTTACTTATGGCCCTGTGATTGAGCATCTATTAAGATTGAAAGTAATATATCTTCACAGTCGAAATGACTGCTTTGTGTCAACATGAGCCATACGACGTCAGTTGCGGGATGCAGGCCCCTATAGACATTTTCATTCATTCTCCATTTTGTTATACTCCTCCATCTTGCCATCGCATATTTCCTAATTTCATCCACTGTCTTTCAGTACTTGGCTTGTGAAGTCGAATATCTACGTTCCGGGGTCCATTTGGTGTCTGTCTGCTTCGCGGCACGTCTTTTTCGTGGTATATTTACATGGGTCAACATCAACATATAAGAAAGAAGAGTGTTATAAATATCGAACTCCATTTTTTAAAGCATGGTAAACATTCATCTTGTTCTCTTTAATTAACTGGAAGATGTGTCTGCATTATTTTTGTTGAATATGATTTATTTCCATCATCTGCTACATAGTTAACGCCTTGAAAGCTGTATGTATATGCTAAAGATTACCACATGCAAGTAGATGTTAATAGTTATTAAGTACTTGCTCATGCTACTTTAAAATTCAGATGTAAAGTGTATGGTTACCGCATGTGTTACTGAGTCTGTTTTTTAAAAAAAATTTGTCAGATTAAGTTTCATGTAACAATCTCTTACGGTATAAGTAAAATTATTAAATCTTTGAAAAATAAATGTTCTGTTGGAGTAGATAACATCTCTAATAAGATATTAAAACAATGTGGAGCAATTACAGCTATTGTTTTGAGTCACATACGTGCATCATTAACTCAAGGTATCTTCCCAGACAGGTTAAAATATGCGATTGTCAAGCCGCTCTACAAAGTGGGACACCACAGATGTCAATAATGATTGGCCTGTATATTTGCTTACAGCATTTTCAAAGAATTTCGAGAAAGAAATGCACTCAAGAGTGGTTAGCCACCTCAACAGTAATGGGATACTTAGTAAATCACAGTTTCGATTTCAAAAATACTGTTCCACTGAGACAGCAATATACAATTTCACTGTACACATAATAGCGTCTTTAAATAGTAAGATATCACCAATAGGAATTTTCTGTGACTTGTCCAAAGCATTTGATTTTGTGAACTATTACATTATATTACAGAAATTACAGTTCTGAGTTATAAATGGAATAGCATATGAGTGGTTTAAGTCATACCTACAGAACAGGAAGCAAGAAGTTTCTTTATATGGGTCAAGTGATTTAAATAACTTTGCCACTTCATCTCACTGGGGTCAAATTATATTAGGTGTTCCACAGGGTTCAGTCATGGGTCCCCTTCTTTTCTTGATATACGTGAACGACCTCCATTCCTATCTGAAACAGGAAGCTGAAGTGACACTGTTTGCTGGTGATACAAGCATGATTATTAATCCAGGAAAAGAAACTCCCATTGAAAATGATACAAATAAGGTCTTTCGAAAAGTCATTAATTGGTTTTCTGCAATTGGGCTTGCTGTAAACTTTGAAAAAACAAAGTACATCCAATTTTCTGCTGCAAAAAGTACAGTTCCTTCAATAAATATAACACATCAACAGAAGTCAGTAGACAGGGTAGAGCATTCTAAGTTTTTGGGTGTACACATAGATGATAATCTTAAGTGTAAAATTCACATTTTGATCTTCTAAAGCGACTAAGTTCAGCAACTTTTGCAATCAGAATAATTGCCAATTTTGAGGATATAGAAATTAGTAAACTAATATAGTTTGCATAGTTTCACTCTCTGATGTCATATGGAATAATATTTTGGGGTAACTCAACATTTAGACTAAAAGTATTCACTGCTCAAAAAAAGTGGTTAGAATAATATGTGGTGTTCATAGTCACACATCCTGTAGCCATCTTTTTAAATTATTGATAATTCTTACAACAGCCTCACAGTAAATTTACTCACAAATGAAATTTGTTCTCAACAACATGGACCAGTTTAAAAACAACAATTACATTGATGATTATAATACCAGAAAAAGGAAAGACTTACACTATCCTGTACGCAACCTATCTTTGGCACAGAAAGGGGTAAAATATGCTGCTCAAAAAACTTTCGGCAAATTACCAGATGAAATAAAATGTCTGACAGACAGCAGTAATAGCGTCAAAAATAAATTGAAATCATATCTCCTTGACAACTCCTTATATACCATATATGAATTCTTGGATACTAATAAACCTATAAATATAATATATGCATTTTGTGCCATTTAAGGGAATGGGGTATATAATAGAAATATTAAACCTCAACTCTGTATTCTAAAATACATATATTAAAAAACCTTGTTCCATGTGTGTATTCTTTGTGTACTTGACACGTTCCACATCATAATGGCCACCTTACCGTGCGATTGATCAATGGAGCATGAAAACAACAAACTAACTAACTGAGAATATAAGATGAAATAATGTACAGAAATCGAAATTTTATTTGAGGTTATGAACTGTAAGGACTTTTTAATGTGGGAAACACTTGTAGAGTACGTGAGATGCCAAAAATTTATACAAAATGATGCCATTAATGACAAAAATCACTGATTATCTTTTTTTTCTTCAGTAAACCTGATCTGACCTACATGTAACAAAACTGGCATGTTGGAACAAAATGAAGGGTCTTCTAGGATAATAATGTGCTCAATAATTCAAACATTCTTTTCCAAAAACTATGTAATACGAAATGTACAAAGGTGACAAATATTTTGTCAGCCTGATTGTATAATGTTTCTGCAGGAAGAGCATAACTAGAAAGAACCACATCTTTTTCTTTAAAAGTAATTGCGATTTATTGACTACATTCTATGTGCTGCGATACATCTGCTCCCTGTAGAGATATATGATGTGTGTCTTCAGTGAAACCGAAGAAACGTCCCACACCTACACTGATCTCTAGTGCAGTATGCAGACAAAGCTTCTTGGAGAGCGCGAAATCGCCGTTGGGGCGAATTTACGTAGGGACAACTCACCTGACCAAGAAGAAATGCACATGCACTTTATAATTTCTGAGAGAAACGTTAGGATGGGAGATGTACTCCTTCTGGAGAATGTGATGTGTGTTGGAAAATAACAACATGGGAGAAATGTGTTGTTGCATTGTGGAACACAAAGGAGGTGCGTTTTTGTAATGTGTGGTGTCAGACATTTCACAAAGCTGCCAGTATCCATCTAGAGCCTATGGCACCCTCTCCAATTTTTTGAACATTTGGTAGAAGTACCTTTGCATGAGTCCAATGTGAAGGCCTAATAGGTGATACACCACTTGAGCTGCGAAGACTCAACTCTATTACCTGAACCAACAAACAGCAGACACGGAGTCCTTACTGGAAATGGAGGAGAAAAGGTACAATGAGCATGCGTCCAGAAATCAGGAAATGGTGTGCGTGCAACGACAAGAAATCATCCTGTAACACAACACAGGCAACAGATGTTCAAATTGGCCTCCAGGGGATGCAGTGTCATGCACGATACAATTAATGGTACTTTGGCTTATACCATGTTGGCAGGCCACTTGTCTGGAGCTTGTATTAGGGTTTGTTTGAATATCCTGTAGAGCCTGGTCCGCCGAATCTGGTGTATGCGCAGTCTTCCGCCTCCCTGCACGCTCGTCTGTCTGAAGGGTACATGACAAACCAAACGCCCCAAAAGTGCTTGAAATGTTGCATTATGTGTTTTGTGCCTATGAGGGTACATGTTATGGTATACCCATGTGCCTCCTAACCAATTCAGTTTTGTTGGCCATACACAAACACCATCTCAGCATGTTCCCCAGCATGAATACTGGGTCATTATATGGCTTATAGTATTTTGTGTCACTCACAAACTTGCAATATACAAGAAATACACAACACGTGGTTAGAGGAACTGTCATTTGTCAGCACCATCTACAGTGGGGTATGTGCCAAGCACCTTACCATAATTATCATTCCATGACTAATGTATGGACTCGAAGTGTGCACATGTTCACTACACAGACTGGTGTGTAGTAGACTGCTCAGACGTCATGACTACACTCACACCACTTGTGGTTATCTACCTATACCATTGGGGCTTTACAGTGGGTACAGAGTCAAATGACGTTTGGTCACTCGATGTATTTTACCCTACTTTCATTTAACACGAAAAGTAGAATGACAAGTGAGTATCACACTAATATTAGCCCAAATGTCGGGGATGCAGTTGCAGAATACGAAATACAAAATACCAGTTTCTGGCTAGGAAAGTATAACAGCAGATGAATGATAAAAATCAATGGGACAATGAAAAAAAATAAAGAATGAAAGAGTCTCCCCAGCAATTTACTAGAGAAATCTTCTGATAAGTATTCTGACAAGATTAATACCTTTTTCTCCAATTATTGACCACAAACGTCTGGTATTTTGGTGTTAACTTTTTTTCTATTTATTGCTGTTGAAATTTCAACACTTAGTGAACCCTCAAAAGCCTCTGAAGGCAGACAGTCACCAAATAAGTTCACAGGGATTAAAAATTAGATAAGAGACATATTGAATGGAAAATGTATAAGTACTTAAGAGGGATCTTGAAGCCCACAACATAACATTAAGTTGTGAGATGCTGGAACGTATTTCTCAGCAGTCTAAGGCCAAACACATATAGAGGTAAGAGTCCATATGCTGTTGCACACACCATGTGAGCAAATGCTACATAGCAAAAAGCTAACATAAAAGTAGAATCAGCATTCACTATATGCGTGCAAGTATAATGCTCATGTGGCCAAATTGATGGATGGATTACAAATGTCAGCAATGTGCCAAGATAAACACATGCAATTCAGTATTAACTTGGAAGTACATAGATGTTATTATGTGGAGTATATATCACGTTGTTTGTAGAAAGTGAACATACAAATGACGAAATTGACAGATATATAGACATTGTCACAACAAATGTAACACTCTGAAGAACAAGATCACTTATTGACAAGTGAGGTGACAGATACCACATGTTTATAAGTGTACAACAGATTGTGCAGTATAGTTGGCACTGGTTACTTTACCCTGCAGAAATACCAGCTGTAACTCATGCTCCCTCGCTCCACTCCAACCTAAAAGTCTGCATGGGACCTATGTGTTGTGGGTGAGTGTACTGTGGAACAGTCAGCTCATGAGATCACTGCCATATACAAGTACATCCATCACTCACATACAGACAGAACCCATTCTCATCACTGAAGACGTCAGAGTGACATTACATTGTCCAGTCCACTCTTTCACAACGCCAGAGTAGCCATGATTATCAGTGGCGTGGTATGAGTGGTAGCCTGACAAGAGGTACACGTGAACTTAATCCTGGTGCAAACACACATGTCGCAGTGGTCCCTGATGATGAGATGGTTTTAACATTTGCAAGAATTTTGTCCCTGGAGTGTGTTCAATCAGCAACTGCTGCTTGTACAGTGTCGCGAGTTTGAAATGCATCTGCAATATGCGGTGCAGGTATTGGGACATTCCACAGAATACTGCTGTAAGCAGTGAGACACCACCTACAGTTTGTTCCTAACATGTGCAGCAATCTGTATGTACATTCACCCAGCTTCTCAAAGGTCAACAGTGCATCTGATGACCATGTCCAAATAGCTGAAACTGTTCAACAGGAGTACATACACAGCTGTGGGGCTTTCTCATACCAAAGAATGAATGTTGGAAACATTGTACATCACTAAACTGAGCACAGTCACTGTACACACAGACCTGAGTGGCATCTAATTGCTGATGACTGTGAAAAATGAAACAATGACAATGCAACCCACAACATACACATATTATATCCTGATGCCACTAAACACAGGCCCTGAGAGTGCTGCATTTTCTCTGGCAGGGTATGACTATAAATGTAATAAATGAAACCAATGAAATTAATTAAAAATAGCAAATACCTAAATAACATTTATATGAAATTATATGTTTCAGAGACATTAAACCTCAACTTTATCTATGATAACGAAAGCAGGCTGGAACAATGAATTAAAATTTGTACCAAAGCCAGGATTTGTACCCAAGACTTCCGCTCACTGGGTAGATGTACTAACCACTGCACCATTCTGACACTGTGGCTAACAGAATTGCACATATTACACTAATACATCCCGCACCACCCACAGTAAAGTCTGCAATTTACACCTCTGACTATCATGATGTTCCACTTCTTAACTCATATCAGTAATGCTGAGGCTATCCAACACTGGAATAGAGCCTTAGCATTGAACAAAAGGGGATAATCCTTTATTAATATATCACCTATGCATGAAGTACAGACAGGATTATCCCAATTTCGTTCCATGCAAAAGTGCTATTCCCATGTTGGAGAGCCTCTGTAATACTGGTAGAGTTAAGTTAAGAATGAGACTATCTTGATGTGCTGAGGCACAAATTGGAGTTTGTATTAGGGGAGGGGGAGATATTCTAGAATAATCCATGCAGCTGTGTTAGCTGCAGTGCCAGGTTGATGCAGTGGTTAGCCCATCTCCTCGGTGAGAAGACCTGAGCTCGAATCCTGGCCTTGGTACAAATTTTAATTCATTACTTTGGCCTGTGCTGATGATTATAAAGAAAATGTACTTCTAATTGTAACTGACATGTCATATAGTAAAAGTGAACTGACTTCCCTAGATCAGTAAACAACATTTTAAAATGCGAGTATAACAGGGTCAACAATCATTAATTAAACTGAAGGTCCACCTATACTAAGCATGTGCATGCATGTGCATGCATGTGATATATTATACAGACCTTGTCATTAAAGTAAATGGTAGCTACATACATATTTACACATACAAGTAATCACAGCTGACATTATATGGTCAAAATCAAGTGACTGCCTAGTCATAGTAAACAGTTCCTATGGTATGGCAATGTACATGAAGTCTAACAGAAAGAAAAAACTTCTAGGTGTTCAGATTGATAGTTAGTTATCATGGAAAGCCCACGTTCAGGATCTTGTTCAAAGACTTCATACTGCCGTTTTTACTATTCCAGCGCTATCTGAATTGAGTGATCGTTCGACACGAAAATTACTCTACTTTGCTTATTTTCATTCGCTTATGTCGTATTTATATTTTAGGGTAACTCTTCCCATTCTAAAAGGATATTTTTGACTCTTGTCGACCCCTATTCACGAGTCTGGATATTTTGACAATGGCCTCTCAATATTTATATATTCCTTAATCTCATTTCTTGTTAACAATATTAACATATTCCCAAGAATAAGCAGCTTTCAATCTGTTAATACTCGGCAGAAATCAGACTTGCATTTGGGTCGGACTTCCTTAAGTCTTGTGCAGGAAGATGTGTAGTATACTGCTGCATCTATTTTCAATAAGCTACCACACGAATTCAAAAATCTTAGCAGTAATCCACGTGCTTTCAAATCCAAACTGAAGAGTTTCCTCATGGGTCAGTCGTTCTATTCTGTCGAGGAGTTCCTTAAAAAATTAAGGCGATTCTTGTTGTATTGTCGATTCCATGTACATAAACTTATGGACCTACTTTTTTCGCGTTCATAAACATTTCCTTTTATGTTGACATTTCATGTACTGACGGTCGCGCGGAATTAGCCGAGTGGTCTGGGGCGCCGCAATCATAGACTGTGTGGCTGGTCCCGGCGGAGGTTCGAGTCCTCCCTCTTGCATAGGTGTGTGTGTTTGTCCTTAGAATAATTTAGGTTAAGTAGTGTGTAAGCTTAGGGACTGATGACTTTAGCAGTTAAGTCCGGTAGATTTCACACACATTTAAACATTAGAACATGTACTGACATTTGCCATGACCATGGAGATTGGCTCCTCAATTTGATCCTACGGAACTTGACGTGTAAATAAAATTAAAAATAGAATAGTATTATGAAAGGTTCATGTAGAGTTGCTTAAAAAATCAATAAATGTGAAGAGTGTAGTGAATCAACGATCAGGTTGGTCACTAATGTTCAATTCCATATTTTGAAAGGTGTCTTTGAAGACGTTGTAGGTTGCACTCTTACGTTACGTTACAGAAGCAGTGAGATAATGAATTCCGTAAAGAATGTCGTCTGCTCATTCATCGGGTCCTTAAATTCATAAAATTTGTAAATCTGAGAAATTTTTGCGTGTTTGTTGCCAAATCTCCAGTAGCGAGTGCTGCGTCAACTAGTCTGGGTTTTCGCCAACGCAGTAATTTGCCTGGGGTGATAAAACCAGCATCGCTGTCACATCTATCCCCATACACTTTCAGCTTGGCGTTTTTCTTTTTTTTAGTTCTTATTTCCCCCCAATTCGCCAGAGCGGCGGCAATTCCCTCCCCACTGTTGGCTCTGTCCCGTCATTCACTCAGCAGGCAACAGGAGGGTCGCTTTACTTTTTCAGCCGTGTGCCGGTGACCCAGAGCCGTTATAGTCCCCACGCCACGAGATCGCTGTCACCACCACTGCTGCCGCTGTCGGGGCCGGCGTTTGAAATGTAAATGCTGGCAGCTGCGAGTCCTGCCTGCCTGAATTTGTCATCGCCTCGCGTTGTGTCGGCGGGGCAGACAGCCTTTCCGTATTCCGATGCCGGCGTGGTTGGCTCTCGCATCTTGCTTACAGAGCCCCTGCCTTTCCTCTCCACCAACCACCACGTCAACACTGGCGTAGCTACAGCTAACCAGTTTCCCAGGGCCGTTATCGTATCGTCCTTAAGTACCGCTCTCTGTTGTCTCTTGTCGTGCGCTCTCCCTACAGTAATCTCTGACTCGGCACAGATACTGTGTCAAATCTCCACACTATGATTTGTCACGTACAGCTATATATCCTGAGCCTTTCGCTATATATGAGCAATTTGATTTCTGAGCCGTTTCCACTAATTTCAAGCATCGTCAGTGCAAGAAAATCTGACTCTGTGTCAACGTGATTTTGATTTTTCACTACACAGCTTTTCTTCCAACTACGATTCGTGTAATAAGTGGAATATGTTAAGAAGTAAATCAATCATGTGTCTACAATCTGCACTTCTACACTACTGGCCATTAAAATTTCTGCACCAAGAAGATATGCAGATGATAAACGGGTATTCATTGAACAAATGTATTATGGTTTCGCAGGGATCAATGAAGGGTAGAGCCACGGGTAGTAACATATCTGAAATGTAACGTCCACTGTTCAAAGTGCCGTCAATGCGAACAAGGGGTGACCGAGACGTGTATCCAATGGCACCCCATACCATCACGCCGGGTGATACGCCAGTATGGCGATGACGAATACACGCTACTCATGTGCGTTCACCGCGATGTCGCCAAACACGGTTGCGACCACCATGATGCTGTAAACACAACCTGGATTCATCTGAAAAAATGATTTTTTGCCGTTAGTGCTCCCAGGTTCGTCGTTGAGTACACCATCGCAGGCGCTCCTGTCTGTGATGCAGCGTCAAGGGTAACCACAACCATGGTCTCCGAGCTGATAGTCCATGCTGCTGCAAACGTCGTCGAACTGTTCGTGGAGATGGTTGTTATCTTGCAAACTTCCCCATCTGTTGACTCAGAGATCGAGACGTGGCTGCACGATCCGTTACAGCCATGCGGATAAAATGCCTTTCGTCTCGACTGCTAGTGATACGAGGCCGTTGGGATCCAGCACGGCGTTCCGTATTACCCTCCTGAACCCACCGATTCCCTATTCTGCTAACAGTCACTGGATTTCGACCAACGCGAGCAGCAATGTCGCGATATGGTAAACCGCAACCGCTATAGGCTACAATCCGACATTTATGAATGTCGAAAACGTGATAGTACGCATTTCTCCTCCAAACACGAGGCATCACAACAATGTTTCACCAGGCAGCGCCGGTCAACTGCTGTTTACGTATGAGAAATCGGTTGGAAATTTACCTCATGTCAGCACATTGTAGGTGTCGCCACGGGCGCCAAGCTTGTGTGAATGCTCTGAAAAGCTAATCATTTGCGTACCACAACATCTTCTTCCTGTCGGTTAAATTTCGCGTCTGTAGCACGTCATCTTCGTGGTGTACCAATTTTAATGGCTAGTAGAGTATATTCACTGCGTATATTCTTATAGATGGAATACATTTTAACTGAACGTCGCTCGCCCATTGTCGGCAGACAAGTGCGATTCAATGTTCGTAAAACATGCATGCATGTGTAAAAGAAAATTGCATCGATTACACAGACATTGCCAATCGTATTTATATGCTTACACCCGGCAAGCAACCTTTCAATTAAAATATATCTCCTGTATTGGAATATACACAATGGATGTCTAAGTGCAAACATATGGCTGACGACACAGGGACGTTTTGGTCTGGCCGTCAAGCGACCTCGGATAGCATGATAGTCAGGCGACCGATCACGAGAATCAGGAAATCCGATTTCAAGTCGCGATCCAGTACAAATTTTGACTGTCGTCATTCCACGATACAACTTATGGTTGCCCATATTATAAACTGCGAATACATTTCATGTGTTTCATAAGGGATGATGTCATCGCAGTGCCTGTTCCTTTGGACATGCATGCACGTCCGAAGAAATCGTACATTTGAACAACACCAAGCACTGCTGTAGTGCAAGACACTTTCCTTCAAATATCTAACGGCTGTAAGCATTTATTTACCTTTATCAGGTTTTTATGATTATGACGATACGATATTGCAGCACCTATGTCGTTAAAAGAACGATGCAATGTTTCTTTGCATTTGCATACATGTCCGGAGGAACACTGCGTCGTTCTCCTTAACAACATAGTCATTGCAATATCGTATTTACCCGCCTATAGCGGACCACAACTTTAAGTTAACATGTTCTCTCCTATACATGATTTACAAGATGTGTATAGCAAACAACTGTAATACAGGAATGATGACAGTGGAAGTTTGGGTCTGGCCGTGAGTTGTGCACGGATAGCCGAAACGGAAAAGGCGACCATTCGCGTGAAGCGCGATATACAAGTTGAAGTCCCGTTCCGGCACAAATTTTCGTTGTTGCCATTAGCTTACAGAGCTGATAGTTGTTCGTATTCGTAACTGCGAATACATTTCATGTATCTTGTCAGTATGATCCGCTTAAAGCATCCATCGTCCGCCTCCATAGCTGGTAAATAGAAATGATGAAGGCAACATCATCACATTTCCAGTTAGCGTGGAAGAACCCAATTGGTGAATGAAACGATACCTGAACTTCAAAAAGAATTTTGAAAACACGTATACGATGGAATTTTAAAAATATTTATTCGGACGAAATGTGTTAAAAAAAAGTTTTTTTTTTACGAAGGCTTTTTCGACGCGGATCAACGATATTATGAGATACGAAACGCAAAGGCTGAAAGTAATAAAATGGCTTTACATTAACATTGATATTGATGGGGTAGATATTAATTAATAACAATACAAATTATGAGTCTCCTCGAGGACTGTCACCAAGTGTGGTGAGAAGCTTTCTGTACACTGCTGTGACCCAGAAATCTATGCTGGAGGGAGCGCAAGCTACCTGAAGGGCCACCCTAGCCAGACTGGTCTCTTGGTCAGGAGTCAGAAGAAGATAATTCCACAACGTGGGGGCCAGGGGGGAGCAGAGGAGGAGGGACACTCTTAGGTGTAGAGAAACCGATCTTCCTAGAGGAGACAACTTTGATTAAACACAGGAAAGAACACACTACACAACGTGGAGACCAGGGTCCAAAGCCACAGTGAAGCTAACAATCTAAGGGAACACAACCCCAAAAGAAAATAAGGTGTGATGTGACAAGTAGAGTTGGCAGCCCCATCACCTAGCTACCCTGGCTACGGGTCGGTATCTTGTGACAGAGGAATTACAACGGTACTGCCAAAAATCAAATAGAAAAACAAATTATCTTTTGATGACAACCAAAACGCAGAAAAAGGTTAGGGATAAAAAGAGTGCGAAATTGTTGAAAATACCCACATGTAATGTTAGATTAACGACCACTAAGGAACAACAACAAGCGAGGGAAATGAACACTGCAAAATTCCATATAACTGTAATATCAGAAAGAATGAAGAAGCTACGATGCTCTAAAGTAGTTAATAGTTATATTACGATACACAGTGGAGTAAGTAGAACTGTGCAGGCATGAGAAGGAGTTGCAGTTATGATCAAAAGTACCCATAGAAAATGGTTGCAATCTTTTACGTTAATGAATCAAAGATTAACACATTTAGGATTAAATATGATGGAGAAGCTGGTGAATGTAATTGGTGTATATGCACTATAAGAGGGAAAGAGAGAAGAAACGCATGCAACCTTGAAATACATTCAGGAGACGCATAGTGGAATACCCAAAACAGAATATTTAACAACTGCAGGAGATTGCAATGCGAGGATAGTAAATTTAGCATTAAATGAATAGTGGGGCGACATGGAGAACATACTAAAACCTATAATTCGGCTCAGATAAGAGATTTTTCTATTTTCAACCACTTAAGAATAAACGGTATTCATAAATTTACATGAAGCATTATACATACTTGATATACAATAGACTTTATTATTGCTAAGTCATCCAATTAATAGAAGACATCAGAATTTACAGGATGTTATGTTAGTGGTGACCATTTTCTGATAATATCAAAACCAGGAATCATACTCTACAAAAATGATAGCACACTCAAAAAGCAAACACGAAAAGAAGTCTGTAGAATACATTTGTTAAAGATCGAAGTATTAGATGGGTATATAGTCAACAAATGCAAGAAAAATGGAATATTAATGAAGAGTAGAAAATAATGGTAGGAAGAATACACATATCTGCTGGTGAAGATTTAGGGAAAAGAATAAAATGTAAAAACAAAAGGTGACTCCCAATCTGGAGCCAAGAACTAGCAAACTCATTAAAATATAAGAAATAGGCCTACCTGAAATATCAACAATCAAAGAAACAAGACCACTCTGTCGACAATAAACGACACTCAACAGCATTCAAAAGAGAGATGAGAAAAGTAAAACTAGAAAGCTGGTAACATTATCTGAATGAAATGGATCATGATATACGTGGGAAACAAACCAAACCCTACAGGATGGTGAAACAACTTAATAACGACGGAGAGATGATTCAGAATAACCCGATTTCAGAAAATAGACGTTGGATTATTTCCAAAATTTATGGAGAGGTGATGAGGAGAATTTGAAAATCAATGATGACCATCTTGATTTTATATCAATGCAAGAAACGAAAGTTGTGTTAAAAACATCTAAAAGAAGAAAATCCTCAAGGCAAGGCAAACTAATTGTGGAATTTAAATACGCTTCAGAATCATTACTCACAAAACTATTGAGTTTTGGAAATACTTGTTGGAAATAAAGGAACATATCATAGGATTGGCAAACTGCATTTATAATCCCATTATTTAAAAACAGGGATCACAGAAATAGTGACAGTTATCGAAGTAATAGTCTTATGAACTCTGTATACAAGACACAGCCAAAATAGTTAACAAATAGACTAAAAGTACTTTCGGATATGTTTCTTACTGAAGAACACAATGGGTTACACGATGTTCCTGCAATCTGTCAAATTATTGAAAAACGTATAGAGTACAATCAGTCCATTTACACAGTTATCATTGAATATGAGAAAGTATTTGATAAATTTGTTGTTTATGTAGAAGTCTTCAGTCCAGAGACTGGTTTGATGCTACTCTATCCCCCACAAGCTTCTTCATCTTGCAGTACCTAATGCAACCTACATTCTTCCGAATTTCCTAAGTGTACTCATCTCTTGTTCTCCCTCTACGACTTTTACCCTCCACGCTGCCCTCCAATACTAAAATGATGATCTTTTTATGCCTCACAACGTGTCCTACATGTCCAAACGATTTATCGACCATATTTCACTTCCATACATGCCTACACGCCATACAAACACTTTCAGAAACGACTTACTGGTACTTAAATCTATACTCGATGGCAACAAATTTTTCTTCTTCAAAAACGCTTTCCTTGCCGTTGCCAGTCTACATTTTACATCCTCTCTACTTCCACCATCATCAGTTTCTTTTCCCCAAACATTAAAACTCATTTACTGCTTTAAGTGTCTAATCACCTAACATAATTCCCTTAGTAGCACCCGACTTAATTTTACTGCATACGATTATCCTCATTTTGCTTTTGTTGATGTTCACCTTATATCCTCCTTTCAAGACACTGTCCATTCCGTTCAACTGCTCTTCCAGGTCCTTTAATGTCTTTGACAGAATTAAAATCTCATCGGCGAATCTGAAAGTTTTCATTTCTTCTCCATGGATTTTAATTCTTGCTCCGAATTTTTCTTTTGTTTCCTTTACTGCTTGCTCAATATACGGGTTGAGTAGCATCGGGGATAGGCTACAAACCCAGTCTCACTCCCTTCCTAACCACTGTTTCCCTTTCATGCCCCTCGTCTCTTATAACTGCCATCTGGTTTCTGTACAAATTGTAAATAGCTTTTCGCTCCCTGCTTTTTACCCCTGCCACCATCAGAATTGGAAAGATAGCATCTGTAGACTTAGTGAAAGCTTTTGAAAATGTTGACTGGAATACTTTCTTCTAAGGTAAGTCGTAGGGCTAGTATTGCCTCAAGTGTTCCAACATTGCCATGGAATCGAAACTGATCTTCCTCGACGTTGGTTTCTACCAGTTTTTCCATTCGTCTGTACAGAATTCGTGTTACTAGTTTGCTGCCGTAACTCAATAAACAGATAGTTCGGTAATTTTCACACTTTTAACACTTGATTTCTTTGGGATTTGAATTATTATATTCTTCTTGATGTCTGAGGGTATTCTGTATGCCCCATACATCTTGCTCACCATATGGTACAGTTTTGACAGGACTGGCTCTCCCAAGGCTGTCAGTTGTTCTAATGGAATGTTGTCTATTCCCGGGGCCTTGTTCCGTCTTAGGTCTTACAGTGCTCTGCTTTCCCTTCTTTGCTTAGAACTGGGTTTCCATCTGATCTCTTCATATTATACAAGTGGTTCTCTTTTCTCCAAAGGTCTCTTTAATTTTCCTGTAGACAATAATTATCTTACCCCTAGTGAGATATGCCTCTACATCCTTACAAATGTACTCTAGCCATCCCTCCTTAGCCATTTTACACTTCCTGTATCATTTTTGAGACGTTGTCTTCCTTTTTGCCTGCTTCATTTACTGCAATTTTATATTTTCTCCTTTCATCAATTAAATTCAATGTACCTTTCGTTACCCAAGGATGTCTACTAGTCCTCGTCTTATTACCTACTTGATCCTCTGTTGCCTCCACTATTTCATACCTGAAAGCTACCCGTTCTTCTACTGTGTTTATTCCCCCATTTCTGTCAATCGTTCCCCATTGTTCTCCCTCAAACTCTCTACAACCTCTGACGCTTTCAGTTTATCGAGGACACATCTCCTTAAATTCCCACCTTCTTGCAGTTTCATCAGTTTTCATCTACGGTTCATAACCATTAGATTGTGCTCAGAGTGCACATCTGTCCTTGGAAAAGTCTTACAATTTAAAATCTGGTTTCTAAATCTTTGTCTTACCATTATACAATCTATCTGAAACCTTCCCGTATCTCCAGGCCTTTTCCATGTGTACAACCTTCTTTCATGATTCTTGTGCCAAGTGTTAGCTATAATTAAGTTATGCTCTGTGCAAAATTTACCAGGAATTTACTGAAATAGGTAAGGATGCCTAAACCAAATCTAGATACGATGATGATGATGACCAATTATCAGTTAATTGACAAGCTCCAAAACGTATCTTCTGGAACTGGAATGACGAAAAAGCTCTCTAATCTGCAGTTTTCGTTCGTCATGCATTAGCAAAATAGAAATCGTTGGAACGGAAGCTTTTTTTTCACAGTTCATTGTGTGATGAATAACATATCAGTACTGCAACATTCATTGATGTTCCATGTTGGTGTGTAAAACAACAACTGTATATCTTTATGAATTGCAGTCCCAATGGTCCTGTCAATAAAACTGTTAAAAAACAGTGGTCAGCACGGGAGAATACTATACGGAAGATCCGGGATTGATCCCTGGTACTGAGGCGGATTGTTTCTTTGTCGGAGGACTGTAACGGGTTACACTTAGCCTCGTGATGCCAGTTGAGGAGCTGGTTGACCGAATAGTAGCAGCTCTAGGTCATGAAATTTGACAACGTCCGGAATGACGGTTTTGATTCCAGGCTCCTCCATACAGCATCCAGTGACGACACTGGCGGAAGATGATACGGTGGTTGGTCGGTACCAATGGGCTGCAAGGGCCTGCGGAAAGAGTCTACGTATACAACTTTTATAAGATCCACAATTTACTGCATACTCAGAGGCTATCGTATAAGTGTATCTAGTTGGTAAGGCAACAAATTTGAAGAGATAAAATTGGAGAATTCGATCACATTTCAAAAGGACGTAATTACTAAACTTCCTAAGATAGCAAGAGCTGGTAGATGTGAAATTTAAGGCACAATAAATGCAATATAATCATGAGAATTTCCATTTTGGGAGTCGTTGCTTATGACTTCTTGGTACTGCGCAGTGACAGCATGGATATGCCAACGATAATAGTAACTATGCAACCAAAAAATTGACATCGACAGTTGTTCAGTCTGCATTTCTACTTCAAACTGCTCAGTTACATTCAATAGTGAGTAACTACCCTCCATCGCAAGATATGTTTTTTTTCAGTTTTCAGTTTTCTTGTTACATAAAGTACGACACAATTGGTTATAATAACAACAGTCTCATTTCCATTTAGCATTGCCGCCAAAAGCAAAATCCTGTAAGTGTTCATGAAATGTAATGATTTTCTCATGTCACCACTGATGGTCTTGAACAGTTTGTACCTCAAACCACTCTTCGTTCAATTGTCGACAGTATCCTCAAAGTAAAATATGAACTATGACAAGTATTGCTAGGTATCCACAAATTTGTTCCAACGGCTGTTTGTGTCTCAGAAGAGGACGCTTATCAATTGAGAGCTTCTCTGATCACCGTCTGAATGAAGCACTGCTGGCCTAGCTACCATCCCTTCTAAAAGATACATTTATTACTGCAGATGGTATTACGTAGGTTTTTAACAGGGTCGGAAGAGGAACGTTTTTGTGGCTACATGCAAGTCGCTATTTGTCTTTCAAAATATTAAAATTACTTCGTAAACCCAATTTGTGCCCTACCCCTCGCACTCTACAAACTGTCGTATGGGCACACTTGCTTGTATACCTTTAGAGGTGCCCTTGGTGCTCCTGAATCGAGAATACTCAGTGTAACGAGAACACCGCTGCATGTGTCCAAATCAGCCCCGGTATGGGCGTGGTTACATCAAACGTAGCCATTCATGAAACATCAGGAAATTTCATGGATCACAAGGATTCGTCAGCATCAGAAGAAGTTCAGTTTTTTTGCAAACGGGGAATCTAAATAAGACGCAGATTTACTGATTTAGGTCAAACGTGAGCTCCAGAAGGAAACTGATAATTAAGTGAATAAGCGAACTATGAAACTTAAAAGTTGTTATGATGTCTTCCCGCTGACTTCCGCATTGTCCTTCTTTGACAAAATAATACAATAATGGAGCATCTGCAGTAGTAATGGTATTCTTTGGTGGACATGGTAACTAAGTCAGCAATGCTTCATTGAGACGGTGATCAGAAAAGTTCTGAAGCAATATTCATCTTCTTCCGTATCCGGATGTACCAATTATATCTTCCCTTCCCAGTAATTAGCAACGTAGTTTGCTTTGTCATTGACTTTCAAAATATCATCATTAGTGCATGTTATAGACATACCTGGGCAAATCAGTAGGTGGTCCAAGTCATGTATTGCTCCGCGTTCACACCTATCGCTATCACTGTAACCCCATTTAAATAGGTTTCATCTGCACCCAGTTACTCCAGTACGCAGCTGCTTTAATGACCCCCAAGTTGTAAAATGTAGTTGAAATCCTGCAGATCCCTCCTCAAGTAGTTCCATTGTGGAGTGTGACACCATTTCTTCCCAAAGAGATAGCCGTCTTGCGACGGGCTTGGTGGCGAGCTCTTTAGTAGTTTCAATGAAACTCCTACGGGATTTCAGCCGGACACATTGTTTTCGGTGAATATGCTTCGAGTGTTGAGGATCATTCATTTGTTTTGATCTTTCGATTTCGGCGGCTACTTGTCTGCGGATAGTGGGTGGTGCTATGCCTATGATGGGATAAATGATGTCTGTGGGAGTTGATTTGAGGCATCCTGTGGCAATACGTACAGTTTCGTTTACGGCGACGTCAACTTGCTTAGTGTGAGCAGAGTTCCTCCAAAATGGCGCCGCAAGTTCCGCTGCTGAGATACTCAGCACCAGACCCGTGGTGCGCAAAACATGTGGTTGAGCTCCCCACAATGAACCTGTTAGCTTCCGCAGTATGTTGTTCCTGGCACAGACCTTTTTTTTAGTGTTGTGACAGTGCTGCTTAAAAGTAAGTGCTCTGACCAATGTTACTCCCTGGTATTTTGGGCTGTTTGCATGTTTCAGCTCTTCCCCTTGCCACATGACTCGGAGTTTCCGTTTGGCTTGTTTGTTCCTAAGATGGAAGGCGAATACTTGAGATTTACTAGGGTTTGGTTTAAGATTATTGCCGTCGTAATAGGTAGCAAGTTCTGTTTAAGCTCCTGTGAGATTCTCCTCCACTAGTTCAAAGGTTTTATCCTGTGCGGCCACTGCTGCACCATCAGCATATATGAACATTCGAGTCTGGTGGCTGATGGGAAGATCATTGGTATAGATGTTAACTAATATTGGAGCCAAGACAGTACCCTGTGCAAGTCCATTTTTCAGTGTCCTCCATCGGCTGTTTTTAGATTGTAAGCTTACATAGTAGCGTCTGTTCTGTAGCATGCATTTCACGAACATAGAAAGGGTGTAGTCCTTAGTGACATTATACACATTCTTCTGAGAGACAGCCAATTGACATGAGATGTCTATGCAGCAATACTTGTGATAGTCTATACCAACGGAAAAAAACGCGACACGAAGAACGAGTTATGCGACATAAAGCAAAGTTAGGTGTGTTTGTACATCTCAAAGATGATGTCCATTAAAATTTTGTGCGTGTTGTTTAAGTGTGGCAGTAGAAGCGCCACTATGTGGATGCAAATCAAGTTTGCTTTAAATTTACGCTGTAACGCTCTGAGCGTCTGTAACGCTCTGAGCGTCAGTTATCCTTGAGACGCGACGTGGCGAATGGATATTAGTCAAGAATACCTCTATCAACAGGTCATAGAGTTCGAACGAAGTTGCGTATTAGGGATACAAGGAGGTGGATGTTCCTTCTGCGACACACAAGAAGGAATTGGCAGGTATTTAGCCAGTGCACATGATTGGGGCAGCGGTGGTCACGGGAAAGTACAAAGACCGAGCCGAGGACGACCCCGTGGCATTATCGTGAGGGAAGGCCATCGTGTTTTGCATCTGTGTCTAGTGCATGTGACGGCATCTACATAAACACTTTTGGCAGCAATTGAAGCCATAGTGGCGCAACGAACTATTATAAAACGGTTACTGTCAGAATAGCACCGAACCTGACGGCCTGTATTGTGCATCCTACTGACTCCAAACGACCGCCATTTGTAACTTCAATGTTCTGAAGGGAGATCTTATTGGAGGTCATGCTTGTGTTTTCTGATGAAAGCTGGGTCTGCCTCTATGTCAGTGATGGCCATTTACTGATTAGAAAGTCGTCGTTAGGAAGGAAACAAACAATTTTAACTGTATTGTACTTAGAAATAGGAATAAAAAATAATTATAATTAAAATATTTTCTCCATAAACAGACCACAGTTAGCTAAAATTGTATACATCAAAACTTTCACCGATTTCCTGTTAATTTCCTTTTGGAGTTATTACAGTTTCTTCTCTACAGCCATTTTCAAATGACTCATTATTAGCTTTTAGTAATTACATCCGTAGCATGCCGCAGCACAATTCAAAATCATTACCTAGTAGCGCGTTCCATACATCAGATGAATTTTTTTATTGTAATGGTGTGACACGTGTATACGTTGCTATAACATTCACTGTATAATCAGTTGTGGCATATGATGTTCTTCATATGTGACTTTTTACTACAAGAAAATAACGAAACACTTGAAAATGCTTGAATACACGAAATTTCAGTAGTGTTCAAAAAGAACTAAAGCAACAGTCACTAGCTAAAGCGTCATTATTTAGATAAATAAAAATTGGGTTTGAGGCCGCTGACGTGCTACGCTGCGTGTTTACCTTCGGTCTCACGTTTACAGAAGACAGTTACACTTGGAAACCACAGTAATTTGTCATGATTGATTACATTTGTCACTAGATGGTATATCCACATTCCAGAACCATGGTTCGGAAGGTACTGTAAATAGAGTACTTTGTAAAACTTAAGAAAAACGCTATTTTGTTAGAACAGTTAATTACGGCAATTATGCCGTAATTAACTCACCATATTGGTATCCAAGTAAGGTGCCGGAAATCTAATGAACAGTGAGGAGCGCTTACTATCCCTGAGAAAGTTCCCGCACAATCCTCTTACAACCACTTCGCTGGTCAGTGGAGCGTTTAACTACTCGGTTAAATTCAAGACGTCGATAGGCGTCGGAACAGCAAAAGGATCTTCACCAAGTTTCCCGATTACGCAACATGTCTAAGACTGTCTCATATTTTCTTCTTTGTCACGAAAAATCTGTATTTGGTTTACTGAGTATTACCGATGTTCTTTTGCGTTCTGTATAGGATTAATTTTTATCAGGCTATTACTGTTTCCTCTGGATAAGCAAGAAATGGGTGAGGTAATTCGTTAATTTTTCCATGTTACTTATCCTCCTAAAGCGTTATCAGATTTTCCTTTCAGCTAAAAATTGACGACAGAATAAACAAGAAAGATTCTGTTCAAGATTGTTGCTCTGAGACTACACGAAGTGGTCCAAGATGTGACTAGCACGAAAAGTCCGACAGAACTCGAACTCCAGCCTATTGACTGTCTTACAACAAGATACAAGATGACAGTCGACTTCTGTATTTTGCACAGGGTGGAGAAAAACTGTGTTACGCAATTTTAACCCTGGATAGCTGATGCCAGTAGGAACGAAAATTACTAATGTTGTATAGATCGAAAACGCACCATTTTTAAACTACGGAAACTTGGCGCCACGCGCTCCGTTGGCCGCGTGATTTCCCTATTGCCGGATGCTCTGGACGCCACGATGTATCCGAGGCGGGCCGCACACTCGATTGCAGTGCGCCAGCCTTCCACTCTGGGTGCCTGAGGGCCAATCCACCGGGGTCCTAACATATCCATTGTAGCTTCATGATAACACGTACCGGGATCAAATCCGACAACGGCTGTTAGTTCGGCTACAGAAAGTGTTTTACAAATTGTGTCGGCCCTGAAAAGGGTCTTTTTGTAGCTAGAACTGGCGACCTTCTGACGCGACACAAGCTTGGTAACGTCGAACTGTATTTTGTCGAGCTCTTTCAAAGATTTCTGACATTGCCCTCAGGTGATTGGCGGTATGTTGAACGCGATCCATTAATTCCTCATCGTTTGCAGGTGGTTCGCGTCCAGGTGGATGAACTACAACCTTTGAGATTCCCCACAGGAAAAAGTCCGGTGCGTGAGGTCTGGTGATCGCGGGGGCCATGTTCTACGAGCGCCTCTGCCAATTAGCCGGTCGTCGAAGAGTTCATTTAAATACACGCGCAAAGCGCGACTGTTACGGTTGGGCGCCCCATCATGCCGCAACCGCATGCGTATCCGTATGTCCAGGGGAACATCTTCCAGCGCGCTGGGTAGAGTTCCTTGCAGGTAATTAGTCCAAGTAGGTCGAGGAGGTAGACGAACCGACCCTGTCAGGACAATTCCTGTCTAAATGCTGAGCTTCAATCGATCCTGGTGACCGTGGACGTACGTCACGTCCAACTTTCCCCTTGACCAGTAATGAACATTTCGAGTGTTCTAAAGGCCATCTCTATAAATGGTGCACTCGTCGGTGAACAACACAATGGCGGGTAAGTCGGAATCTCGAGCAACACGTTGCAGAAACCACCGGCAAAATCCTAGTCTGTGTTCATATTCCGCCACAGGATTTAGGTCGCGGACAGGGTGGAAACTAAACGGATGCTGTCTGTCATCCCTCAAAACCTCCCAGACTAACCGATGAGTGGCCCCATGTCGTGTCCAGCCGATCGAGTACCTGTCATGAGTGCTCCCTCGAAGCGCTCGAGAACAGTCTCTTCACATGGAGCATATCGTCGTGTTCGAGGTCTTCCAGCATCACCGTGATATCCCGCTAATGAGCGTGTTTCGCCAAGTCACCGGTGAATTGCCGTAAACGTTTGCGGGAGTGGGTGGCGTCTTACTGGATACCCTTCCTCATACAACCGTAGAGCTTCGTGCACGTTGCCGTCGGCTAGTCTATAAACAAAAGCTACATGGCATAGTTCTTCAAACGAATGCTGTGCCGCCATGCTTACTGTATGGCTAAATCGCAGGTGACGTGTGTGTTCTCCGAAGCGAAGCTTACGTGTGAATGCCTCTGACGTGAGGTGGAGACAAAGAGGAAAACCTATTTGACACGTGTGCGTATCACGTTGGGGCAGTGACGGCGCTAGGGATGTTTTTATGTGTGAACCGACAACCATAGCGCTGCGCGTCAACTGACGGACGGCAACAGGGCAACCCCACGGCCAATCGAAGGGCGTGGCTCCAAGTTTCCGTAGTTTAGAAATGGAGTGCTGTCGACCTACACAGTATTAGCAATTTTGGTTCCTATTGGCACCAGCTATCCAGGGTTAAAATTTCGTGACACAATTTTTCTCCACCCTGTATATTGGGGTACGTGAAGTCCATAACTCAAATGCCAATTCCCCAAACAGATACACGCAACTCTCAGAAATTATCGAGAAAATAGACATTAAAGCTTTCGGAGCCGCTTTAATAGCCTAAACGAAGGAAACAATTTCCGAAGGCACTTCTGGCACTGTGCTAGGATGCTTGTCTGCCACAAGGGGATACCGTATGAGAACGAAGCCTTTCTCAGATGCACTGTTCCATCAAATATTATCGGGCATCTTGCGATGTCAATTTGGGATAAGACCTCAAGCTTTCGATGGCTACCTCAATCGTCTTTGACAGTAGCAACCGCCTCCCCCGTAACGTAGACACCACGACAAATACATGTGGCACTTCTCTGCATCGAGAGCTCGCTTCCAGCCACGGGTTAAATTATATCCGCTGTCATTATACAAGATTTTTTCACACACTCTTGTTTCTACTTTACTTACAGAATCCCGTTATGTAGGAACCTGGGACAAAATGTTTTCGGCTATGTATGACGTGGTATGAGGTCAACGTTCTCCAAGAAAAGGAGACGTGAAAGTATTGAGCATTCACATGATGACCCACCGATTGCATTCCTTCCCATTTGCGGCACTACATAGAAGAAAACAGTCAGAGTCCTGGGAAGATGAGGTATCAGATATATTGTCTGTTCTCGTAAGAAGGTAAACTAGATGCTACCACCCGGTAAGAATAGTTTCGGTTTCAAGATCCCAGGGATTTACAACACCTATTCTAAGAGCGGAAACATTTACATTGGTGAGTCCATCCTCACCGTTTCCGACCGCTGTGCGGAACGTCAGTGGCATATTAAAAACAGAGAACTGGAGAAATCTGCAGTTGCTGAACACAGCCTCACAAACATGAAACACTGTTTGACGAAACAACATTTTTGTCCCAGGCTCCCACACACTGGGAATCTGTAATTAAAGAGGCTGTAGAAATAAAAATACGGGAGAATACCTTCAACCGTGACGGCAGATATAATCATAGCGGTGCACGGAAACGTGCTCTCGACACATAAAAGAACCAGAGATGTTGGTAGAATTCTTTACCCTACTGCGAGAGCGCTGGCGCCACCAACGCAGACGTTAAAACCATCTGCGCCAGCATGACATAACTACAGACCAATCAGATGCCGTTTGGGCTATATAAATCCATCACAACAGCTGTTTTGACAGTCAGTTGCTTCTGATGAAGACGATGGAAGTAATCGTTGAAAGCTCGAGGTCTTGCTGTGAATTGAGGTAGCAAGAAGGCCGAGAAGGTTTTATGCATAGGGGTGTTATGTTCATTTCCCATTAGATATAAATTTTTAAAGAAAGTACCCTGTTATACGAGCATTTTCATGCAGTATAAAATACATAAAGATGAAAGAAATTTTACTTTCATATTTTTACTTTATGTGATCTTTTATAAAAGATCTGTAGTCAGATTTTGCTAGTTGGATTGAATACTCTATTTCTGTGTGCGATATTTAATTGCGAATAAGACGACACGATTTTTTTATGGAGTGAAAAATATGTATTAATTAGCTGATGAATTATAACCGATGAATTTTAAATTTAAATAGCGTACGTATTTGAAATGAACAGAAAAAATAATGACCGGCTTGGGAGTCAACCCAGCGATCTAGCTATTGCGGATCTCTAGTGCCATCGATCTTTCACAATTTTTATGTATTTTACGATTCACAGAAATATTCGCGGAATATGAATCTTCGTTGAAAAAAATTCTGTGGCCAGGAAACAACCACGGGTCTGCACGGAATGTTTTAGTATATTAAAAACTCTTATTTAGAGTCGGAAAACTTAAAAATTAGATTTTCCGGAGAATTTTTGAGAGTTGTTCCGAAATGCTGTCGGGTTGGTATTTGATTTCTGAACTTCACGTATCATAAATACAAGACGTTACGGAAATCGAATTCTATTAGTCTAAATACGATTGAAGTATTGGGGAATAGCAGAAATGAGATTAATCGATGAACTTAATGTCAATATTGCAAACATACTACGACGTGTCAAAAATCATGCGATAGCGATATACACGTGTACAGATGACGGTAGTATCGCGTGCAAAAGATATAAAAGGGTTACTGAACCGGCGCAGCTGTCATTTGTACTCCAATGATTCGTGTTAAAAGGATTATGACGTGATTATGACAACACGACGTGAATCAGCAGACTCCGAACAATGAATGGAAGGTGGAGCTAGACGCTTAGGACATTCCATTTCTGAAATCGTTAAGGATTTCTATGTTCCGAGATCCACAGTGTCAAGGGTCTGCGCAGAATACGAAATTAAACGCATTACCTCTTACCACGGACAACAAAGTTGGCGATGGCCTTCACTTAACGACCGAGAAGAGGTACGTTTTTGTAGAGTAGTCAGTGCTAAGAGGCAATCAACAGTGCGTGGACTAAGAGCAGAAATCAATGTCGGACGTACGACGAACGTATCCGTTAGGTCAGTGCGGTGAAATCTGGCGTTAATGAGCTACGGCAGCAGACGACCAACGGGACTGCCTTTGCCAACAGCATATCACCTGCAGCGCCCGTCCAGGACTTGAGAGCAAACCGATTAGACAGTAGACTACTGGAAAATCCTGACCTAGTCAGATGAGTCTCCATTTCAGGTGGTAATAGCTGATGTTAGGCATTGAGTGTGTCGCAGGCACCAAGAAACCATAGGCCCACGTTGCCAACAAGAATCTGGTGGTGGCTACATAGCAGTGTTGACTGTGTTTACATGGAATGGATTGAGTCCTCTGGTCCAACTGAACCGACTATTTATCAACTGAAGACATAAAGTCTCTATATGAGTCCGTGATCATTTTATTTTGAGCACTTTTATTTTTACGAGTCCGTCTTGATTAGATAGATTTCTGTACACTTTATGACCGGTTTCTGCTTATCGCCATCTTCAGTCTGTTGTAAATATAAATATTGTGCAAGCGACCAGGTACTACAAATTCTGATTAAATAAATCTATACAATTGTTAGTGATGCATGAATTATAAAATATAAAATATTTATACCCATGTATGGATGCCATAGATTCCGTTAAAATATATTCTGATACTCATCGTCGAGTTAAACATGTGCGTGCTAATACTCAGATTCCGTCAGTATTTATAAAAAAAACCTAATGCCAGCAGAGGGTACGTTAGCCAGAGTACATAGCAAACCAGTGTCGCCAGTATAAAGATTAAAATGCGGTTTGCACTGTCTTTAGTTAAAAAAATTTTCCCCCTTGGCTAAACGAACGTTTGTCATTAAAAAGATATACTGATATACTATACTCGAAATTAGACGCATACTTGAAATCCATAAAAAGTACAAATATTACACAATACAGCCATTAGCTTGGTTAGGTAACATACAACTTTTACGAATGCCAGTATAAAAGGTATAAAATAAAAAATAAAAAATAAAAATAAAAAATCAAAAATCTTCTATGCTAAGATCAGTTAACACTGAAACAAAACCACACTGCAATTAATAAATTATTGAACCTTAATTTAAAAAGAAAACTGATAATCTACATTATATTAGAGTGCGGATTGGCCTGTGGCGGCCGCCGGCGACAAGGAGACTGGGCCGTCCTCCGTGAGCTCAACCGCAGGAAAACAAGGAATTCATGCAGGGAAGCCACGACATATTCGCCATCGATACTGCATCTGGCATCTTCCTTCAATTTGATGTGGTACGGATTCCAGACACACTAGCAGTGCCGAAGAATAGCTCGCATCAGTGCCCTATATGCTGTTTCCTTTACTGGTGAACCACACTTTCCTCCTTTTTCCCAATAAACCGAAGTCGACCATTTGCCTTCTCTACCACTGTTCTCACAGGCTCGTAGCATTTTATATCACTTTGCAACGTTACGTCCATATATATATATAAACGAATTGACTGTGCCAAGTCTGACACTAGTAGTACTGTTTTAACTAACCTGTTACTACGGGTTATTACGTAATTATTGGGAATGTAAATACTTATTGCTTGTGAAGTTAACTTGAGAAGATTAGGGTCGCCACCGACTAATCATACAACTAATCGAAGGTTTGGTCGAGTCGGAAAATAAATTAATTTGATCACAGACCAAAAACGCACAAAAATGCATACGTTGTGAGGTCGCTCATAGCGGATACGATGCAATTAATAGTATTGCCCGTGCACTGTTCACGACAATCAAACATTTAAAATAAAATAGAAAATGCATGAACACTGCATAAGTTCAGCTCCCAGCAACACACCTGAAAATAAGACTCAATCTAAAGCATTTCTTATAAAATACAAGGGGAGACTAATCATTGGACCTGTGCACAAGGAAACGCATTGGATGCGCTAACGGAAAAGCTACGAGGTGAGTGGCTTAGGTGCAAAAACGTAATCTCGGAACACAGGAGAAAATGTAGACAAAATCATTTATTCCTTGGATAACGATGTAAGGCATGTACACGATTCCTGATTACACGTGGTTTATGGAGATATAATTTCTAGGTATAGTGCCCAAATTCCAACAATATCACATCAGACAATCATGTTAACATTATCTAAAACAAACATGCGATCGGACAGTTAATGATGCCGGTAGCTCAACAACTATAATGTTCTACCACGTGGTTGGCTCCCCACGGACGAAAGACACATAAGGCAAGGAAAATTTACTAGAAGGCAAAGCTTATACAGGCACAGCTGAAGGCAAACAGACATTCATACAGAAGCGAGTGCTCACTTCTTATCGACACCTATGTGTGATACTCTTCCGGTGGATCCAAGTCTGCTATAGAAATTTACTAAAAGGAAAATCTACCAAAGTTTTGCATTTCTTGCTGCGACAAGGCAAAGCAATCTTTCAGATTTGAAAAGCAAGTCCAAAAGGTAACAGGTCTCCTCTCGCCAAGTAACAGCGCGCCACGCTGTCAGTCCAACTCACCCTTCTTCGACTGGAGCACAGCTGTGGACTCTTCAGGTACCGGCGGTAGACTGCCTTCCCGCTTCCTTTCCAGCCTCTTCCACGCTCCACGTGACCCGGACACCAAAAGATGCCATTTCCGCCACCAACCTAACGCAGGTTGATTTCTCACAAGTAGCGAAAACTTCTTTGGCTACTTGACCACTACTCGAGTTGGCTACTCTGTACGCTCCTGCTCAATCTGTACGACTATCGCAGATTTTCTGCAGCAGACTACGCCACCGTCTAGCAACGAGACACACAACTACATTCACTCAATCAAGCCACTATGAGAGTAAAGAGAAAAGAGAAACAAGGAAAAGAAAGAGAAAAGGTAATTAAAATGGGCTACCGGACTAATGAAAGGTGGCTACAAGACCCTTTCACTGTAACCGAACATTACAGATTTGTTCTTCCTACTTATCCGCATTTATATTTTTCCATAGTTAGAGCCAGCTGCCATTCAGCACACCAATTACAAATTGTGTCTAAGTCGTCTTGTATCTCCCTTCAGTCACTCAACGTCAATACTTTACCGTACACCTTAGCACCATCAGCGAACAACCACAGATTGCTGCCCACACCATTCGCCAAATAAGTTACATGTGCAGAGAACAGCGAAGGCTCTATCACACTTCCCTGGGGCCTCCTGACGGTACCCTTGTCTCTGGTGACCATGCACTTTCTTCACGACCTACTAGGTTCTATTACTTAAGAAGTCTTCGAGCCACACACACATCTGTAAACTTATTCCATACGCTAGCACCATCGTTAACAGCGTACATTGGGGCACCGTGTCAAATACTTTCCAGAAACGTAAAAATGCTTTCTAAAATCATGCTGATTAAAGCACATAAACTTTTAAGTATCAAGGAAGCTTATTATATTCGAACTGAGAATATGTGTAATATTGCGGGTCTGTTCCTTTACCCTTCTTATCTACTGGAGTCACCTGCGCTTTTTTTCCAATCGCTTGGGACTGTGCTGAACGAGAGATTCACGATAAAAGCAAGCTAGATAAGGGGTCAGTGCCGTAGTGTACTCTTTGTAAAACCGAACTGGGATTCCATCTGGACATGGTGTTTTATTTACTTTGAAAATCTTGCAGTTGTTTTTCTACGCCAGGAATTACTGTGCCGTTCATACGGGAGTCTCTCCGACGGTCAAATGACGGTATGTTTGTACAATTTCCCTGTGTGAACGATTTTTTGAACGTGAAAGTTTTAAATTCAGGCTTTTTTTTGCTATCTTCAAATGTCTCATCAGACTGGTCAACAAGGGACTGAGCTGAAGCCTTAGACTGCTCAGATGCTGATATCTCCGTGTATGTGTGACAACTACAGTCATGGTTGCAGCATTGGTTTTATTGCTTTATTTATCCATGAAGCAAGTTTCGTCTCATAAAATGCATCTTGAGATTGACCTACATGAATTAAAGCTGCATTAGAAAGACATGACCTTAACTTTCAAGTGAAAAGATTATAAATTAAGTTTTTCTTTCTTTTTAACTCAATAGTATAGTGTTGGTAAGTGGGTATTTTTGGGTGCCACGATTAGGACGTCGGCAAAGTAGACTGCCCTTGCCACAAATAGTATAAGGCTGGGCATCTCGGACATATTCTGAGTCGTGGTCACCTTTGTGCTCACACGGCAAAGACTGCCAAATCCACCTGTTAGTCCCTCAACCGTTAGGGGTAAAACTCAATGGGACTCGGGGCTAGTAAGGCTAGCCACCTGCATCCCCAATACTTTAAATATGATGCTGGCAACAATCAGAGCAAAATTCCTCGGACCTTTGGAGTTGATGGAGTCACACCTCTAATTGACAAACCAGGGACTCCTAAGATACGACTTGGCAAACAAATGGTAATGAGATGGGGAGCTATTAGTATCAATGAGGGCTACCCTGGGAAGGAGGTAGAGCTGGCAGAGGCTGCAAGTAAGACGGGACTGGACGTTTTAGCTGTTAGTGACATTCGAGTAAGGGGTGACAAAGAAGAGGTAGTGGGAGAATACAAGGTGTACCTGTCAGGAATCAAAGCAGGAATAGCACAATGGGGTGTAGGGCTTTACATCAGGAAAGGAATGGAACCTAGCGTAGTTGCAGTAAGGTATGTAAACGAACGACTGATGTGGATAAATTTGACAGCGTCTAGCGAGAAAATTAGGATTGTGTCAGTATATTCGCATTGTGAAGGGACAGATCAAGATAAGATGGATAGTTTTTATGAGGCACTCAGTGATGTAGTTGTTACAGTAAAGGACAAGGACAGTGTTCTGCTCATGGGTGGTTTTAATGCCAGGATTGGAAATCGAACAGAAGGGTATGAAAAGGTTATGGGTAAATTTGGAGAGGATATGGAGGCCAACAGGAACGGGAAACAACTCTTGGATTTCTGTGCCAGTATGGGCTTAGTAATCACTCCTTTTTTAAGCCTAAGAACATTCACCGGTATACTTGGGAAGGCAGGAGAACCAGATCTGTCGTTGACTATGCAATAACAGATCAGGAATTCAGGAAGGCTGTGAGGGATACACGTGTATTCAGGGAATTCTTTGATGACACTGATCTTTATTTAATCTGGAGTGAAATTGGGATTGCGAGGCCGAAAGTGCAGGAGGTCAGGTCCATATGTAGGAGGATAAGAGTGGAGAAACTTCAGGATAAGGAAATCAGGCACAAGTACATAACAGCGATCTCAGAAAGGTACCAGTTAGTTGAATGTAGTCAATTACAGTCATTGGGAAAGGAATGGACAAGGTACAGGGACACAGTACTAGAAGCGGCTAAAGAATGTCTTGTAACAGTGGTGTGTAAACGTTGGATGAAGCAAACAGCTTGGTGGAATGACACAGTCAAGACAGCCTGTAAAAGGAAAAATAAGGCGTATCAAAAATGGCTACATACTAGAACTCAGGTACACAGAGAAAGTTATGTTGAAGAAAGAAACAAAGCCAAACAGATAATTGCAGCATCGAAGAAGAAATCTTGGGAAGACTTTGGAAACAGGTAGGAGACTTTGGGTCAATCTGCTGGAAAACCATTCTGAAGTGTAATTAGCAGTCTTCGAAAGGGAGGTAAGAAGGAAATGAGAAGTATTTTGGACAGGTCAGGAAAACTGCTGGTGAATCCTGTAGATGCCTTGGGCAGATGGAGAGAATATTTTGAAGAGTTGCTCAATGTAGGTGAAAATACGGTCAGCAATGTTTCAGATTTCGAGGTAGAATGGGATAGGAATGATGACGGAAATAGGATCACATTTGCGGAAGTGGAGAAAATGGTCAACAGATTGCAGTGCAATAAAGCAGCTGGGGTGGATGAAATTAAGTCGGAACTCATCAAATACAGTGGAATGTCAGGTCTTAAATGGCTACACAGGATAATTGAAATGGCCTGGGAGTCGGAACAGGTTCCATCAGACTGGACAAAAACAGTAATCACACCAATCTTTAAACATGGAAACAGAAAAGATTGTAACAACTACAGAGGTATCTCTTTATTCAGCGTTGTGGGTAAAATCTTCTCAGGTATTGTTGAAAGGAAAGTGCGAGTTGAGGACCAACTGGATGAATATCGGTGTGGGTTTAGGACTCAGAGGTTGTCAGAACCAGATCTTTAGCCTACGGCAAATAATGGAGAAGTGTTATGAGCGGAACAGGGAACTGTATCTATGCTTTATAGATCTAGAAAAGGCATATGGCCGGGTTCCTAGGTGGAAGTTATTGTCTGTTCTACGAGATTATAGAATAGGAGGCAAACTTTTGCAAGCAATTAAAGGGCTTTACATGGATAGTCAGGCAGCAGTTAGAGTTGACGGTAAATTGAGTTCATGGTTCCGAGTAGTTTCAGGGGTAAGACAAGGCTGCAACCTGTCTCCCCTATTGTTCATATTATTTATGGATCATATGTTGAAAACAATAGACTGGCTGGGTGAGATCAAGCTATGTGAACACAAAATAAGCAGTCTTTCATATGCGGATGACTTAGTTGTGGGGGCAGATTCGATTGAAATTTCAGAGCTAGATCAGAAATGTAAGGACTATGGTATGAAGATTAGCATCTCCAAAACGAAAGTAATGTCAGTGGGAAAGAAATATAAACGGATTGAGTGCCAAATAGAAGGAACAAAGTTAGAACTGGTGGACAGTTTCAAGTACTTAGGATGCATATTCTCACAGGATGGCAACATAGTGAAAGAACTAGAAGCGAGGTGTAGCAAAGCTAATGCAGTGAGCGCTCAGCTACGATCTACTCTCTTTTGCAAGAAGGAAGACAGTACCAAGACTAAGTTATCTGTGCACCGTTCAATCTTTCGACCAACTTTGTTGTATGGGAGCGAAAGCTGGAGGCGATTCAGGTTACCTTATCAACAAGGTTGATGTTACGGATATGAAAGTAGCTAGGATGTTTGCAGGTACTAGTAGATGGGAACAATGCTAGGAGGGTGTCCACAATGAGGAAATCAAAGAAAAACTGGGAATGAACTCTACAGTCAGGATGAACAGGCTTAGATGGTGGGGTCATGTTACACGCGTGGGAGAAGCAAGGTTACCCAAGAGACTCATGGGTTCAGCAGTAGAGGGTGGGAGGAGTCTGGGCAGACCAAGGCGAAGGTACCTGGATTCGGTTAAAAATGATTTTGAAGTAATAGGTTTAACATCAGAAGAGGCACCAATGTTAGCACTGAATAGGGGATCATGGAGTAATTTTATAAGGGGGCTATGCTTTAGACTGAACGCTGAAAGACAATCAGTCTTAAATGATGATGATGAAGAATTTACAGCGGTTGGTTCTACAATGGTTGTGGTCCGTATGAGTTAGAGAACGGAATAGAATGTAAAGTAGCTACCTTTCAGGTCCTCTGTGGTAAAGACTAGTGCATTCAAGGTAAGATCCGGCCTGTACATGGTCCGTCATATTGAAACGCAGACAACAATGCAAACCAGCCACAGACTGCACACAGCACAGCCAGTGATTTTTTTTATACAGAGCGCTACGTGGCGGCGGCGTTACCAATAAAAAAACCTAAACAGCCTACTTACAATATGATAAATAAGGTGGAGGCATCATTCTACGTTCTCCTGTCTGATTATACTGTACTGAGCGCCGCGGCACATCGTACCCATAGTAAGAGTCTGTTTTTATCGGAAGGTTAGGTTGGTACACAATTACCTAAGTTGCATAGTTTTACGATTGATGGTTCGAGCTACGGACAATAAGGCGAACCTTAATTTTTAAGCAATTAGAAAATATTTTTATCTCTTTTATTATTAGATGGCAAGACCGGACTAAAAAATGAAAGAAAATTTCTTAGTTTATAAAACCTAAATGACCTTTTAAGTCCCTGAAAATCGTCATCTGAACTTTCTTCTTATCGCTCTTTGTCGTCAACGTCTTCCTCTTTACATATAAGAGGGTCTTCACTGCCATCGTTACTTATGCCACAGTTCTTTAAGGACCTAGCAATAGTGTCTTCTCTCACTCTATACCACGACTGTTTTATTCCTTGACACACTTGTTTGATTGCAGGTCGTTTCAAAGCTCCAATTGGTGTGAATTCAGTTGGTTTTTATCCATCATCCTTTTGTTCCATTCCTCTCTCACATACACTTTCAATGGTTTATATATTGAGACATCAAGAGGTTGCAATTGTAAAATAAGTCCTCCCGGAATAGCAGCAAGGTTTGTATTTCCCTGTCTCAAATTCCCTTTCAAAAATATTTTCAAATCACTACGAAACTGATCTAGCACAAGTTGAGAAATTTTCTTCAATAAAGCACATTGCCTTCCCTTCCAGACACTGTTAATCTATAATTTCCTACCATCCTCGTCCGTCCATCCCTTGTCATGTACATGAACAACTGCTGGCCATATTTCGGAAGGTTTTAGCATTGTTTTGCGCTTGAAAATGATCACTGGATTAAGTTTAGTACCGTCAGCATAATATGAAAGAACAACACTTAAGAGAATTTTTACATGACCACTTGTTTTTGATCAAAATGGTTCAAATGGCTCTGAGCACTATGGGACTTAACATCTGGGGTCATCAGTCCCCTAGAACTTGTAACTACTTAAACCTAAATAACCTAAGAACATCACACACATCCATGCCCGAGGCAGGATTCAAACCTGCGACAGTAGCGGTCGCGCTGTTCCGGACTATAGCGCCTACAACCGCTCGGCCACCCCGGCCGGCCCTTGTTTCTGTAGATACAGTTTTAGCACCTTCTATGCCAACAGTTCTGTTGGACGTGATACGCTGAGATGTTCTTCTGTTGCTGGGGAGTGGCTTTCTGTATTTTATAACGTAAATATAAGACAGCTCCCAAACTTGTTCTTTCTTCGACTGAACGAATTTAATGTTAGTTCTGTAAGTATCTCATGGGACTGAATAGAACCCAGTTAAAAGCTTTCCAACATACGCCAAACTGAGTGCCTGAGGCGATGGTCAGCTCGAGACTGCTTAAAAATAACTAGCAACAGAGACCACTACTTGGAGGCAGTTGCCTGATTGAGGAAGTCTCAGAATCAAGAAGACTGCTACAATGTCATTGCCGACTCCAGTTGTGTTTAAAACTAATTCGTTAAGGTATATGTCGCCTGACCCTTGTCAACAATTAGGCTTAATTAGCGTCAGCTTCCACTCGCCAGCTTTTTCTCTCTCTGTCTATCTATATCTCTCTCTTTGTTCCTCTCTCTCTCATATATATATATATATATATATATATATATATATATATATATATATATATATATATATATATCCCTCTCTTCCCCCTCTCTCTCCCTCCCTCTTTTCTCTCTCGTGCTTCATTAGCATATTCATCTTGGAAAGGTACTTACTTTGCTTTCCTTTTTGCTTTCCTTAGACCTTGAAAGTAACAGCCTGTTCAGTGCAATTTTTTCCCTTACTCCGTTAATATTCGTAGGTAGGAAGCCAGGCTCCGTAAATACAGTAAAGCTATAACCCTTCTTTCCCATCTTTGGGAGACATCGTAACACATACAGGGTGAAGATAAAAATACTGCACTTGGAGGTCGGCATGCGATTCTTCATCCAAATTCAATATAACAGTTTATGTTGTAAAATCTCACAAGCGTGCGTTTTGAAAACACGTTTATGAAAAGGAGTTGGCAACACTGTACACCGTGCACTGCATCTGAATGTAAATATTTTGAACGTCGCTGCACATAGGCAATAGTTTGTGGGCTTTCACTAATAAATAAATGAAGGGATGTGAGGTGGTGGCCCTCAACTAAGTACCCTCCGACTCAGAGTTTCAATATTAAACGTTTTGGTTAGTTTGGTTGTCTAGGAGCTGGGATACGTAGTTGCTGCATCACAGGCCAAATACTGCTGAGTCTACAGTATATGATGAGAATACACACATGAATCGAACGGTCGAAGGTTCCTATCATTCGGCACTTGCGAATTATGAATGTAACATATAAATTGATAAATGAAAGATTGCCATTGAATAAAATCTACAGGTACTATCTTAACGACGTCAAATGGTGAGTAAGATAGTAGAAGTACGTTTGAGAATGTGGTAGATTTCTGCAAAACACTTATTTGTGTCGATGGTTCAGCAATTAAATGAAATAATTTGAATAACAGAGAAACAATAGATTCCTACTTCACGTAATTAGTTATAAACAACAACATAGCTCGCAAGATATTAACTTCTGAACGCATACTACGTCTTCACTGCAGAAGCCATGGAAATTACACAAGAGCACAGGTTGGCTCTCCGAAATGTTTCTATCCTCCGCGACCAAGCGCAAACTGCTCCACTGTCCAAGTCTTTCCGCCGGCTGTGCATCCGTCGCGCCCTACCGTCCCGGAATCTCCGTGTCCTGTGCCGTACTGTCCAGAACTGCCGCACTGCTCCGATCTACCTCGTGTCCTCTCCGGAAACGATGCTTCTCCCAAACGTCCATACGTCTCTCTTAGTAACGAGCGCTGTGATTGGCTAGATAGCTCCCACCATGTCTCCAAGCCAGTGTATCCACAGAAACATAATGAAACACATTTGAAATACTGGATTTACATTTAAATAACTTGAAATTAAATAAATATTCCTACAGCTGGACCATAAACACGCTCTAACACACATTATTAAATACATAAACAAATTAAATAAACATATATCAAAGGAATAGCAATAAAAGATAGACCAAAAGCCTAATGTCTCTGTCCTTTCTAAAACACAGAAAATATTTAACCAATTTCTTCATGAACAGTATATATCAGATATAAACAAAGACATAGATGAATAAATCTATTTATAAGCATGCTGCTACCGTTTTTTCGTGTAACTGTGTAGTACTTAGGGCCTGACGCGATTGATAGTAATCGGCCACTTTGACCTCCACTAACTCATGTGCTATTCAAGATACATGCCTGTAAATTTATATCAATTTAGGTTTACACTAATAGCCTTCGAAAGACATGTAGATCGACGAAATCGGATGAACGGTTTAGATTTTGGAAATTCGTTGCTGGATTTTACTTGTTTTATTTATCGTCAGATACTAAACCTTGAACTAATAAATATATTGAAAATCTGATTACACCATCAGAATCTTCGTGCAAATAATTATAATGAACATGTTTCTTTTTGAGGTATCAAGATTCATCTGGCTAATACTAATTTCTATACGAACTGTGAAATGTCTGCCATTAAGGTTTCACGAAGTCCGCCATCTTTGGCACTCCCAGCGCGTCCCCTTCATCGACACAGCGTCGCAATGGAATTCCCAGCCACACGGCTTGACCATGCTCTGGGGCTACCCCTCTCGTCCGGCTAACGTTCGGCACCACGTGTTTGCTGCCGATATTAGGCCAGTAGCCTGATGTCTGGCTGGCGGAGCGCCCTGTGCAACTCCGGAATTTGAATATTTTCAGGGTGCCACAACTCGCCCATTACCTCACAGGTTACAGTATACCAGGTGAATAGGACAGACAACCAGCTGCAATAAATCGTTAATTTCAATTAACCTTAACTATGGCTTCAACGGATTTAATCCCGTCTTCTTCAGAAGGACAAGAAACGAACTTCACATTAGCGAACAAGTCAGCTAATAAAACGATCCAGCATCTCCACATGAAGGGTGTCTAACGATCTGTGCATCCATTTGTAAAAATTAATGTTCCTATCATCAAGTGTTTGTCACATCTGTAAAATCAATCATATAAAATGCCAGACCAGGTGAAGAGCTACATGTGGTCAGCATGTAGGTCTTAACATGTATGTCATTTCATATGATTGATTTTACTGACGTGACAAGCCCTTGATATTTGTGGCCTTTTCTTACAACTGGATGCACAGATCGCTGCCAACACATATCATGTGCAGATGTAAGACCACGTTATTAACTGACTGACTGACTGCTAACATGAAGTTTGTTTCTCGTCCTTCTGAAGAAGACGGGTTTAAATCTGTTGAAACCACGGTTAAGTTCAACTGAAATCCACTATTTATGACAACCAGTTGGCTGTCTTATTCGCCTGGCATCTGAATGTACAAGGGTTGTCCAGAAAGTGATGCACAACTTTTTCTTTTATAAGTCTTTATTGGACATAATGAAAAGTACACACACATAAAAGAATGGTGTTTTATCTACACACACTATTTTTCCACGTAATCTCTATCCTGTTCTATGGCCTTCCTTCAGCGCAGAAAAAGGCCGTGTATGCCCTGTCGGTACCAGTCCTTATCCCGGAGGTGGAGACAGTGCTTCACTGTGCTCAAAAAGTCTTCCACGAGTGGCATACTTTAATCGCGAATGACAATATGACCTCGCTGCAACATTTCAGGTGTGACACCCGTCTCCCCGACCACTATAAATCGTGGAGCACCGCCAAACCGTCTTCAGATGACCTCATCCTTCGTTCCCAGAGACTAGCTATACTTTTGTCGACAGCAGATTCTTATTAGAGTTTGCACAAGCGTTTGTGAATATTCCTGACAGTGGCCCACCCTTAGCCTTGGTAACAGCTTCCAATCTCGCAGGTACACTTTCAATCAACTGCTGGAAAGTTTTTTTGGGGAATGGCAGCCCTTCTTCACGGTGTGCTGCACTGAGAAGAGGTATCGATGTCGGTCGGTAAAGCCTGGCACGAAGTCGGCGTTCCAAAACATCCCAAAAGTGTTCAATAGGATTCAGCGCAGGACTCTGAGGAGTCCAGTTCATTAAAGGAATGTTACAGTCGTGTAACCACTCCGCCACAGGCCGTGCATTATGAACTGGTGCTTGATCGTGTTGAAAGATGCAATCGCCAACACCAAATTGTTCTTCAACATTGCGAAGCAAATAGGTTCTTGAAACATGATGTAGGCCTGTGCTGTGATAGTGCGACGCAAAACAAAAAGGGAAGAAAGCGACCACTCCATAACACCACCGCCACCGAATTTTACTGTTGACACTACACACGCTGGCAGATGACGTTCGCCGGGCATTCGCTATACCCACACACTGCCGTCGGATCACCACATTGTGTACCGTGACTCGTCAATCCACACAGCTATTTTTTCACTGTTTAATCGTCCAAGGTTTACGCTCCTTACACCAAGCGAGGCGTCATTTGGCATTTAGCAGCGTGATGTGTGGCTTATGAGAAGTCGCTTGACCACGAAATCAGAGTTTTCTCACCTCCCACCTAGCTGTCATAGTACTTGCAGTGGATCCTGATGCAGTTTGGAATTCCTGTATGATGGTCTGGGTAGATGCCTGCCCATTACACATTACGACCCTCTTCAACGTTCAGCGGGCTTTGTCAGTCAACAGACGAGGTCGGCCTGTATGCCTTTGTGCTGTACGTGTACTTTTACTTTTCTACTTAACTGTCACATCGGAAACAGTGGACCTAGGGATGTTTAGGAGTGTGGAAATCTCGCATACATACGTATGACACCAGTCACACCCAATCACCTGAGCACGTTCTAAGTCCGTGAGTTCCGCGGAGCGCCCCGTTCTGCTCTCCCACGAGGTCTAATGACTGCTGGGGTCGCTGATAAGCAGTACCTGGCACTAGGTGGCAGCACAATGCACCTAATATGAAAAGCGTAGGTTTTTGGGTTTATCCGGATACTTTTGATCACATAGTGTACATCATCTACATATGCCATGTTGAAACTGTCCTGCTATCTGTCAGAAGCGACGGTAACTTGGCGAACTCACTCAGGAGGTTTCAAGTAATACATACTTAACGTTTCTAATTTGTAACATTGTTTTCGGCAACCCTTTTTGGGCAACCCTTGTACATAGAAACCCACATGTGTCATGAAGCTATGGTTCGAATCCTCGACAGGTTCCCTTTTTACTTTTAAAACATTCGTTCCCTAGCTCTCGTCGTTCGTAAGCAAGAAATGGATTTATCGGATGTCAATAGCCCATCACATGACCGCAGGATCCATTAAATTGGATGCATGTGTCTACTGACCGCGCAGTGCACTGTCATACTGGTCCTCTCAAGTTTTTGTAGATCTGCTGCCCGATAGAATAGAGAACCGATGAATACTTTTCTACTATTTTGATGCTGGGTGCAACCGACAACGAAGCTGTTGATTTTGGAGTTCGTACATATTCTTCACGGTACCTTCAAATGGGTTATCCCGATAAGCATGTTTTTCATAGCGTGGAGCAACGTCTTCGAGATAGCCATAATCTTCGGACACAAGCAATGGACAGAGATCCTTGAAGCCCTAGGCATACTCCAAAGAGGAAGCGATTCTTGAAACGGTACATCTCTTCGAAGTACCATTGATACTGAAAGGCAGTTCCAGGAATCTCAAAGACTCGTTGTTTAAGTGTTGCACGATGAAGAAGTGCATCCATATCATTGCATGTTAACTCAACATCAGCTGCCAAAAGCATTCATTCGACGAGCACGAAGTGGAAGATAGCGAATATTTTATAAATAAAGTGATATGGACTGACTAGCCTAGCTTCACTCTTGAAGCTAAGTTCTCCGGTTGCGGCCGCTATACGGCCTGCCACACATTCAAATACGCGCGCCGCCAGTTACGACGCCGCGTTTCCTACAGCCGTCATAGCGGCACGAAGGCGCTGCCACGAACGATTACGCCGCTACGAATTATCCGTAAGCATCCCCTCTCTGGAGCTCCAGCGGCACGTGTACTTAAGTTTGAACATTCATGGATTGACCCCACTTTGTCAGTTTGCCAGTTGAATAGCATTTACAGACTTTCATAGTGGAAGGAGTTCGACACTTTCTGAATAGACATTATACTGAAGACTGAGAGATTTAGAAATCTTTTTTGTCTGTATATGTTTCAACAGTCGAAGATATAGTTAGCAACTAAACCTCCAAATACAGCAACATTATTATTTGATTTTAGATGTAGTATAAATTAATTCTCTCCTCTACCTCCTCAAGAGCCATTATTGGTCGGAATACCACCACATGTCACCTAAGAATGCAGCTTTATAGCACGCTTTTGCATTAAACTGTGACCTGGAATCGTGGAAGAAGTTCTTTTGGGCCCTTAGCTATTGTCGGACAAGTTGAACGTGCTCCTTTACCGGACGTTTCTTTGCAGTATTTTACCTGATGCATTAGAAATCGTTCCACTTGGTGCTAAGGCGTCAGTTATGATCTCAGGATGATATGATACCAGCACACTTTGGAATGAAGGTGTATAACGACTTAAATGAAGCGTTTCCAGAGAAATGGATTGGTCATGGTGGTCCAATGTTCTTCTCGCCTTCACATTCCCCAGACCTCATTCCACCAGATCTGTGGGGATACTAAAAGGAACACGTTAGCGTGTCCAGAATGAGATTTTCACTCTGCAGCGGAGTGTGCGCTGATATTAAACTTCCTTGCAGATTAAAACTGTGTGCCGGACCGAGACTCTAACTCGGGACATTTACCTTCCGCGGGCAAGTGCTCTAACATCGCACCTACCCAAGCACGACTCACGACCCGTCATCACAGCTTCAATTATGCCAGTACCTCGTCCCGAGTTAGAGTCTCGGTCCGACTCACAGTTTTAATCAGCCGGGAAGTTTCGTATCAGCGCACTCTCCGCTGCAAAGTGAATATCTCACTCTGGAAACATCCCCCAGGCTGTGGCTAAGCCATGTCTCCGCAATATCCTTTCTTCCAGGAGTGCTAGTTCTGCAAGGTTCGCAGAAGAGCTTCTGTGAAGTTGGGAAAGTAGGAGACGAGGTACTGGCAGAATTGCAGTCGTGGGGACTGGTCGTGCGTCGTGCTTCGGTAGCAAGCCCGCCCGCGAAAAACAGGTCCCGAGTTCGAGTCTCGGTCCGGCACACAGTTTTAATTTGCCAGGAAGTTTCAAGTTTAGTGTAATCCACTCACCCATGTACGCGAACTAATAGCTCGGGTGCATGCCGTTTTGGCAATGGCTGATGCTGGTGTGTTGCAGAGGGTCCTGAAAAAGCACGATGCAGAGAGCGGCAAAGTGTTTGTAAATGCAAGTTGGTTGCTTTGAACATCTTGTCTAACGTGATCGTTGCTCATACGTGTAGCTCTCTCAAGGTAAGCCTGGACGTCAAACATACAGATTGGAATTACTGTGTGTAGCATAAAAGAAAATTTAAATGAACGTATGGTATTGTTGGCCGGAAGGTCCCCTTCGGTTTCGACTGACAAGTGCAACTCTTCTTTCAGTCGGTGTCACATTCGTCGACGTGCGGCCAATGATTACGACAACACAACACCCAGTCCCCGAGCGGAGAAATTCCCGGCTGGGAATCGAACCAAGGCCCAGTGCATTACCACCCACTTAAGCAGGCGGACTGTGTAGCATAATGTTTAATCTACTATAGCGTACCTAATGTGCTTTTTGTATCTCATTGGATACAGAAGATGTAATCGTATCTACTGTCACATGCTGTTCGCTTTGCTTGCTTAATGGACGAAACAAAGTCTATAAGCAGTCTTAATGTTTATGTAAAGGCAACAGGAACAGAAAGAAGTACAGAAGATACCGCATTGTGGATGCGTAAACTAATACAGTTTGATGATGTAACTGGAAAATGACATTTCCTGATACAAACGCGACTCTAACCGCACCAGTGTGCGTTTCATTCCCCACGGCATTGCCTCTTGTCACTGTTCTAATGGGACAGTTCCAGGACAGTACAGAGCTCATGCTACCTCCATGCAGTTACAGAGGTGCCAGAGCTTCACTTTTTACATCACGTTTCAATGAAACCTATTGGCTTGACCTGATTTTGCTACATTTTTGTCTTAAATTCGGATAGTAAATCGCATGTCCCCCGCCAAGTGCGACGTTTTTTTTCTTCACCCTGTAAATTGACAATTCCATCGAAAGCTGAAAAGGTTACACAACTTACAGACCTGTGTAAAGGTCAACGCCATTTGACCCATGATTTGGATAACGTATTACCATGCGCAATTGTTCAGGGCCCAATCGATATTTAAAGAAACCGTTATAGTTTTATGATTAATTGGAGCTTCTCTCTGAAGGCTATTGCAAATTAAATTAGAAAAATACGGACACCGCAGTTCAGTATTTTATGCTTAATAACTGGGCATTCACTTTAATCGTAGATCTCTTGCTAAACAAGACTCACAATATCTTTGCGATGACAGAGATGAAGTATGGTAGTATGGATTGGTTTGGGGTTTCTCGGCTGGCCAGCGAAGTCCAGGCGAACGCTCGCGTCAGGCTGGAAATCCGGGTTAGATCTCTGGCCCGACAGCAGTTTTTATTGTCACCAATGTCCAGTACACACAAAGTTCAACCATAATCAGAAATTCAAATAGGGTTCTCCTATATTGCAACTTTAACAGAAAAGAAGAGGCACTCAGATAAAATAAAATATTGATGCTGTCTTTGCAACAAAAATAGTTCACTCGAGAACGATATCACCAGCGAGACATAACCATTCAGTATCACTCAATGTATAGTGCTGCCGTCTGTATAGCCAGCCGGGAACCGAACCCAGGTCTTTAGAACTGACATTCTATGGCGCTGACCACTCAGTTACCGGGGGGGGGGGGGGGGGGGGGGCGGACATGTCTACTGAAAATTAGCATTGAAGTTCTATACTTGTTATCGTGTGGATAACATACAGAGTAAATTTATAATGCCTACTTTCTCTTACAGCTAGTTAGAAAGAAGGAAATAAAGGTCATCGTGCTGCCCAAAACGACGGTAATTTTAAAAAAGCAGTTGGATTTTCACTCAATAAAGACTTCATGCACTTTGAAGCGCAATGTTTACAATCCTTGGATTTTTTTTAACGGTGCCATTTTGCTATTCGACTGCTACAATTAGTTATTTTCAGTAACATTATACAGTTGAAAGCGACAGTGGTGCGTTTCAAAAAGTTTCATGTTTTGTGACTCCACCCAAGGTACATGACACTTCTCAGCTTAAGTATAGTTTACACAGCAGGGCACTAATGAGCGGTTATCCCAATAACACTGAAAGAAAGTCAGTGCTGTGTAAATCTTTTTGACATATATTTACAACTTTCTTAGAATATTTAGGTTAAGTTTAGCTATTTTGGAGGAGGAGACCAGACAGCGAGGTCATCGGATCATTAGATTAGGGAAGGACAGGTAAGGAAGTCGGCCGTGCCCTTTCAAAGGAACCATCCCGGCATTTGCGTGGAGTGATTTAGGGAAATCACGGGAAACCTAAATCAGAATTGCCGGACGCGGGGTTGAACCGTCATCCTCCCGAATGCAAGTCCAGTGTGAATATTTAGGGCTACACTGACTAAAGTACGTGTTTTCCGGGTAACAAATGCTTAACTTTCTCTTGTGTTTGTCAAATTACACTTCTGAAGCTTTGAAAACTTTTCGTACATGCAAGATAGTATTATCATTAATCAGAGTGAAAAAATTACAGGTCCACTACTGAAATCGGCACGCTGTCCTGATACAGAGAGGTGTTTGGAACTGCTGACTTAATAAACTGCCGATAAGGAGTATATCTTTCTTGTTAATTGACTCTGCCTTAATACTATGTAACCTCCCCTTGATTCCAAGGGAAATTTTCTTTGTAACTAATATGCTGATATTGTGATGTAACGATGCATTTAGAAGAGAATTTAAAAAACGCACGTGAGAATATATGATTTCAAAATTACATGTCTGCACTTTGCATACGTCGAAAAACGTTCCTGATCTTAGAACTAATCTTCCTCCCACACACTGTAGTCTTTATTTGCTACACCCAGAACTCTATTTACGAGTACACCACGATTTTATGTATTCATTGCATACTTGAAAAACAGTATAAGGACTGGATAATTTTAAGTCATAATGCCTAGCAGTTTTATTCCTCATGGAACAGCCAGTGCAATGCAGACAAATTCCATGAATCATTACAATAACATACGACTAAGTCGCTAGTTGGTATGAGTTTTCTACAAAACTTGTGCCAACCAGAATACTGTCCACTGCTCCCTCCTAACTATTTTATTCACATCAACCGTCTTTCGACTAGTCCTTTTCTTATCCTCCTATTATCCCCAACATCAACGAAAAGATGTACGAAACATTCCCGATAACTCCTTCTTTCCGTTCTAAATGCCTTGGTAGACATCCTACTAATATCTGAAGGATTACCACGAGGATTCTCCATGATTTCCTATACTCCTATAATCATCTCACCATTTCAGCTAACATATTAGACAGACGTGTTCGATAATTTTGTTCTAGAGAAGCCCTTACTAGTAGCTTCCTTTCCGTACGTATTCTTTTTAGTACCTCTTCATTTCCTTTGAAAACGTTTCAGTAAGTTTTCTGCCATAAATTTTTATTCTCATAATTAATAATGTACTTATAATTGGAATTATGATACTGATATACGTTCAAAGATTGTATTTAACGTACCGAAACTTCCAGAAGTTGTAAAAGTGGTGAATGTAAAGTCACTGACAGTAAAGGAGAGAGAAAAGTCCTTTTATCGTCTGCTTGTACTATCACCTTTTAGTTGTTGGCGTTCGAACTGAAAGGATCTTAAAAGTTTATCAATATTTGCGCAATAAAGGTTATTTATATCAGTTTTGTCGGCTCAGTTACTAATTCAAGCCATTACCTTGTCTTTTAATGATTTCTGCTGTTTTCTTCACGTGTTACAGGCAAAATAGGTGAGGTTGGCGGCGAAATATTCGGACACGAACGGTAATAAATAATTAGTGCCCTTACTTTAATTACTCTTCAGTTCAGTGCCCTAACCACGCCGGAGATGTTCATTCCGATCATTTTTTGGTTATTTGATATATCCTGCAATTAAAATTGCCCAGGTTTTATCGGATAACGTTTCCGAACAATGACGTCTACCGTCCTACTCAGTGCCCAAATACCACAGATCTGCAGATAAAATTAAAGAGAGTGGAGCTCAATAAGGTAAACTGCCGTGTTAAAGAGAGGAATTTTCCTGTGAGGCACTATGTTGTGCGCTTTTCAGCAAAATAATCCATCCTCAGTGAACGTTCCCTCCGTGTCGCGGAAGTTCTACTGTTTATAATTTGCCTTATTTGTGAACTGTTAAATTCTTGCTGCTCCTTTGAGTAATGCCTCGTCTGGCTCTCATTTAGTGACTTGGGAAGGGAGGGGGGAGTTTTACACATTTCTTTCCCATTGCACAACGGGCATTAATTCCATTTTCCTGTCATTATTCCACTTCTATTCAACACTCTGTTCAGTTATACTGTTTCAAAAACTCCGTCTCAATCGTAGAGGAGTATTTGTTGCCAACATATATGCCTTACTGAATGATTTTTCCTGCGCGGGTGGCAGCAGTCATGTAAAACTTTAAAAAAAAACCGCCATTTGACTGTGTATTTATATTGATTACTTCATAGAATCATGATATTGGCTTTATAGCTGTTCTCAAGTGGCATTTGAAATCTCAACACGTCCGAAATGCCTAAATATCAATTATGTGGTCTTATAAACCAGCTATCGTATTAAAGGAAGTGAGTACATAAAGACAAGTAATATGGTTGAATTTGCGACTAGAAAAAAATATTAACGAACTTTAATGCCCATTTGATAACCTATACATTGCTTTGACCGGCAGTCGTCACCTCCATACATTGTTATGCACAATTTTACCCATATTATGTGTCTTTCATATATACTCACAACCTTTAATACAATGACAGATTTGTAAGACCAGATAAACATTATTTTGACGATGACATGTTATTAACAAAGACCGAATATTTTTTGCGAATGTAAACAGAACTCGAGAATGACTACAGAGCGGAAATATTGATTTTATGAAGTAAATTAATGCAAATCTACAGTCATATGGCGGAAAGCCCTTTCAACAGATTTAAAAAAAAATTGCTTGCTTGACTATCTCCATCGTTTAATGATATCGTCCATTACTTGGGCGAAAGCTGTAAAGTTAGTTCCGTTTCAAATTAATTATGCAACTTCGATTTTTGCTTTCCAGATTTACTTATTTAATCACGATTGTTGTTTGCAATGTGCTTCTTTGCTATCGTATTTTAAATATTTATTATTAACCCAACCATTGTCACAACTGCATCATTTTCCACAACTGCATCCATTCTCCAGTACCTCTGAGACTTCCTTAGTTTTTCTATGAAGGGCTAAGCCGTATCCGAACCTTAATTATTGCTTCTATCACTCTTGCTGTTTTACATCTCTTTTGGAAGTTGTCTTTTTTTTCTACTGCTTCTTTATTTAATAAAGGGCGCCTTTCAGCTCTACCGAAAACTGCTGGCGTCCTGGTTGAGACTCACACGTCGCTGACGTCTGCCTCGCCACGTACGGTACATAAACCGCCGTACTCCGCCATGCTACAGCCTCCTCCGCGGAGAACGACGAGTTATAACGCCGGCGAACAGTCGAAAATTAAATTCCATAAATCCACCGACAACTTGTTTAGCCGTGCTGCCTTTTTCCTCTGACTTCTCAGTTTTTTATATGAAGTAACTGTGTTCCCGTTACGTCGTATTTTTCGTTCTGTCTGCAACAGCTTATGAAGTTTTAATGAATTCCGACGTTCTGAACATTGGTAGAAGGAGATAGGTGTAAGGTGGAAAATGAATAAAGTTATGATGAAATTTGAGGAATGGTCGTTGTTCGTGGGATGGAGACGTACTCCCATGAGCAAATCTTCAAATACACTCCTGGAAATTGAAATAAGAACACCGTGAATTCATTGTCCCAGGAAGGGGAAACTTTATTGACACATTCCTGGGGTCAGATACATCACATGATCACACTGACAGAACCACAGGCACATAGACACAGGCAACAGAGCATGCACAATGTCGGCACTAATACAGTGTATATCCACCTTTCGCAGCAATGCAGGCTGCTATTCTCCCATGGAGACGATCGTAGAGATGCTGGATGTAGTCCTGTGGAACGGCTTGCCATGCCATTTCCACCTGGCGCCTCAGTTGGACCAGCGTTCGTGCTGGACGTACAGACCGCGTGAGACGACGCTTCATCCAGTCCCAAACATGCTCAATGGGGGACAGATCCGGAGATGTTGCTGGCCAGGGTAGTTGACTTACACCTTCTAGAGCACGTTGGGTGGCACGGGATACATGCGGACGTGCATTGTCCTCTTGGAACAGCAAGTTCCCTTGCCGATCTAGGAATGGTAGAACGATGGGTTCGATGACGGTTTGGATGTACCGTGCACTATTCAGTGTCCCCTCGACGATCACCAGAGGTGTACGGCCAGTGTAGGAGACAGCTCCCCACACCATGATGCCGGGTGTTGGCCGTGTGTGCCTCGGTCGTATGCAGTTCTGATTGTGGTGCTCACCTGCACGGCGCCAAACACGCATACGACCATCATTGGCACCAAGGCAGAAGCGACTATCATCGCTGAAGACGACACGTCTCCATTCGTCCCTCCATTCACGCCTGTCGCGACACCACTGGAGGCGGGCTGCACGATGTTGGGGCGTGAGCGGAAGACGGCCTAACGGTGTGCGGGACCGTAGCCCAGCTTCATGGAGACGGTTGCGAATGGTCCTCGGCGATACCCCAGGAGCAACAGTGTCCCTAATTTGCTGGGAAGTGGCGGTGCGGTCCCCTACGGCACTGTGTAGGATCCTACGGTCTTGGCGTGCATCCGTGCGTCGCTGCGGTCTGATCCCAGGTCGACGGGCACGTGCACCTTCCGCCGACCACTGGCGACAACATCGATGTACTGTGGAGACCTCACGCCCCACGTGTTGAGCAATTCGGCGGTACGTCCACCCGGCCTCCCGCATGCCCACTATACGCCCTCGCTCAAAGTCCGTCAACTGCACATACGGTTCACGTCCACGCTGTCGCGGCATGCTACCAGTGTTAAAGACTGCGATGGAGCTCCGTATGCCACGGCAAACTGGCTGACACTGACGGCGGCGGTGCACAAATGCTGCGCAGCTAGCGCCATTCGACGGCCAACACCGCGGTTCCTGGTGTGTCCGCTGTGCCGTGCGTGTGATCATTGCTTGTACAGCCCTCTCGCAGTGTCAGGAGCAAGTATGGTGGGTCTGACACACCGGTGTCAATGTGTTCTTTTTTCCATTTCCAGGAGTGTAGTTCAAATGGCTCTGAGCACTATGGGACTTAACATCTGAGGTCATCAGTCCCCTAGACTTAGAACTACTTAAACATAACTAACCTAAGGACGTCACATCCATGCCCGAGGCAGGATTCGAACCTGCGACCGTAGCAGCCGCGATGTCGCGGACTGAAGCGCTTAGAACCTCTCGGCCACAGCGGCCCATTGCCCATCTTCACTTTGAGAGATTCTAAAAATATTTTTCATAATTGTGAAATATCTGCGGTCTTGAAGATCATATTAAAAACTCAAAACGAGACTTATTTTACCATAGTTCATGATACCGTATACCGAAGAGCAGAAGTCTGATATATACTGCCGAAAAGACAAGGTTTTTTATGTGAAACATTCACATCATCTCTGTACATAAGTGTAAGCTCGATATGTTCCATGGCATATTCCACAAACTGCTTTTGTCACTTCTTGGCAGTTTTTCTCCTACAAATCTCTATATCGTCCCAATAAATCAGTCCTTAATACCATAGAACAGATACCATCAAACTCTCCTGCCTCATCGTAAGAATCTTCAAAAACACACTGAAGTACTCCGGTACTGAAGAATTCTGTACAAAGTCCCTTTTAATACTTTCAACACTGCCCTCTTTACACCCGGCACTTAGCTGTTAACTGGCATAGTTCATGAATGTTTGAAATAATAGGAATATGGTTCTTGCATCATTTAGAAGGAAAAAGTAAGAGCTTTACGTGGTAGTGAGTTCATTTGACAATACAAAATACAAATGGGTGTTATAATTAAAAAACAAAACACAAAAATATCGTGGATAAAAGTTTTACATTATCTCTCTCTTGAGTAATGCCATTATTACTGTATCTAAATTTAAAACAAATTGTCACTTTACTGTCTAACTGCCGGTACCTGCAAACTAGAGTATTTTAATAGTTCAGATGTAGTTAGCCTTCGTGTGAAACTCCCGGAAACACTGTGGGACCCAAAGGCCAACGCCTCAGTCCTTGCACCACCATCTACTTTCCTTGCTGATGCGCTTACCCGTCTCTTTCTTCCCCCTGTCTGAACATACTTTGCAATACCTATTAGTATTCATCTTGTTTGCAGTGGGTAGGACCTTCTCGGCCTTGCAAATGTCCTGAGGATGAAGCGGCTTGTTGCTGAAAAATATTTCCGCCCTTCTAAGCCAATTTCTTCCCCTCTCTGTGAAAGAAGTCTACTAGGAATACATTCTTCCTAGTGTTCTCTTTATATAAAATAAAACTGGTGATAGTTGACACTATAAACAAGTGGAAAAACAGCTTTTACCACCACTCAAAATTTTTCGCGCAAACGGGCTCTTCACTTTATGAACAAATGAGACATATACATACCTGAATCGTCACTTGTACTTTCGTCTGGAGAGTACGAATCCTCTTTGTCAGAATCATCAACTTCAGATCCTTCATCTCCATAAAGAATATCTAAGATATCTGCCTCCGTCAACTCGCTGCGCGATATTTTCACGATCGTAAACACGTGTGAATGAACTGCAGATAACTTCGACTTTGCACTGCTCACAGCCGCTCCCAGGATAAGATAGCCAATAAGTGCTTGACTCTTGCGGAAGAAGAATGAAATATGTCCACATTAGTTGACGAAACTGCTTCGGAGACGCGCTAAACGCGCATACGGAGCCAAATAAAGGCTCGCCCGTACAGTATACGGGTGCCGTCGGCAACGTCAGGGCGGCCGCGCCCGTATGGCATACGGGCACCGTGCTGTAAGTGTTAATATAGATTCCTAATCAATTTCTCTAATGTTCCGCATGTCTGCTGTATCACATAATAGAGCACCTGATTGTTTTGTGCAGTAAAAACACAAGAATAAAGGTGCAGAAGATTTTTCAATCGTATAGTTTCACTTAGCATAAATTTTCGTAATAACGACAGAAAAATCCTTTCAATATAACGAATGAAAAACTCCATATGGGATATTATTTTCTTCTTGTATTGTTGATGACGAGCACTTTTGGTCTGACAAACAGATTTCTTCAGAGCTGGTGCTATACGGTTTAGCTTACCACTAGTAGTGATAATGAGATGAAGTAGTCATTATTACGATATACTGTATGTACAATACTTAAGTTTGTCGATATCTAAATTACATACGGTATACAAATTAGCTTTTACTGTTCACAAGCTTCATAATAATATGAGTCGTAAATTCAAGGAAAAACACAGCTTCGTTCATATCGCTTTTATCTGTATTTCTACAGTTTAATTTCCGATGTAAAAGAGTCTCATTTGTATGTCAATTTCTTTTTCTCATTCAACGCTTTTCTCTCAGCGACAATATAGGGTCATCATTTTTCTCGATGTCACGTAATTTCATTTTTGTGGCTCGTTATCATTCCCATTGGTACACCACCATTTTAAACAGGAGAGGATACAGATTTGTCGTACCGAACATCAAGGCTGACAAGTAGTTCAACCGGCATGAAACCGCCTGAAAGCTACTGTCATTAAATATGTTATTCCTGCGTACAGATCCGAACATGATATGCCTCACAAGGGAAATAAATGATAATCGGATTTCAGTTCCTTTTTTTTTTTCTTTCACATTCCTGGGATCTGAATTTGAGAACACAAATATCACTAACAAAAGCAGTTAACACTCAAAAATTCTCGAGAAAATCGACTTTGAAGTTTTCCAAACCTCTACAACGTGCTAAATCAGCCAGTTTTTGTCGAGAGCTCTTCTGGCTGTGAGATGGACCGTTAGCCTACCACGTGTTTGGCATTGGTTTGATTTTGCAGCACAGCCAAAATTTTAAACTAAGGTGTATTTTCCATGAGCATTTTCATTAAGCTTAAAATAGATAAGGATGAATAAGAATTTAATATGTGATTTTTTAAAAATAATCTGTTAGAAAAAATCAGTTATTAAGAATTATATTTGCAGTGAGAACTGGATTTTTGTGAGCAATACATATGTAAAAATAGAAAGACATCGATTTTCAAGGAAATAGGAAGTACATACCTGTTAATCAATATATATGTGATGAATTTTATATTTCAAATGACGTAGGTATTAAACTTAACCGAAGACAGATAAATTAATGACTGAAATGAGAAGCGAACGAGCGATTGACATTCTCGAGAGCTATCGAATTCTTTCACTTTATGTATTTTAAACTTCACGGAATTCCTAGTACATATATCTCTGTTTAAAAATTTGATCAACCCACAGTCGAACCTATAACCTCTGCTTGGGCGGCGAGCATCGTACTATGCATAACAGTTACTGCATGATAGGGGTTTTATTGGTACATCAGGTTTCAGTCCAACCTGGTTGTCACAAGAGAATTGTATAGAACAGGATTATTTTTATTGTTGCTGTTACTACTAAATTTCTCAATTAAATTGCATCTGATACAAGCGCAAGTTGTTGCACGGTATTGTTATTGGTGACGTAGTCAGTTTTTTTGTACAACCTGTGGCTAATACGAGCATGGTTGCATTGACAAATAACACTAATCTATACGTACATTATCTAGGGAACCGACAGAATATTGGAAAATAATATTTTTGTCATTTGAACAGATGATTATATTGCCTAGAGAGAAGAAAATTGCTCCGAAATACAGAAAAACACTCCGAAGATCGAAGCTTCGTTCAGGAATTGGCAGGTGACCCTCAAAACCCAAAAAAGTAAAATGTTGTTCATAAAAGAGCGGAAGGGTCGATTACTACATTGTCATACGATTGCGGAACGATGACTGGAAGCAGTCCAATACATATTTTATATAAGGGTATACGTACGGACCAACTGAAACTGGAACAACCGTAACTAATGGCCGTAGTGCAGATGTAATACAGCTTCATTGGACGAATCCTCAGGAAGTGTAGTAGATCACTAAGGAGGTAACGTACAAACCCTCCAATATTTGAGTATTGTTCTTTAGCCTGGGATCAGTTCCAGATAGTGTTGATAGAAGAAAAACTGAAGAACCGAGGAAAAGCAGAGAGTTTCATTAAAGTTTTTTTTTTTTTTTTTGAGTCGTCAGTCTTATGAACGATGATTTGATGATGCCCGACACGAATTCATCTCCTCTGCCAACCTCTTCATCTCGGAGTAGCAACCTACGTCGTCAACTACTTGCAGAATGTATTCCAGTCTCTGTCTTTCTGTACAGTTTTTACCCTCTATAGCTCCCTCTAGTACTATGAATGTTATTCTTTGATGTTTAATAGGTGTCCTATCGCTCTGTACCTCCTTTACAGTGTCTTTTTATATATTCCTTTCCTCGCCATTTCTGTAGAGAACTTGAACATTGCAGGCCTTGTCAGTTCAATTAATTTTCAGCATTCTTCTGTAGCACCACATCTTAAATCCTTCCATTCACTTCCGTTCCGGTTTTCCTACAGTCTATGTATCACTGCCATGGAATACTGTGCTGTAGACATACATTTTCAGAAATTTCTTTCTGATATTGGTGCCTATGTTTGATATTCGAAGACTTCTCTTGACCAGGAATGCCCTTTTTGCCCACTGCTTGTCTGCTTTGTATGTCCTCCTTGCTGCGTCCGTCGTGTGTTATTTTGCTGGCCTACTTAGCAGAATTCCTTATCTTCATCTACTTCCTTATGTTCCGTTACTCGCTGTTGTTATTTCTGAAACTTCTCATTCCTTTCGTCTTTCTTCGATTTACTCTCAGCCTATGTTTTATACTCACTAGAATATGCACTCCGTTTAGCAGATCTCTTAATTCTTCTTCACTTTGACTGAGGGTAGCAATGTCATCAGCGAATCGTGTCATTGATATCCTTTCTGCATAAATTTTAATTCCAGTCTAAACCTTTCTTTTATTTTCATCATTGATCCTTCGACGTACAATATGAACAGATGGGGAGAAAGACTATATTCCTGTTTTATATCCTTTTTAATCCGGGCATTTCATTCTTTGTCTTCCACTCTTATATTCCCGCTTGGCTCCTATACAAATTGTATATTACCTATCTTTCCCTATAACTTATCACTGTTTTTCTCAGAATTTCGAATATTTTACACCACTTTACATTTTCGAAAGCTTTTTACATGTCAAAAAACTCTATGAACGTGTCTTGATTTTTCTTCCGTCTTGCTTCCATTATCAACCGCAACGACAGAATTGGCTGTCTGGTATCTTTACCTCTCTGAAACCTTAACTAATCGTCATCTAATACATCCTCAATTTTCTTTCCCATTTTTCTACGTACAAATCTCGTTAGCAACTTGGTTGAATGAGATGATAAGTATTGTGAGATAATTGTCGCACTTGTTGGTTCTTGCAATCTTCGGAATTGTGTGGACGATGTTTTTCCGAAAGTCATATGGTATATCGCCAGACTCAGAAGTCTACACACCAGCGTGAATAGTCGCTTCATTGCCACTACCCTCAATGATTTTAGAAACTCTTACGAAATGGCATATATCCCTTCTGCCTTATTCGACATCATGCCTTCCAAAGCTCTCTTAGATTCTCATTCTAATACTGGATCCCCTATCTCTTGCTCCTGTTTCTTCTTCTATGACGTTACCAGACAAGTAGTCCCCCTCATAGAGGACATAAATGTACTCTTTCCACCTAACCGTTTTACTCTTAATGGTACCGCCCTTGTTCTTAGTTTCACCAAAGGTTGCCTTGACTTTCCTGTACGCTGAGTCAGAACTTCCGATAGTAATTTCTCTCTCGATTTCTTCACTTTTCTATGCAGCCGTTTTACCTTTACTTCCATGCACTTACTATTTATTTCATTCCTAAGTGACTTACTTGTGTATTTTTGAATTTCTCGAACTCTTTTGTACTTCTTCCTTTCACTGATCAACTGAAGTATTTGTTTTATCAACGGTTCCTTCGCTTTTTTGTAGCAATGTGTTTCAGTGCAACTTCTGTGACTGTCCTAGTTAAAGGTGTCCATTCGTCTTGAACTACTGACCAGTTCTTCGTCGTAGCATCTATAGCCTCACCAAAGTTAAGAGTATCTCTTTATCCCTTAGTACTTCCTCATACTTTTTCTTTGCTCACTGATTCTTTCTAACTAGGCTCTTAATTGTAGCCAGGTCTTCGTCACTACTAAATTACGATATGAGGCTACATCTCCATTCAGAAAGCGCGGAAACGTCACGGACGTCCTCTTCCAACTCCAGTGGCTGTGTTCTACATCACAGCGCAGTTTACTGTCGAAATCTTAAGAGCATATGTTCGTACAAAAGCAACAATTCTATTGCCCCCTACAATGTATATGTTGAGAAAATACCACGAAGATAAATGAGAGAGATTATAGGTCACACGAGCCGGTAGGTGTAGCCGAGCGGCTCTAGGCCCTTCAGTCTGGAACCGCGCGGCCGCTACGGTCGCAGGTTCGAATCCTGCCTCGGGCATGGATGTGTGTGATGTCCTTAGGTTGGTTAAGTTTAAGTAGTTCTAAGTTCTATGGGACTGATGACCTCAGCTGATACGTCCCATAGTGCTCAGAGCCATTTCAACCATTTCATAGGTCACACGAAAGATTATCAAAAGTCGTTCTTCCCACGAACCGTTTGTGACGAATGACCTGACTGTGCTACAAAAAGTACCCCCTGCATCACACTTCAGGGTAGCCTGCGGAGTGGAGATATAGATACAGATATCGAATTGAGTTACTAAGTAACCCACATTCAAGATAGAATTCGGTAACGTCATATGCGTCATGGGAATACAACAGGGATAGGGTCAACTATGTAGACATTCGCCGAAACATAGAGCATGTTTCTTTTCCGCGAAACCTTCGCTGCTTTACACATTTTACTCAAAATCTATTATTTATCTCTAACGTTTCCCTCTTGTACAATGGGAAGCAAAGAGACGATGCTGTTTGTGGCTGGTATCCTTTTTCTATAATACATACGCATATACTAACAGACTTCTGTATTAACATATATTAACATAAACAGAGAGCTACCTAACATAGGATAGTCCAAGTGTTGTGCTACAAGCTGTCTGCAGTAGTCCATGTTAGCCTCACTGCTGGTGAAATAAAAGTCTCACTGTGTACACTGCTCTGATCACTATGTGCTGCCTAAAACTGAGACTGCCTGATACTCGGCTGTTACTGATGACTCGGCTCAGTGGCTCACTGGATGACTGAATGACTGACTGGGCCCTCCAGTCTGCGGTGGACGTCTAAATACTGGTGGAAGAGATGGCATTGGCGACGCAAGTTTGTCTTTGGCCTCTCTCATGATAGTCTCGCTTGCTCCGCTGCCTACTATCGATCTTCTCGCAAACACTTTGCTGATCGGAGTTCTAGGGACAGCTTAGGCCAGCACATCTGCTCTCATACATGCTGTTTTAAAGTAGCAGTATCCGAGTGTGAGAATTGCAACAGGTGTCAACTCCATCATAGAGCTCCCATGGGACTTGGGCCAATGGCTCCATGGCGCAGCATACAAATAGCCAAAGACCAAAAGTGAGGAACGCTACTTGTTACACATGGCTTTAACGAGAAAAGCTAAGATAAAGTAGCACAAAATGAAGTTGTATGATAATCTGTGTAAATCCTTTAAAGGATAGTGAGTGCTAGCTAACACATAACATGAGTATAGGACCAAAAAACACAGGTAGATATTTAGGTAAAGAAATTGAGGAGATCAAAAGTACATCTAACAAGTTTACTTATTCAAATAAAATTGTTTAAATCGAAACCATGTTTAAGCAAGTTACAGGTTATGTAAGCTACTACCGTCTTTTGCAACTGCAATAAAAGACCATAGGCTTTCCTTCTATTTTAAAGCATCTTCTGTGGTTCGCAATTTTTTTAATTCATTCTTAACGTTCTTCCACAAATATTTGTTAGATATTTATACACAGCTCTGTCACTGACACGATGTATACCGGTACTTCCGATTTTTGTTCTGTAGGTCCACTGTTAACCGCCATTTCGTGCACCGTATTTTCAATTAAAAGAGAAAAAGACAAAAAGCAAGAATACAATATGTTGAGTAACTTACGTATAAAATAAAAGAAACATTTTGTTTGAGAAAAGGAAGGAAGTTCAGGATCTCTGAGCAGGTAAAAGAAAGAAAGCTGATCTCCTTGTTATAAAAGCAGTCTAGATCGCTTGATAACTTTCTTCTGTATTTACTGCGCCGTGTCGGCTACTGCCGTCATAATATAGAAGAAAACTTAGAACTGGCAAAACAGTGCTCACAGTCCGTATTGAAAACCTATGTTTAGTCAGGGCTCAGCTACCAGCAAATCTCTCCTGTTAGTTGACACCCCAATTATGCATACTTTTTTTAATGCTGACACTGAGCATTGTTTTCCATGTTCTGAGTTTTCTGATACATCATAACAGAAGTAACTGAAATGACGCAAATAATAAAGAAATCTATTGAGCTGTCTCGAAGGTTTTATTCATAGTATGTTTACAGTGATCGTCGTCTCATACAATAAATTTATTTCCTTTATTAAACTTTTTAAATTTAAATGGAACGAAGTTAGTCTTGCGATATTACAGCTCAGAAGCTGTTTTCAGCATTCAGACTATCGCTGTAGCTTCAGGTCGTCCAAAGCGAACCGTGCTTCAGACGTGCAAGACTACTTGGTGGTTTTCAACTCTTGGCAATATCTTCTCCAGATAATGGAACGAGTTTCAGTATAGCCTTATTGTCTCTACATTATTCGTTCCGACGTATTTTAATACTTAGGTTTTCACGGCTTTGTACCCTTGCACAAGTTTGAAACTGAGTTCCAATTTGTCTGAACAGTGACTTGCTTTTCCACTTATGTGGTTGAGTCTGGGTAACCCATGTTCGTTCGCTGCCACTTGCATGTGACAAATTGACAAACAAACGAATGAGGAAAGAAACTGGCGTGGTGGTCGTAATTACGACCGTAGTGGAAATGAAATGGAGGTGTGTTGGACTTGTACCCAGAGAAATGGTCCAGGGATATTTTTCCGTGGATTTCCTGAGAAGAATATGACGAGATGACTATCCGATGGCCTTAGACGATATTACAGATAATACATGTAGGAGCAGGACCGACTGTATGGCTGAAACACGAATACGTAATTCATCGAAATGGTCTACAGGGGGCTTCTTTCCAACAGTAGATGACAAATGGCTTGTATTTATGATGAGTTGCATTGTTTGGATGTTCAAGACATGAACACCCAAAATCCTCACATGTTTCAGACAACAATACGGGATACTGCACGTTTCATCAAATATCCGGCATGAGTAGTTACAGTTACGTCTTGTTCATTTCATTATATACGAAATGGTGCTGAAAAGTAATGCCTTATTTATATGAAATCTCAAAGCTTTTTTAAATAAAATAAACATTATTAATATTCTATATACTTATTCTTCACGTTTACATATTTATTTTCCAGTACAGTTACCTTGAAGACGAACACATTTCTCCAGACGTGAGACAAGTCTGTTGATACCATCACCGTAGAATGTTTGACTTTATCGATAGAGTCACAACCTCACCTCTGCTTGCATCGATTCATCACTATCAAAGTGAAGTCCTGGAAGGTGTTCTTTACGTTTTGGGAACAGTGGTAAACCAGATCGGGATGGGGACAAGTCGGGAATGTACGGATCTCGAACGAAGACAGTGAGACCAAGGCGTCGGATTGTTGCAGCCGTCGCAGCACTCGTGTGTGGTCAGATTATTCATGTTGAAGGAGTGGAGGCGTAGGGTGGGGTGGGGTGGGGTGGGGTGGGGTGGGGTGAATCCATGCATGGACAGACCCTTCGAAACCGAAATTCGATTACACCCTACTGTTTCTCCGCACTGCTACAGTTACGTAACACACCATCATGTTACTCGCTGTAATTCGGAGTCCTCTAAAGACAGAGTACTCTAAATATGTAGATATTAAGAATGAAAATTTAGAATGTTAATAACCCTCGTCTTATTTAAAAAGCTTTAAGAGTTTTAGCAAAAAAATTCTTAGGCATTACTCTTCAGTATGCCCTTGTATATTTATATTCTTTTCCCCATTACTCACCATGTGAAATGGTCAAAACTACGTACATCATTTTTGCCGTTTATAGATTTATTCTAGGACTATGCAGTCATTGCATCACTTTTCCAGGTGTTAACAGTGACAATAGATACCATAAGCTTATAATATAATAAAATGATAATATAATAGGATAGGGAATTAATGATAATAAAATGTTGGAATGTGTGGCTTTTTAAAATGGATGAATTAAAGAGATTAATTCTTTGGCATGAAGGACAAGCACAATAAGCTAGGCATTGCCTGTAAAGGGAACGGAATCATTTTAGTTTATATTTATATAAATAAATCGTCTTCATAGTATTTTATGCGTACCAATTATTAATATTATGTCCGATCGCCATCTCCTTGACTGTGGCCGTGTTGTTATATTCGGATCTTCGTAAATTTTCCGAAGTACACAGGTGGGATTCCGTTCTTATTGCATTACTACTTGAAATAATAATAACTCTCACAAATATTCTGTTAATAAAACACTACTATATTTCTGTTCGATGCACATAGAAAATACACACAATGGCGGTCTGCAATTACTCGCTAAAAAATGGCGGTTCTCACTCGTTCACTCACTGAGCGAAACCTCCCAACAACTCGTACAAGAACAAAAACTGCTCTGTCTTTTAACATCTGAAAGTCAAAAATACCTGACGGTTGGCACAGGCTCTACGCTGAGCTACTACCACCTAATCTTTTCTCTTTGCTTTTAAAGAGGATGAAAACATAAAAGTAAGAAATGCAAAAGGTATATCACAAGCTTTACATCTTCTATTAGTAGCTCTTCAGTTATCCTCATAAATCTTTTAAAGCTTCCTAACGAGAACATTTTCACAAGAATAGGAATCGAAAATGGGTGTTCTGTATTGTATTGAGGATTTCTTATCCCTCAGCTAAGCAACGAGATGTTCTCCATTAGGTACATAATTTGCATACTATCTCCTACTTTAAGTCGAATTACTTTCAAGTATGTATCCTGAAATATGCCCTAATTTGTAATGCCCTCTGATATGTTACACATAATATGAGAGCGCTGCAATTGCTACGGTTTTTCTGGAGGAATATAATAAGTGAAGAAAAGGGGTAGCTTACTTTCGTCCAACGTGATTCCATGAATGTGTTACGTTCTGATCAGCACGTGGCGTAAGATCAACATCGTTTAAGTAACTCATCTTGTAGCCACGCCACCTTGCACCCAAGTGTACCCCAGTATTTTAGCGTAGTTAAAGAAACACAGTCCGGGCAGGCCTCGAAGGCCCCACGGTACAGACCGACCGTGTGACATCCTCATCTCTTAGGCATCAGTATGTGTGGATACGGAGGGGTATGTGGTCAGCACACTGCCGTTGTCAGTTTTTGTGACTCATGCCGTTATTTCTCAATTAAATAGCTGCTCAAGTAGCCTCACAAGGGCTGAGTGCACCCGCTTGTCAACGGCACTCGGGAGACGCAGATGGTGACCCATCCAAGTACTAGTCAAGCCCGACAGCACTTAAGTACGGTGATCCGGCGGGAATCGGTCTTATTACTCTGGCAAGGCCTTTGATGTTAGCCTAGGCTTTCTATTCACAAATCTGAATTTTCAAGTACACAACCACTCACGTTCTATACAAAGAGAACTGCCAGCTCCTTCTGCAACTCTAAATGCAGACTTATTTTCCGTTCTGTAAAGATATGCAACGGAAACTGAGGAAGAGTATTGCTCTCTGCGGTTTCTTAAACATATCTAATGAAAACTATCATAGTTCAGAAATACTCCAATCTTTGCTGAAAGCAGAAAGAACATTACGTGGAATGACTTGATACCTTTTTCAAAGTGAGACTCCACCGCAAAAGTATCAAAATTCTAAATTAATGACGAGGACTGCCGAACGAGATTGTCGATCTTTTAGTGGGAAAATACAGAGTGTTTCAAAAATGACCGGTATATTTGAAACGGCAATAAAAACTAAACTAGCAGCGATAGAAATACACCGTTTGTTGCAATATGCTTGGGACAACAGTACATTTTCAGGCGGACAAACTTTCGAAATTACAGTAGTTACAATTTTCAACAATAGATGGCGCTGCAAGTGATGTGAAAGATATAGAAGACAACACAGTCTGTGGGTGCGCCATTCTGTACGTCGTCTTTCTGCTGTAAGCGTGTGCTGTTCACAACGTGCAAGTGTGCTGTGGACAACATGGTTTATTCCTTAGAACAGAGGATTTTTCTGATGTTGGAATTCCACCGCCTAGAACACAGTGTTGTTGCAACAAGACGAAGTTTTCAACGGAGGTTTAATGTAACCAAAGGACCGAAAAGCGATACAATAAAGGATCTGTTTGAGAAATTTCAATGGACTGGGAACGTGACGGATGAACGTGCTGGAAAGGTAGGGCGACCGCGTACGGCAACCACAGAGGGCAACGCGCAGCTAGTGCAGCAGGTGATCCAACAGCGGCCTCGGGTTTCCGTTCTCCGCTCCGTGTTGCAGCTGCAGTCCAAATGACGCCAACGTCCATGTATCGTCTCATGCGCCAGAGTTTACATCTTTATCCACACAAAATTCAAACGCGGCAACCCCTCAGCGCCGCTACCATTGCTGCACGAGAGACATTCGCTAACGATATAGTGCACAGGATTGATGACGGCGATATGCATGTTGGCAGCATTTGGTTTACTGATGAAGCTTATTTTTACCTGGACGGCTTCGTCAATAAACAGAACTGGCGCATATGGGGAACCAAAAAGCCCCATGTTGCAGTCCCATCGTCCCTGCATCCTCAAAAAGTACTGGTCTGGGCCGCCATTTCTTCCAAAGGAATCATTGGCCCATTTTTCAGATCCGAAACGATTACTGGATCACGCTATCTGGACATTCTTCGTGAATTTGTGGCGGTACAAACTGCCTTAGACGACACTGCGAACACCTCGTGGTTTATGCAAGATGCTGCCCGGCCACGTCACACGGCCGACGTCTTTAATTTCCTGAATGAATATTTCGATGATCGTGTGATTGCTTTGGGCTATCCGAAACATACAGGAGGCGGCGTGGATTGGCCTCCCTATTCGCCAGACATGAACCCCTGTGACTTCTTTCTGTGGGGACACTTGGAAGACCAGGTGTACCGCCAGAATCCAGAAACAATTGAACAGCTGAAGCAGTACATCTCATCTGCATGTGAAGCCATTCCGCCAGACACGTTGTCAAAGGTTTCGGGTAATTTCATTCAGAGACTACGCCATATTATTGCTACGCATGGTGGATATGTGGAAAATATCGTACTATAGAGTTTCCCAGACCGCAGCGCCATCTGTTGTTGAAAATTGTAACTACTGTAATTTCGAAAGTTTGTCTGCCTGAAAATGTACTGTTGTCCCAAGCATATTGCAACAAACGGTGTATTTCTATCGCTGCTCGTTTAGTTTGTATTGCCGTTTCAAATATACCGGTCATTTTTGAAACACCCTGTATATTACTGCATTTAATGTACAGTTCCACAACCATGATGTACACAACATACTTGTGCGAAACAGACGAAATATAAAGGCACAAAGAAATCTATGTGCGTCCAGTAGGTACTGAAGCCAGCTTACTACATGGAAATGTGATGAATTAAAATGCCCCAGTATTTCGATGATTTCATGCAAACCCGACCTTGTACCGGGCTTTGAGAGTAACACATTGCTACAAAGCCATGAACGCATCGATTCAGCATTTAAAGTGTCCACTAAAGGTCTGAAAGTACCGAAAATACCTCCACGCCTAGCCTTGCAATATGAACTAGAAAACTGGCCCATGTACAACAGACACCGGCTTCAATTCTACACACATCTTGCTCAGCTATAACAGCGTCTTACCACACCTGCAGCTATCATCAGCTTCCAACCAAACTTTGTGTATTCAATCTATTGCACTGTTGTATCTAAATGTTACTATTACTTCAGCCTAACTCCCACAGTAGCAGAAAATGGAATGGAATTTCTACTACTGTGCTCTATAAGGAGGCAGTATATGCAATCAAACAGATGTCCAACATACACTCCAGTAACAGAGGGGCGCTGGAACATGAATGTGGCAACTACTTAAAAGCCTATATCTTTTACTAACGTAGAACATTTAAAATAAATGTCCTTAACTAGCAGGTAGCTTGAACCATGGCACGTGAAGTCCTGCACCTAATCGAATTGAATCTAAATAACTTAGCTGTCGGTTGGTAATGTTTTTAGTCACTATGACAGTACTTTTCCGCCAGCTGACTGTAACCGTTCATTTTCTATATGTGATGGCAGGTTACACGCTGGTAAAAGGGTTGACATCCAGATTACAAGAGGTGGTGTTTCGCCCAAAATTTTTTAAAAAAATGTAATACATACAAACGTGAAGCCAGAATATATATATATATATATATATATATATATATATATATATATATATATATATATGACAAGGCAGCCTGGAGCTATACAAATATTATGAAGGTTATTCTCCACGATGAGAGGCGTATTTATGATGAGAGAGGGCTGTTAGGCACCACATATTTCTTTATATAGGGAATGCTGGAAGCTGCATTGCGAATGTGTTAAAAACGTATCGCATCATCCCTTACCACATTATTAACATCAGGAATTCCTGGAAAACCAAAGTTATGAATCATAAAAGTCCTAATTGCTGTATCCCAGCCCAGAGAAAAAGAAGATACAGCAAGAAGAAATGAAGAAGCAACAAATAGAAATAGATATCATAGAAGACAGGGAAGAAGAAGATGGGCTAGGAGGAGGAAGAACATACCTTCCCACATTCCATCCTTACTTATACCCATTACTAGCAAACTAGGTTTAATATACCATCCTGAAATCCTCAGCTGGCCGTCAAATCCCCCTTAATAGCATCCTATCCTATGGGAAATGAGCGCCGCAGAGTCCAAAAATGAATAACAAAACTAATATGCAATAACAACCGATAGGATGGGTTGACGTTACCATGTATCAACGTGTGGTGTACGGCATACATCACTGCACTGTGACGTTATCTGCAAATAAACTTGTCACAGGACTGTATATGGAGGCCTGAACCACCTTCTTGTAACACGCACCCTGAGAACTCCCAGATACCTTCGTCTACGTGGTGTTGCACAGCAGTTTCAGAGGACTGCGACATCAACATTGAAAGATCATAACACCCGTATAAGAACCTATGTAGAACATAATGTCATGCTCTATCTTGAAGAACAATTAAATCATTCAGTACATTATTTCAATATGTGTTTGATATCATGAATAATATTACAGGAATCAATACTGAAGTTATGTTGTTCTAAATGCAGATATATAGGTGCCCTTCTTATGAAACCTTTTCACTCAAGCACATTTTATATATATGTCTCAATTCCTGCATTTTCCTTACATGAGTGTTTTTAAATGCTGTATTTACTGAAGTAATCTGTCTGTTTCTCATTTGTGTGTTTCTGAAGATTCAATATGAAAGTGTACATATTTACTACTTGATATAAGATTTTGAGGCACAAGTGTTTTTCACATGCTCCCATATATCATCTAAATATGATAATAGATTATTTCCATAGCTGAAGATAGATCATGGTAAATAGATTGGTTGTGTTTGTGTTTCAGTTTAGTATGTAGCTTAAACAAAAAGTTTGCTCATCTTCTTGCATCTCCATTATCATATTTAAGGTAAGTAGTTGATAAAGTTAATTTGCGTTTCTTAATGCTGATGTTCCGAGAAATAACCATTAAGATAGGATAATAATTAGAGCCATTAATGTGTACTGTAAATTAATAGTGGAAAGATGTAACTGATACAGGGTGAGTCACCTAACATTACCGCTGGATATATTTCGTAAACCACATCAAATACTGACGAATCGATTCCACAGACCGACCGTGAGGAGAGGCGCTAGTGTAATTGGTTAATACAAACCATTAAAAAATGTACGGAAGTATGTTTTTTAACACAAACCTACGTTTTCTTAAATGGAACCCCGTTAGTTTTGTTAGCACATCTGAACATATAAACAAATACGTAATCAGTGCCGTTTGTTGCATTGTAAAATGTTAATTACATCCGGAGATATTGTAACCTAAAGTACCACTCCTCCGCTGTTCGATGGTGTGTATCGGAGAGCACCGAACTACGTAGGGATCCAAAGGGAACGGTGATGAACCTTAGGTACAGAAGAGACTTGAACAGCTCATTACGTCCACATGCTAACACCTTTTTATTGGTCTTTTTCACTGACGCACATGTACATTACCATGAGGGGTGAGGTACACGTACACACGGGGTTTCCGTTTTCAGTTACGGAGTGGAATAGAGTGTGTCCCGACATGTCAGGCCAATAGATGTTCAATGTGGTGGCCATCATTTGCTACACACAATTGCAATCTCTGGCGTAATAGATGTCGTACACGCCGCAGTACATCTGGTGTAATGTCGCCGCAGGCTGCCTCAATACATCATTTCATATCCTCTGGGGTTGTAGGCCCAGCACGGTACACATTCTCCTTTAACGTACCACACAGAAAGAAGTCCTGAGGTGTAGGATCATAAGAACGGGCTGGCTAATTTATGCGTCCTCCACGTCCTATGAATCGCCCGTCGAACGTCCTGTCAAGGGTCAGCCTAGTGTTAATTGCGGAATGTGCAGGTGCACCATCATGCTGATACCACATACGTCGACGCGTTTGAGGTGGTCGCCAATGATTCTGCACCATACATTTACAGTCCACGGTCGCTGTCGCTCTATCTGTCTGAGCCATCGAGGATTGACCACGGACCAGTAATGCATGTTCCGTAGATTCACTGCCCCGTGGTTTGTGAAACCCGCTTCATCGGTAAACAGGTAGAACAGCAACGCTTTCTCTGATAATGCCCATTGAAAGAATTGCTCTCGATAATTAAAGTCATCACTATGTAATTGCTGATGTAGCTACACTTGAAACGGGTGAAAGCGGTGACGATGCAGTATGCGCATGACACTACTTTGACTCAGTCCACCGGCTCTCTCAATGTCCCGTGTACTCATGTGTGGGTTCATAGCAACAGCAGCTAACACACCAACTGCACCCGCTTCTCCTGTGACGGACCTGTTACGGACCCGTTTGCGTGCTACGACCATACCTGTTGCATACAGTTGGCGGTGGATGTTTTGCAATGTGCGGCACGTTGGGTGCTCTGTCCGGGTACCGTTCTGCTTACACCCTGCAGGCTCAGCTGCATTTCGTCGATACTCACCATAGATGAGTATCATCTCCGCTTTTTCAGAGTTCGAATACAACATGGTCACAGTTCCTACAACACTACACTATCACAGTTGGCCGAAGTGGCCGAGCGGTTCTAGGCGCTACAGTCTGGAACCGCGAGACCGCTACGGTCGCAGGTTCGAATCCTGCCTCGGGCATGGATGTGTGTGATGTCCTCAGGTTAGTTAGGTTTAAGTAGTTCTAAATTCTAGGGGACTGATGACCTCAGCAGTTAAGTCCCATAGTGCTCAGAGCCATTTGAACTACACTATCACACGGTGTACTACAGTTGGACTGCGTGCGGAGAAGAATACAGAATAACAATAGCCGCAAGCGCTACATGCGGACACTGCGACAGCTAGACCAAACCACAACACTGCACTACAGCCACACTCGTAAACACGGTCGCCACCGTAAACAAGACCCTGCAGATGCTGCTCGCCGACCGTGGCCCGTGTTTGTTGCAACACGCAACTGAACGTCGGAGGTTTCAAGCGTCAACTTTAGATTACAATATCTCCGGATGCAATTAATATTTTAGAATGCAAAAAACGGCACTGATTACGTATTTGTTTATATGTTCAGATGTGCTAGCAAAACTAACGGGGTTACATTTAAAAAACGTAGGTTTGTGTTAAAAAACATACTTCTGTGCATTTTTGTATCGTTTGTATTAAACAATTACACTAGCCCCTCTCTTCACGTTCAGTCTGTGGAATCGGTTCGTCGGTATTGGATGTGGTTTTCGAAATATATCCAGCGTTAACGTTAGGTAACTCACGCTGTATATCCATTCAGAGAAATTTGATACTACAGGAATATAAATATGTATGTTTTAAGAGAGTTGGACAATATGGATGATATCCGTTGTGGAGTTGGAAGTTTATATAGACAATTTTACACAGTTTTGTGTGGTGTTAACCAGCACCTGAATTGTTGATTCAACCGAGCTCAAAATTAACTCAAACGTTAGGCTATTTAAGGTGACCACCTAACATAATTTTTATGCCACATACCAATGCATTTAAAACCCCAAAAGCCATACTTTGATTAGAATAATGTCATTTGCATAGTATGGAAAGTAATTAATTCATGCATGGCTCATATGAACTCAGTATTAACAAATGACCTAATTTGCATGTTGATAGACGAGTATCATTTCCGTAGGAGTGGTCTGAAGGGTAAGTGAGGCTTCCCAGCTGACGTGGGTACAGCGACACAGAACGCACATACGAAAGCCTTAAAACAGTGAACCCTCACTGTGGGAGATCAAAGAGGAACCTACCATTTTGGGCGGAGATAACCATAATGAGTCACCCCTGGGCGAGTCTTCTGACGCACATGTGCACACGTGCACCCAATAAACATTTAGGACAGCATGGTATTCATTTGGGGGGGTTCTAAAGGAGATCACAACTCTTCCATTTACAAGGAAATTTAAGAACACAGAACGTGTCATCAGCTTCACATATACAAAATTCACATGAAACTCACACGTTGGGGCATAAGAGCTGCACCTGCTCTGTGAAAGCCTTTTAATTTAAGAAAGCACTCAGCATCGCAGCATGAGGTGACTTTTGCGACACAGGCATGAGCACAGCTGTGTGAGTCACCAGAATTTTGCAAACATTCAAACATCATGTGACAGGGTATGAAGCCCACGTATACAGCTCCTGTTTGGGTGGAGCTTATTACTAAAAGATAGAGTGCCGAACGCTCAATAGATAAGATGAAACTAGCATTCATCCCAGTTTGCTTCTGAAGTGCCATTGGCCAAAAAAGCGTCGTATGTTGCATCAAAAGCTCTCACTGGCCGACAGCATTTTTGACAGGAGGCAAACCCACAATACAGTTGGATATAGCTGCAACAATACAGGCAATTACGGGTGAGTAATTTAGAGGGTTATCTTACAACGAGTGCCATGTGCGGGACGGAGAGCACTCCGCTATGTAGTGGCTCTGGAAGAGACATCTTTTTGTGAACATCTGTGTGTGTTCACGAGGCTCTGTTGTCTCACAGTATCTCTGATTTGTGGATTGCGAGCTACGAGCTGTGTTAATTAAGTTCTGCAACAGTGTACACGTCGCTCAACCTCATCGGGTGGATACAGCTTGTTGATTCAGCCACGAAAAACATAGTGTTTCGCCTCACAAAAACTTAGGACAGTTTACGACTATATAGTCAGTCAGGGCAGCAGTTGAATTGTCAGCCGTACTGGTTCGCAAGGCGTTGACGCATCTGCCACTGACACGTGCCACAGTTGACCACGGCTGCCCTTGTCGGCGCATTGCAGCAAAACTGAATTAACTGTTATTCTACTACAAGATCGTGTCACGCTAACGTGACCGCCACCTGTGTTCGATGTGAATGTGCAACAACCACTCACAGACGACAGGTGGCAGCACCAACAGTGGAAGATGTATAAGAATGTTGGGAGAGGGAGCAAGGGCGAAAACAATGGAGTCTTTGTCGTAATGCGGAAACGGAGAAGTTTATCTAACGTCCAAAATGACATGATCATTGACTCTCACCCCAGTGGTAGAAGCAGTTCCGAAACGTTCGTGTGCCAGAGGGCCTATGGGAAAAGGGCGTTATCCAGAACTGGCACCGAGGCAACTATATTGCTCCAGAGGCCTTAGATTACAGTAGTGAACGACACAATTGGAGATGTGCAGGGACGCATAGGCAGTCAGGGTCGAGCTACCAAATTGTCAGCTGCTCATCCAGATGAACAAAGCAGCTACCAACAGTGTTTCCTCAACAACTGTTTAGTGAACGTTGCTCGTATGGCCGTCCGAAGCAGGCGCCATGTTCATGAAACCAAGTTCACTTCTGTTCATCGACGACGAAGGATGGATTTGCATGCTCATTCCACAAATGAACGTCCACTTTTAACACCATAGCTTACGCACTACATACTCTTTGTTGATTCATTTAGCTTTCTGTTTTGTGCAACATCCCATCTTTGAACTTCTGTAATTAATGTGTGATTAATTCGATACTGTAATGAAGTGTAATCTCTGTAATATGTACAATATGAGCAAATGATATGTTTTGTCTTTCTCACATAATCTCTTTAGTTATCTTTGAGGTTGAATAATTTTGTTTAAATAATTTTTTTGTACAAATGTTAATATGTGCAAAGGTTCTATTTCATTTAATATGTTTGGTTGCTGTTATGGAAACTGCTGAATTTCGCATAAGGTTCTTAGCTATTTTGTATGTAAAAGGTGTTGTCATTCCCCTCGGGAACGGAAGCATGTAGCGCGCGCAAAATGTGGTGGGCATGGATAGAAAGGTAGAACAAAGAGTCAGTCGGCGACAAGCTACCAAACTATCAACCGCTCATGTAAAAGTTGTGTATTGTGCAGGTGCCGAGAGAGGCTTTTCGTGCCGCTTTCCAATGCCTAGGATGGACAGATAAAGACATGGAACTATTCTGGAATCGATACCTATAATCGCCACCAATAAATGACAGAGTCCAGCATTTCCGCCTTCAAATCCACCTACCGACATGCACTCGCCATTATGTTGCGCAATCACCGAAAAGGAACCAACGAATTGTAAATACACTCCTGGAAATGGAAAAAAGAACACATTGACACCGGTGTGTCAGACCCACCATACTTGCTCCGGACACTGCGAGAGGGCTGTACAAGCACTGATCACACGCACGGCACAGCGGACACACCAGTAACCGCGGTGTTGGCCGTCGAATGGCGCTAGCTGCGGAGCGTTTGTGCACCGCCGCCGTCAGTGACAGCCAGTTTGCCGTGGCATACGGAGCTCCATCGCAGTCTTCAACAGTGGTAGCATGCCGCGACAGCGTGGACGTGAACCGTATGTGCAGTTGACGGACTTTGAGCGAGGGCGTATAGTGGGCATGCGGGAGGCCGGGTGGACGTACCGCCGAATTGCTCAACACGTGGGGCGTGAGGTCTCCACAGTACATCGATGTTGTCGCCAGTGGTCGGCGGAAGGTGTACGTGCCCGTCGACCTGGGACCGGACTGCAGCGACGCACGGATGCACGCCAAGACCGTAGGATCCTACGCAGTGCCGTAGGGGACCGCACCGCCACTTCCCAGCAAATTAGGGACACTGTTGCTCCTGGGGTATCGGTGAGGACCATTCGCAACCGTCTCCGTGAAGCTGGGCTACGGTCCCGCACACCGTTAGGCCGTCTTCTGCTCACGCCCCAACATCGTGCAGCCCGCCTCCAGTGGTGTCGCGACAGGCGTGAATGGAGGGACGAATGGAGATGTGTCGTCTTCAGCGATGAGAGTCGCTTCTGCCTTGGTGCCGAAGATTGTCGTATGCGTGTTTGTCGCCGTGCAGGTGAGTGCCACAATCAGGACTGCATACGACCGAGGCACACAGGGCCAACACCCGGCATCATGGTGTGGGGAGCGATCTCCTACACTGGCCGTACACCTCTGGTGATCGTCAAGGGGACACTGAATAGTGCACGGTACATCCAAACCGTCATCGAACCCATCGTTCTGCCATTCCTAGACCGGCAAGGGAACTTGCTGTTCCAACAGGACAATGCACGTCCGCATGTATCCCGTGCCATCCAACGTGCTCTAGAAGGTGTAAGTCAACTACCCTGGCCAGCAAGATCTCCGGATCTGTCCCCCATTGAGCATGTTTGGGACATGATGAAGTGTCGTCTCACGCGGTCTGCACGTCCAGCACGTACGCTGGTCCAACTGAGGCGCCAGGTGGAAATGGCATGGCAAGCCGTTCCACAGGACTACATCCAGCATCTCTACGATCGTCTCCATGGGAGAATAGCAGCCTGCATTGCTGCGAAAAGTGGATTTACACTGTACTAGTGCCGACATTGTGCATGCTCTGTTGCCTGTGTCTATGTGCCTGTGGTTCTGTCAGTGTGATTATGTGATGTATCTGACCCCAGGAATGTGTCAATAAAGTTTCCCCTTCCTGGGACAATGAATTCACGGTGTTCGTATTTCAATTTCCAGGAGTGTATGTAAAGTGAAGGATCAGCTCATTGGATGTTTTAGTGATCTCAAATATAAGGTAACGTAACTGAATTTACCTACCTACCTTGATTTTTTGCTTATCACAACACCTCTCAGGTTCGTCTCCATTTCAACTATGGTTACCAATTATCCTTGTTGTGCAAAAAATGAAAGCCTCAAAGCCAAACAGTTAATTAAATAATGTTGTTTGATATTTTGTAAGAAGGGAGTATTCAGATTTATTGTGGATTTGGGAAAATTGTGGGAGGTAGTAAATGTAGCTTTGTGGAAGCCCCCCCCCCCCCCCCCCCCCCCAGTGATTGAAACAGTCCTATTTAAAGTTTAGTGGACTTTCAAAGTTAATTATTTAGTCATCGACTTGAAAGTAGAGGACTGAAGTAATAGACAATTTGCTGTTACTTTTAAAAATGAAGAGTTCTTAAAACTGAGGCTTATGGAGTTTTGCTTAGATAATGATCATACTGCTGCCTGTTGTAAATTTTAAAAGGCTAGTTTTTTACAAATTTGTCAATATTGTGTCTTAATGCAGAAAATGTCGTGAACTGCATTTGTGGAATGCTATACACTCATGTTTGCTAAGTGTTTGTCTCTCTTGTGTGTTGGAAGTGCATATTAATAGTGTAACAGGATCCACAGTTTGTCTGTTGTGCTTATGCTAGGTAACAAGTAACAAAGATCACTATCTATGAAAACAGCAACGTGTTTTATTCAGAGGACAATGAGAAATAGTTTGCTGGTGAAATATTTTTTCCATGACAGATAGGTAAATGGTAAAATAGAGACTGAACCTATGACCAATTTATGATTCTAAAACGAATATTAATAGTAATGTTATTGACACCATTCAGTTTGAATAAGCCCTGAAGGTAACAGTCTGTATCGTTATCTGTTATATTTATACAAAGTTTGTTCTGCTCTGGTACCTGCATATGTTCACATTACGGTAGGAGCTGACAGAGTTCATTGCACTCTCGTGTGTTTGCTCATTGAAGGTACTTATTTCCAGTTCTTAAACAAGAATTTTACTAATTCTTGTGCCTAATTAGGATGGCGACCGTTTTCATTGTCATTTGGACACTGTGGATAGGTAAATTATTGTCTGTTACTCTTTAAATATTTACGTAATTCTGACTTTCACTTCCGATAAGCCACTTCCGTTAGGTATATCACAGGGAACATAACAAAATTCATTTCAGAGGGTAAGCCTGCATTGTTGGTTTATACCATTATAGCTTTAACAAGGTAGTTTCATTATACGATCTGCCTCCAATTTTAACGATATGGTATAGTAGTAGCAGCGTAAGGTAGTGCTATACCTGGCTTTTCCGTGATAGAACTATTTGTTCTGTTGGGACATAGTAAATAATAATCCAGACTTGGTATTTGATAGCAGACGCTACAAAATGCAGTGACAATGTTATACACTAAAGTGGCGACCGGTTGTCTTTTCAGAGTAATCATGTTTTATACTCCATCGGACAGATGGCCTTTGGCGTTTATGACCCTGCGACAACCGTTGGAATGGTCCAGGCCAGAGGAGGGAGCGTTGCGGTCTGGGGAATGATGTGGCCTTCGCTGGGTGATCTGGGCATCCTGCAAGGCAATATGGATCAACAAAACTATGCATCTATCCTTGGGAGCATGTCCACCTCTAAATGCAGTTTGGTACACGCCAGAAATACAATTCGACGCCTTACCCAGCTCCCAGTGTGCGTGCTTGGTTCAAAGAGCACCAGAATTAGTTTACTGCACTCTCCTGGCCACCAAACTCTCTTATTTAAAACCTATTGAGAATTTGTGGATCCACCACGTTCGGGCTGTTCATGTCATGGATTCTCAGGCGATAAACCTGGCGCAGCTGACTACGCCACTGTTGTCGGCTTTGCACCACATCCCTTTCGCTATCTTCCAGAAACTGATTGACTCTTCAAGCATATCCACGCTGAAAAAGGTGGTTATTCAGGCTTTTGGCAGGGGGTCACAATATGAAAGAAACGTGTACTTGTGCAATTAAAATCACGAGTTGCATTATTTTACTTCAAGTATAAGATATTCAGTGTCGCTATGTACAATATACGTTCTGTCTCTAAGAAAACTGTGAGTGTTCATAGTGTTAGTATTAGATAATATAACGGCTTGGTATCTATATCAGAATTACTGTTCTTTAGTAGCGATATTTTGTGGCCACTTTCTGTCCAAATTATCAGCACCTGTCCCCTGTTGAATGGTGCAGTGTAACTAGCATTATTCTTTACACGATAAAGCGAGCAGTACACGTTAGTGTGAAGTAGTTTGTTGCCACTGAACTAAAATATGTTAAATCTGCTTACTATAACACTAACGTGCCGTGAAACACACTAATATGATAGGATTTCGAAGATTGACGGCGTAATGGCCAACGGTGTTGCACTACAATTTTCAATTTGGTGAAATAACAGAAAAATCAAATGGGTTTTAATCTTGAATGTTACGGAAGTGGTAAAATCATAAATGAAAAATATTAACGGGCGCCAGCCCAATTAGGCACATTAATTCAGATATATACATTTGACAAAATGTAATATTGGTTATTGAAGTTAGTTTTGTCGAAATTTCCCTTTGAATAGCAAACAGGATACAAACTGACAGTTCACTCTGTAGTGCGTGTAGCAACAGTTACCAGTAACATTTAACAGTAAATTATAGGGAGCAAATCTGCACCAAGCTCATACTAATGACAGCCACACTCAAGACCATTACTTAACCAAATACTGAAATGTCACTTCATGAAGTGCAGGATTAAACTTTGACATGAGGAGCTTGCATCTAGACTGACACGAAAAACACAAAGATGAACAACATCATAAATACACTGTACAAGCTCCTTTACACATAGCAGTTTTCGTTAGTTACAGCAATAGTTCAATTTTTTTATTAATAGGTGGAGAATATGATTGGTACTCATAAACCAGTATAGTTTCATTAGTCAAAGCTCTTTTATTATTGCAATAGTAAAGCTAATCATTCACTTCACTTGGAACTGTTCATGAATTACTTTGCAAGACAGCTAAATACAATACTGGATTTAATTAAATTCCAAAAAGGAACCTTTCATAAAGGGTACAAAAAATACACCTTTACAATTGTGCATAACTTTCTTCTAACAATACTTTTCTAAATCTGTTCATTAAAGATTTATATGTACTTGTACTTTAATTACCTGTGAAGCAGGTATTCTTTGCAATAAGATTTACACAATCATCTACTGTGTCCCCAAAACTACACTCCTGGAAATTGAAATAAGAACACCATGAATTCATTGTCCCAGGAAGGGGAAACTTTTTTGACACATTCCTGGGGTCAGATACATCACATGATCACACTGACAGAACCACAGGCACATAGACACAGGCAACAGAGCATGCACAATGTCGGCACTAGTACAGTGTATATTCATCTTTCGCAGCGATGCAGGCTGCTATTCTCCCATGGAGACGATCGTAGAGATGCTGGATGTAGTCCTGTGGAACGGCTTGCCATGCCATTTCCACCTGGCGCCTCAGCTGGACCAGCGTTCGTGCTGGACGTGCAGACGGCGTGAGACGACACTTCATCCAGTCCCAAACATGCTCAATGGGGGACAGATCCGGAGATCTTGCTGGCCAGGGTAGTTGACGTACACCTTCTAGAGCACGTTGGATGGCACGGGATACATGCGGACGTGCATTGTCCTGTTGGAACAGCAAGTTCCCTCGCCGGTCTAGGAATGGTAGAACGATGGGTTCGATGACGGTTTGGATGTACCGTGCACTATTCAGTGTCCCTCGACAATCACCAGAGGTGTAAGGCAAGTGTAGGAGATCGCTGCCCACTCCATGATGCCGGGTGTTGGCCCTGTGTGCCTCGGTCGTATGCAGTCCTGATTGTGGTGCTCACCTGCACGGCGCCAAACACGCATACGACAATCTTTGGCACCAAGGCAGAAGCGACTCTCATCGCTGAAGACGACACGACTCCATTCGTCCCTCCATTCACGCCTGTCGCGACACCACTGGAGGCGGGCTGCACGATGTTGGGGCGTGAGCGGAAGACGGCCTAACGGTGTGCGGGACCGTAGCCCAGCTTCATGGAGACGGTTGCGAATGGTCCTCACCGATACCCCAGGAGCAACAGTGTCCCTAATTTGCTGGGAAGTGGCGGTGCGGTCCCCTACGGCACTGCGTAGGATCCTCCGGTCTTGGCGTGCATCCGTGCGTCGCTGCGGTCCGGTCCCAGGTCGACGGGCACGTGCACCTTCCGCCGACCACTGGCAACAACATCGATGTGCTGTGGAGACCTCACACCCCACGTGTTGAGCAATTCGGAAGTACGTCCACCCGGCCTCCCGCATGCCCACTATACGCCCTCGCTCAAAGTCCGTCAACTGCACATACGGTTCACGTCCACGCTGTCGCGGCATGCTACCAGTGTTAAAGACTGCGATGGAGATCCGTATGCCACGGCAAACTGGCTGTCACTGACGGCGGCGGTGCACAAATGCTGCGCAGCTAGCGCCATTCGACGGCCAACACCGCGGTTCCTGGTGTGTCCGCTGTGCCGTGCGTGTGATCATTGCTTGTACAGCCCTCTCGCAGTGTCCGGAGCAAGTATGGTGGGTCTGACACACCGGTGTCAATGTGTTCTTTTTTCCATTTCCAGGAGTGTATATTTTATAGTAAACCAAGGATACTTTAACAAAAGGCTATCCAACTTCACTTTTATGGTTTTAGCTTTAACTTTTACTACTCCTTTTACTTTAAACAAGAAATCGCTTTTAAACACATGAATACCAGAATTGTTCATTTAAATCACGATAATCGGCTTTACTAGCAATTAGGTGAGGACCTTGCGTAGGTTCGTGATCAGGATTGTAAATATAGTTCCGACTAGATGTTATGATTTATGTGATTATTATTGAAATAACGCAAAAATTATCTGGTCCATGCCCATATACATTACTTAACTGAATGTATGAAGTGGCGGAGACTGGTGGCAGGCGACATGGCGGCTAACTGTACTCTCGCCTCTTGATGTACGAATGCTCTATAAATCTCTTCTTGGCGTCGGATTTTCAACGTATTGGAGTCATTCCACTATGCCGTGAATACCAACAAATAGCCAGACCCACATCCGAGGCAAATCCCTTCTAATGCAGCTTCCAATTGCCCCTCTTAGCACCGTCTAAGTGTACCGTGCTATGGCTAGCCACATACTGCGTGTCGTTCTCACTAAGGAGCCACTCAGTTCGACCGCCAAACCCGCCTTTTACATCGTGCCATGCCACTTCCGTTACTGAGGGACTTCCCTACAGCTTTAACATGTTACAAAGGATGAACCAGCTTTTAACTAACATTTTGTTTTAGTAAACATATTCACATTATAATAATTTACCATTTGAACATATTAGTTTGCTGTTTTCATATATGCATTACAAAACTCTAATTTCCCTGCCATAGATCAAGGACCTTGCCATTGGTGGGGAGGCTTGCGTTCCTCACCAATACAGATGGCCGTACTGTAGGTGCAGCCACAACGGAGTGGAATCTGTTGAGAGGCCAGGCAAATGTGTGGTTCCTGAAGAGGGGGAGCAGCCTTTTTAGTGGTTGAAGGGGCAACAGTCTGGATGATAGACTGATCTGGTCTTGTAACACTATCCAAAACGGCTTTACTGTGTTGGTACTGCGAACGGCTGAAAGCAAGGGGAAACTACAGCCGTAATTTCTCCCGAGGGCATTCAGCTTTACTGTATGGTAAATGATGATGGCGTCCTCATGGGTAAAATATTCCTGAGGTAAAATAGTCCCACGTTCGGATTTCCGGGCGGGGGCTACTCAGATGGACGTCGTTATCATGAGATAGAAAACTGGCGCTCTACGGATTGGAGCGTGGAATGCCAGATCCCTTATTCGGGCAGGTGGGTTAGAACATTTAAAAAGGGAAATGGATAGATTAAAGTTAGATGTAGTGGGATTTAGTGAAGTTCGATGGCAGGAAGAACAAGACTTTTGGTCAGGTGAATACAGGGTTATAAATTCAAAATCAAATAGGGGTAATGCAGTAGTAGGTTTAATAATGAATAAATAAATAGGAGTGCGGGTAAACTACTACAAACAGGCTAGTGAATGCATTATCGTGACCATGATAGACACGAAGCCGACGCCTACTACAGTAGTACCTGTTTATATGCCAACTAGTTGTGCAATATTGTGGAAATGGAAGAGGATGTAGATGAAGATGAAATGGGAGTTACGACACTGCGTGAAGAGTTTGACAGACCACTGAAAGACCTGAGTCGTAACAAGGCCACGGAAGTAGACAACATTCCATTAGAACTACTGACAACCTTGGGAGAGCCAGTCCTGACAAAACTCTACCATCTGGTGAGCAATATGTATGAGACAGGCGAAATACCCTCAGGCTTCAAGAAGAATATAATAATTCCAATCCCAAAGATAGCAGGTGTTGACAGATGTGAAAAATTACCGAACTATCAGTTTAATAAGTCACAGCTGCAAAATACAAATGCGAATTATTTACAGACGAATGGAAAAACTGGTAGAAGCCGACCTCGGCAAAGATCAGTTTGGATTCTGTAGAAATGTTGGAACATGTGAGGCAATAGTGACCTTACGACTTATATTAGAAGAACGGTTAAGGAAAGGCAAACCTACGTTTCTAACATTTTTAGACTTAGAGAATGCTTTTGACAATGTTGACTGGAATACTCTGTTTCAAATTTTGAAGGTGGCAGGAGTAAAGTACAGGGAGCGAAAGGCTATTTACAATTTGTGCAGAAACCAGATGGCAGTCATAAGAGTCGAGGGGAATGAAAGGGAAGCAGTGGTTGGGAAGGGTGAGAGAGAGGGTTGTAGCCTCTCCCTGGTGTTATTCAATGTGTATATTGAGCAAGCAGTGAAGGAAACAAAAGAAGAGTTCGGAGTAGGTATTAAAATCCATGGAAAAGTAATAATAACTTTGAGGTTCGCCGATGACATTGTAATTCTGCCAGAAACAACAAAGGACTTGGAAGTACAGTTGAACGGAATGGACCGTGTCTTGAAAGGAGGATATAAGATGAATATCAACAAAAGCAAAACGACGACAATGGAATGTAGTCGAATTATGTAGGGTGATGCTGAGGGAATTAGATTAGGAAATGCGACACTTAAAGTAATGAACGTGTTTTGCTATTTGGGGAGCAAAATAACTGATGATCAAATTAGAGAAAATATAAAATGGCAATGGCAAGGAAAGCATTTCTGAAGAAGATAAATTTGTTAACATCGAGTATAGATTTAAGTGTCAGGAAGTTGTTTATGAAAGAATTTGTATGGAGTGTAGCCATGTGTGGAAGTGAAACATGGACGATAAATAGTTTGGACAAGAAGAGAATAGAAGCTCTCGAAATGTGGTGCTACAGAAAGATGCTGAAGATTAGGTGGGTAGATAACATAACTAGTGAGGTGGAATTGAATAGAATTTGGGAGAAAAAGAGTTTGTGGTACAACTTTACAAGAAGAAGGGAGCGGTTGGTAGGAAATGTTCTGAGGCATCAAGGAATCACAAATCTGGCATTGGAGGGCAGCGTGGAGGGTAAAAGTCGTACAGGGAGACCAAGAGATGAATATACTATGCGAATTCAGAAGGATATAGGATTCAGTAAGTACTGGGAGATGAAGAAGCTTGCACAGAATAGGGTAGCATAGAGAGCTGCATCAAACCAGTCTCAGGACCGAAGACCACAACAACAACAACAACAATAGTTCAAGGAGTTTACTTTCGTGTCCGATTACGAAACTGTAACGTCGGGGTGTAGTTCAATTCAGCGGTTACTTTACTGGCTTTAATATATATTTACAGGCTAATTACTGTTGGCACTGTGTTTATTTGCACGATCACAGCTTTTATTTTACAAGTAACATACCGTAGGTTCAACTTCCGCACGAATAACATACCGTCCTTTCAATACTTTACCCGCCAAGTGACGAATTGCAGTCTGATTACTTTCCATTGGCATACACAACCACGATCAAAGGTTGAATCTTTATAAAGGGGAAACAGTGTAGGGTGGACCTGCTGTTGTAGTAACCCCTAGAGCATTATCCTCCGACCCCTATTTGTAGTTCTTTAGCCGACTGTCACGTCAGATATATCATTTTGCTCTAATATACACAATTTTGATATTATTCTCCACTTGTGACAACTCTCTAGTAACCCTCACTGAGATAATTTTACTATATTGATATTATAATGGAAGACGAATGGGGATGTGCTAACGTTGTTTCACTGTTTAAGAAAGTGGACACAAGTAATACAAGTAATACAAGTAATACTGGGGAATTAGTCTTCGAAATGGTTCTTATAAAATGCACAGCAAAATAATCAGTGAAGGTTTCAAAACATCTCTTACTCTGTTTTATTGGAACAACAAGCAGCTTTCCTCAAAGGAAGATCTTACGCCAACGATGTTTTCCGTTTGAAACACGTTACACAAAAAAGATGAAAATTGAAGTTGGAGACATATCTAGAAATTATCAAATTTGCGAAGGTATTTGATCGCGTCAAAAAAAAAAAAAAAAATGTGGCTGATAAATAAAGAAAAGATGTTTCCCCTGACACCTGATAGCGGTATGCCAAGGTTAATACAGAAACCACCAGACTAAGAATACAAACAGGTAATGATCTGACACTAGAAATAGAAGGAAACCCCATAGAAAGGCAAGGCTGTAGTATGTCACGTACACTGTCATCTAATCTAACAACCTGACCAGGAAATTGATGAAGGACGTAATATCTAAGACCTAAAATTGGATCAGAGAAATTTCTAAATACCATTCTTTTTGCCGACGAACAGGTAATCATACAGACCAATGAAGACAAACTACAAAATACGGTGTGTAGATTAAACATATCTATAAAGACATCAACAACATAAAAGGCCTTTTAGTAAAATGCCCCATCAGGACTGAAATAATTATCAAAAATATAATAACAGGTGTTCCATTTACAGTATCTAAGATGTGATATAATTCTTCAAGAAGAAAGACATATATAAGAAAATTAATACCTACCAAGATATATGTGGCGCTATGAGAAGAACATTGAGTTAAACGAGAAGATAAACCGAAAATAAATTTAGTAATAGTATGGTACTACCCAGTACCATATTGATCATAATGTTGGACATGAAGTTCAAAATACCTAAGATAAGTTTAAACATCAGAAGTGGAGTTCCTTAAATAGGGAAAAGGCCGTACAAGGGAACAGATTATAAGAAATGAAGAAATAAGGAAAGAACTGGGGATATAGTCACTAAACGAAAACTGAATCTAACGAAAGCCAACGAAAGCAGGACTGTAAAGAGTACTGTATGTAATGCGTGTGTCACCTCAGATAACGCCTTGATAAGCACAGGAATATAGTTCTATTGGGAGGAGTGTGGGAAGACCGAGGAAGAGATGGTGAGTCCGCAACAGGCCATGGGGATTAATTCTGGATTGACAGAAGAAAATGAAGAAAAAGAAATAATTATACAAACGTGATATCTCTTGGCAAAAGTATTTTGCTGGTCTTTTGCTTCTGGCATCCTCCAGGGCCGAAGAAGAAAAGTTTAACCGACTGCTGTTGAGGGGTGTTTAGTAATACTTCGTTTTACTTTCAGTTTTTTTTGCGATAGTACTGCTGCGCTAAGCCTCCGGGTATCTCGTAACGCTTCACTTACTCCCGGGCATGTGTGAATTTCATTTTTACCTGGCGCTCTGTAGCCCCAGCGCTACAGTGTTTGAACACGGTCGTCGTGCAGTCCAGGGAATCATGATGCCCTCACTGCATTAACATTCAAATAAATGTTGGTGCAGTTTCCTTTAGCCCACTGTAAATTAAGCAGAGAACATGATTATATGATGCTCCAGTATAAACTGTCCTCTTCTTAATTAGGTACCTGTAGCGCTGGAAGTCTGTGGGGTCATTGGTATATCAGTGCCACACCTCCGACTATCTGCGATTGGACAACATGTGAACGAGTAACCGGCATTTAAAGCTGTGACTGTGATGGACAACTTTCAAATATTTGAAAAAAATTATTTATTAAAGTAGTTTTTCGTGACTAGACGACGAATGTCGATAAATAATGAACCGCGATTTACTTTCGAAGAATATTTTTAAGAATCTATTTTATTTATTAGCGATTCATCAAGAACATTAAAACATTTAATCACTATGTAAGCATGGAAGTACTTGCCAGGTAGTAACTGATGAAATCATAACCAAATTCCTTTTAAAAAAATGGGAATTGTATTCACTTTAATAGCACCTAAAAGCATTTTCAAAAGAAACAGATTTAAAATTATAATCAGAAAGCACCCTCTAAATATGAAGTTACAATTTATTCAGAGGCAGAAAGAAACAAGTTTTGACTGTATGAGCTTTCAGGCAGAAAACCTTGCCCCTTCCTTTTGACATGGCCGTACTTACGACTGCTCACAACAGCCTCTGAAAGACTACACTGGTGCAAATCTGCAACACACCAGATTACTTCAAACTAAAAGTTTTAACAATTTACAAAAGCACACAATCTATGCACCCCCGTAGAAGAAATGGAAACCGTACAAAGCACTAACAATTCAAATATTAACTTTGCCACCGAAGGTGCAACTTTATTTTAACTTCTAAGGAAAGTCTTACGGTGAAAGGGTGGCAACTTTATATAATAAAATGATCATTAAAATAAAAGCCCATGAAATGCAATCTTATATAAAATTCTACAAGATAGGCTAAGATGCTCTACAGTACACAGATTCCACCTCTCAAGATCACAGGCAATATCAAAACATATTTTAGGTATTATGCCGTTATACTCCAAGCAATAAATTTGTTAACACACCAATTCCGACAACCATAACAGAGGCAGCTGCTAACGTACGGTAGATTGGTAGGGAGATTACCGAACAACCCGAACCGCAGGTTGCTCTAACCTGCCCCTACTCCACAAGGGAAAAACGGACCACCCAATTTATAAACCTTCCTTCGGGCGAGCAAACGGAGACGAATGGTGGGATGACCCCAAAGCAAAACGGCTGGTGACCTGACCTCACGAAGAAAACAAATACAATTTAACCTGCGATTCCTCGAGAAGACCTGTGGCGCAGTACCTCGAAATCGCTCTCCCGAACAGTCCGCTGTCAGCCGCTTCAACGGACGCAGGAAGGAGCGCCGATCTCCCGTCTCACAGCGTCTCAGCTCGCACCGGCCAGACTGATGTCGTGGTTTGACTCCGGTTGCTCTCGTGTCGACCGCGAAGTCACTACCCCTCGCTATATGGCGCGGCCCACTGGACTCACGTGGCGACCTCACATGCGCCGACGCTCAAGGCGGACAAGTCATCTTGTGTCTCAGTGCGCAACCGACCAGCCGATCGATCCAACAGCCAATGACCATTGCCTGAGCAAACTCGAGCAGACTGGCGGCCTAACGCGCAGACTCAGATGCAGGAACTAAGCCTCGACTGGGCGACCAGTCTTATTGGCGGAGCGGAAAGACTCTCATTTTGCCGGCTTTAAAGGTCGATCCGAACGACAAAGATACTAGCACTCCGAACGACTGACAGACAGCCTAACAAATGCGGACGAGAGACAGTTTAGCAAGCTGGGGACGAGACACTGATCCAGACCGACTGACTGGCGAGCTCATGGCGCCCCTTAAATGCACGTGAACAGGCTACCTTTCCCCTTTACCGCCAGAGGGAGACACCAAAGCTGCGATTGCCACAGCGGCGCCACCGCCAGAAATGGAGGGCGACTGCTTCACACTACGCGCTGCGGCGCGCTCTTCAAAACAGCAAATTTTTACCACGGCTCAATTAGTTTTCTAATAAGATGAACCCACCTTCAACCTCAGGGTTTGGTTGTATGCCGTAGTACAATGGAAG